>NC_072402.2:149402500-150093333 GCF_028858775.2 Pan troglodytes
CTCCCAGGTGGTCACCTGAATGGGGCTCAGTTGGGCCTTGAACTGGCCTGAGTTCCTGGGAAGGAAAATGCCCAGGGCCAGGGGAGGAAGAGAAGGCATATTTCCCTTGGCATGGTGGCCATCAAATGCAGACAGTCTTAGCCCCCTCCCAGCCGTCACTGCCTCCTGTTCCGTACATCGAGTCCCTTCCTTTTGCCTTTATTTGCTCTGGAGACTGCTGAAAACCCATCCTTGGCTGCCAGCAGGACCTGAAGCTGAGGTCACTTCTCTCTCTGGAAAGACTCTGAGGATGGAAAAGTACAGCCAGCCCCCAGGTTTGTCCCTCAAAACATAAAGGGCCTCCTTTGGGCTCTCCTTGGACGTTAAAAAGCCACTGAACGTTAGAACAGGGGGGATACCTCAGAATCATAGAATCGTGGATTGTGGGTCTCAGAATGATAGACTTAGGATGTGAAGCAAAGAAACTGAGTTGCCATCATTAAATCTTATTTGGGTGGAAAGAACTTATGGAGTAATGCAACCCAACAGGACTTCCCAAGATGATGAACACATTCTATATCTACGTGGTCCACTGTGATAGCTACTGGTTACAAGTGGTTGCTGAATGCTTGAAATGTTGCCAGTGCAAATGAAGAACTGAGTTTTAAATTGTATTTCATTTTAACCAATTTTTTTATTTAAAAATTTTGTGCAAAAGGACTGAGGCCAATCCAAAATATCTTACTTAACCCATACCTTGTTGAAATACTGCAATAGAGAATAGTGGAAAACATCTTTTTTTTTTTTTTTTTTTTTTTTTGAGACAGGGTCTCCCTCTGTCACCCAGACTGGAGTGCAGTTGGCGCAATCTCAGCTTACTGCAACCTCTGCCTCCTGGGCTCAAGTGATTCTCCCACCTCAGCCTCCCGAGTAGCTGAGATCACAGGCACATGTGACTACACCCAGTGAATTTTTCTTTTCTTTTCTTTTCTTTTCTTTTTTTTTGTAGAGATGGGGCTTCATTATGTTGCCCAGGCTGGTCTCGAACTCCTGACCTCAAGCCATCAGCCCGCCTCAGCCTCCCAAAGAGGTGGGATTATAGGCGTGAGCCACCATGCCTATCTATTTTAATCAACTTAAATCTAAATAGCCACATGTGGCTAGTGGCTACCATGGTAGACAGAGTGATAATAAACTATGAGGCAGTATAGCATAAAGGTAAGCTCATAGGCTCTGGAGCCAGAATATACAGGCTCAAATCCTGGCTCACCACTTAGCAATTGTATGACCTTTAGAAATCAACTTTACCTCTTGGGGCCTCAATTTGTTCCCCAATGTGTAAAATGGAAACAATAACATACCAATCTTTAAAGGCTCATGGGTGATTTACACAAGAGAATCCAAATAAAGAGGTAAGCAATGTCGTCGTTGGGAAGAGCATCTTATAAAGTCCGAGGTTACCAGAATCTCCATCCCCCGAAAGAATTCAGTGCAAAATTCCAGTGCTTTATAAGCCCAGGGAGAAAGGGGTGTTTGGGTGGAACAAAGGACATATTGCCCCTGTTGGTCTGGGTAAGTCCAGCCTCCAGAGGATACAGTGACGAAGACCAGGCCCATGGCTGGCCTCTTACTTGGGCAGCAGATACCAGCCAAGCATCTCACTCTCACTATTTGGCTTGGAAACAAAGGCTCCAAAAACACATGTTGCTGGTAAACAAGCCCAAAGAGAGGAAAACAAGCCTAGAGGCTAATAAAGGAAGCCAAGAGCCAGGCCCTCCAGGGAGTTGGGACTCGGAAGGAGCCTGGGGTCTGCTGACATGGGGACCGAGCCAGGCAGGCCAGAGAGGTGGCCACATGCAGCTACAATGGCACTCCTGCTCACACCCCTGGGAGCAGACACAGCAGCTCAGAGGTGGCCTCATGACGTGGAAGTCAGGAGAGCTGAGAGCAAGTCAGCATGTCTCCCAGCTCACTGTGCGAACTCAGGGGAGTCTCCTCTGCTCTCCAGAACTAACACCCCCAGCTTGTCTGTATAAGGTCAGTGCTCAAAATTATGTAAGCCAGAAAATCCTTTATTTCAATGAAGTCTTCTGCAGAGTCCGATATTTCAAACAGCTGAAATCTTTTAGCATGTATTGAAACATGTGAATGAGTATTATCTAGTTAATCAATAAGCATGAAATTAAAAAACAAGAGCAGGCTGGGCGCAATGGCTCACGCCTGTAATCCCAGCACTTTGGGAGGCCAAGGAGGGTAGATCACCTGAGGTCAGCAGTTCGAGACCAGCCTGGCCAACATGATGAAACCCTGTCTCTACTAAAAATACAAAAAATTAGCTGGGCATGGTGGCGGGCGCCTATAATCCCAGCTACTCGGGAGGCTGAGGCAGGAGAGTCACTTGAACCCAGGAGGCAGAGGTTGCAGTGAGCCAAGATTGCGCCATTGCACTCTGGCCTGGGCAACAAGAGTGAAACTCCCTCTCAAAAAAATCCACAAAAAAGAAAAGCAGATAAAAGTGGAGTGGAGCTGAGGAGTGGGAGTCCTACACACAGGGACATTCCCTAAGATACCTTGGAACATCTGTACTTTCTCCTAGGAACACAATATGGAACCCTTAGGCAAGGTGGTCCTTTAGGTTCTTTTCAGCTCTGATTTTCCGGATCAACTTGGGCAGAAGCTTTTTAGAGCCTTACCTCTCTCCACTTGCCCCTTGACTCCCTGCTTCCACTTCTATTTCCTGCTGGAAGGAAAGACGCTAAAGGAAACTTTTAAGGTGTGGTAGCTAAAACTTAGGACTGGAGAGCTTCTGGGGCAACTCAGAGGTGGCTCCAGAGTTTGGGGCCGGAATCAGCCTGAGATTCCTTAAAGACATCTGAGATGCCACGTTTCACTGTGGCTAGCAGAGGCTGGGGTGGAGCTTCAGGCTTCCTCCTTGGCTCCCTCTAGGGCACCGCTGCTGCATTGTGGTGACCACAAATGAAAGGATGAGAAATAATATCAAAGTGTTCAGGCTATTGCATCTGGAAAGGCCTCCGAGATCCCAAAGATAGCAAATATGTGGCATATGTGACAAACACGTGGCCTCCACCTACCCCTCCTGCACATGTGGCAGACATTACTAATCAATCGCTTGACCTCTTCTCCTAAAGCTTAGAGAGTCATCAGAATCCTGAACACAGTTCTTCTGACAGCCACTACCGATGAATTAGTGATGTTGTCAGGCCACATGAAACCTCTGTGTGCTGCCTCTTATTGTAGAGGTAGAGAAATTGAGGCTTAGAGAAGGAAAATACCTCACTGGAGGTCACACGGCAAGCTGGTGTCTGAGCCAAATTTCCAGATGTTCAAAAAATCCAGATGTTTGCTTTGCTTTTTTTATCTGATAGGTCTGAAATCCTAAGGCCATGACTAACATCAAGATGACCCAGAGTGATCCCCAGATGAGAGAAGTTAATACCAAGTTTCTGAAAGAAACCAGCTCTGAAAACAATTGTTGTCTATGTTCATGTTTTCCTTGCAGACATAAAGCTCTATAGCTTGATGGGTGAGAGCAGAGATGATTTCCTGTCTAAGCTGCCAGTTGAGGAGAGGCTATTTTTCTAAATAATTCCGTCAAGTCACTACTTGCTGGCCCTGGCCCTGCACAGCCCAGCTGTCCCTGGGTTCAGGATTGAGGTTGGGAGGGAGGGAGGGAGGGAGGGAGGCATCAGGTTCTGTGCTGTAGAAACAAGGTCCTCAGGGTTGCTGAAAGCTCAAGGCTGGTTTTCCCTTCTCTCCTTTGAAACTGACATTTGGGAGGGAGCCAGCTAGAAGCAAGAGAGCAGCCGCCTACAGGCACATCACGCAGGGCCTTTGGGCCTAATGACAAAGCCATGTGGGCTGCAATAGGCATTGCAGGCCAGCCAACGGGAGAGACAAAGTGCTGCTCACCACTTAGTATCCATGGGGCTTGTGTGCATAAGTGTGTTTCCAAACTGAACAAATGGGTATTGGGGGGGAAGGCAAGGTGAACATCAAAATGGCTCCAAACACCTGGAAGTTTGGCTCAGACGCCAGCTTGCTATGTGACCTCGAGTGAGTTATTTTCTCTTCCTGAGCCTCAGTTTCTGTCTCTCTGAGACATAGAGGTGGTTGGTGATAAATGTAGGTTACACGTCTGTCTCATTGTCATGATCCATATTATGTTTGACTGTGCACATCCATCCATGTGTGGCTGCAAGTGGCGGTGTGTGTTTGTATACCTGATGGCATGTCTGTGTAAGTTACATGCAGCCTGACTTAGCATCTGTCTGTTTCAGCCTGTAATAGGCGAGGGTCAGAATTTTCACATTCATTGAGATATATTCCTGGAACTTGTCTGTAAATCATTGTCATCCAGGAAGAGGTGTGTGAGTGAATGACTTTCTGTGTCTGCTCCTGTAATGAGGCACTTATTTTTAGCTGAGCCACTGGGTGCCTGTTGATGAAATCGATGTTTATACTCTTCATCCCTATGGGTTTGTACCTGTCCCTGTTTATCTCTGCATATTTATCTACCCACATAAACAACTTCAAAAGCCAAATATTCTACTATTTACCTCACATCCTCAGCTCTTTCCTTTCCTTCACCATTCTTTCTTATTTATAGCTTGTTTTCAGCAAGGAAAGCTGCTCTCATGAATAGCAAACCCCAGCCACACTGTTGGTTGACAAATCTCTACAGATGGATAAGGATTACAGCATGATGGTTATGCAACTCAAGATCCCCTAGCCCATCCTTTCTTGTTTTCTTTTCAACTGGGGGTACAGTAAGGGACTGTTAAAAATGCAGGCCAGCTATTCCTTTGAATAAAAGCGGTATCTGGGATTTAGGTTTACAGGACTTCAGAGTTAGAAGGGTGCCTGGGAAATCATCTAGCTTAGAACCTCTATTTAACAGTTTGGGAAACTGCAGCCTCAAGAGAGGAAGTGTCTTTCCCAATGTCAGGCACTGTGAGTTAGAACACTTTTTTTTTTTTTTTTTCACCCTTGGCCAATGCTTTTCCTACATAGAGGGCACAACAGTCTTGGGAAATACACAAGAAGGTCCCCAAATCAAAATGAAGATAAACAATATTATGATTAAAAAATTTTTCCTGTCAGTACTTCCAGTAAAGGGAAGTTCTATACAAACCCCAAGATGATGGAGCTGCCAGGAAAAAAAAAAAAGCTGAGAATGATTTCACTAGGTCTTTGGATGCCATTAATCCATCAGTTCTAAAACCCTTTGCATTATGAGGGAATGCCACAATTCACAAAGTGCTTCCCTGCGCATTATCCCATTTCTTCTACACACTATCTACCCCCTAGAGGTGGCTGCTGTTACTGTTCTTTAACTGTAGAGGGAATGGGGCCCAGAAAGAAGTATTAGTTCAAGGTCAAATGGTACCTTCAGGGCACAGCCAGAGCTAAAACCCAGGTCTTCAAACACCCTTGCAAGGAGATTATCACGGCCCAAGGCTTCCCCGGAATCCTGAGAGATCACAAGGGCAGGGCCTAGAATTTGCTGCAGTCCTTGAATTTGGGGGTGGGGTACGTTGAGACTGATGTTCTTAGAGGGTTTCGAGCGTCCCCTCCCAGCCAGCAGGCAGAGACCCTGGAAAAAAGGTTACCGTGGCAACTCGCATTCCTCGGAGAGTGAGTCAGGCAGAGAAGAGCCTTCTGGTGGGTGGGACTTGGAGAAAGTTTCAAAAGTTGATTCCTTCTCCAGGCAACCCCCTTCTTCCCCTCCCTCCCCCTCTTTGCTCTAGGCTTTGTCGATGTGGCAGCTGATAGCTGCGAGTTAACTCTCTCTTTCCTCAACCACACCCTTTTCAAAAGGCTTCATCCTCCAGCAAATATACACATTTGTTACCAGTCCTCACTCCATCCCCACGTCATGCCCTCTAATCCATTTGAGAATATCTTAAAGCTGAAAGCTGTGACCACCCATATTCATCCTCTCTCTCTCTCTCACACACATACACACACACACACACACACACACACACACACACACACACACACACAGTGCATACAATTTTTAGGGGCTTAGAGATGGCTTGAGGCCCATTCAAAGACCACTCCATAGAACCTGGTTAAGAAATCTTCCTTTGAATATTTTAGAGGACACAAAGCACCCCAAAGAGCCTTCAGTTTCAGCCTTCTTTCATTACAGATGGGGCACTAAATCCAGGGGAGACACTTACCTAAGATCACACATAAAATGCATGCCCGAAGCCTGTGTCCTACTTCTGCTTTGCTTCTCACTAAACCACCAGCACTTGGGGCGTATAGAAATTTAACTCTAAAGCATTACTAGAGAAAACATTTTCTCTAATGAAAAAAATGCTGTCCTTTCCTGAGGAAAATGCATGCCTCTCTGTTCCCTTTTGGGCAGACTGGGAATCCTGGAAGAAATAACTCATCCCAGTGCCCCCTTTCCCTTGGAGTCCTTGGAGTCCCTTTCCCTAAGGAAGTCCACTTGACAGCCAGTTCACGGAGCCAGTGGTGGCGAAGAAAGGTAGTGGATTTGTCTGAAGAAGAACTGACACCCTGACAGGCTGGACACCAGTCTTGGGTGGATTACGGAAGGGGACCCTGGAATTCTCTCCCTCTTCCCTTCCCCCTTTCCCCCTTCTGAGAACATCTCCCCCAGCACACTCCACCTCCCATTACATCCATGTCTTGGTTGACGATATCTGATGTCTGGGTTCTTCAGATCTAGATAAACTAAGGGCTACTGCCTGTGTTTACCATCCCAAGGAACTCAGGACAGGAACGACACCTAACCCAAGACTGAGGTTGTGATGGTGCCATTTCAGGCAGAATGGTGCTGAAATTTGTGTATTGGGGGGACGGAAGGTGGTGTTTGGGAGTGAGGAGAATTAGAGGAAAACAGAAGGCTTCCCAGAGGTGTGGATTAATGGTGAAGCCTCCCCCTTTGCCTTTCAGAGATCAACTGATTGTTCGTGCAAAGTCCCTTTTGGAAAACAGAACCCCTGACCGAGATCTGGAGGACAGACTCCGGTTGCTGGCCAGGTCCCTGCGGCAGCTGTGATGGGATCAGATTCCCAGGAAAGGAGGAGGCTGCCACATTTGCAAAGGGAGCAAAGAGGACAGGCAGGCAGCCTCTGAAACCAGAGACAGACACAGAGAGAAACAGAGAGTGAGAAAATGCTCCCCCGAAGACATAGTGAGATTATTTTCTGTAAACCTGTAAGGGAAGACAAAGTTACACAGTGAATCCACCTTCTGAAAAGCAACAGGCAGACAGGACTGAGGACCATGCTCTTAAGGGGAGCCGTGATGGAGCCGGGAGGAGAGGCGCATCCTCAGCAGAGCTTCCCTCCCTTGCACACGAGCTGACGGCGTGAACGAGGGTGTCGGGGTTGGTGCAACTATAGAAGGGAAAGGCTGGGCGGGGGTCACACATACCTCAGTGGCAGGCAGGCAGGCGGCAGGCAGGGCGCGCTCTCCGGGCAGTCTGAAGGACTGCGGGAATGTGGCGGGGTTTAGAGACAGGCAACAGGAAACCACTCAGAGCTCTGGGCTGGGTCTATCTCCCCTCCACCCCGTGGTCCCTCCTCCTCCTGTCTCCTCCTTCCCCCGGCCTCCTCCTTCTCCCATAGCCAAAGCTGTCTCTGTCTTTCATTTCTTTCCTCCTCTTTTTGCGGTGGGCTGTCCTGACCAAACGTCCGAACCCTGCCTGCCTCATCTGTTCCGGGGCTGCTGCCTAAACCGACTCACAGAGTGCCAGGGCTGGACAGGCCTGGAGGGATGACCCAGAACAGCCTCTTTCTTGTTCAGAGGGCAAGTGAGGCCTGGAGACTGCAAGGAATTACCCAATGGCCCCCAGGGGCAGAACCAGGCCCAGGTGTCTTGATCTTCTAACCAGTGAGCTTTACAGGAGTCCTCCCTAATATTAGGCAATGCTGAGAAGGGCCAAGCAATTCAAGGGGGTTGTATTTGCCACAAAGGCAAGGCCAGGACTTACCACTGTACAGACAAGACAAGCTGCTACTAGTGGTATCATCCTTGATGATTTGGAACTGGTCTTAAAAAAAAAAAAAATCCCACTCAAACTCCACTTGTACCACTGATAGACACATAAGGGATTAGACATCTAGCTGGTGGACCTGTGCCACCAGTATTGAACAGATAAGGTAATTGATGATATTGATGATAATCATAGGAGTAATAATAGCCAAAGTTTACTGAGGATTTAATAATCTTCACAGCAACCCCTTATCTTAGGCATTGTAATTATGACCATTTTAATAATAAGGAAACATAGATGCTAAGTAACTTGCCTATGATCACCTGGCAAAAAGTGGTATGAGAGGGCTGATTCTACGTTTCAACTTGGGTCACTCCTGTTGTATATGAACTGCTCAGTGCAACAGGTCTTGGTTGAATGTTTATTTCGTGCCTAACACTCTGGGAGGTATGAGAATTAATAAATACCTGGTCCTTGTCCTCAAAAAGTTTTGTGGTTTCTGGTTTGGTTTTTTTTGTTTGTTTTGTTTCGTTTTGAGACAGAGTCTCACTCACTCTGTCGCCCAGGCTGGAGTGCAGCGGTATGATTTCGGCTCACTGCAACCTCTGCCTCCCGGGTTCAAGCAATTATCGTGCCTCAGCCTCCAGAGTAGCTGGGATTACAGGCGCACATGCCACAACACCCAGCTAATTTATTGTATTTTTAGTAGAAATGGGGTTTCAACGTGTTGCCCAGGCTGGTCTCGAACTCCTGAGCTCAGGCAATCCGAATGCCTTGGCTTCCCAAAGTGCTAGGATTACAGGCGTGAGCCATCGCACCCAGCTTAGCTTTGTGGTTTCTTAAATTGTTTTTTAATTTTTTTAGACTAGTTAAGTGCAGAACTGAGAAGGGAAAAAAAGTACAAGGAATTCAATCTGTAACTGACTGTGAACAATCAATCAATCGAGATAACTCACTATTCAAGGAGCTTTGGATCTTGCTGAAAGGTTGTGCCTTACACATACACCCACTTACATGAGTGGTACAGACTCTAAGGCTTATCCCAGGGCTTCAGATTGGTGGATTCCCGAAAGAGGTGGACCTTGAAGCATGGGTTGGGTTTGAATACCATGAAAAGGAAGAAGGCAGAGAACATCCTCATGATACACTTCCATCCGCTGTGGCCCCTGTCTCTCTTGCCATTCTCTCCTCCTACCACTGTCCTCTGTGCCCACGCTGCTCCAGCCATGCCAACTTCCTTCCAGTCCTTCAACTACCCCAAAGCTTCTCCCACCCCAGGATTTTTTTTTTTTTTTTTTTTTTTTTTGAGACAGACTCTCACTTTGTTGCCCAGGCTGGAGGGCAGTGGCGCAATCTCAACTCACTGCAACCTCCACCTCCTGGGTTCAAGTGATTCTGCTGCCTCAGCCTCTCAAGAAGCTGGGATTACAGGCATGCACCACCACACCAGGCTAATTTTTGTATTTTTAGTAGAGACAGGGTTTCACCATGTTGGCCAGACTGGTCTCGAACTCCTGACCACAAGTGATCCGCCCGCCTTGGCCTCTCAAAGTGTTGGGATTACAAGTCTGAGCCACCATGCCCAGAATCTTTGCACTTGCTCTTACCTCTGCCAGAGACACTCTTCCACCTGATTTTCCTGTGCCTATTCTAATGTCATCTCCTTAGAGAGGCCCTCCCTGGCCACTCAATCTACTTGCCTCTCTCACAGGCACAGTTCATCACCTTACACTGTTTTATTTCCTCCCCATCACCTGTCATTCTCAGAAACCATTTGTTTCTCCCACTAGACAGAAGCTTGGTGAGAGCAGGGACTTCACATGTCTGTTTACTGCTTTGTGCCCAGCATGTTGACCAGTGCCCCACACAAAGCTGGCTTGCAATATTTTACTCAATAAATATATGAACTTCCAACTCACCCATCTGAAAAAAGAGAGGGTTGTCTTTTACTAGGGTTCCAGCCTGGAACAGTGCCCCACACCCAAGAGACCCTCAAACCACTAAAGTGGAATATAAAAGTTAGGCTGTTTGGTCCTTTTGAGAACCTAAAGGAAGCGATGAACTTTCTCTGCAGAAAAATCCACAAACACCCAAGAAGGAGTCTTCTCCAGATGACCCCCAAGGGCCGGGTGCAGTAGTATGTTCCTGGAGTCCCAGCTACTCTGAGGCTGAAGCAGGAGGATTGCTTAAGGCCAGAAGCCTGAGACTAGCCTCGGTGACAGAGCAAGATGCTGTCTGTAATAATAATAAAATAATAATAATAATAATAAGGCCAGGCATGGTGGCTCACTCCTGTAATTCCAGCCCTTTGGGAGGCTGAGGCAGGTAGATCACCTGCGGTCAGGAGTTCGACAACAGCCTGGCCAACATGGCAAAACCCTGCCTCTACTAGAAATACAAAAGAAATTAGTTGGGCATCATGGCATGTGCCTGTAATCCCAGCTACATGGGAGACTGCGGCAGGAGAATCGCTTGAACCCAGGAGGCGGAGGTTGCAGTGAGCCGAGATGGCACCATTGCACTCTAGCCTTGGAGACAGAGCAAGACTCCGTCTCTAAATAAATAAATAAAGACCCCCAAGGCCTCTCACCCTGGTTCAAAAGCCAAGAGCTTTTGGCTGCTGAATACAGGGTGCTGGTGGACTTTCCAGATATCTGTTTTGCCATCCGGACAGATGTATATTTTTATAGGATTGGTTGCTATAGCTCCCAGGCATTATGGGGACTAAAATTAGCAGCAGCTTTGTATTTTTATTCATAAACTAAAATGATGATTCTGATGAGGATGAACCAGTGGAACTCTTCCCAGTTTTTGGCTGGTGTTCCCATGTGGCTTTCGGTTCAGAAAGTGGAAGTCTGGGTGGGGCTGGGCTGAAGCTCTGGAAGAGAGATCCCTCCTGAGGGCCACTTCCAGGTCTCTGTGGGGACACCCTGAGCCAGAATCACTCCCAGAAGGAAAACTTGGTAGGTTTTATATCTAAGGATAAGAGCACATGGCTGGGTGCAGTGGCTCACACCTGTAATCCCAACACTTTGGGAGGCGGATCACCTGAGGTCAGGAGTTCGGCGACCAGCCTGACCAACATAGTGAAACCCCGTCTCTACTAAAAATACAAAATTAGCCAGGCATGGTGGCTCATGCCTGTAATCCCAGCTACTTGGGAAGCTGAGGCAGAACTGCTTGAACTCAGGAGGCGGAGGTTGCAGTGAGCTGAGATAGCACCATTGCACTCCAGCCTGGGCAACAAGAGTGAAACTCCACCTCAAAAGGCAAAAAAAAAAAAAAAAAAAAAAGCATCCTGGGGCAACAGGAGCCTCTGAAGCAAGGATGACTCTCACCTAGAAAGGAAGACCACTAGGACTAAGGCTGGTCTTCCTGCCACCTGCCAAGGGCTTTATAGGAAGGGAGAGAAGCACAACCTAGCCAGGTGTGATAGACCCGGGTGTGAGTCCCGCTCTGCTATTGAGTCATTGAGTGACTTTGGGCTCATCCCTGCCCCTCTCTGAACTACACCTTTTCTTTCTTTCTTTTTAATTGTGTTAATAGAGGCAAGGTCTTTCTAGGTTGCCCAGGCTGGTCTTGAACTCCTGGCCTCAAGCAATCCTCCTGCCTTGGCCTCCCAATGTGCTAGTATTACAAGCATGAGCCATTGTACCTGACCCTACACCTTTTCATTTATAAAATAGGTTGGACAGCAGAATAGTAGTAATAAGAGCCAGCATTTATTAAACACCTACTATGTGCCAAGCACCAGCTAAGCTCTTTGCATATATTGTCTGACTTAACTCTTATAAATCTGGAACTGTTATTATTCCCATTTTATAAATGTGGAAAATGAAGTTCATATCAATAATTTGCTCAAGCTTATGCACCAAGTATATGGTAAATCAGAGATTCAAATCCAGGTTTAAGGGACACCAGAGCCCAAGTGCTTGACTACTGCACGCTACTTCCCCCTCAATTCCTCTCCAGCTCTGACATATGTGGACTTCAGACCATATAGCCCTCTCCCGAGTCAAGAATGTTGCTGATCCAACATTAGGCTGAATCAGCTTTTCATCTTGTAAAGCAATCCGTCAGTATATTGGGGTCCCTGCTGCCTGCCCACTGCCCTCTCCAACCACTCTCCAGCTGTGCTCTTCTAGGCACTTCTCACTTTACCCTGATCCTGCCCTCCTGACCTAGCACCCCAGCCACAGCCTTAGAACTCAAGGGACTGCCTGGGAAATGTTCACATGTGCCTGCCATCCAGGCTCTGTACACCCCCAGTACATCAGCTACTTCATTCACTCATTCAATCTTTATTGTGCTTTGCATCAGGCAATGGGGATATAGCAATAAATAGGACAGACAAGGCTCTGCCCTCTTGCACTTTACATTCCAATAGGTGAAGGCAGGCCATGAGCTCATTTCAGGTTGTGATCAGTTCTGTGGAAGAAACAAGGAAGATGAAATGAAAAAGCAATGGAGGATGACTTTAGATAGGGTCATTAGCATAGGCATCTTGGAGGAGGCAAGATGAGGAAGATGTTGAAGCATGAGTCAATGAGAAAGGCTGAGAGAAGAGTACTCCAGGAGAGGGGAGAACAAGCACCAAAACCCTGATGTGAGGAGAGCTTGGCTTTTTCAAGTAACTGAAAGTGTGGCTAGAATTACCTACTGGGGGAGATTTCCCTTCTCCTCCTGTTCTTCCTCGTCCTTTTCTCCTCCATTTTCCTGTTGTTCATTCCTACCCTTTTTACACCCTTTTAGCCATTTCAACATACTTTCTTGTCCACTATCTCAGTGAATGCCACAGCAGTCCTGTGAAAGAGTTAGGGTAGGGATTAGAACCTATAGTGTAGATATGGAGAAACTGAGGCCTCTATCACTCAGGGAAGCTGGAGCTCAAAACTAGGTCTCCTGACTCCTGGCTAAAAACCAGATTCTTAACCACACCAAGAACCTGCTTGTCTTTCTGCTCACTGACTCCAGAGACTCTGTCACTAGCTCTGAGACCAGCCTATGGACCACCTGATGAACCATCTCTGGGAGCTGGACTGGGGCCAGGTAAACTATTCCTACATAGGGACAGGAATACTTGCACAGGGAGCAAGAGGTCTGAACTCTGGAAATAGATCAGGAAGGCTCTGTGGATTTGGCTTCTGGCAAGGAGGAAAGCAACCGAGCATAAAGTTAAACAAATAAAAGCAGGACAAAGAAACATCCCCTAAGACCATGCATTAAAAACAGCATCGGGATCTCAGCAGTTCAGATCTCCAGGTCATAACTCCTGAGTGAGCCTTTCGGGTTAAAAAAACTCAACAAAACTTACATAGGAGAACTTGAGGGCCCATGAGGGACCAGGTTTCATTGGAGCAATTGTTATTAAACTGAGAAGGCAGACAATCATATTCAATATTACAAAGCAGATGGTGGGCAAAACACTTTATGTCCATTATCTCATTTAACTCAACAACACTTACGCAGAATATTTGTTTTCTATCATTGCTATAGTAAATTACCACAAATTTGGTGACTTAAAAACAACACACATTTATTATCTTATAGTTTTGGAGATCAGAAGTCCTAAAATCAAGGTGTCGTTGGGTTCCTTCCAGAGGAAGGATGAATCTGTTGAGGAAAGAATCTGTTTCCTTACCTTTTTGTTGTTGTTGTTTTGTTTTTTGAGACAGAGTTTCACTCTTGATGCCCATGCTAGAGTGCAATGGTGCAATCTCACCTCACCGCCACCTCCACCTCCGGGGTTCAAGCAATTCTCCTGCCTCAGCCTCGAGAGTAGCTGGGATTACAGGCATGTGCCACCACATCTGGCTAATTTTGTATTTTTAGTAGAGACAGGGTTTCTCCATTTTGGTCAGGCTGGTCTCAAATTCCTGACCTCAGGTGATCCGCCTGCCTGGGCCTCCCAAAGTGCTGGGATTACAGGCATAAGCCTCTGTGCCCTGCCTATTTTCTTACCTTTTTCAGTTTCTAGAGGCCACCCTCATTCCTTGTGAACCTTGAGGCTTGTGAACCCTCACTCTGTCTTCTAAGCACATCACTCCAACTCTGCTTCTGCCTTGACATCTTTTCCTGACTTTGACCCTCTGGCCTTCAACTTTTAAGAACCCTTGTCATTACATTGGGCCCACCTAAATAATCTAAAATAATCTTCCCACCTTTAAATCCTTAAATTAATCTGCAAAGCCCCCTTTGCCATGTAAGATAGCCTGTCTATAGATTCTGAGGATTAGGGCACGTCCATCTTTGGAGGGGCCATTATTTTGTCTACCATAGGTGGGTACAATTACCATTCTCATTTTAAAGATGAGTAAAGAAAAGTTCTGAGAACTAAATCACTTGGTCAAGGTCCCACAGTGGAGAAGCCAGGAATACACACAGGTAGCTCCACTCCAGATCCCTCTCTCCATGACTTCCCCATGCACTCAACTGCCCATTCTGCCCTTCTGGCCATGGCTGCCTCCCTTCCCCCACTGGTCCCAAACCCAAACCCATTCATCCTTCAAGCTCAGATTGGATTGCTCCTATTTTTTCAAAGCTTAGAACTGATAGGGCCCTTTAGCCCTATTCAATCCCAGATTTTCCATGTGTGGCTGGGAAAATTGAGGTTTAAAGAGCCCAAGGTTACAGTGTGGACAGCTAGGCCTGGGGCCTCTCTCTCCCAGGCTGAAGGCAGCTCTGGCCTGATCCAAATCTCCGGAGGGAGGGACTGGGCAGGCTGACCTCTTTGGGATGGGGATTATGTATCAGAACTCTCAAATATACCCTTTGTGTGGCTGGCTGAATGTCAAGGCTGCCAAGCTAAGAAGGTTCAAGCACATTGGAGGCTGACTCAGCCTGTTGCCTTGTTACTGTATCTTTCCCCAGGCAGGCCTTCCCATTGTCTGAAGGGCACAAAGAACCCATTGTCATCTGGCCCTGGGTCCCCGAAGCAGAGCATCCACCAACCAGGCCAAGGCCAAACAGAGGAAGATGAAATTTAACCTCAGCACCCTCCCCACTTGCAACACACCCACTGAGCAGTTGAAGGTTTCTCCTCTAGCTCTTTGTAGCTCACAAAGGACTTTTTTTTTTTTTTTTTCTGAGACGGAGTCTCGTTCTGTCACCCAGGCTGGAGCATAGTCGCACAATCTTGGCTCACTGCATCCTCCACCTCCTGGGTTCAAGCAATTCTCCTGCCTCAGCCTCCTGAGTAGCTAGGATTACAGGCGTGTGCCACCAGGCCTGGCTAATTTTTTGTATTTTTTAGTAGAGGCAGGGTTTCACCAAGTTGGCCAGGCTGGTCTTGAACTCCTGACCTAGTGATCTGCCCACCTCAGCCTCCCGAAGTGCTGGGATTACAGGCGTGAGCTACCGCGTCTGGCCCACAAAGGACTTTTATCACCCTAATCTTATTGAGTGGCACATTTAGTCTACAAAGTAGAAAGGTCAGGATTCACTAAGCCCATTTTGGGCTTGGGCAGACAGACAGACTTGCCCAAAGTCACACAGTTGGCCCATGGTGGGGCTGAAATGAAAGCTCCCAAACTCTTAACAGTCAAGACTCTTTCCACTGCATCCACTGCCTCCACCCAGGGTCCCAGTAAGAGTTTACCAAGGCACCTCCTTCTCACAGAGGCTCCCTCTCCACTGAGGTGACAATGCGTTGGCTGCACCTTTTCATGTTGACATGTTGACACAAACCCACTGGTCTTAGTCTGTTTTTGTGTTGTTATAACAGAATACCTGGAACTGGGTGATTTATAATAAACAGAAATTTAATGGCTCATGATTCTGGAGCTGGGAAGTCCAAGATTGAGGACCAGCATCTGGCAAAGTTCTTCATGCTGTATCATGCCATGGTAGAAGGGCAAAGAGAGGGCGAGAAAGAGAGCAAGAGATAGAACTTGCAACCTCAAACCCTAATTGATGTTAATCAACTCGTAAGGGCAGAGCCCTCATGACCTAAGCATCTCCCGATAGGCCCCACCTCCCAACACTGCTGCATTGAGGATTAAGTTTTCAACACATGCTTTTAGGGGTACATGTTCCAACCATAGCATCACCCAAGGAGAAAGAAGCACTCATTTGAGTTCTGATTTGGGTTCTTCCCTTAGTAGGACCTGTGCCCTGAGGCCCTGCTTATACTCTGACCTTAAGCAGCTCACTTTTCCTTTCCAAACCTGAGTGTTCTTATCTGTAAAATGAGCATGATTAAAATATTTCACTCTCCTGGGTACAAAGTCAGTGTAAGAGTCAAGTGAACATAGATTTTAGGGAGTCAGCAAATATAAGAGGATGCTTAGGAGGCCTAGTTTTTGAGTCAGATCTCTGGGCTTGGGTCCTGGGTCAAAGTTATTTAACTCTAGAAGACTTGAGGCATGTTATCAACCTCCAGCCTCAGCTTCCTCAAGTGTAAAGTTCTTGTGAGGTGCTTGTGAGGATTAAATGAGATCATATATGTAACGCATTTGGCCCACTGCTGCATGAACGAAGCACTTCATAAATGTCAGATATAAGTAGATTATCTAATTCAACATTTTCCAAAGTGTGTTTCACAAAATATTAGTCCTATAACATATTCCAGAAAGATAGGCGGACCCTGGGTTCAAGTACGTTTGTGAAATGCAGCACTCACTACCTTCCTCGTGGATATTCCTGAGGCACCTTGAAACCTTAAAAGCTCTGAAAATGTCTGCTGAAAAGAAACCTGTTGAACTCTGTTAAAGCTATCACAGAGTCCTCTTTTTCATGAATTTTTAGTGCATTCCACAGAACTTCGTTTCCTAACAAACTCTTTGGGGGAATGTTTATTTGCTCCAACACCCTCGTTTGAAGAAGAAACTGAGGTTCAGAAAGGTAAAGTGAGCTGGCCTGGGTCTCCCGGCCAATAAATAGCAGAGCCGGGGCTTGACTCAAGCTAACTAACTCTTCGACCTATTGCTCTTTTTATTAAACCACACTGAGAAAACACCTTCGGCTGTTGATGTGGCCAATCACTCTCCAAAGGTTAAAGATTTGTATTATTGGTTTCACAGCCCTTCAGCCTTTTTCCAGGGCTCTGTATCCATAACTTTGACGGTGCAGGGCTCCCTGCTGCTCTGGGGAGGGTCGGAGGAGCTCGGCAGCAGATTGGCTCAGTCTGCCCCAACCCCCGGGTCTGTAATATTGCCGCTGCTGGTCCAGGTCCAGGGAACACTCACACGCAGGCATCAATTTTCTTCTGAAACCCCACCCACACGCCTGGAAATCTTCTCTGAAGGAGGAGAAAAGCCCAATAACCCAGACCCGACAACGTGGCAGCTCTTACACATTCCTTGACGTGGCCCACAAACCAAACGTTTCTTCAATTTAGCTGCAGTGAGGCCAGGAATAATGACGGCCCCGCCAGCCCAGAGACGTGGCAGCCTATGCTGCATGACTCAGCCAGCCTGAGAGGTAGCCTGAACGCTCCGTCCTCTGGGGTCTCTGGGCTGGGGCAGATGGCTGACGAGGAAGGGCGATCTGGACTAAGCAGCTCAGCCCCATCCCCTTCCCCCACCCCCGTCTCTTCTCCACTGCCTGAGACAAGGCGGCCCTCACTGTCATCTGAGGCTGATCCAGCACTGCGGCTTCATGTCATCTCTCCCCACTCCTGGCTCCTGTACCTTTCCTCAGACAGGAGCTTCTTGTCATGATTCTTCGAGATTTCCCATGTCAGTTTCCGACTGCATTCTGTGGAGCTCTGGGAGTTTCATGCAGCAGTCTTAAGAGGACAGAAAGAAGGCCAAGGAGGCGGATCTTCAGACCCCTCGTCCGTCCTTGCTTCAACCACGGCAGAACTGCTTTTGTCTGTTTGAAGTATTGGGCTTTTGTCTAAAATTTTTTTTATTTTTATTTGTACTTTGTTTTTATTTTTTAATTTTTAATAAAATTTTAATTTACGTTTCAGAGAAACTTCTCTAGTAACAAACTATACAAATAATCCCTGAAAGTATAGTCTTGTAAGATTTCATTTCCAAAGGCGGTTTCGTTAATTAAAAAAAAAAAGTTTGGAATGCACTGATTTATTTTCAGCCCACTGGCTCTCCAGGTGAAGAAAAATGAACCCTGGAGAGAGGGGGTGATCTATCCAAAGACCCAGAGCATCGCAAGCTCTCCAGGGCTCTGTGGGAAGGGGGAGAGTTCCAAGATCCAAGCAGAAGCCACGGAAGACTCGAGCCTGCTTGCTGGAAGCTTTCAGTTTGGTCACTCTGGGCAGGCAGGCAGCTGGCAGTCCCTATGTCCACCCCGAAGCTGGAGGAAGAGACTCCATCTATTAGCCCAGCATCTCCCCGAAAGGAAAAACCAGAGGCCAGGTGCTGTGGCTCACGCCTGTAATCCGAGCACTTTGCGAGGCCAAGGCAGGCAGATCACTTGAGCCCAGGAGTTCAAGACCAGCCTGGGCAACACAGGGAGGCCTGGCTCTACAAAAAATACAAAAATTAGCCTGGTGTGGCGTGGGCCTGAGATCCCAGCTAGTCAGGAGGGTGAGGTGGCAGGATCACTTGAGCCCAAGGAGGTCAAGGCTGCAGTGAGGTGTGATCCTGCCACTGCACTCTAGCCTGGGCAACAAAGTGAAACCCTATTTGAAAGAAAAAAAAAAAACTGCCAGGTGCGGTGGCTCATGCCTGTAATCCCAGTACTTTCGGAGGCCAAGGCAGAGGGATCACCTAGGGTCAGGAGTTCAAGACCAGCCTGGCTAACATGGTGAAACCCCTTCTCTACTAAAAATATAAAATTAGCCAGATGTGGTGGTGCATGCCTTTAATCCCAGCTACTCAAGAGGCTGAGGCATGAGAATCACTTGAACCCAGGAGGTGGAGGTTGCAGTGAGCTGAGATCATGCCACTGTACTCCAGCCTGGGCAACAGAGCGAGACCCTGTCTCAAAAATAAATAAACAGATAGATAGATAGATAGATAGATAAACAAAATGAGCACCAGACAAGGATTCGAGAGACCTGGGCTCCTCACCCAATCATTAAATGATATGGGCAAATCCTTTTCTCGTTCTGGGCCTTACTTTGCTCTTTTTTTTTTTTTTTTTTTTGAGATGGAGTCTCACTTGGTTGCCCAGGCTGGAGTGCAATGGTGCGATCTCAGCTTACTGCAACCTCTGCCTCCCGGATTCAAGCAATTCTCCTGTCTCAGCTTCCCGGGTAGCTGGGATTACAGGCACCCGCCACCACGCCCAGTTAATTTTTGTATTTTTAGTAGAGACAGGGTTTCACCATGTTGGCCAGACTGGTCTCGAACTCCTGACCTCAAGTGATCCACCTGCCCCAGCCTCCCAAAGTGCTGGGATTACAGACGTGAGCCACTGTGCCCAGCCATTTTGCTCATTTGTAAAGCGAGGCTATTGGGTTAAGTCATAGTTTCCAGGCAGTGGGTGATGAGAACCAAGATGATGGGGTTCAGATCCTCCTGAGAACCCCTTAGAGGCAGCTGTTGTTTTGCTATGTTAATTGTCAACGAGGATTCTGCAGCTAATAAAATGCTTGAAACTCACGAGGCCATGTAACTTAAAGGCCTTTTGACCATTAAATTCAGTGTTTTCCTCCTCTTTCTGTCTCCTGCTTCTCTCCCTCCCCTGAATTCCTTACTCAAATCCCTGAGTTTGCTGGCAGAGACTTCATGATTCTTCAGGGTTGCAGCCCTAAGTCTATCTTGCTATCTCTCTAGAGGCTGGACTCTGCCCTTTCACTTGCAGCATGGGAGAAGAATTGTTTCTTTCCTAAGATCATTAGGGAGACCCAAGGGTCAGGACAAATCATAGCCAGCCACCCCATCTGGCCCAACGCTGAGCTCTCCAGCTCCCCCGTCTCCCACTGAACGGCTCGCTTCCCAGCCCCATCCCAAGTTAGGTTATTCTCCTGATTCAGACATTTTTGTGGTGTGAAATCATCTCCGCCCAGCCAGCCGAAGCTGGGAGCTCACTCCAGCCCACTGCAGCTTGCTGGCCCTCCCTTTCCCTGCCACGTCCCCACACCCTCAGCTCCTCTTCTCCCAGCACTCAGAACTTCCATTTGATTTCCTTTCAATTCTGCAAAGAAACAAAGAGTGTCAAGGGCATGTTGGATTCAGCTCTGTCCTCTCCCTGTAGCTCCTGGTGCAGGTCCTGGCTCATGATCAACCCCTAAGGGAAAGTGATTAAAATAAGTTTGTTAAATCAAGACAGAGAAAGGAGACAAAGGAAGACAGACAGAGTCAGACAGTGGAAGGGACAGACAGACACTGAGAGTCTGCCATGATTAAGAGAGAGACAGAGGCCAGGCATGGTGGCTCATGCCTGTAATCCTAGCACATGGGGAGGCCAAGGCGGGTGGATCATCTGAGGTCAGGAGTTTGAGACAAGCCACGCCAACATGTCGAAACCCCGTCTCTACTAAAAATATAAAACTTAGCTGGATGTGGTGGCACGCGCCTGTAATCCCAGCTACTCGGGAGGCTAAGGCATGAGAATCGCTTTAACCTGAGGGCCGGAGGTTTCAGTGATCCCAGACCATGCCACTGTACTCCAGCCTGGGTGAAAGAGAGAGACTCCATCTCAAAAAAAAAAAAAAAGAAAAAGAAAGAAAAGAAAAGAATGACCGGGCACAGTGGCTCACGCACTTTGGGAGGCCGAGGTGGGCAGATCACGAGGTCAAGAGACCGAGACTATCCTGGCCAACATGGTGAAATCCCATCTCTACTAAAAATACAAAAAAAAAAAAAAAAATCTAGCTGGGCGTGGTGGCGCATGCCTGTAGCCCCAGCTACTCGGGAGGCTGAGGCAGGAGAATCACTTGAACCCAGGAGGTAGAGGTCACAGTGAGTGGAGATCCCGCCACTGCACTCCAGTCTGGCGACAGAGTAAGACTCCGTCTCAAAAAAAAAAAAAAAAAAAGAGAGAGAGACAGAGGTGGGAGACAGACACAGAGATGAGACAGGCACAGAAACAAATGCAAAGAAAATTTACCTGAAACTTAGCAACAAAGCAAAAGGGTGACTGCATGTCCTCTCAGTGTTAGACTGGAACACGGTCTGACAAGTCCATCCAGGGATCATCTTCTCTAGGGGATGTGCTACTTACTATTGATGAGGGCTCTGACTTTGAAGTTACATGTTAACTTGCAGGTTTCTGTCCATTAGAAAAAAAAAAAAAAAAGAACCCCAGAGGTGACAGTGCAATTGCCTCGCAGGGCATTAACCGGTTTTGTATATTACGCAGCAGCCTTTTTCCAGCATTCTTTCAATGCAGTAGCTGTATAATCTCTTTTTGAATTCTCTTTGAACCAACTTTACCATGCTGCTTATTCCCTCATTAATGAGTTAAAAAAATCATTAACATGTGCTCATTTTTTATTCGTTTTTATTCATTTTTTATGAGTCATGTTTTTAACTATTAAAAACTGTATTCTGATAAGAGAGGCAGAAATAGAATGAGACAGAGATGAAGAAAGAGACAGAGTGAGAGGCAGAGGCAGAGATAGAAAGGGAAAGAGACATAGGGACACTGAGAGAGGCCAGAGAAAGAGACACACAGAGAAACAGAAGAAACAAAGGTTAGAGGGACTGAGACCCAGTGAACCCATGCACAGAGTCAGAGAGAGAGAGAGAGAGAGAGAGAGAGAGAGAGAGAGACAGAAAGGCTAGCAGCAGAGATCAAGATCAGCCATGCATGCACAAAACACCAGAAGTAATGTTAGCCTCTGGGGAAGGGATACATTGGAGTGAAAATGAAGGTGAAGGGGAGGGACTTTTATATTTATTTATTTATACTTCTATCTTGAATTTCTTTCTTTTCTTTTCTTTTTCATTTAGAGACAGAGTCTCTCTATGTTGCCCAGGTTGGTCTTGAACTCCTGGGCTCAAGTGATGCTCTTGCTGCGACCTCCCAAATTGCTGGGATTATAGGCGTGAGCCACTGTGCAGGCACTTCAATTTCTTATGAGAATATAATCATGTGTTATTTTATACTTTTATTTTTTATTTTAATTTTTATCTTTTTGAGACAGAGTCTCACTCTGTCGCCCAGGCTAGAGAGCAGTGGTGCGATCATGGCTCACTGCAGCCTTGACTTCTCAGGCTCAAGTGATCCTCCTTCCTCAGCCTCCAGAGTAGCTGGGACTACAGATGCACACCACTAGGCCCAGCTATTTTTTTACTTTTATAGCGATGCAGGGGAGGGGGTCTCACTATGTTGCGTAGGCTGCTCTTGAACTCCTGGGCTCAAGCAATCCTCCTATCTCCGTCCCCCAAAGTGCTGGGATTACAGGTGTGAGCCACCATGCCCAGCCCATTTTACATTTTTAAAATAGTCATAGAGGGAAAGGCAAAGAGAGACTGTGAAAGAAGCAAAACCACTAGAGAGAGAAAACATCAAGAAAGCAAGGACAGGTACACTGGCTGGCACCTGTAATCCAAGCGCTGTGGGAGTCAGTAAAATTCTTGAAAATTAACTGTAACATTATTTCTTAAACTTTCTAATTTTTGTAACTATTAAGGCTGATTTTTAAAATTATGGTAAAACAAATATAAAATTCCTATGGTGAGTTATTGATAATGGAAACATCATCACTGTGAAACAAATGCAGGCATTGTGTGTGGCACAAGAGCTACAGTGGTGACAAAGACAGACGAGGTCCCTGCTTTCATGGCACTTACATTCTGGGGAGAAGGCAATAGAGAACAGGCCCATAAATAAACACACAAGACAATTTTTTTTTTCTCAGATGGAGTCTCGCTCTGTTGCCCAGGCTGGAGTCCAGTGGCAAGATCTTGGCTCACTGCAACCTCCACCTCCCAGGTTCAATCGATTCTCCTGCCTCAGCCTCCCGAGTAGCCAGGACTACAGGTGAGTGCCACCACGCTCAGTTAATTTTTTTTTGTATTTTTAGTAGAGACGGGGTTTCACCATGTTGGCCAGGCTGGTCTCGAACTCCTTACCTCGTGATCTGCCTGCCTGAGCCTCCCAAAGTGCTGGGATTACAGGCGTGAGCCACTGCACTCGGCTCTCTGAGATCATTCTTAGCCCCTCAGGCTATATGACTGGCTTGTGAGGGCCAAGTGCAGCTTGGACTGAATCCAGGCCTGGGATATTTACACCTTAAGGTCATTTTCAGTTTCCAGCCCAGAGTTTTGGCCCCAAAGGCAGGCGGCATCCAGCTTCCCTCAGCTGCTCAGCTGGCCAAAAAATAAGAAAGCCACCTTGTGCTCATGGGAGGGCAGCCACGGGAGTGGGTCTGGGTGGGGCCCGGTGCCGTGGGATGCCCGGGAGTATATAGATCCATTTCAGAGGCTCGCCAACCTCTTCACCCAAGGACTCTTCTGGGCCTCTCCTGTGCTTTCCAATTAAAAAGATCATTCTGTAATGTTTCTCAGAGGCTCTCAAAGGGCCACGGGAAAGGCAGCCAGGGAAGGGGCAGGAGGGAGGGGAGGCCAATATCTAAAATAAAACGAGTAGTGGTCCAGAGCAGGACTTCTGAGACTTCAGTCATCTGGTACCATCTTCACCTTTGTTGCCATATCTTCATAACACCTACAGAATTACTTACTTTATTTCAACTTTTTAAAATCTAAATAAATTTAACTTAAAGAAAACCTTATATCATAACACTGAAAAAAGTATAATTTGCCAAGTGTGTCCACCTATCCCCTCAGATCCACTCTCTGCCCCTCCCCATCTGCTCTCTAGGCCAGAGGGGCTGACCTTATGGCCCACACCCATGAGCTCCCATGGCCTCTGTTTCCATCTGGGATTGGCCAGTGGGGAGCATCAGTAGGCGACTGGGAAGAGGGAGAAACAAGAATGAAGTTAGAATCTTTCTTTCCCCATCCCCTTCCCTAGGGGATCACAGCAGACTGGCTGTGTTCTTCAACCCAAGGGCTGAGCTCCTGTTCCTTGGCCCTCTCTCTGGTTCTAGTACCCACTCTCCCTTACCCCTCAGGCACCTTGCTGCAGCTGTCCCTAGAGGACTGCACTGTCCTTGTGATTTACATACACAAGGCCAACATCTTTATAAATAGTCCCTTGATGAAATTCTCAGATTACCCATTTTGAAAGTGCCATGTTTTCTGCCAGGAACCTGGCTGATACACTTGTCATAAAGAGAAAGTAATTGACAGTGATAATACAATTATGCTATTACATTCTAACCAAATGTAAAAAGGGATGAATAATTTTTATATAATGCTATAGAATGAGCTTCAGGGAATATTAGTAAAAAGTGAACAAACCATAAAAAACAAAGTGCAGAGCAATGTTTAGACTGCAAGAGAGAGAAAAATAAAAACATGCACATGTGCATTTGCTCACATACCCAAAAAAGAAGCAACTGAAAGGTAAAACTAAAAATTAATAGAGATGGTTACCTTAGGGAGAGAGAAAATGTTGTTGATAAGAAGCTAGAGTTCTCTGATTACTTTGTTATATAGTTTTAACTTTGGAACTATTAAGTGTTTTACATAATTAAATTTACATTAAAATAACATAAGCTATTGATTGGCTATACAACGTTCTTTTGCACCACAAATTCCAGGAACATAAAGATAATGGGTAAAGGTCACATAGTGCAACTTATGGTAACAGTTTAGGTTATTTATCAACTAGTCTGGAAGCTTTGGTGAAGGAAAGAAAGAAAAAAATGCCTTTAAACAATTGTCCCTGGAAAATGGGAGTGGAAGGGGGTGGGTGTCAAGACTGTCTCATACTCATTGTCTCTCGCGACCTGATAAATTTTGCATACTTCACATTCTTTGGACAGCTCTGAGCTACTTTTCTTTCTCAAGGGGAAGTTCTTCCTTAAAACATTGAGGAAGCATTGTTAGAAATTGAAGATCAACATTTTGCAGCCCCTAAGAGTAATGGGTCAAAGTAACGATTAAGGAATGAGAGGTCGATGAGGAACCCTGTAATGGATGGGCCAGGACAACAGTACTTGAACCAGTTCAATAATCTTGATAGCTTGTTTGGAGGTTCTAGCAGGGGAGTGCAGCTGTTTGTACACCCTTGACTGAAGACCAGTCCAGTTCTGTCTGGGATGGTCATCCTCTCAGACCTAGCACTCAGCTTCAGGGGGACGTTCATGGAGCGGTGAGGAAGGACGGGGACACCTGCCTAGCCAGCCAGAGAAGCCAAATCAACCCTGGCGGTCAATGAGGTGACACATACCGTAGCCAGATCATCCTCACATCCGAATTCAATAATCTTAACATCACTAAGCATGGGACAAAGAGACATCTTGTTCTTCATGGTGTGATGTAATAAAATGTGCACACCATGACATAGGAAGTACTTATGGCAAAAGAAATTAACCTGAGTGTAACTACCAGTTTATAAGAAATACAAAGGAATAGAGAAATGTGTCTAAAAACACAAGAATTAAATCAGCCAAACCAGAATATGGTGAATTTTGCAAGACAAATAACATGATTTCTTCAATAAATGAATGGCATGACAAAAGGTGGGGAGTGAAGGGAGGAACTCTAATAGATTAAATGAACCATAAGAATAAAGTGTAGGCCGGGTGTGGTGGTGGCTCAAGCCTGTAATCCCAGCACTTTGGGAGCACTTCAGGTGGATCACCTGAGGTCAGGAGTTCAAGACCAGCCTGACCAACATGGTGAAACCCCGTCTCTACTAAAAAATACAAAAATTAGCTGTGTGTGGTGGCTGGCACCTGTAATCCCAGCTACTTGGGAGGCTGAGGCAGGAGGATCCCTTGAACCCGGGAGGCAGAGGTTGCAGTGAGCTGAGATCGCGCCATTGCACTCCAGCCTGGGCAACAAGAGTGAAACTCTGTCTCAAAAAAAAAAAAAAAAAAAAAAAGAATACAGTGTAAAGCACGAGCTTCTTTGTAGCCTGATTCAAACAACTAAATTTAAATAGGCATTTTTCAGAAAACAGAAAATTGGAACACAGACTGAGTATTGAATGATACTAGGGGATTACTTTTTTCTCCTATTTTTTTAGAGGCCTTGCCTTGCAATGTCGCCCAGGCTGACCTCAAACTCTTGGGCTCAAGCAATCCTCCCGTCTCAGCCTTCCATAGCTAGGACTACAGGCGTGCAGCACCACAGATGGCTAATTAAGGAACTACTTTAATTTTGTTGATGAGATGAGGGCTATGTGGCTATGTTGAAAAGAAAGACCTTATCTATTAGCTATAGATACTGAAATATTTATGGGTATCATGATATAATATATGGGATATATTTTGAATTACTCCTGGGAAAAAGTGTGTGATGGGGGTGGGTATGTAAAATAAACTAATAGAAGGTTGATAGTAATTCAAGCTAGGTGATGGTCCATGGAAGCTTAATTATATTATTCTCTTTGGGGTGTGCTTGAAAATATTTATAAAACAATATAACAATATCAAATTAAATTAATGCTATTAGAGCCAGTCATGGTGGCTTATGCCTGTAATTCTAGCACTTTGGTAGGCTGAGGCGGGCGGATCACTTGAGGTCAGGAGTTTGAGACTAGCCTGGCCAACATGGCAAAACCCAGTCTCTACTAAAAATACAAAAAATTAGCTGGGCGTGGTGACAGGCGACTGTAATCCCAGCTACTCAGGAGGCTGAGACAGGGGAATCCCTGGAACCTGGGAGGTGGAGGTTGCAGTGAGCCAAGATCGTGCCACTGCACTCCAGCCTGGGCGAAAGAGTGAGACTCCATCTCAAAAAAAAAAAAAAAAAAGAAAGAAAAGAAAAAGAGAAAGAAAAAGACTTTAAAAGGAAACAATTTGCTCACTATGTGGATTCAGTGTTATTTAATGCTGAAATAATCTTCACAACAAAAATATGCTAAGCATTCTACCTTGGGAAGCCTGGTATTGTAAAGTAAACCCAGGGATTGGGGAGGGGAGACATGGAATTTAATTCTCACTCAGTTATGATCTCACTAGGAGTCACCTTGCCCTGGTTCCTTCTTCTGTAAAGTGGGAGAAGTTAGACTAAAAGACCTCTAGGTCCCCCTCTCTGAAGCTGTGATTCAGTAAATAATGAATAAGTGTCTGACTCATTCAATTATCCAACAATCATTTATGAAACACCTACCATTTACTGTACTGGGTGCTGGGATGCAGCTGGGCAACCTCCCTGCCTACACAGAGCTTATGGTCTAGCTATAAATGTATCATTTCTTTTTTTTTTTTTTTTCTGAGATGGAGTCTCAGTCTGTTGCCAGGCTGCAGCGCAGTGGCATGATCTCGGCTCACTGCAACCTTCGCCTCCCAGGTTCAAGCAATTCTCCTGCCTCAGCCTCCCAAGTAGCTGGGACTACAGGCGTGCACCACCACACCCAGCTAATTTTTGTATTTTTAGTAGAGACAGGGTTTCACCATGTTGGCCAGGATGGTCTTGAACTCCTGACCTCAAGTGATCCACCCACCTCAGCTTCCCAAAGTGCTGGGAGATTACAATAAAAGTACCATTTCTAAGAGAATGTTAGCTATTCAGAAAAATAGATACTGGCCTAGTAGCACAGTTTGGAAAAAATATGGAGCTGTTTTCTCCCAGATCTCGTGCCTATTTAATTGTCCTGACCCTTCCTCCACAGGCCATCTATGTTGTAGAACAGCTGGGAGGAACAGCTGTTGCCTCCCTGGGACAGAGAATGCAATGCACGAACTGTCCAGGCTGCAGGACATTCTTATCCCTGAAGCTGGGGGTAGAGTCATTTGAGACAAACACAGGCCCTGAGCATGGGAGGAGTGGTCCTGCAGAGGGAAACCCAGGTGCTGTTACTGGAGGAAGGATCAATGGATGCCAAGGGACAAAAGGCACCAGCCCACTACCTTTCTTATCTCACTATCTCACTGCAAGTGTGTACTAGAATAAAGATACCAAACTTTCTCATTTCCTCTGAGGAGAGAAAACATTAAAAATCCAATTATACTTTTCAATTCATCCCATTAACAGGAATCAGTTCAAAGAACAAATGGTTTTAACTTCTCTATCCCAGTTTTCTCCTTCTTAGAATGGGCACAATGGTGCCTATACTTATACAGTAGTGAGAAGATTCAGGAAGAGAAATTCCTATAAAAGGTTTAGCACAATGCCTGGCACATAAAAAAGCCTCAATAAATACCAGTGATTTTATTACCTCTTGTCCACTCAACCCAATTAAGCAACTTCCTGGCTTGCCCAGGCATCCTGGAGTGTGACCTTCCTGTTGATTCTCTGTGGCTCCTGCTTTCATCCTCCCCATAGAACCCAGCAAACCCAACCTTGGCCCTGGTCATTTAGCTTATGGCCTATGAGTCATTCTCTGGGTTGAATGGCCCATGCTTGGGGCTTGCTTGGGGCTCCCAAGAAACCAATTAAATTCTTGTTTATGAATGTTCTTTGGAATACTAATGACCACTAAAAAAACAAACAACAACAACAAAAAACACAGCTAACATGCTAGAATGGATCTAACCCGTAGTTTTTCTTGAAGACTTTCCCAAATTCCCTTGGCAGACACACCCAGTGCTTCTCTCCATTAATACCAACCATAGGGCATACTTACCTGCCTTGCTTTAACCTGTCCTAGTTCTCCTAATCTCATCTAGAACAAATTATTTTACCTTTGGTTTTAAAGAGGCACTTCCTAGAACCTCCCTAACAATTCTAAATCCTTTACAATTCAACATTCAGTGGTTTCCCATTCCCCATGGGGTCAAAGCCAGAATTCTCAGCTCACCTCCAAGACCCTCTAACATCTGACCTCAACTCCCGCCATGATCAGCCTGTACTTGATTCTCACTTTAGAGATTATTCCCTATAAGAGCACGTAGCCACCTTGGTTTTTTTCAAGTTAACAAATACTTGTTGGGCTTTAGACAAGTTTTTTTCCTCTCTGTATAATTTGATAGAAATTTCAGGTGTCTCCAGGGATCAGGCAGATGTTAATGATATAGGAGTTAAGAATAAATTATTTTAAGCAGATAGCGAGGATATGGAAGTCCTCCTCATCCTTTTAATGAAAAGCAGCCCACAAATCATTTTCTTTTCTAACAAAGAGCAGCCTATAAAATCGAGCTGCAGACATTCAAAGGCAAGCTAGAAGCTTGCACGAGTGAATGCCAGCAGTTGTGCCCGCAAGAAAGGGCTACCTGGGGACTAGGCATGTTCAAAATGACAGCTCCATCTTTCCTTTTCCTTGCCAACCACGTGTGCGGTAAGGAGCAGACAACATGGCGCCCACCAAGTGGCAAGCTCATTTGCGTAATAAGCAAGATTAGGGTCGGGTGGACAGCTTCCTGGCGCTATGTAAACGTCATACCGAATCCAACCAATCTGTGGGCAATATGTAAATCAGGGACTGCCTCCTCAAGCCAGTCTATAAAATCTGGTGCACTCCTCGCAGCTGAAGTCCCACTGGGGCACCTCTCTCCTTCACAGGATACAGAGCTATTCTCCTTTCTCTTACTTTTGCCTATTACATCTCAGCTCCTAAACCTACCTCTTGTATGTCCATGTACTCAATTTCCTTGGCGTGAGATGATGAACCTCAGGTGTTTACCCAAGACAAACGATGCCACTTCATTAAGATTTGGTAATGTAACCCAGTTTCACACAAGAAGGTGGAGAAGATAGACACCAGAGACTGGGAAGAGTGGGGGTGGCGGGGGGTGGGGGTAAATGGAAGTTGGTTCTGGGTGCAAACAGAGTTAGATGGAAGAGACAAGTTATAATGTTTGACAGCAGACTAGGGTGACTATACTTCTATACTTGGCAACAATATTATGTATATTTCAAAGGAACTAGAAGAAAGGACTTGAAATAATACCAACACATAAAAATGATAAACACACAAGGTGATGAGACCCCAGTTACCCTGAGTTGATCATTACACATTCTTTGCATGTAAGAAACACTCACGTGTACCTCACAAATATGGAAATTATTATGTATCAATAAAAGGGAAAGAACAAAAAGGGTAAGGTAGAGCCTGTGGTAAACTGAAGAGTAGCAGCCCTGTCTACAGACATTCAAATTCAGAATGTTTAACAATAAAGTGATATCCAAACAAAACACATCTATTAGTCTGGGACCTGAAGAAGATCACAGCTATCAAACTCTTTAATAATAGTTTCCCAATTCCAAATGAAATTATACACAGAATCCCATTTTTAAAAGTAGTCATATTTTATCAATTTAAATTTATTTTGTTATGTTTATATGCTTTCTAAAATATTATTTTATGTGTTTTAAAATTTACTTAAAATGTATGTAAGTGTATATATGTTTATATTGCCATCCAAAAGACCACCAGGACACAAAATAGTAGAAAGGAGAGGTTTTTTTAATTGTTAATTTTTGTGGGTACATAGTAGGTGTATATATTTATGGGTTACATGAAATATTTTGATACAGGTACACAATACATAATAATCACATCAGTGTACCTGGGGTATCCGTCACCTCAAACATTCATCCTTTGTGTTACAACAATCCAATTATACTCTTTTAGCCATTTTCAGATGTACGATTACATTATTTTTTACTAGTCACCCTGTTGTGCTAGCAGATATGCCTTATTCATTCATTCTGACTTTTTTTTTTTTAAACCCGTTAACCATCTCCACTTCCCCCTAATTCCCTCACTACCCTTCCCAGCTTCTGGTAACCATCCTTCTCTATCTCAGTGAGTTCAGTTGTTTTAATTTTTAGCTCCCACAAATAAGTAACAACATGCAAAGTTTGTCTTTCTGTGCTTTGCTTATTTCACTAACATAATGACCTTCAGTTCCATCTGTGTTGCTGCAAATGACAAGATCTCATTCTTTGTTACAGATGAATAGTACTCCGCTGTGTATATGTACCACACTTTTAAATATCCACATGTCTGTTGATGGGCACTTAGGTTGCTTCCAAATCTTGGCTATTGTGAATAGTGTTGCAGTAAACATGGGAGTGCAGATATCTCCTCCATATACTAATGTCCTTTCTTTTGGGTATATACCTAGGAGTAGGATTGCTGAATCTTATGGTAGTTCTAGTTTTAATTTTTTGAGGAGCCTCCAAACTGTTCTCCATAGTGGTTATATTAACTTACATTTCCTTCAACACTATATGAGGGTTCCCTTTTCTCCATATCCTCACCAGCATTTATTATCGTCTGTCTTTTGGATGAAAGTCATTTTAACTGGGGTGAGATGATATCTCATTGTGGTTTTGATTTGCATTTCTCTGATGTGCAGCGATGCTGAGCACCTTTTCACGTACTTGTTTGCCATTTGTATGTCATCTTTTGAGAAATGTCTATTCAGATCTTTTATTTTTTTATTTTTTATTTTTTGTTTTTTTGAGACGGAGTCTCACCCTGTCGCCCAGGCTGGAGTGCAGTGGAACGATCTCGGCTCACCACAACCTCCGCCTCCTATGTTGAAGCGATTCTCCTGCCTCAGCCTCCCGAGTAGCTGTGATTATAGGCACCTGCCACCACGCCTGACTAATTTTTTTGTGTTTTTAGTAGAGATGGGGTTTCACCATGTTGGTCAGGCTGGTCTCAAACTCCTGACCTCATGATCCGCCTGCCTTGGCCTCTCAATATTTTCTTGTAGTAGCTTCATAGTTTGAGGTCTTAAATTTAAGTGTTTAATCTATTTAGATTTGACTTTTGTATAATGTGGGAGATAGGGGTCTAGTTTCATTTTTCTGCATGTGGATATCCAGTTTTCCCAGCACCATTTATTGAAGAGACTGTCCTTTCCGCAATGTATGTTTTTGGTACCTTCATTGAAAATGAATTTGCTGTAGATGTATGGATTTATTTCTGGATTCTTTGTTTTATTCCATTGGTCTATATGTCTGTTTTGATGCTGTTACTGTGCCATTTTGGTAACTATAGCTCTATAGTATAATTTAAAGTCAGTTTGAAGTATACTATAGAATTATAGTTTTACTATAATTGTACTGTAGAGCTCCAGTTTTGTTCTTTTTCTTAGGATAGCTTTGGCTATTCTAGGTCTTTTGTAGTTGCATATAAATCTTAGGACTTTTTTTTCTATTTCTGTGAAGAATGTCATTGGTATTTTGATAGGAATTGCATTAAATCTCTAGATTGCTTTGCATAGTATGGACATCTTAACAATATTGATACTCCTAATCCATGAACATGGAATATCTTTCAATTTTTTTGGTGTCCTCTTCAATTTCTTGGATCAGTGTTTTATAGTTTTCATTGTAGAGATTTTTCACTTTATTGGTTAATTCCTAGGTATTTTATTTTATTTGTAGCTACTGTAAATGTCATTACTTTATTGATTTCTTTTCAGATCTTTCACTGCTGGCCTATAGAAATGTTGCTGACTTTTGTATGTTGATTTTGTGTCCTGCATCTTTATTGAATTTATCCGCTTTAATAGTTTTTTTGGTGGAGTTTTTATGTTTTTCCAAATACAAGATCATATCATCTGCAAACAAGGATAATTTGACTTCTTCCTTTCCAATTTGGATACCCTTTATTTCTTTTGTCTGATTGCTCTAGCTAGGACTTTCCAGTACTATGTTGAATAACAGTAGTGACAGTGGACATCCTTGTCGTGTTCCAAATCTTACAGAAAAAGCTTTCAGTTTTTCCCCATTCAGTATATTAGTTGTGGGTCTGTCATATATGGCTTTTGTTATTTTGAGGTTTGTTCCTTCTATACCCAATTTTTTGAGGGTGTTTATCACGAAGAAATGTTGAAATTTATAAAATGATTATATTGTTTTTGTCCTTCTTTTTCTTGATATAATGTATCACATTGATTGATTTGCATATACTGAACCATCTTTGCATCCCTGGGATAAATCTCACTGGGTCATAATGAATGATCTTTTAAATGTGTTGCTGAATTTAGTTTGCTAGTATTCTGTTGAGGATGTTTGCATTAATATTCATCAGGAATATTGGGCCCTACTTTTCTTTTTTGCTACGTCTTTGTCTGGTTTTGCTATCAGGATCATACTGGCCTCAGAATGAGTTTGGAAGTATTCCCTCTTCCCCTGCTTTTTGGAATAGTTTGAGTAGGATTGTTATTAGTTCTTTAAATGGTTGGTAGAATTCAGCAGTGAAGTCTTCAGATCTTGGGCTTTTCTTTGTCAGGAGACATTTTATTATGGCATTGATCTCATTATTTGTTATTGGTCTATTCAGGTTTTGGATTTCTTCATGGTTCAATCTTGGTAAGTTGTATGTGTCTATGAATTTATCCATTTCTTCTAGATTTTCCAATTTATTGGTGAATTGTTGCTAATAGTAACCACTAATGATCCCTTGAATTTCTGTAGTAATAGTTGTAATGTAGCCTTTTTCATCTTTGATTTTATTTATTTGAGTCTTCTCTTTTCTTTTCTTAGTCTGGCTAAAGGTTTATCAATTTTGTTTATCTTTTCAAAAAGCCAGCTTTTTGTTTTGTTGATCGTTTGTATTGTTTTCTTCATTTCAATTTTATTTACTTATGTTCTGATCTTTATTATTTCTCTTCTTCTACTAATTTTGGATTTGGTTTGCTCTTGCTTTTCTAGTTTTTTGTTTTTGTTTTTGTTTTTGAGGCAGAGTCTCACTCTGTCACCCAGACTGGAGTGCAGTGGTGTGATCTCTGCTCACTGCAACCTCTGCCTCCCAGGTTCAAGTGATTCTCCTGCCTCAGCCTCTCGAATAGCTGGGATTACAGGGGTGTGCTACCATACCTGGCTAATTTTTGTATATTTTAGTAGAGATGGGGTTTCACCATGTTGGCCAGCCTGGTTTCAAACTCCTCGCCTCAAGTGATCCTCCCACCTTGGCATCCCAAAATCCTTAGATTACAGGTGTGAGCCACTGCACCTGGCCAAAAACATATGATTTTATATATTTTTTAAAACCAGTCAATAAGAAGAATGATCACGAAAACTTGAATTGAAACCAGAGTTTGGATGACAATTATAGCTTGAATCAGCCTCAGCAGCCAATTTATTGCACAACAATTATTTTATCAGATGATACTGAGAAAATACCAACTTATAGATATGCAGTTGTAAATGGCCACTGTTTACAAATAGCTCACCTTGCAACACAGCATATTGCATTTAAGCAGAGAATAAAAGAGAAGCTTTATTCCAAGATCTGCACAAACATGTGTTAACCTGATAGCACAAAGATGACAGAGTAGTTGACCCCCAACCTCTCACATTTTATACACGTTTCTTTCCCAGCAATAGAAATCCTGATTTTTAATTGGGTGCATGAAAAACATAATTTTAAAATAGCATTCCCCAATCTGCTTTGCAGTTAGGTATGGTCATTTAACTAAGTCTGGCCAAAAGAATATAAGCAGTAGTGTTATATGCAATTTCTGGGAAATGTCCTGCTGACAGAATGCAACTGAGACGGTTGGAGTTTGAATAGCCATTTGGAACATGAGGTTTAAACCCCATGTTGAATGTGGCAGAGCCACAAAATATAATCAGTCTAGATCTCTCATGAACCCAGAACCACAATCTCAGCCCTTGATTATTTGCATCCAAATTTTATTTGTGTGAGGCCAAAACAAATTTTTGTATTGTTGAAGACATTGCTGTTTTGTTTTCTGTCACTTACAGCTGAACCTGACTGATAGAAAAGCTAAACTGATGAAGCCTTCAGATACTTTTTTTTTTAAGAGTCTCACTCCGTTGCCTACACTGGAGTGCAGGGGTGATCATAGCTCACTGCAGCCTCGAACTCCTGAACTCAAGTGATCCTCTTGCTTCACCTTCCTGAGTAGCTAGGACTACAGGCTTGTGTCACCATACCTACTATTTTTTATTTTTTATGGAGACAGGCTCTCACTGTGTTGACGACACTGGTCTTGAACTTCTGGTATGAAGCAATCCTCCCACCTTGGCCTCCCAAAATGCTGGGATTACAGGCATAAGCCACCTCGTCTAGGCAAGTATGTTAAAATTTGATATGTAACATTTATAAGTGTGTCTGTAGCTCCTTATTTAAGATTTCCAAGCAAGCCTCGTATCTAAAACTGTAGTTCTTAAACTTTTGGTCTCAGGGTCCCTTTATTTCCTTAAAAATTATTATTAATTCCAATAAACTTATATTTAGTAGTTTTTAATCTGTCAATATTTAATGCATTGGCAATTAAACAGAGAATAAGTCCAGGCGCAGTGGCTCATGTCTGTAATCCCAGCACTTTGGGAGGCCGAGGCGGGAGGATCACGAGGTCAGGAGATCGAGACTATCCTGGCCAACACAGTAAAACCCCATCTCTACTAAAAATACAAAAATTAGCCAAGCATGGTGGCACGCGCCTGTAGTCCCAGCCACTTGGGAAGCTGAGGCAGGAGAATCGCTTGAACCCGGGAGGTGGAGGTTGAAGTGAGCTGAGATTGCACCACTGCATTCCAGCCTGGGCAACAGAATGAGACTCCGTCTCAAAACAAAAACAAGGCTGGGCACAGTGTCTCACGCTTGTAATCCCAGCACTTCGGGAGGCTGAGGCGGGTGGATCACCTGAGGTTGGGTGTTCAAGACCAGCCTGGCCAACCTGGTGAAACCCCGTCTCTACTAAAAATACACAAAAAATTAGCTGGGCATGGTGGCAGGCGTCTGTAATCCCAGCTAATTGGGAGGCTGAGGCAGGAGAATCGCTGGAACCCGGGAGGTGGAGGTTGCAGTGGGCCAAGATTGTGCTATTGCATTCCAGCCTGGGCAATAAGAGCAAAGCTGTGTCTCAAAAAACAAAAAAAAAAAACAACATTATTTTAACCAAATGTTTAGGGAAGCTCTGATACACTTTCAGTGATTTAAACATCTCTTAATAGGATGATGTCTAAGATTCTGCAGTAGATGTTTGTTTATGATTTATTGAGTTTGATTTGGGGCCACCAGCATCCATTTCCCCTTCTCGGGAACTGTGCCTTGATTTTCCTCTTGGGCAATACCCTCTCCTACACTCTTAGCCCCACTTAGAAAAAGGGCATGTGACTAGCCTACGCCATGCCATTCCCCAGGGCCACAGTAACTCTTTCAGGGACGGACATGAGATGGGATATAGGACTGCAACAGAGAATCTGGCCTTCTCCTGGGCTTGACTAGGAATGCATGTGAGATCCCAAGTAGCAGGAGCCTCCCTGAGACCACAGGGGGAGGCTGCATGAACATGAAGCCAACAGGAAAGAGAATAGAGTGGAGAGACAGACAGACCGACAGAGAGAAACAGAGACAGCAGAGAAACAGAAAGAGAGAGAGAGAAAGGGACAGAGAAACAGAGAGAAACAGAGCCAGACAGAAAAGGGCAGACAGACAAAGAGAGACAGAGAAAGAGAGACTAAGAGAGAGAGAGAGAGAAAGAAAGACAAAGACAGAGACAGAGACACAGAAAGATACTCATGGGACACTGGTCCAAGCCCCTAAGCTAGCCTGGGGCAGACACTATTATTTGTCTGCTCAACATCCATTCTCCTCTTCTGCCTAATCAACAGACCCTCAATTCTGCTTAGGGAGCTCTGTGTCCATCTCAAAATACTAATCTTTCTAGACTCCTTTGCAGTGCAGAGAGGCCATGGGACATGCTTCTCACCGATGAACTTGTAAGCAGAAATCAGTGCATGGAGCTTCTGGGGAAGCTTGTGAAAGAGGGAGACTTTGCTTTTTGTCCCTCTTCTTCCTTCTTGGATGGCATATGTAAGACAAAGTGGAGCCACAGGAGAATGGAATCCACAAGGAAAGGCTGACAGAACTGCAGCCTGATGATGGCATGGACCCAGCGTCATCCTCAGATGGCCAGATTGCTTGCAAAGTGGTATAAAAGCTGCTGGAATCAGGTTTCTGTGTCACACAGCAGAGTGCAATCCTATGTAATATACAGCCCTGCTCCTGGACTTTTTCTTTCCATGAGCCAATACATCCCCTTTTTGCTTATACTGGTTTGGGTTGGGTTTTCTATCCCTTTCAACAGAAGAAATCCATTTCTGACTCGGAGGAGACATCCTGTTTACTCAACAGGTAAATGTCTCACATCTATGAGACAAGGTGAACGATAATCGTCCCTTTAAGAGAAAGAAGATGATATTCCTTACGTGTGGCTGCGGGGGAACATTAAAGCAGGAGGTGGAGAGAGAAAAGGAATGTAATGGGGTGAAGAGGAGCCTTACGGAGAGCAGAAAGTTTCTTCTGGCTTCAGAACGGAGCTGATGCAGTGTCTGGGGCTGCTGTCTGGGTCACAAAAATAATTTGGATGACTCCATGGCCAAACTATGTAGGGGAAGCTCCTCCAACTTTTAGCAAACTGTAGTTGGCCCTTACTCTTTTGAGGCATGTGAAGAACTACATTCTTCAAGGGGCTGGGCCTCTTCAAGACTTTTTCTCTTTCCTGGAGAGGGCCAGGGAGGTGAGTGGGGGAAAGACTAAGGATCAATGTGAGCATGAGCAAATTCTGGAATCAGTAAGATCTCAGTTACTTGTTTTTTGAGACAGAGTCTTGCTCTTTCACCCAGGCTGGAATGCAGTGGCACAATCATAGCTCACTATAACTTTGAACTCCTGGGCTTAAGTGATCGTCCCGCCTCAGCCTCCCAAGTAGGTGGGACTACAGGCACATGTCACCACGCTCAGCTAGTTTTTACATTTTTTGTAGAGACAGGGTCTCACTATCTTGCCAGGGCTGGTTTTGAACTCCTGGTCACAAGCCATCCTCCTGTCTTGGCCTCCCAAAGTGCTGAGATTACGGGCATGAACCAGTGTCTGGTCAAAATGGAGTTTTTTGTTTTGTTTTTGAGACAGGGGTCTCGTTCTGTTGCCCAGGCTGAAGTGCAGTGGCACGAACATGGCTCACTGCAGCCTCAACCTCCCAGGGTCAAGTGATTCTTCCACCTCAGCTCCCCCTAGTGGCTGGGACTATAGGTGTGCACCACCATGCCAGTTAATTTTTAAATTGTTTTAATAGAGCCTGTTGCCCAGGCTGGTCTCTAACTCCTGGGCTCAAGCAATCCTCCTGCCTTGGCCTCCCAAAGTGCTGGGATTATAGGCGTGAACCACTACACCCAGCCTGAAATGGAGTTTTCTATGAATTATTAATTAGATCCCTTTTAATACTCTTAGAGATATAAAAATGAAGATTGTAGCACTTTTAAATGATTTGTAACTGTAACACTTTGTTTTCTTCAGTGTGGCTCTTCACAGACTGGGCCATGTGAAGCTTTGGGATTTCCCAGGCTCATGTTCTTTACAGAGGCAGGAGGTCAGCTCTACTGGTTCCCTCACACTGTTCCAACTTCCCTGCCCTCTAAACAGGCTGCACAGCATCCTCCAGCCCCAACTATCCTCTCAGAAGAGTTGTCAGAATAAGGACAAAAACAACACCCTCTGTCTCTAGGTCCTTCTGGAATGTCTTCTAAGACACAAAGTCTCCTCTCAGGCCCATTAGCTCATCCCACCCTCCCTCCACCTCTGTCTGGATTAAAAGCCTTCTGTGCTGGAGGACAAGGAGAATCCTGAAGAGCCAACTAGCTGAACTGCTAGAGTTGCTCCAGTGATTCTCCAAAGTGCCTCTTATCCTGAGACTTTCCTGTTGTCCAGGAGGCCCAATGGATGTTTCCCCAGCCCCTTTGCCTAGGGAAAAGTAAGTGATAGCAGGCAGGGAGGCCTTGCTGCTGTAGTGCCACTGTGCACAACCTAGAAAGCTGCAGCAAAGAGAGACTTGTTGTAGGTTGCTCGGGCAGCTCCCAGAGATGGCACTGCTTTTCAGGGAAGTTGTGTCTCAGGTAGTGACTATCTGGGGCCGGTGCTATGCAGGTGGTAGAAAGAATTTACCAAGACAGTTGTAGGTCAGCAAAGCAGATTTGTTAGAGGAAGTATGAAAGTATGTTGCAAGGGTGCAATGGGTAAGTCAGCAAGAGAGTAGCTGACTGCAAGGAGACAAAGGCTTGCTGGGGATTTTTTAGGATGGTGCTTGTGCTGTGTGCTGAAGAGGGCTTTGTACAGTACAGATAATGCCAAGGTTGCAGTGAGCTAATGTACATTATTCTATCAGCCGAGGTGTCTGGTGATAGTTGGGCAGAGGAAGATTGTGAGTTATTTGCACAGGAGGGTTATGTGTCCTGGACCACGACGAAAGGCAGATGTATAGCTTATCTGCTTTTTCTTTTTTCTTTCCCCTGCTCCCACCAGCCTGACTCCTTTTCCCTAATTAGGACTCCACAGGTTGTGGTTCCCACTACCTAGGGTCATAACCTTTGCAGGTTTTGAAGCTCCGTCTGATCAGTTTGCAGTGTTGGGGGATTGCTGCACAGAGAAAGACAGATGCTCCTGGAAAATACCAACATGTCCCATCCCCCTCATCTGGAGGTTGAGCTTTTGCACTAGCAGAAAGTTTGTTTCTACACCTAAAGCCATATTATTCCCTATGCCAAGGTGTTGAATTAGACATCAAGAGGTTGATGAAGGAGTACAGAATTGGAGCAAAGGGTGATCTGAAGGGATGTGACATCTAAGTGGTGTGATGAAGTGTTCCTGCTCCCATAGTAAAGTCTGTCCTCACACAGTGGGAGGCAGTAGTTCTTAGCATAGAGGCTAAAGTGTAGTCTCTGCAGTGCATTTTATGCATTCAAATTCTGATCTATTCTGAGTAACAGTGTGGCTCTGGGCAAGCTACCTTTCTAGGTTGCAGTTTCATCTGTAAAATGACAAAAAAGAAAGTATCGGAACAAGTTAGTACTAGGCCCAGTCCTGCTATAAGTTGCTGGTCACGTCAAGTGAATCTCTCAGCCTCTCTGGATCCATGCTTCCTCCTCTGAAAAATGAAAAGGGTTGAATCAAGGGTAGACTCTTCTACTACAACAATCTCTGAAACTGTGGAGGGAAAGTCTGAGCCACTCCCCACTAAGAAGCTGTTACTGCTTGGATGCCTGAGTTTTCAATGCCTCAGTAAACTATACCACCTCTGGGGAACTCCCAGCCCAAGGGGGAAGACTGCTGAATGACAGAGCGCTTTTCATGATACTTGGCTAGGGCTGTGCTAACTTAAACAATGAGCACAGTTCTCGGTCCTGAAGGTAACAAGAACACCCTTGCCAATCTCCAGAGAGAAAACCCTCTGTAAGCTCATATATGTGGGCAGGACTTCCACAGAATTCTGGAATGTCAAAGCTGGAAAAGCTCTCAGGGAGTTTCTAGTTCAGGGGTTTTAAGTCACATTCTGTACTTCTGCAGTTCACAAACTATTAATATTCACCTTATTTTGTATACCAGAAACTGCATTTAAAATCGTGGCTGCAAAACAACAAAGACACCTAAATCAGTCATCTGTCAAATGTGAACACATCAGAGACCAAAATTCATTTATACATTGTGGCAGATTTTGCTAGTGTTCCCCTTTCCCTTTGTTGTAGAAACTACACTTGAGTGGGGCCATAGTGCCCTGATTAAACTACATCTCCCAGCCTTCTTTGCAGATAGGTAAGGCAGTGCAGTTAAGCTTTAGTCAATGGGTTGTAAGCAAAGGTTGTGAGTGTGACTTATGGGAGTTTTCTTCAAGTGAATGGGAATGCTCTTCTCATTCCTCTTCTAGCTAGCTCTAATATGGACATGATGGCGGAACTCAATCAGTCATCTTGGACTTTGAATTGATAGAGAGAAGGAGGCTTGGTCCTGATGATCACTGAGTTACCTTGCTAACTCACTTTCCTACAGTGAGTGCCCTGGACTGCTCACCTCCAGATTTCATTTACATAAAAGAGACATACAATTCTGTCTTATTGCGGCCACTTCTATTTGGGGTTTTCTGCCTTTTGCAGCTAAATCTAATGGACACATTTGTGTTCTCAGTAATTGACTTTATAATGCATTCATAATATAAATATAAAAATAGCTTACTGAATAACCCTAAGGAAAACCACTCAGGTCAAGGAAACCACTCAGGTCAAAAAATAACATTTTGCAGCCACCCCAGAAGCTCTCTGTGTGCCCTGTCCCAATCACAACTACCTCCTTGCTTCTAAAAGCAACCTCTGTCCCAATTTGTATAGTAAACATATCCTGTTATACAGTAATGACATAACATTTCCTTAAAAACATTTTGGTCAGAGACTACTTTTATCTGTTTTATTTGAGATGCTCCTTAAGACTTTGCTTGACAGAAGGCTTCTTCTAATAAAAAAGTTGGCCAATAACTGAAATAGTCTGACCCCTTCATTTTACAGAGGAAGAACATGAAGTCAGAGAGGGGAAAGAACTTCCTTATTTTAAAACTGACAAATAAAAATTGTATATATTTATGGTGTACAACATGATGTTTTGATGTATGTATATATGCAAAAGGATTTTCTAATGTCAACCAGCAAATTAGAGGTAGAGTGGACTAGAACTCATGTTCTCTCTGACTTTTTAACATTTTAACATTTTATTTTCCAATCCATTTCAGGGGAAGCAATCCTAGATACAAGGTACCAGCCTTGTGCAATGGCTCAAGGATGGGAAAGACTTGCAAATACAATCTCTAGTACAGGACATTTTATCTTCAACAAACACAAAACCTGCCTCTTTCCACCCAAATCTCAGGGGAAGGATGCTACCAAGGATTCTGACAATGGTTCTTCCCAGATGGCTTTGCATTTTAACACAAACACATCAGCAAAGATGGAGTCAGACACAGAGTGACACAGTGGGGATGCCGATTGGATGAAGTGATCTTTGTAGGCCTCCTCAGAACCCTGCACCAGGGCATCTCCCCCATAGCTACTGTGTGCACTGAGCCTGACACACAGAGGCCCTTGGAGATCACTGTGGCCAAGGGTGATGCTGAGTCTTGAGATCAGAGGTGTGAAATGCAGAGATGCAGGCGAGCCCCAGCTCTCTTTGCCATCTTTGCTAGACTGTTCTGACCAGCATGCGGCTGCACCTAACTCAATTTCTGGAGAATCCTTCATGCTCATGAAAGTCAATTATTTATTTATTTTTAAGACAGAGTCTTGCTCTACTGCCCAGGCTGGAGTGCAGTGACACAATCTCAGCTCACTGCAGCCTCCGCCTCCCAGGTTCAAGCGGTTCCCCCACCTCAGCCTCTGGGTAGCTGGGACTATAGGTGCCAGCCACCATGCCTGGCTAATTTTTTTGTATTTTTAGTAGAGATGGGGTTTGGCCATATTGGCTAGGCTTGTCTCAAACTCCTGTCCTCAAGTGATCCATCCCCCTTGGCCTCCCAAAGTGCTGGGATTACAGGCACGAGCCACCGCGCCCGGCCAAAAGTCAATGATTTTATATTATGACAGATGCCCGTCATGCTTTTGTGTAGGACATGGCAGTGTCCAAGATAGCTCACTGGCCAGATTCCATAGCCTTCTTTGTCTCAGATTCTTGGAAGTTTTTGGGTCAGGCCTATTGGCTTCTTCCTTTTCCTATAGGTTAGAATTAGCAGACAACATTAGCAAAGATGTGACTGTGTGTTCTGTGGGGGAGAAAAAGGTGTTCCAAGGACTAAAAACTTGGGAAACAGGGTCATACTTTATCTCCTTTTTGAAAAGTCTCAATTACAGTATTAGTACGTTGAAGGATCTGCAAATTTCTACAGTAAATTATTTTGCTTGATTTTGATGGGCCTGGCATTTTTCAAACTTTTTGGCTTCGAGACCTCATGTTTCACTAATAGCATTCTGCACGAAACAGTTTGGCAAATGATACTAGCCGCCTCTTTCATGGATAAAGGATGTATTAATACACATAGGATAGACAACATGGCTGGAAAATCACCTTTCTGGCCCAGGTAGCCATCCCTCTGGAAAAGTACTGCATTATCTCTGACTCTGTAAAAATCCATTTCTAATAGCCCCAAGAAGCCACTGCAGAAATGATCTAAACCAGTCTGGGGTGGGTTCCCCAGGGAGAGCTGGCTGGGCCCTACAGCCTGGCACTAGACTTATTGTACCAAGAGCCCTGGCCAGCCGGCAGCCACCCAGTGTGTGTCTTGACTTGTTTTTCCTTCCTTTCTCTCCTCCTTTTAGAAGACAGCTGAATGGTTCCAGTCTTTCAGTCCTGCTCCTGGCCAACACTGGACCTCTCAAAGTCTAGCCAACTCCTCTTCCAGCGCCTTGATAAACAACCCCCTCATGCTGGGAACCACAGCAGTGGGCTGTTTTTCTCCCTCATGCACCCCAGGAAGCCTCTCCTCTTTGCCTGGGCTTTCTTCCCAAGGCCTTAGCTGCCAACCCATTTTACACCCATGCAAAGCCCAGTCAGTCACCTGAAGAAAAGGAGACTCACAGAAGGCCCAGGATGAAAGACTCTTTAATCCTGTGGCTTTTTGAGTTTTGTTTTTAGCAGGAAGACCTTATTTTCAAAACAAATTGTTACACAGAATTTGCCAGTTTACAGAACAGATGAATAAAGACATTTATGGCAGACTTGTTTATTGTAGCACAACACTGGAAAGACACAAAAAGTCCATCAGTAAGGAACAGATTTAATAAGATGATGGTGAAGTCATACAATGGAATACTATTCTGCTGTCTAAAAGCATGAGGCACCTCCCAACAATAATAGCACAAGTTCTGAGAAAATCTTTACTTTATATGGACAGTATTTGGTCAACAGTTCCATTTTAGGGCAAAGACCAAGATTACTACTTGTTTTGTTAAAATGTGCCACCTCCTATTCAAACTTGTCTAATGTTTATTTGGAACTTAAATATGGTGACCAAATATCCCAGTTTGCTTAGAACTGAAGGTTTTCCTGGGATATAGGACTTTAAGCGCTAGAACGGAAAATTCCAGGCAAAGGAATGAGTTGGTCACCCTATACTTAACAGAAGTCAACATGTTATTTTAGAAAGAATAGGTAGATTATTATTACTAATTTTAGCCCGTGTTAATAAGCCAATATATTCACAAATAAAACAACCAGTATTTGTACTTTACTTATTTATTTATTTTTATTTAATTTTTTTGAAACAGAGTCACACTCTGTTGCCCAGGCTGGAGTGCAATGGTGGGATCTCGGCTTACTGCAACCTCCGCCTCCCGGGTTCAAGCGATTCTCCTGCCTCAGCCTCCCGAGTAGCTGGGATTACAGGCATGCGCCACCAGGCCCAGCTAATTTTTATATCTTTAGTAGAGATGGGGTTTCACCATGTTGGTCAGGCTGGTCTCGAACTCCTGACCTCATGATCTGCCCACCCCGGCCTCCCAAAGTGCTGGGATTACAGGCATGAGCTACCACACCCGGCCAGTATTTGTACTTTAAATACGAGGGCAAAACCATATGAACTGATACGAAACATGAAACTATCTCAAGGTGCAGTAAAAAGCAGGGGGAAAAGGCAAGTACAGAACAGTGAACTGAGTGTGCTCTCATTTTTTTAAGTTCTTTACTCTCTCTTTCCCCCACCCCCAAAGGTCAGAGCAGGGGGGGATTTGTCCACATAATAAAATGAAGTTTGTGACTTGTCTACTCCATCATAAGAAAATAGCTGGGCTGATTTTCACCAAACTTGGAGGATATACTTGGGGTGGTCTGACTTAAATACAGATTGTTTGGCATATGAAAATTGATCCTAGTAACCCTTCCTCCTGGAGAGGAAACTTGAAGAGATAAGCAGCCACTCCCCAAAGCTGACGCTAGTTTAACAGACAAGGCCTATGAGATCACCAATCAGAAAAGACTAACGAGGCCGGACATGGTGGCTCATGCCTGTAATCCTAGTACTTTGGGAGGCCGAGGTGGGCAGATCACCCGAGGTCAGGAGTTCGAGACCAGTCTTGCTAACATGGTGAAACCCCATCTCTACTAAAAAAAAAAAAAAATTTGCCAAGCATGGTGGCAGGTACCTGTAATCCCAGCTATTTGGGAGACTTGAACCCAGGAGGTAGAGGTTACAGTGAGCCGAGATCGCACCACTGCACTCCAGCCTGAGTGACAGCAAGACTCCATCTCAAACAAGAAAAGAAAAGAAAAAAGAAAAAAAAGAAAAGACTAACCAGATAGCTTCAGGTCCATTGACAGGGAAAACAAAGACTGGTTTCCAGTGAGTCTCCAAAATAAAACTCACAAAGTGGACTCTCCAAATGGAAGGCCTCAGTCTATAGGCTGCCTCCCACATGGGTGGGTGCAGTCAGATGTCCATGTGTGTAAAGATGGCTCATGGTTTTTCTGAATTAGCTGGGCATGATAGGTACCTGTAGTCCCAAATATGCAGGAGGGTGAGGTGGGAGGATTGCTCGAGCCCAGGAGTTTGAGGCTGCAGTGAGCTATGATCATATCACTGCACCTAGGCAATAGAGCAAGTCCCGAAAAATGAAAAATGTTTTAAAGGGTTTTTCTGAAAGGAGCAGCTCTTTTGGGTATTAAGTCTTTCATTTGCATAGACAATTCCTGAAAGATGCATATGAAATGGGTAATAATCAGTGTCTCCGAGGAGGAGAACCATGGGTCTGAAATGAACAGAATGTATTTTTTATTATGCATCCTTTTGAGTTGGCAATATTTTCCATGTTTATATGTCAAGTCCTTTTTAAAAAAATTATATTTTAAACATACAAAGAAACTGTAGAGATAAAGTTAACACCTTCTGGCTTTGACAAATCTTAACATTTTGCAATAAATAGTTCAGACAGACCTCTGTTAATAAACAAAATGTGTGTGTGTGTGTGTGTGTGTGTATATATATATGATTGAATCATATATATAATTGAAACCCAGTCCTATTCCTCATTCTCCCATACAAAAAGAAGTAAACAATACCTTACATTTGGAGTTTATCATTCCTATACATATTTTTGTACTTTTAACACATATGTATGCCTCCCCAAATGATATATTTAGATTTTAAATTCTGACTGCTATATTGCCTGATGTATAAATATAGTGTGATATAATTACTGCTTTTATCTTTTCAGTCTCCTTTGGATGGATATTTGGGTTTTTTTTTTTCAATTTTACATGTATGACTTTTTTTTGAGACAGAGGCTTGCTGTGTCACCCAGGCTGGAGTGCAATGGCACAGTCTTGGCTCACTGCAGCCTCTGCCTCGCAGGTTCAAGAGATTCTTGTGCCTCAGCCTCTTGAGTAGCTGGGATTACAGGCGTGTGCCACCACACCCAGCTAATTTTTGTAGTTTTAGTAGAGATGGGGTTTCACCATGTTGACCAGGCTGGTCTCGAACTCCTGGCCTCAAGTGATCCACCCATCTCAGCCTCTCAAAGTACTGGGATTACAGGCGTGAGCCACCATTCTCAGCCTACATGTATGACTTTTGTGATTAAAAAAATAATGGGTGCAACAATAATCATCAATGTCTGCTAAAAACATGAGTTGAAGAGCTGATGGGGAGTTTATAATGGATGGACCAGGCTGACAACATCTGAATCCATCCATCCATCTTGATATTACATACAGAAAGACAAGCAGATATTATGTGCTGCCTGATATGATATAAGAGGATTTCATAGTACCATCTATGAAAGATTGTCAGCAAAAAATCAAAGGTGGTTCTGATGAAGTATAAACCTAACCACCATTTTACAGGAACTTGAGGGGACTAAGGAACACATTGCATTATGGGGTGCACTCAGTAAAATCCAGAATTACAGAAGACCCTCCTGCACAGAAGACCCAACTTCCTCAACAGATAATTTGCAAGGAGAAAAACAAAAAAGGGCAGGAGTAGGGTTGCTACAGACTAAAAGACTTAAGAAACATCAACCAAATGCAATGTATGGACTTTGTTTGCATCCTGATTTGAACAAACCAAGGGCTTAAGAAAAGAATAAATAAATAACAATAGAGGAAATTTGAGCACTGGATATTTTATGATATTAAGAAATTTGTATTAACTTTTAGGTGTCATGATGGATAGGTTTTTTTTTAAATCCTATCTCTCAGAAGAAATACAATAATACAAAAATTAGCTGGGTGTGGTGGTGTGCGCCAGTAGCCCCAGCTACTCAGGAGGTTGAGGCAAGAGAATTGCTTGAACCCAGAAGGCAGAGGTTGCAGTCAGCCAAGGTTGCGCCACTGCACTCCAGCCTGAGCAACAGAGCAAGACTCCATCTTGCTCTGTTGGAGCAAGAAAGAAAGAAAGAAAAAAGAAATACAATAATAAAATTAAATGATGCTGGTGTTTGTTTCAGAATAACCCTGTGTGGGGTGGGGGCAGGCAGTGGAAGATGCACTGAAACCGGCTATGACTTGGTAATTCTTGAAGCTGGGAGATGAGTGTATGGGGTTCATGATATTATTCACTTTACTTTCAGATATTTTTGGAAACTTCCATAATAAAATATTTAAATAAAATCCAGCTAGTTAATTTCTTTCTTTTTTTTTTTTTTGAGATGGAGTTTCACTCTTTGTTGCCCAGGCTGGGGTGCAGTGATGTGATCTTGGCTCACTGCATCCTCTGCTTCCCGGGTTCAAGCTATTCTCCTGTCTCAGCCTCTGGAGTAGCTGGGATTATAGGCGCATGCCACCATGCCCGGCTAATTTTTGTATTTTTAGTAGAGACGGGGTTTCACCATGTTGGTCAGGCTGGTCTTGAATTCTTGACCTCAGGTGATCCACCGCCGCAGCCTCCCAAAGTGCTGGGATTACAGGCGTGAGCCACCGTGCCTGGCCTCAACTAGTTAATTTCAACAAATAAGAGGTGTAGTCTTGGTAGGAAGATGCCAGGGGTTGGAGCCCCACTCTCAGTTCCTCTCTTTTCCCTGAGGTACCTTCACAGAGCCTTAGGTCTCTGTAGAACAGTTTGAAATCACTGATCGAGACCATGGATTATTGGGGGAACCAGCCCCCAATATTTCAATTTCGGTTCTTTATATTTTCCCTAAGTGTTGGCCAGTCTGAGAAATAAAGAGAAAGAGTACAAAGAGAGAAATTTTACAGCTGGGCCTCCGGGGGTGTCATCGCATATTGGTAGGACTGTGATGGCGACCCCAAGCCACAAAACCAGCAAGTTTTTATTAGGGATTTTAGAAGGGGAGGGGATGTACGAACAGGGAGTAGGTCACAAGGATCACATGCTTCAAAGGGCAATAAAAGATCACAAGGCAAGGGCAAAATTAGAATTACTGATGAGAGTCTGTGTCCCGCTGTGCATGCATTGTCTTGATAAACATCTTAACAGGAAACAGGGTTCGAGAGCAGACAACTGGTCTGACTAGAATTCACCAGGCTGGAATTTCCCAATCCTAGCAAGCATGAGGGCACTGCAGGAGACCAGGGCATATTTCAGTCCTTATCTCTACCACATAAGACAGACATTCCCAGAGCAGCCATTCATAGACCTCCCCCCAGGAATGCATTCCTTCCCCAGGGCTATCAATTATTAATATTCCTTGTTGGGAAAAGAATTCAGCGATATTTCTCCTACTTGCACATCCATCTATAGGCTTTCTGTGAGAAGAAAAATATGGCTCTATTCTGCCCAACCCCGCAGGCAGTCAGACCTTATGGTTATCTCCCTTGTTCCCTGAAGATTGCTGTTATTCTGTTCTTTTTCAGGGTGCACTGATTTCATATTGTTCAAACACACATGCTTTACAAACAATTTGTACAGTTAACGCAGTCATCACAGGGTCCTGAAGTGACATACATCCTCAGCTTACGAAGATGACAGGATTAAGAGATTAAAGTAAAGACAGACATAGGAAATCACAAGGGTATTGATTGGGGAAGTGATAAATGTCCATGAAATCTTCACATTTTATGTTCAGAGACTGCAGTAAAAACAGGCGTAAGAAATTATAAAAGTATTAATTTTGGGAACTGATAAATGCCCATTAAATCTTCACAATTTATGTTCTTCTGCCGTGGCTTCAGCCAGTCTCTCCATTCAGGGTCTGTGACTTCCCGCAACAATGGATAGACAATTTTCTTCTGAAAAGGGCAAAATAGTAAACAGTCTAGGCTACGTGGGCCATATGGTCTTCATTGCCATTCTCCAACTCAGCTGTTATAGTGTGGAAGCAGCCATAGATAATACATAAATGAATATGACTGTGTTTCAATAAAACTTTATTTACAAAAACAGATGGTGGCTTGATTTGGCCTGCAGGCTGTCATGTGCCAATCTTTGATCTAGACCAACCCCTTCCTTTTCTTTGTTTTATTATTATTATTATTCTTATTGAGACAAGGTCTCAGTCTGTCACCCAGGCTGAGTGCCATGGTGTGATCATAGCTTCCTGCAGCCTCAGTCTCCTGGGTTCAAGCAATCCTCTCACCTCAGCCTCCTGAGTAGCTAGGACTACAGGCAGGTGCCACCACCTGGCTAATTGTTAAAATTTTTTTAGAGTTGGGGTCTCACTATGTTGCCCAGGCTGGTCTTGAACTCCTGGCCTCAAGCAATCCTTCTGCCTTGGCCTCCCAAAGTGTTGGGATTACAGGTGTCAGCCATCATGTCCAGCCTAACCCCTTCCTTTTAAAGTTGTGGAAACTGAGACCCAGGGGGTTAAAGTGGCTCAAGGCCACACACACAAACACACACACACACACACACACACACACACACACACCCCTCAAAAAAACCAGGATCTTGTGAAAGCAACTGCTACAGATCCCAGTCTTGACTTTAGGCCTGCATATCTTGGTATTATGGGCAAATGAAAGCAAGCATATGGCAGGTGGGTGGAAGAAATCAGGGAAGCACAAGCTTATGTATCAGTTAGTGTTAGGTTCAGCTGTATGTATATACCAGTAAGCTCAAAGTAACAGTAGCTGTAACAAAAATGAAGATTATTTCATTCTCACATAGAAACAAAATCTGGAAATAGTTTAAGGCTCATGTATAGAATCCATCATCTTCTAGCTAAGTGCCATGGTGCATACCTGTAGTCTCAGCTACTCTAAAGGCTGAGGCAGGAGGATCGCTTGAGCCCAAGAGTTTGAGGTTGCAGTGAGCTATGCCCTCAGCACTGCACTTTGGCCTGGGCAACAGAGTGAGACCCCTATCTCTAAAAAATAATAAATTAATAATAAGAAGAAGAATAATCTTTGGAGACCCAGGTACTATCCTTAGGCCATGGCTTCAAGTACTAAGGAAGGTGACATCATGGCCCGATACGGCTACTAGATTACATCCTTATTTCAGGCAGGAGGAAGAATAAAGAATGGTGAGGGCCTTCTAATTGCATCAGCTCATTTTAAGGAGTCTTTCTGGAATTTATTTGCATCGCATTAGCCAGAACTTAGTTATACGTTACACTTAGGGGAACAGGAACCTAGGGAATGTCGTCTTTATTTTAGGTTGCAATGTGCCCAGCCATAAATTACTAAGGAAAGGGGGATGAAAGGCTTTCCTTCCTTTCTTTCTTTCTTTCTTTCTTTCTTTCTTTCTTTCTTTCTTTCTTTCTTTCTTTCTTTCTTTCTCTTTCTTTTCTTTTCTTTCTTTCTTTCTTTCCTTCTTTCCTTCTTTTTTTTTCTCTCTCTCTCCCTCCCTCCCTCCCTCCCTCTCTCTCTCTCTTTCTTCTTGAGATGGAGTCTTGCTCTTGTTGCCCAGGCTGGAGTGCAATGGCGCGATCTCGGCTCACCACAACCTCCACCTCCCAGGTTCAAGCGATTCTCCTGCCTCACCTCCCAAGTAGCGGGGATTATAGGCATGCGCCACCACACCCAGCTAATTTTGTATTTTTAGTAGAGACAGGGTTTCTCCATGTTGGTCAGGATGGTCTCAAACTCCCGACCTCAGGTGATCCGCCAGCCTTGGCCTCCCAAAGTGCTGGGATTACAGGCATGAGCCACTGTGCCCGGCCGAAAGACTTTTGAATAGAAAATTAGCAGTCTCTCTCACAAGTTATTTGAATAAACTGAGTTGGTCCTTTTCACCTGAAAAACTCCAGGCCTGGGGTGTTTAATGACCATGACAAAGCAGCATGAATTAATGGAAAGAGCACCCCAAGCTGCTCCCATTTCCCTATGTGAACTCAGACAAGTACCTGCACTTCTCTGTTGCTTTACTTTAGCCGTATGCACAGTGAAAGAGCTCTAACAGTTCCACTTGTAGGATTTTATTCCTAGGAAATACTGAGTTACCTGATACCAGACCATATACACTTTAATAATTTCTGGAAACAACCTATTAATAGATCATTCTATCCATCTGAGTTCAGTTGTGGGGCACAGGCACGACCTGAGCTCAGAAAGGGACTTCATCAGGTGCTTACAAAAGGATTGGAAGGGCAGGAGGAAGGGGCTGAGGCTGAGCTTCCAGCATTATGACTCTCAGAGCAGTATAGGTGAACTGGCTACCAGAGGGGCAGCCACATTGCCCCATCAGGAGGGCAGGGAAGCAGAGGGTGGCTGCTGGACTATGAAGTTCAAGTAGGCACTGCCATGGCTGTGATCCAAGGGGTCAGGAAGCCACAGCCAGGAGCACCTCTCAACACGTACGAAACTAGTGACTAGACACGGGAACACTGCTGCCAAATAACCAATGTCTCCATGCTGGGCTGGAACAGCCAAAATCTGTGGGACAATGGCTTTTCCTGATTTCCACCTTCCAAATCTAGCAGGAGTGAACCTAATCAATGAAACCTAATTTTTTTTTCTTTTTTTTGAGATGGAGTTCCGCTCTGTCACCCAGGCTGGAATGCAGTGGCACAATCTCAGCTCACTGCAATCTCCGTCTCCTGGGTTCAAGCAATTCTCCTGTCTCAGCCTCCCGAGTAGCTCGGATTACAGGCTTATGCCCCCATGCCCAGCTAATTTTTTGTATTTTAGTAAAGACAGGATTTCACTGTGTTGCCCGGGCTGGTCTCGAACTCCTGAACTCAGGCAATCCACCTGCCTCGGCCTCCCAAAGTGCTAGGATTACAGGCGTGAACCACCGCGCCCGGCCAGTGAAACCTAATTTCAATGAGAAACTTAACTACCAGGAAATTAGGTTCACGTGGGGCTTGGCCTTCCAGCCTCATATGTGGGAAAGCACACAGGAAAGAGGTTGGAATTGATGTGTAGTGCCGGTGAACTATATGCATGCACCACTCTGTATAAATTAGCTAAACAAATTAAGGTGCATTTGCACAGTGGAATGCTTTCCAGCCACTAAAATCAGTATTTTTGTAGCCAATAAATACTTTCCAGTCACTTAAATGGGCAAGAAGGGACAAATCTTCTTAGAATTCCAGACAACATATTTCTCCCTTCAGGGAGTGGAGTTTATTTCCATATGCACCCTTGAATATGGCTGGACTTAGTGACTTGCTTCCTGAGAATAGAGAATGAAAAGGAAAAAATGGTAAGTTTCTGGACACAGATCCAATCCAGTGTACCACATCGGGTTTAGTCATCAGGTCTTCTTAATCTTCTCTGATCTTTGAGAGTTTTCCAGGAACCTCATGGCCAGGAGTTTGCCAGGAACCCTAACATCATCAGTAATAGATCATGTCAGTATCTCTGCACCCCCTGAGACAATGAAATAAGATGGAGACTTTACCTCTGTGTATGTTCCTCCCCCAACTCCAGTTTAATCGTGAGAAACATGCCAGACAAACCAAATTAGAGGGACAGGCTATATAATACTTGGCCAATAGTCTTCACAACTATTAAAGTCATGAAAAACAAGAAATGATTGCTAAACTCTCAAAGGTCAGAGGAGATGAAGGAGACCTGATGACTAAAGGCAATGTGGTACCCTGGATTAGATCTGTGTCCAGAAAGAGAACACTTATGAGAAAGCTGGTAAAATCCAAATAACATCTGGAGTCCAGTTGACACTGTACCGGCCAAGCAGTTGCTCACACCTGTCATCCCAGCACTTTGGGAGGCCGAGATGGGCAGATCATCTGAGGTCACGAGTTCGATTCCAGCCTGGCCAACATGGCAAAGCCTCATCTCTACTAAAAATACAAAAATTAGGTTGGGCGTGGTGGCTCACGGCTGTAATCCCAGCACTTTGGGAGGCCGAGGTGGGTGGATCACAGGGTCAGGAGATCAAGACCATCCTGTCCAACATGGTGAAACCCTGTCTGTACTAAAAATACAAAAATTAGCTGAGCATGGTGGTGCGTGCCTGTAATTCCATCTACTCGGGAGGCTAAGGCAGGAGAATAGCCTGAAACCAGGGAGGCGGAAGTTGCAGTGAGCCGAGATAGCGCCACTGTACTCCAGCCTGGTGACAGAGCAAGACTCCGTCTTAAAAAAAGAAAAAAAAAAAAATTAGCCAGGCAGGCTGAGGCGGGAGAATTGCTTGAACCTGGGAGGCAGAGGTTGCAGTTGAGCCAAGATCACTCTACTGCACTCCAGCCTGGGCAACAGAGTGAGACTCCATCTCAAACAAAACAAAAACCAATGTGCCAAGGAGCTTTGGTACCAATGTACCAATTAGATCTTAGTTTTGACAAATATGTCATAGTCATATAACACATTAACATCAGAGGAAGCTAAGTGAAGGATATATGGAAACTCTCTGTACTATCTTTCCAAGTTTTCTGTAAATCTAAGATTATTCCAAAATAAAATTTGCTGAGTGCAGTGGCTCACACCCGTAATCCCAGCACTTTGGGAGGACATGGTGGGAGAATTGCCTGAGCCCAGGAGTTCAAGACTGGCCTGGGTAACATGGTGAGACCCCTCATCTCTATAAAAAAAAAAAAAAAATTATTAAAAGTTTTTTTTTTAAAAAAAGGGGATCAATGTTGCTCTGAAATGAAATAAAATTTGATATGAAAATGTGTCCATTAACTATTCAGTTAGTGAAAGAAGCAGGTAATAAAACATTGATACTAATAAAATGGTTAGTTAGCACTTATTGAGTGCTTACAGCATGCTACCCTCTGTGCAAAATGATTTCCCTGGATTATCTCATTTAATTCTGAGAACTACCCTATGAGGTAAATGCTATTATCCTCAATTTACTGTTAAGGAAACAATGGGCTAGATGGGTTACATAACTTGTCAATAAAATATGGAGCTAGTCTAACTCTGGAACCTGAGTTATATGAAACACTACCACATATCACCATTTAGCTTTACTTATATTGTATTTATTTACAGAAGCCTAAAAAGGATATACTCCAAACTGTAAGAGAGAATTTTCTTTGTCATATGGAGACTATGGGGGAGGGTGTCACACAAATAAAATTATTTTAATTTTTTACAGTTATCCTGTAATATCATAGTAAATTAGGTATTTGCATTAATAACAACAAAAAAATGAGGCAGTAGGACTTTTGATTTCAAAAGGACTGTCCACTTCTAACACTCTGGAATTCCCAAGGCCCCTGACATCTCTGGAGGTTTGGTCAGAGGCAGAGGCAGAGGCTTGAGGTGGCAGTAGGAGGGTTTCTCAGCTCTCAGGGTAGTGGGTGGTGGGGCGTGGTGAATTTGAGCTTTTGGAGACTCTGGGCTGTTCTTCTAGCCTTAACCTTCCACCTCCAGCCCTCCTTGCCATCTCAATGGCTTTAGTGGCCTCTCTAATTAGTAGGAACATAGGGAGAGGCACAGCTTTTGTTTTGGTAAAAAAGAAGTCATATACCCACAAACCAGTGCTTCAATGAGGGTTGTCACCAAATTGGACTCTGGAAGGGGCAGTGACTGAGGAAAGCGTAGGGGCCAGGCTTGATGTTGGAAGTAGCCTGCCCTAGCAGGCTCAGTCCTTTTACAAAGTTGTAAGATCCAGGGACACGTTCTCAAAGGTGTAAAATGGAGAAGCCAGGCCAGGTGCTGTGGCTGACGCCTGTAATCCTAGCACTTTGAGAAGCTGAGGTGGGAGGATTGCTTGAGCCCAGGAGTTTGAGACCAGCCTGGATAACATAAGTAAGACCCCATCATCTCCATAAAAAAAATTTAAAATTAGCCAGGTGTGATGGCATGCACCTATGGTCCCAGCTATTTGGGAGGTTGAGATAGGAAGATCACTTGAGCCCAGGAGGTAAAGGATGTAATGAATGAGCCATGATCACACCACTGCACTCCAGCCTGGGTGACAGAGTGGGACCCTGTCTCAAAACAAAAACATAACAGAGAAGACAGGCTTTGTTGAGCTCCTACCACGCTGGGTGCTTTATTTGCGTTACTTCCAATGTAGGTACCATCCAGAGCCACATTCCCCAGATAAGAACAGAGGGAGTAGCCCACCTGGGTTCCCTCTGTGTGATTCCAGGCTGTGCTCCCAGCCTTAACCTTTCACCTCCAGCCATCCTTCAGTAACTTCCCTCAGTAAGCTCTCTCCTTACTAAGTCAGGAACCTGTGAGCTGGCATAGGATCAGTGGAGGCCCAGAATGGTTTGGCTTTTCCATGTTTTCTCAGCTTCCACTCTCAAAAAGGCATCAACAAAGGGACTAGTGACCAGGTGGTCATACTCATTCAAAACTCTGTCTCCAAGGAATGGCTGAGGGAGGGAATTTGGGATCTGCCTTGGGAGGTAGAGCAGAAAGGGAGTAGTAGCGAGGACAAAGGGAAAGACCTGCCTCTGAAGAACCACCATAGGGAAGGGCTAGGCTGATGCCCCACATATCAAGACAAACCCAGCCCCAGTCCAGAGAACTGCCAGGGAGATAGATAAGGGTGGGTTCAACATCAGAACTTCCCCTGACAGAGCTGTCCAGAGCAGAGCCAGCAGTTCGCAGTGCTCCCTTTCAGGGTCAGGGCTGCTGTGCAGGTGAAGGAAGGCTCACGGACCACCCATCAGAAGGAGGGCATGGGGACATCTGTTCCTAAGATCCAACAATGATAATAACAATAGCGAAACTGAGCTCCTTCTATGTGCACGCGTCATCTCACTTCACCCTAAGAAGGTATTACTCTCACCTTACAGGTGTGAAAACCGAGGTCCTGGACAGTTCTATTTGTTTATTTTTCAGAGATGGTGTCTTGCTCTGTCACACAGGCTGGAGTGCAGTGGTGTGATCATACTTCACTGCAGCCGTGACTTCCTGGGCTCAAGTATTCCTCCTGCCTCAGCCTCCCTAGCAGCTGAGACTATAGGCACCTACCACCATGCCCAGCTAATTTGTCCTGGACAATTAAGCTATTTGCTCAAGCTCACACATCTGGTAAACAGTCTGTTTATCTGCACAGCCAGCATTCTTATGCAACATACAGCATACTTCTAGGCATCCGGGGATTTAGATCCTTGGAGCCCATGATAAACAGACCAATGGGAGGTGACATCCTTATTTTTAGAGGCTTTGATTTTATTGCAAGGCCCTAGTCAGCAGTCATGAGATTTACCTAGGGACATGAAGACTTTCCTTCTCCGAAGAAGCAGATTAGAAAACTTGTCTTCTTAAACTAAGTGGCCACAGCCCTTAAAGACATGGAAATCTAAAAGAAGCTCTGATGGGCACTCCCAAGAAATTACAGACTTGGGTCTTTTAGAGACTGGCACTAATTAAAGGTGAAAGTCATGGAGAGGGCGGTGACCTGAACAACCATTCACCTCCCACATGGCACAATCTTGAGGTTCCATTTTACTTGTCTTAATCTGCCGGGGTTGAAAGAATCTAGATCTGAAATTTTTCAGACTTCAGTTTTCAAACTTCAAGTCGTAAAATTGTGACGTTTTGGCCAAACAGAAAGTTTTATTTGTGGAATGTCATTATCAAGAATGAGGCACATGAAGATCTTTAATTCTCACTATGGTCAGAGTACTGTTATGACCTCCATTTTCCAGATAAGGAAACTGAGTTGCACAAAAGAATCAGGAACTTTCCCAAGGTCACACAGTTTTTAAGTGGTGAAGGAATTTAAATCCGGATCTGCTGAAGTCCAGAACGTGGCTTAGTACCACTGGGGCTGTAGGAGGAAGCCCAGTAGATAAAACTGTGAGTTGGGCCAGGCACAGTGGCTCACGTCTGTAATCCCAGCACTTCGGGAGGCCAAGGAGGGATGATCACTTGAACCCAGGAGTTCAAGGCTGCAGTGAGCCGTAATTGCACCACTGCATTCCAGCCTGGGCCAAAGAGCAAGGCCCCATCTCTAAAAAATAAAAATAAATTAAAAGATACAAATAAAATGATGAGTTAAGCTGCCTCGGTTTGGGTTTGGGTGTGTTGGTTTGGAAGAGGCCAGCTCACTGAGACTTCCCCTTGTGCCCTGTAGGGCCCTTGGAAAGCTTGATAGCACCAGAGCAGTTAAAAAAACTGGAAACAAATGTCCTTCAACAGAGGAATGAATCACACCTTCTGGTATATTCATTCAACGGAATACTTACTACTCAGTGATAAAAAGATAACATTTCAAAATAATTATGCTGAATGAAAAAGCTAGACAAAAATGGAGCATACCGTGTGATTGCATTTATATAAAACTCTAGAAAATGCAAACTAATCAATAGTGACAGTAAGCAGATCAGTGCTTACTTGGGGGCAAGGAGAGGGTGGAGGGATTACCAAGAGGTGCCAGGAAACTCTCTAGGTGATTAATATGGTCACTATCTTGACTGTGGTGATGGTTTCATGAGTGTGTGTGTGTGTGTGTGTGTGTGTGTGTGTGTTAGATATGTATGTATCTTAATTATACACTTTATTCTTTAGGTAGGAGATAGCAAAAAAAAAAGTTTACACTTTAAATATGTGCAGTTTATTGAATGAAATTACACCTTAAAAAAGCAGTTAAAAAAAAACTTCAGCTGGGTGTGGTGGCTCATGCCTGTAATCCCAATACTTTGGGAGGCTGAGGTGGGCAGATCGCTTGAGCACATGAGTTTGAGACCAGCCCGGGCAACGTGGTGAAACCTTGTCTCTAAAAATATATATATATAAATTAGTTGGGCATGGTGGTGTGTGCCTGTGGTCCCAGCTACTTGGGAGGCTAAGGTGGGAGGATTGCTTGAGCCTGGGAGGCTGAGGTTGCAGTGAATGGAGATTGTGCCACTGCATTCCAGCCTGAGTAACAGAGACCCTGTCTCAGAAAAAGAAAAACAACAACAATAACACACACACACACACACACACACCACTTCAAAATTCAAAAGATTAGCTCAAGCTCACTCAGCACGCTGATGGGGAGCCAGGCCAGGCCAGAGCTCCCCCTGTGGCTCACACCACTGTGAGGAAGGAAGCCTCCCCCAAATACAGCCCCCAGGCTTCACCCTGTACTGAGGGCCAGGGTGGTTTCTCTCCAGTCATGGTAATGTGGGTACTGGACAAGCCCAGGCTCTGGCCACCAGGCAAATGGGTAGGTCAACAAGGCAAAGTTGGTGGGAGCTTCACCCCATCAAGCCCAGAAACAAGGGCTGGTTACTGGGAACACCCTAGGGGAGGCTGTACTCACAACCAGGAATCTTTTACAAAAATATAAACCTGCTAGAAAGATTAGAAGAGACAATCTCTTCCTTTGTCAAATTATCTGGACCAACACCTACTGAGCATCTACCATGTGTGAGGGTCTGTCCTAGCTCACTATCTTATGGAGTCTAGGTAAGGATGGAATGAGATAAATGCAAGAGCATGACACACTAAATAGGCATCCCCCAAATAGTAGCCATTACTCATCTATCAAATATCCCCTAAGTGCTTGCTCTGTGTGCAGAGGGAACAGATACTTGGGCTGATCCTCGAGGCCAGGGAAGATACATGGACAGAAAGCTTTGCCACAACACTGAAATTTGCGAGATAAATGCTTTGAGGGCCAAGAGGAGAAATAAATTACTTCCAGCTGTGGAGAGGTTTCATGGAGGCTGTGGTATGTAAGGGAGGGAAAGGAATTTGTATATGGAGACAAGGGAGGCTGGTGGAGGAGATCATTCCGCTTACAGGGGGCAGCATGAACAAAAGCAAGGCACCTGAGGAGCGGGCTGGCTGGCTGCAGCGAGGAGTGAGAAAGCCTGGAAGGGTGGGCTGGGGCCAAGTGCACGGGGAAGCCCCAGAGAAATATGTGGCCACGTCTGCTCCCCACCCCCACTCCTGCAGAAGCCTGAGCTCCGCTGTGTGTTTCATTCATTCCGTGGACAGCCAGCTGGGCTGACGGCAGGCGTGGGAGCTTCCCTAATGCCTCTGTGGCCTTGGAAGAACAGAGCCAAGTGCCTGAGCTAGAAACTTGGATTTCAGCTAGGGGTGGTGGTATAGAGAGAACTCAAAGGAAATGAACCCCTCTGAGAAGCACTCACTCAAGAGACACCAGTGTCTCAACTCTTGGGCGTTCCCAGTGGGCCAGCCAGACCTCCTAGGGCAATTGAAAATGGAAAAAATCGTCAAGTTTGTTCTCTCAGAGCCCAGAGAAACTTTTTTTTAGAAGAAACTGTCTTAAACGTCTCTGTGGATGGTCAAGTCCAGGAGACACTGCCATCTGGTGGTCAAGAAACACATTTACCTGGTGGGCTGGGAAGGAGTCCCTGCACCCCGGAGGGGCCACGAAGGCAGAAATGGCCCTGAGATTTGTTTAGTACTTTCATAATGGGATAGAAAGGGATGGAAATTATGCTTGCAACCAGTTAAGAGTTGAAATAAAGTGTTATTTCTGGCTACTCAGTTCCCCGAGGTGCAGGCATTATGCATCGGGCAGATGAGGAAACTGTCCATGAGATAGATGAGGTGGCTGCTTCCATGTCTGAGCTGGTCAAGTGCAGAGCCAGATCTTATTCCAGTCTCCAGCAGCCCTGGGTCCCCAGTAAGTGCCCAATAAATGGCTAAAGTGGTGATTCTCAACATGTGACCCCCAAGAGCCTTTCAGAAGGCACATGAGGTTCAATTTAAAAGCTTCTGTAAGATGCCTTTTCCTCCTTAACAATTGTACGGTAAAGTTTTCTAGAGTCTAAAGGAATGCAGTGACTTCATCTAGTCCTAATGACTAATGGGATGTGTGCCTGGGTATTTTTGTTTTAAAAATTCCTGTTTTAATTTCTAATGTAGTATAACCCACATAACCAAAACTGTTTGATAATAATTTTTTAATTTTTTTTGAGACAGAATTTCACTCTTTCACCCAGGCTGCAGTGAAGTGGTGCAATCTTGGCTCACTGCAACCTCCACCCCCCGGGTTCAAGCGATTCTCCTGCCTCAGCCTCCCGAGTACATGGGATTACAGGCATGTGCCACCACGCCCGACTAACTTTTGTATTTTTAGTAGAGACGGGGTTTCACCATGTTGGCCAGGCTGGTCCCAAACTCTTGACTTCAGGTAATCCACCTGCCTCGGCCTCCCAAAGTGCTAGGATTACAGACGTGAGCCACTGCACCCAGCCGAGATCCTCAAAAATTTTTAAGAGTATATAAGATCTACTCAGGAGGCTGAAGCAGGAGGATTACTTGATCCCGGAAGTTAGAGGTTACAGTGAGCTATGATCATGCCACTGCATTCCAACCTGACTAGTCTCAGCCTGACTTAGCCTGACTGGAATTCAAATGGCCATTTTGACAGATTTTTGACTAATGAAATATTTTAAAAATGAGTGGCAGCCAGGTGCAGTGGCTCATGCCTGTAATCCCAGAACTTTCGGAGGCTGAGGCAGGTGGATCACCTGAGGGCAGGAGTTCAAGCCCCTTTGGGAGGCCAAGGCAGGAGGATTGCTTGAGCTCAGCAGTTCAAGACCAACCTGGGCAACATAGCAAAACCCCATTTCTAGAAAAAAACTAAAAAAAAAACAAGGTTAACTGGGCATGATGACATGTGCCTGTAGTGCCAGCTACTTGGGAGGCTAAGGTGGGAGTATTGCTTGAGCCCGGGAGGTCAAAACTGCAATGAGCCCTGATTGCGTCACTGCACTCCAGCCTGGGTGACAGAGTGAAACCCCATCTCAAAACAAACAAACAAAAAGCCAAAAATGAATCACTAATATTTTCTGAGTGATTTTTTAACCAGCAATCACTGCTGTAATTAATTTATATGTTTCATTTCATTTAATCCCCACAACCACCATTTGCAGTAGATGCTATCATCACATTTTGTCTGTGGACACTGAGAGGTTAAGTGGCCCAGCTAGGAGGTACTGGAGCTTGAACTCTATCCCAGGCAGTTTGTCTCCACAGCCTCTTCCTACTATTCCACTTGCTTAACATTTGATAATCTCTTGTGCAATTCACTTGATAGACAAATTTTTTCAAAATATAGAGTCTATGAAACTGGTGAAAAGAAAGGGGATCACTGTTCTGGGTCAATGCCTCCACTTTATAGGTGAGGAAAAAATGAGGCCCAGAGAGGGGAAGTGATTTGCTAAAGATCACACAGCAAAGAGTCAGAATCTACAGGGTGTCTGACTCCCAGGTGGGAACTCTCGAAACTCCAACCCAAGTAAGCATAACCACCTACATGTGAGCAAGCAACACCAAGACCAGGCAAGACAACATCTCCAACAAAAGCAGCTTGATTTTATTGCAGGGAAGCTAGGAAGGAATAGGACAACTGAGGGTCTCCGCAGGAACACCATCACCCGGCATGACTGCCAAGTCCCAGGTCTGTCTGGAAGCCAGCGGGAGGATCAGCATCCTAGGAAAGATGGAAAGTTAGGTGGAACAAAGGCGCCATCTGGTGTGGACATAGCGATATTGCAAAGGCAATAAATGCACTAAGAGACAGGGGTGACGCAGGGGTGCACTAAGAGTCTTGCACTAAAAGGCAGGGGTGAGGTGGAAAACGCAGGGTGCAGATGCAGGAGCAGGACTAGAGCCCCAGTGTCCAGCCCTGCACACTGCTCCCATGAAGTCTGTTATACTTAGGTTGGCTGGAACGCATTAACCTTGCTAAGCCAATCACTGCCAAAGCCCTCTTCTGGGGAATTTCCAGGGCTGCCAGGATACCCAGTCAACAGCACTCTCTATCCTGTTACAGGTTGGAAAGGCAATGAACAAAATCATGGCAAATAAATCTGCCAAGAGTCAGATGATCAAGGTGACTTCAAAACCAATAAACACTCTCTCTTTGAGGTTCCCAAGCCTGGCTTCAAATCGGTCACTGAGGAGCCTCTTAAAACAGACTTCAAAGACATGCTGCCTGAGCATGTGGACTAAAGCTGGCTTATTGGGTGATTCTTACTGAGCACTGTGCATCTGAATTTCCAGGAGCCTTTCCAAACAATACATGGTTACTGAAATATGTACAGGTAAGATTGCATGATGTCTAGAATTTGCTTCAAAATAATCTGGGCAGGAGGGAGTGGGCATGATGTCTAGAATTTGCTTCAAAATAATCTGGGTGTTTCATCACCCAGATGAAACAATGAGGACAGTGGAGTTTCTAATCCAAGATGTGTGCATTAGGGCTCCCCCACATGGATACAAATAGCTCCGGAAGAGTTTTTTTCCTTCTCTTCCTTCATTCCCTCTTGTCACAGAGCACTTTTATCAAAAAATAACAGGCCTTGGTGAAATAAATACTAACTGTTGGATCTGAGTGACGGGTACTTGGGGATTCATTCTATTACTCTACTTACACATGTTTGAAACTTCCTATCATAAAAAATCTAAAATAGATTAAAAGTACCACGAAAATTATTAAGTATTGGAAGGAATGATTTACAACACATGCTATGACTTGAATGAATCTTGAAAACATTATGCTACATGGGAAAAGGCAGACACAAAAAGGTCACATATAATGTAATTCTTTTTATATGACATGTCCAGGGTAGGCAAATCCAGAGTAGCAGAAAGCAAATTAGTGGCTGCCAGGGGATGGAGAGATGGGTAGTGGGGAGTGACTTCTTAATGGATACAGGGTGTGTTTCTGAGATGATGAAAAAATTTTGAAACTAGAGAGAGATGGTGGTCATACAACATTGTGAACACACCAAATGCCACTAATGATAGACTTTAACCCATTTATGCCTAGTGTTCCATTATTGGAATGCTAAGCTTGCAGGAGTTATGTATATCCTACTGTTCAAGGTCATCACCAAGGTTTGATTTTTCACATAAAAAACTTTGCAATATTCAGCATAAATGGGTTAAAATAGTTATTATGTCTTGTGAATTTCATCTCAATAAAATAACATGAGAAAACATGTTTTCTATGAGAAAAACACATTAAGCTACACATGGTTTACATCCAACAGATATTACTTTTTTAGTTAAAAAAATTCATATGCCCAGGCCTGGAGTTTCTAATCCAAGATGTGTGCATTAGGGCTCCCCCATGTATATAGCTAGTTCAGGAAGAGTATTTGTTTCCTTCTCTGCCTCCATTCCTTCTTGTTACAGAGCGTTTTTATAAAATACAGTCTTACAGGAAGCCCAATATGACACAGGACTGTTTGGGAGCTATGGAGGGTCCAAAGCCCCATCCACTCACCCTCCCTACAAAACCCTAGGGGTGGAGGAATGATGTAAGAAACACTGTTCTTCAACATGCTGGAAACCGCTGATGTTTTACTTCCCTAGAGGATAAGCTTTCATATGTGGAGAGATTGCACAGCAGTCCCCACAAGGCAGGAAAGCAGGTTGGAGGTTTTAGCCCCATTTTACCGATGGGAAGACCAAATCTCTGTAATGTAAAAAGTCCCCAAAGTCAGTGTGAAATGAGGAGAGTTGGAATTAGAATCCTAGATTCCTCATTATTCATCCTGGGTTCATTCCTGAATATGGGTTCTATCTGTGGATGGAAAGTGCATGACGAAAACAGATGCATCTGACATCTTGTGACTTGCATGTGATGTTACCACATACACAGAACACTGCTTTGACTCAGGTTCCAAATGTATGCCTTTGGGAAGGAGGCTATCCTCAAAGAGGACCTACCAGTCAGTGTGGCTAGCCTCTGTCCGGGGGGTCTCTGTGGGCCCATTCACAGGGACAATGCCACCAGTAACAGTTACAGAACTCCGATTCAGGATATCTGACTTTCTTCCTGCCTCTGCTACTCACCAGGGTGGGACTTTGTTTGAATCACTTCCCCTCTCTTGGCCTCATTTTTCTCAGTCACGTCAGGGCACCAAACCACATCAGAGGTGTGGCGATCATTGTAATTCACGAGTCAAATGCACTACATGGGCAGTGGCAGCCAGGAGTGCCCTGCTGAGACTGTGGCTGGATCAATGAGTAAGGTCTGCCTGGTTCCAGAGCGAAGAGTGCTGGCACAGTGCCCCTTACTGCATCACTGGATTACATAAAAGTGAAGGGAACATCTAGCTCAAACATGCTATTGTTTTTGTACCAGTCTGGACAGAGGGCATGCTCAGGAAGCTGACAACAGTTTCAAGTAGAGAGAGTGGCACAGTCTGAATTAACTCACTTGGTCAGGGCACAGGAGAACAAGGCCCAAGGCATAAGTGTCAACTCTGATGAGACAGTCAGTTTATCAAAGCCAGAGCCACGTGTGGTGATATGTACCTATAGTTCCAGTTACTTAGAAGGCTGAGGCAGGAGGATCACTTGAGCCCAGGAGTTAAAGGCTATAGTGCACTATGATCACACCTATGAAGAGTTACTACCCTCCAGCCTGGGCCACGTAGTGAAACACTGTCTCAAACCAATGAACAAATAAAGAAGTCAAAGATGAACTGCTTAGGGTCATATACTGTAAACTTAAACCCTGCTAACCATGAACTGCAACCCTCAAGTCCGAAAGAGGACTCTGGGAGACATTACACAGTGCTCTGTCCACTCACAGGGTCTGTAAGAATTCCCTGAACTTGTGATTTGCATTAGACAATAATAAAATATTTGTAACCACTCCAAAGAAGGTGGACAGTGGATTGAAAAGAACCCAGAGGGCTCTCCCGCTCCACTCAAGCTCTCAAAGGCCAAGGTGTTCACTCTGATGAGAGGTGTGAGCTGTAGGTTTGTTCAGCAAGTGCTGGGGCCTTACCCACCTGCCCCCTTTGGTCCATCCTGTGGGCTGTGGGGACCAGGCCCCTGCTACTCAAGGCCAAGGTAGGAAACAGTCTTTCCTGTTTTCTTCAGGGTTGCAAGCAGAGTGTCCATGCTGTGCTCAGATTCAATGCAGACCTTCTTGTTGGGCAGGTCAATGTCATACTTAACTCCTGCAGGAAGAGGAAATGGGGTATGGGGAGAGGAAGCACAGACCCTCCCAGTTACAGCAAGAAAGAGTTCAGGCTCTAAATTACTACTTACAACCACCCTTGCCCTTTCCTCTAGAGCAGGGATTGGCAAACTTCTTCTGTAATGGGCCAGAAAGCAAATGTTTTAGGCATTGTGGGTCACATATAGACTCTGTTGTATATTCTGTGTATTTTTTTATAACTCTATTCCTGAACATACAAAAACAGGCTGTGAGCAGGATTTGGCCCATGTGCTGATCTCTGTTCTATACTAGGGCTTTCTGAGACAGAGACTCACTCTGTTGCCCAGGCTGGAGTGCAGTGGCATGATCTCAGCTCACTGCAACCTCCACCTCTTGGGTTCAAGTGATTCTCATGCCTCAGCCTTTGGAGCAGCTGGGATTACAGGTGTATGCCACCACACCTGGTTAATTTTTGTATTTTTAGTAGAGACAGGGTTTTGTCATGTTGCCCAGGCTGGTCTCAAACTCCTAGTCTCAAGTGATCTGCCCGCCTTGGCCTCCCAAAGTGCTGGGATTATAGGCATGAGCCACCGTGCCCAGCCACCTTTTTTTTTAATTGCAAAAGTAATATAGACACCTTTTTTTTCTTTCAAAAAAGCAAACATTTCTAAATAAAAGTAGAAGCAGTAAGGCCCCCTACTGATCCTGCCCCTAGAGATCACTGTGAACAGTCTGGCTTCTATCTAGACTTTGTCCCAGATAGACAAATGAAAAATAATTCCTCCAAATCGCATCACACTATATAAACAGGTCTTGCTAATATTTTACTTTTCTCTTTATTTATTCATATTTATTTATTTATTTAGAGACAGAGTCTCACTGTGTTATACAGGCTGGAGTGCAGTGGCACAATCACAAATCACTGTATCCTTGAATACCCGGGCTCAGGTGATCCTCCCTTCTCAGCCTCCCAAGTTGTTGTGACTACAGGCACATGCCACTATGCCTGGTTAAGTTTTGTATTTTATGTAGAGACAGGGTTTCGCATATTGCCCAGGCTGGTCTTGAACTTCTGGGCTCAAGCGATCCGCCTGCCTTGGCTTCCCAAAGTGCTGGGACTACAGGTGTGAGCCACTGCACCCGGTCCATTCTATTTTTTTTTTTTTTTTTTTTGACACAGAGTCTCGCTCTGTCACCCAGGCTGGAGTGCAGTGGCACGATCTCAGCTCATTGTAGCCTCTGCCTCCCGGGTTCAAGCGATTCTTCTGCCTCAGCCAGCCTCCCGAGTAGCTGGGATTACAGGCATGAGCCACCACACTGAGCTAATTTTTGTATTTTTAGTAGAGATGGGGTTTCACCATGTTGGCCAGGTTGGTCTTGAATTCCTGATCTCAGGTGATCCACCTGCGTTGGCCTCCCAAAGTGTTGGGACTATAGGCGTGAGCCACAGTGCCCGGCCCTATTCTTTTTTTAAAAGCTACAATCTTCCACAGTGTGGACGTACCACACATCCACTTAATTAATCCACTGTTAAAGGTCATTGAGGATGCTTCTAATTTTTCACCACTATCACAATGTTATAGTAAACATATTTGAACTTGTCTTAAAACACTTATAAAAATATTGTTATACCATGAATTCACAGAATGGAAATTGTGGGGCAACAGATATTTGGCACATTTTGAATGTTTAATAGACATTGCAAAATCGCCCTCCTAAATGGCTATGCCAATTTACAGCTCCCCAGCAGCACATGGGAGGACCCAGAGTTTTACTCTGACAAAAGAGTGCAAAAAGAAAGGAAAACTCTTGATAGGTTCTAGGCCTGGCCTCACCATTGACTTGCTGGGTGACCATGGGCGGGGAGTCGGTGGGAGGAGGGTCCTGCTTCTCACAGGCCTCAGCTACCTCATCTGTACATGAAGGAGTCAGGGCTGGCCAGCTTCTGTGGCCTTTCCAGCTCAAGGATGCCATTAGTCTGTGATTCCTCAGCCCTACCACTGTTCTTTTAGGGCCATAAGCAACTCAAAAAACCCTCCTGACCCTTCTCAAGAGGCCACCCAAGTAGGGACAGTAGGAAAAGATAGGGAGAAACCTGCCGAAGCTTAAAGGCAGATCTTCCAGCAAGGGGCTTTAAAAATCATATGGTTGGCCAGGCGTGGTGGCTCATGTCTGTAATCCCAGCACTTTGGGAGGCTGAGGTGAGTGGATCACTTGAGGTCAGAAGTTCAAGACCAGCCTGGCTAACGTGGTGAAACCCCATCTCTACTAAAAATACAAAAATTAGCTCAGTGTGTGGCATGTGCCTGTAATCCCAGCTTCTTGGGAGGCTGGGGCAGGAGAATCACTTGAACCTGGGAGGCAGAGGTTGCAGTGAGCCAAGATCACGCCACTGCACTCCAGCCTGGGAGACAGAGCGAGACTCCCTCTCAAAACAAACAAACAAACAAACAAACAAACAAAACATATGGTTTCCCAGCCTGCATAACAAAGCAAGACCCTGTCTCTACAAAAAACAAAAACAAAAACAAAAAAATAGCCAGGTGTGGTCCTGTAGTCCCAGCTACTCAGGAGGCTGAGGTGGGAGGATGGCTTGAGCCTGGGAAGTTGAGGCTGCAGTGAGCCAAGACCGTGCCACTGCACTCCAGCCTGGATGAAGTTCCTGGGATGGGTAGGTGTCTTTGAGCTGTCAAACGAAATTAGGCCCATCCCCACTTCATCCAGAGCCTGCTGCTTTGTATTTGAGGAGCTCCTGTACAGTTTCATTTTTAAAGCATCAACACGCTGGGCGCGGTGGCTCACGCCTGTAATCCCAGCACTTTGGGGGACCAAGGTGGGCAGGTCACCTAAGGTCAGGAGTTTGAGACCAGCCTGGCCAAGATGGAGAAAACCCGTCTCTACTAAAAATACAAAATTAGCCGGGCATGGTGGCCTGCGCCTGTAATCCCAGCTACTCAGGAGGCTGAGGCAGGAGAATCGCTTGAACCCAGGAGGTGGAGGTTGCGGTGGGCTGAGATCACGCCATTGCACTCTAGCCTGGGCAACAAGAGCGAAATTCTGCCTCAGGAAAAAAAAAAAAAAAAAAAAATTAGCCAGGCGTGGTGGCGTGCACCTATAATCCCAGCTACTCGGGAGGCTGAGGCAGGAGAATCCCTTGAACCCGGGGCGGAGTGGAGCAGGTTGCAGTGAGCAGAGATCATGCCACTTCACTCTAGCCTGGGTGAAAGAGCAAAACTCCATCTCCAAAAAAAAAAAAAAAAAAAAAAAAGCATCAACAGCAAAAGCTGATACAGACATACAAGATATACATTCCCATACCACAGCTGGGGAAACCCAGGCCCGAGAAAGAAGGGCCCACAGTCACATGACAAGTCAGCAGCTAGGTTCTTTCCACTGTTTCAGTTTCTTTCAGATTAAGATCCCAGTTTACAGGGCTAGAGGCCAGCCACTGACTTGCTGCGGGACTATGGGCAAGTCACTTAACCTCCTGGACACTGGCATCAACATCCCCATTCCAAAGATGGAAAGTACAGCTCAGAGGACTGCTAATGAGATCACGTCCATGTGGAAGCCATTTGAAAACTTAATGTCATTATTATTTAGGGTTTTAAAAAAGAAAATTTTAGAAGATTGTGTGATAGTTCACGTGGAAGAAAAAATCTTAGAAGGCTGACTGAGCACTGGCATTGCCAAAACTCTGATCACAACTCAGTTATTACCTCACTCAGTCCCAGGACCAGATCCCAGTCCTCTCTGGGCCTCAGTTTCCCCAGCTGTAAAATGACAAGGCTGGATGAGACTGATTGTTCAAAAGAGGTGCTTTAAGAATATCTGCATGTGGCCAGGTGCGGTGGCTCATGCCTGTAACCCTAGCACTTTGGGAGACCAAAGTGGGCAGATTACTTGAGGTCAAGAGTTCAAGACCAGCCTGGCCAACATGGTGAAACCCCGTATCTATGAAAAGTACAAAAATTCACCGGAAATCGCCTGAACCCAGGAGGCAGAGGCTGCAATGAGCTGAGATCATGCCACTGCACTCCAGCCTGGGCAACAAACAGAGTGAGACTTCATCTCAAAAAAAAAAAAAAATCTGCATGTGAGTGATTCAAAATTAATTAAAAAAAATTTTTTTGAAGTAAAGAAACAGAAAAAGACAAAATTTTAAAAATTTTTACCTTTTTTTAAATCTTTCCTTTTTTTCTTTTTTTTTTTTTGGAGACAGGGTCTTGCTCTGTTGCCCCCACTGCAGTGCAGTGGCATGATCTAGGCTCACTGCGGCCTTAACCTCCCGGGCTCAAGCGATCTTCCCACCTCAGCCCCCCAAATTAGCTGGGAGTACAGGCATGTAACACCATGCCTGGCTAATTTTTTTGGTATTTTCTGTAGAGATGGCATTTTACCATGTTGCCCAGGCTGGTCTCGGGAACTCCTGAGCTCAGGCAATCCGCCCGCCTCAGCCTTCCGAAATGCTGGGATCACAGGTGTGAGCCACTGTGCCCAGCCCCATTTAAAAAATCTTAATAGAGGCTGCGTAGGGTGGCTCGCGCCTGTAATCCCAGCACTTTGGAAGGCCAAGGCGGGCAGATCACCTGAGGTCAAGGGGTTCGAGACCAGCCTGACCAACATGGAGAAACCCCATCTGTACTGAAAATACAAAATGAGCCAGGCGTGGTGGTGCATGCCTGTAATCCCAGCTACTTGGAAGGCTGAGGCAAGAGAATTGCTTGAACCTGGGAGGCGGAGGTTGCGACAAGCCGAGATTGCACCATTGCACTCCAGGCTGAGCAAGAAGAGCGAAACTCTGTCTCAAAAAAAAAAAAAAAAAAATTCAATAGAAAATGACACTCAGATGTGTCATGCAGTACACACTGGAGATGACCAACATATTAACTAGTACTGCCATGGCTCCAGAGCTACTCCTGGCAGTACTAGTTAATTTGGCTAAATCCCAGCTCTGCCATTTACTGAACATGTGATCCCAGATAAGTTACTTAATGTTTCTGAACTTCAGCTGTCTCCTGTTTAACATGGAGCTAGTCAAAAAAAACTATCTGAAATGGCCGTGGTGAGGATTAAATGATGTGATCCACATAAGCCACTAAGAAAATAACAAGAGTAGTTGGCACGTGCTAAGTACTCAATATATTTTAGTTTTACTGTTATGATCAGCTTAACCTTAAGTCTCTCCTGCAACATCTGCATGCATCTGAACATGGCATAAGTGCACCCAACTCAGGGCCACTCACTCACCTCCAAGCTTATTGAGGACCCGAGAGACAGCTTCAGCACAGCCTCCACAGGTCATGTCCACAGAGAACTCGTGCTTCTGAAACAAACACAGGGGGACCATGACCCGAGCCCTGTAGAGTGACCCCCACACAGTGCCAGCAGACAGGCCCACTCAGGGTCAAGACAGAAGACAGAGAGACTGGGCAGGACCTGGTTGGTATCAGACTCATCAGAAGCCTGTTTCTGAGCCCATCTCTTCAACTATAGAGTAGCTAAGAGTTTCTACCTCACAAGTTGTATTCAATGGAATCATCCCTATAAATCCTTTAGCAGTGTCTGGCACATAGTGAATAGAATCACCTGGAGATCTAGTTTAAAATGCTTTTTCCCAGTCCTACCTTCAAAACACTGATTCTTGAGCTATGAGCTTTGTCTCAGGGCCACCAATAACTCTGACAGGGATGGGCCCCCATACTCTGAGCAATGCTGATCTGGTGGGCCCACTTATGAACCACAAAATTATTTTCTGCACTAGAGTCACCTACGGCTTGCAAAAACTACAGGTTCTGGTCAGCAGGTCTGGGCTGGGGAATCTGTTATGTCTACTCATTACCCCAGGTAATTCTGCTTTCATCCAAGGGCCGCATTCTCAGAGGCAGCATCTGGGTCCAGGGAAAGAAAGGATTGCCTGGGTTCCCCAGTGGGTTGGAGGCCAGGCAGGAAGGGATCCCCGGCTCCTAGTCTTCATGTAAGCTCTACATTCTACAGTCTCTAGGATATCTAACAGATCAAGGGTCTGAAGGTAAGCTCCCAGAAGACAGAGGTTTTGTTCAGTTCACTACTGGATTCCTAATACTTGGAACAGTGCCTGGACAGAGTAGGTGCTTAAAACATATTTTTGAGTCAATGGATAATTGACATGGCTGGTTTGAACTTCTGGATGTTTTGCTTTGCTTTCACACAAGGATTACTTATACCAATACTTTATTTTAAAATCTCTGGAAATGAGACCATCTGAAATCAGATAAATATGGCTTCAGATACCAGCTCTGGCACTACTAGTTGCATGATCATCAATATGTTACTTCTCTGTGCCTTAGTTTCCACATCTGAAAATTGAGGGTTTGAGTCCCTCTCTAGATTTGTGAATGGGATGAACACAGGATTTTAAGTGCGGTAGCCAGCATCCAAGATGGCCTCAATGATCTCTGCCTCTGGTATTTATGCCCTTGAGTAATCCCATTCCAAATGTCTCGGGTTGGTCTGTGTGTCTTGTAGAATATGGCTTGAAGTGAGGTTATGTGGCTTCTGAAGCTATCACAATGTCATAAAAGACAGTGTGACTTCTGTCTTGCTCCATTTCTGGGGTCACTTGCACTAGAGGAAGTCAGCTACTAACTTACAAAGATATTCAAGCAACCACAAGGAGAGGTCCACAAAGTGAGAGACTGAACCCTCGAGCTAACAAGCATGTGAGTGAGCCATCTTGGAAGTGGATTCTCCAGCTCCAGTCAAGCCTTCAGATGAATGCAGCTCCAGCCAACATCTCACTGCAACTTTATGAGAGCCTCTGAGCTGGAGCCACTAGGCCAAGCTGTTCCCAAATTCCTGACTCTCAGAAACTGTGTGAGTTACTATAAATATATTTGTTGTTTTATACTACAAAGTTTTGGGATAATTACTAAGGAGCAATAGATAACTAACACATTAAGCAATAGATAACTAACACATTAATAATAGAGCCTAGTACTAGGTTCCGTTGGGTAAAAGGTTAGCTATTGGATTATTAATTTCTTCCATTTGTTTCTCCTGTTTCCCTTCAAAAATCAATGGCTACATTTTTTCATGGAGCACTTTAAAATATTTCAAGTCTATTACCTCAGTTGGAATCCTGGGTGTAGTGATATATCTTGCTAGAAAACCACAGGCAATATCTCTGCTCCAGAAGGGCTCCAGTTTCCTAATCTATACCAAAAGGGTATTAGCTAACTCAATTTTTTTCAACTTTAGTGTGCATAGGAAGAATCTGGGGACCTTGAGGAAAGTGCAGCTCCCAGACACCTGCCTCAACTGACTCTGTGGATGTGGAGCGGGCCTGCCACTCCCCATTTTTAACCTACTGGGGAGATACCGGGAGGCAAAACTACAAACCTGAAAATAAAGTGGCTAAGTGGCTTCTCAAACTCTTTCCAAGTCTCTAAACGCCGCTGAGTCTGGACTGTCACTGTGCTCTACAGAGGAAACGAAGACCAAGAATTAAGCAGCTCGATTTTCCAGTGCAGACTGTTTGACCTTTGTGACTAGTAAACCACTCCTTTTATTAAGCCAAATCTGCAAAATCTGCCTTAAAGAAAATGGTCAGTCTTTCCTTTCTTCTAAACATCTCTGATTTTTTCATCTTGTTTCCTGACCATTCACAGACAGCAACAATAACAAATTCTGGAAAGAAGGATTTGTGGTAGGTATTACAAAATCTTGTCTTTAAAATGTGGTCCTCAGCCCAACAATATGAGCATCACCTGAGAGCCTGTCAGAAATGCAGAATCTCAGGTCCCTTCCCAGAAGTCCGGAATCAGAATCCTCATTTTAACAAGACACCCAAGTCATTCCTCCCCACATTACAGTCTGAGATGATGCTCTCCTCTATTAAAAAGTTTTTTTAGGCTGAGCAATGTGGCTCATGCCTATAATCTCAACACTTTGGGAGGCTGAGGCAGGCGGATCACCTGAGGTCAGAAGTTTGAGACCAGTCTGGCCAACGTGGCAAAACCTGTTTCTCTACTAAAAATAGAAAAAAAATTAGCCAGGCATGGTGGCAGGTGCCTGTAATCCCAGCTACTTAGGAGGCTGAGGCAGGAAAATCACTTGAACACAGGAGTTTGAGACTAGCCTGGGCAATACAGTGAGATCATGGCTCCATTTAATTTAAAAGAAAAAAATTGTTTTGGAAAAAAAAATGATGATGCTCTGGAACATGGATTGGCACACTACAAGCTACCTGTTTTACAAAGAGTTTTGTTAAAACATAGCCCAAATCGGGCCAGGTGTGGTGGCTCATGCCTGTAATCCCAGCACTTTTGGGAGGCCGAGGTGGGAGGATCACGAGGTCAAGAGATCGAGACCATTCTGGCCAACATGGTGAAACCCCATCTCTACTAAAAATACAAAAATTAGCTGGTAGTGGTGGCATGCGCCTGTAGTCCCAGCTACTCAAGAGGCTGAGGCAGGAGAATCGCTTGACCTAGGAGGCGGAGGTTGCAGTGAGCCAAGACCATGCCATTGCACTCCAGCCTGGCGAGAGAGTGAGACTCCGTCCAAAAAAAAAAAAAAAAAAAAGAAACACAAAAACAAAAAACTACAGCCAAACTCATTTGTTTACTTTTGCACTGGAATGGCAGAGTTGAGTAGTTGTACCAGAGACCCTATGGTTTGTGAAGACTAAAATGTTTACTATCGGGGCCGTGTAAAAAAAAAAGTTTGCTGAGTCTTGCTCTAGGATAACCAGCAGAAAATCAATTCATCTATGGTTTGTACTTATATACTGAGCCAAAGCTTTGAAGGGTTTGCAAGATCAACATAAGAGCTAAATCTACTGATTGTCTATTACATGTCAAATTCTCTTTATACAGTATCTAAGTTAGTCCTCACTGAGCCTGGAAAGAGAGCTATTTATCTTATTTCACTCAGGAGGAAAGTGAAGTTCCCAAGAGTTCACTAGGTAGCTTGCAGTCATGTGGCAAATAACTACTGAGTATGGAATATGAACCTAGGCTTTCTTCGCTCCAGGGAAATCTTGCTGGTTCTGGAAAAGCAAAGTACACCGCCAGCCCTCATAACCCTGACTCTCAGCAGAAGCTCTGAAACTAGAAACACATTTTTAGGGAGCACAGTTTTTTGTTGCCCAAGGACCTAAAGTCAACAGATACCTGAAACTTTCTGTCGCTGACTACAGGGAGTAGGTCCCATCCCCCACAGTATAAAGGTCAGAAGCCAGAAACCAGCTTCTGGGTATAAACATTACAGTTCAGTGCTCTCCTCCTCCACCTCTGAGGGGCAAAAATAAATTTGAGGGTGATGGAAAAATCTATTTCATGGACAGAATAATCACTTCTTTATAGGAGAATCTCAAGATTGGCTCTACCACCAGATGCATAACTCGGTAGTTCTGGTTCCTCATGGCCTCTGGGATCTTCTATAAAGACTTATAAAATGGGTAGATTTTAAAAGCCAGTAGGTTTAAAGTAGGTTTTTAAAGTCAGTAAGTGGGATGATTCTTTTTTTTTTTTTTTTTTTTTGAGACTGAGTCTCACAGTGTCACCCAGGCTGCAGTGCAGTGGCACGATCTCAGCTCACTGCAACCTCCGCCTCCTGGGTTCAAGCGATTCTCCTGCCTCAGACTCCCGAGTAGCTGGGACTACAGGCGTCCACCACCATGCCCGGCTAATTTTTTTGTATTTTTAGTAGAGACAGGGTTTCACCATGTTGGCCAGGCTGGTCTTGAAGTCCTGACTTCGTGATCTGCCTGCCTTAGCCTCCCAAAGTGCTGGGATTACAGGCATTAGCCGCCACACCTGGCCTATTATTATCCCTTCTTGACAGATGAGGAAACTCAGATTTAGGGGTTAGTTCACACACTCACGGTGATTCGGCTGAGTAGGGCCTGAATTGAACATAGTCAGCCTCTAAAACCTCAATGCTTTAACCACTGAGATCTTGTTAAAATGGGATTGAAGGCTGCCTGCCTATAGTTTTCTCTTCTCTTCTCTTCTTTCTTTCTTTCTTTTCTCTCTCTCCTTCCTTTTCTTTTTTTTTTTTCTTTTGAGACAGGGTTTCACTTTCACTCTGTCACCCAAGCTGGAATGCAGTGGCACGATCACGGCTCACTGCAGCCTCAACCTCCCAGGCTCCAGCAATCCTCCCACGTCAGCCTCCCAAGTAGCTGGGACTATAGGCACGGGCCACCACGTCTGGCTAATTTTTTGTATTTTTTGTAGAGCCAGGGTTTCGTCATGTTGCCAAAGTTGGTCTCAAGCTCCTGCCTTAAAGTGATCTGCCCGCCTGGGCCTCCCAAAGTGCTGGGATTACAGGGGTGAGCCACCATGCCCGGCCTCAACTGCCTATAGCTCTAGCCCACTTGTCCTACGTCTACACAGGAGCTACCATTTCTTGGGGACTAGATATATCAGTGGCTGTGTGACATATTTTACTGGCATTTTTCCAGTTAATACTAACAACAGTCCTGTGAGGTCAAAGTTTTTGTCCCTATCTTACAGATGAGGAAATCAAGGCAGTGGGATAAAGTAACTTGCCTGAGGTCACCCAGTTGGCAAGCTGGGGCACAGATTTTCAGAGGTTTCTGGGATTCCAAACCCTGTGCTCTCGGGCATTTGTCTGAGAAAACTCTCAGGTAACACACTCTTCCCCTTCCAGTATGTGTATATAGATATATTTTTTCTTCCCTTTCCAGTTTTGAGGAAATGCCTTGACTAACACCCTCCTTCCTTCAGCTGTTATCTTGTGGTACATGGTGCCAAGTGCCCTCCTCATTCCCATCATCTGCTCCAGAGGGTTTTTTGTCAAAATCCCCATAAGATACAGAATACAGTGATGATCAAGCTAGGCTTTTCCTCATTGCCACCCCCCACAAAAAATCCTGGTGGCCTTCACTCCCCAAGCCCCAGGCAATTAATACTGTCTTCTACCATTGCCACAGGCTGACTTGCTCAACTGGTAGGGCTGATTCTATCAGATTCCTTATCCATACTTTGTTGTTGGAGGATTTGTCTCAAGGCACCTGGCAAGACCCACGGGAAACGACACCTGAGATGTCAGTGGCTCTGCCCAGGGGGCCTCAGGCTCACCTGCCAGCTCCCTAAAGACAGGATGCAAAGACACATGGCAACTGTGGGATACCTCTGGGTATCCACCTGGCCCAGAGCCATGAATTAGGCACCCTGAAGAAAATGCTAAACACCACATGACCCTAACCAAGATGCAACTGAGATCAGAGCATCTTCCCAAGCCGGTGTGACTGCTTTTGCCTGGCACCTCCCATGTGGTCAGGCCTGGAGAGATGGGGAGCCTAAGGATAAGGAGCTGAATCCTGGCTCTGCCAACTTCAACACGACCTGGAATAAGTTACTGGGCTTTTTATATTTTTATCTGCCAAAGGCCTCAATTCTTTATATAAAAAACGAGGCCACGAGCAACAATATATGTGATAAGACTGAGTGATCTACAAAGGCAGGCTAAGACTGACTTCCCACACACAGCCACTGAGCAACTGGTGACTGTGCGGGGGGGTTCCTGAACCTCTCTGGGGCTTATGGGTTCAGGCTGAGAAAGTGTCTCCATTCAGTGTCGCCCAGAGTTGATCTGAAAAGTAGGCCAGAGTGGGCAGGGAAATGAAGAAAAGCATGAACCTCTGAAAACCTGCCCGGTCCCTGAGGAAATAACCGGGTCCACTCCCTTGTCCAGAGCCTCCCCACCGCCCTCCTTCAGGCCAGCTCCGCAGGCAGGGCAGCCAGGATGAAGGCTCAGGGACTAGGCGTCTCAGTTCCCGCTGGCCACCAACTCCCCCACCCCCTGCCCCCTCTCTGGTTCTGTGTCTCCGTGTACGCAGGGAAGGTGTGGGCTTGTCGCCCCTGGAGGCCTTCTAGCTCCGACGTTTTGAAGCCTGGCTCCCAGATTAAACTCCCTTCGGATCCCATTTTCTGAAGGGTCGCAAAAGCTGGGGGCTGGGTGGGGTAAGCTAGGGGACAACAGCGGCTCCGGCCGCCGCCTGAGCCCTTCAAGATCAGCATCCGGTCAAGCGGCTGTGCAGCCGAGAAGCAACCCGGGACTGCAAGTCTGCGTGGCGGGGACGGCGCAACCACTCACCGGCATGACTGAGGGAGCGGCGGTGTGGCGGCGGTGGCAGCAGCGCCTCTCTGGATTCGGAGGGCGGGTTCGGCTGCGCTTCCGAGAGTGCGCGCTAGAGGCCTGGTCCCGGAGGCCCCTCCCACTCCGGGCCCGGCCGCGAGGGAGGCCCCGCCCCCTCCAGTCCTGATCCCTGCCGGCCGCGCCGCCTCCTTGCCGCGGGCCGGGCCCGTAGTCACCCGGCCTGGACGGAGAGAGGAGGTGAGAGGGGCGCTGCGTTGGCCTCCATCGACTGTCGGCCTTTTTCAGAACGCCTACTTCGGGTCAACCTTGTGTTAGGGAATGCCAGAGAAGGGCACCGCCTTGAACAGGACATCCATCCATCCCTAAAAGGACAGTTTCACTCATTTATTCACCGAGTCAATTTTTATTGAGCGCCAGCCAACGAGGACGCAGCGGGGGAGCAGCAGCAGCAGGAGGCTGCGAAGGTCGCAGGCAGTGATAGTGCAGGGTTAGCAGAGCTGTCGTGACAGAGGAGGAAGGGCCCTGACTGCAGTGCGGTGGGGGCGGTTGTGGAAGAGAGGCGGCCTGGGGAGAAGGCAATAATCTGGACCTCGGTTAGCCTTTATCGCCCTGTTACAGGCTTTGTCTCTAAATACAGTCGCATTGGGGGTTAGGGTATCAACATAGGAATTTGCGGGGACACAATTCATGTCCATGTCAGAGTTCAGTCCCTAGCAGAGCCATACTGACTAGAGTTTTAATCTCAGCCCTATCATTTATTAGCCATGTGACCCTGGGCAGATGAACTTACCTCTCTAAGCCTCAATATCCTCACGTATAAGATGGGGACAGTTAAGGTCACTATAGAATTTTTTATCTAAACCTTTTGCTAGAGAAAGGAGATGCTATTAATAATTTTGCCAGGACAACTGGCAAACACCATGACTGTTTCAGGCAAACAAGGACACATGGTTCCCTCCAAGAAACCTACTTTGCAGTATTGTTGGAATACATGTAATGTGTGCAAACTTCTTAGCACATTGCTTGGCACATGGTAGGCACCAAAAATATATATATAAGTATTCTCTAATTGCTAGGCCCTCTGTTGGCCTCCCTGGCACTGGGTCTTCTGCTGCTCACAAAATACCCCTTAACCATTCATCCCCTACCCAACCTGCCAGGAATTCCCTAAAGATGGAAGGGAAGGGGGCAAGGAGGAGAGGGAAAGAGGGTACTGGCACATTAGGTCCTTTACGGGCAAGGCTTAGCATCTTGGTAGTCCTGGGTACAACTGTGCCCTGGGGCTAGGGATAGCTAGATTGCCATGACGGAAGGCGGAGAGTGGACATGAGGGAAGGAAATCCTTCCCAAAGGCAACAGTGCACAGGGCGAACCACCCACGGCATGTTTTAGAGAATTAGGGGTATGGGTTGGGGGGATGGCTAAGACTAGAGACAGCAATTTAAAGAGAAGACAGCTTTATAAAGATCTGTTAAAGATCACAAATAAAGACCTATTAAAGAGGAGAAGAAAATATGCCAGACTGTAGTTCCTGCATAAATATATAAATACATTCCGTGTATTTACATTAAAATAAGCATGAAATTAACCACAGCCAATGTTACTAGAAGTTATCTTGGGTAAGTGTAGGATTTGCAGGTGGAATCCCAATGTGCCTACTGTTTAATTTTCAAATAACACAAAGTAGCGTACAGTGAAAAGTAGGTCTTCCTCCTACCCTGACCTCTCCTTCTTAAACAAAAGGCATACTATACGCAGTTTTGCATCCTGCTTTTCTCACTTTATAAAATATCTTAGAGATTATTCCTGGGCCAGATGCAGTGGCTCATACCTGTAATCCCATTGCTTTGAGAGGCCTAAGTGGGAGGATCACTTGAGCCCAGGAGTTTGAGACCAGACTAAGAAACATGGTGAAACCCTGGCTCTACAAAAAATACAAAAATTAGCCGGGTGTGGTGGCATATGCCTGTGGTCCCAGCTACTCAGGAGACTGAGGTGGGAGCATCACTTGAGCTCAGGAGGTCAAGGCTGCATTGAGCCATAAGTACACCACTGCACTCCAGCCTGGGTGACAGAATATGACCCTGTATTTAAAAAAAAAAAAAAAAAAAAAAGATTATTCCTTAATAGTACATATCAATCCTTTTCTTTCTTTGCTTTTTTTTTTTTTTTTTTCCCGAGATGGAGTCTTGCTCTGTCGCCCAGGCTGGAGTGCAGTGACGCGATCTTGGCTCACTGCAACGTCCGCCTCCTGGGTTCAAGCAACTCTCCTGCCTCAGCCTCCCAAGTAGGTGGGATTACAGGCGCCCACCACCATGCCCGGCTAATTTTTGTATTTTTAGTATTTTTAGTAGAGACAGGGTTTCACCATGTTGGCCAGGCTGGTCTCGAATTCCTGACCTCGTGATCCGCCCACTTTGGCCTCCCAAAGTGCTGGGATTACAGGCAATGAGCCATCACTAAGCCAGTGAGCCTGGGAAATGGGCATATAGAATCCCTGCTTTCTGGCTGACAGTGCTGTTGCGAGGATAGGAATGTGCACACTGTAGGCATGTATAGATGGTGGGTTCTTCCTGGTATAATCTACTTCTAGACCCAGCCTCCTGGGATGACCCTTTCTTTGACAGATGCTGAGGAGTTTAATTCTTTGCAAAGAAAGGTTTTGTAGCTGCTGCCTGCACCCCGATATCCCCACCGCAGGAAACCGAGTGTCTGTTTTTTGTATCATAACACAGGTATACACTACTTGCCTCACTGCTTTATCCACCAACGGACCCTTTATCTGGGACCAAAGATTTTGAGCTGAAAGGGCCCTCAAAGCAGCCAAGGCATGCATGAGAAGAGAAGGGCTATGAAGTGGAAGCTGAGGGAGCGTGGACTGCAGGCTTAGGAGAGGGAGCATGGTGTCCTGCAGAGCCGCATGCTGGCAGAACTGGGTCTACAGACACATTTTATTCAGTCCCTAAAGTATTCAAAATATTTTTTGATTAGTTGACAACAGTTAAGAACTCTGAGTATGCTTGTACAACATTGTGAATATATTTAATGCCACTGAATTATACACTTAAAAATGGTTAGAAAGAGGAATTTTATGTTCTGTATGTTTTACCACAATTAAAAAATAGGGCACGGTGGCTCATGCTTGTAATCCCAACACTTTAGGAGTCCCAGGCAGGAGAATTGCTTCAAGTCCAGCCTGGCAATATAGCAAGATTTCGTCTCTACAGAAAATTTAAAAATTAGTTGGACATGGTGTTGTGCACCTGTAGTCCCAGCTACTTGGGAGGCGGAGGTGGGAAGATCACTTGAGCCCAGGAGGTCAAGGCTGCACTGAGCCGTGATCGTGCCACCACACTCCAGCCTGTGTGACAGCAAGACCCTGTCTCAAAATAAAAATAAATAAATAAATTTATTTATTTCTAGACTGACATGTAAAATTAGTTGCTTTCTTATTACAAGACTAGGAAAAGCATTTTTAAAAATAAAAATTCTAAATAGTTTTTAATTTTTATTTTTTGAGACAGGGTCTTGCTGTGTCACCTAGGCTGGAGTACAGTAGCGTGAACATGGCACACTGCAGCTGTGACCTCCTGGGCTCAAGGGATCCCCTGACCTCAGCCTCCTGAGTAGCTGGGACCACAGGTGCATGTCCCCACACCCAGCTATTTTTTTGTATGTTTTTGTAGAGATGGGGTCTTGGCATGTTGACCAGGTTGCTCTCATAAGAAATCCTCCTGCCTCGGCCTCTCAAAGTGCTGGGATTACAGGCGTGAGCCACCGCACCTGGCCTAAAGAAGTTTTTAAAAAGGGTATTGGGCGGGTGCAGTGGCTCACGCCTGTAATCCCAGCACTTTGGGAGGCAGAGGCAGGCGGATTACTTGAGGTCAGGAGTTCAAGACCAACCTGGCCAACATGGTGAAACCCCGTCTCTACTAAAAGTACAAAAATTAGCTGGGCATTGTGGTGGGTGCCTGTAATCCCAGCTACTTGGGAGGCTGAGGCAGGAGAATCGCTTGAACCCCGGAGGTGGAGGTTGCAGTGAGCCGAGATCGCGCCACTGCACTCAAGCCTGGGCAACAGAGCGAAACTCTGTCTCAATAATAATAATGATAATAAAAAGGGTGAAACCTATTCAGTTAAAGTCCTGAGAATATTTCCATTGTACTTTTTAAGCAAGACCAAAAGTTTTCGCACTATTAGTAAATGTTTTAAAAAAAGAACACTGAGTCACATAACCTAGAGTTTTAATATTTCCTGAAAAACTGAAAGATCTGGAAACATGTCTATAACTGACAGGATAGGCCAAGTAATATTGTAGTAACAAACAATCCCAAAGCCTCAATGGCTTAAAACGACGAAGATTTATTTCTCCTGTGATATGCCCATAACTGGCTGAGTGGGTTGAAGCTGGAGGAGTGGCTCTGTGCAAATTGGTTTTGCTCAAGGACCTGGTTTGAGGAAGAGTCACCATATAGAATGGCACTGATCTGAAAGTGTCCCACCAAAATTCGTATGTTGAAACCTAATTGCCAATGTGATAGTATTAAGAAGTGGGGCCTTTGGGAAGTGATTAAGTAATGAGGGAAGAACCCTCATGGAAGGGATTAGAGAATTTATAAAAGATGTTGAAGGGAGTACCGTAAGCCTTTTTTGCCCTTCTGCCATGTGAGGGGACAGTGATCATCTTAGAAGCCATCATAGTCCCCAGCACTCTTTAGTGGACTCCCAACATAGCAGTCAATGGTCAGGGAACATCTGCCATGCTGTCCTCTTCCTCCTTTGTTCTCTGTACCCCTGGGGCTTCAGGTTTCTAAAGATGTGTTTAATGAGACAACCCAGACAAACCTGCGTTCAGTTCCTTGCTGTTTCAGGCATTTAATCTCTCTGACTCTGTCTCTTCTCTTGTAAAATAAAGATAATAATTAGACGTAGCTCATCGTGCTGTGGTGAGCAGTATGAAAACTTTCTTTTTTTTTTTTTTGAGATGGAGTCTTGCTCTGTTGCCCAGGCTGGAGTGTATTGGCATGATCTTGGCTCACTGCAACTACCATCTCCTGAGTTCAAGTTATTCTCCTGCCTCAGCGTCCTGAGAAGCTAAGATTACAGGCATGCGCCACCAGGCCCAGCTAATTTTTTTTTTTTTTTGTATTTTTAGTAGAGATGGGGTTTCACTATGGTGGTCAGGCTGGTCTCAAACTCCTGACCTCAAATGATCCACCCACTTTGGCCTCCCAAAGTGCTGGGATTACAGGCATGAGCTACCACATCTGGGGAAAATTTCTTAATGTAAAAAACTTTCAAAACAATACAAATAAAATGAAAATCTCTTAAAAACCCTTATATCACTCTCTTCCGCAGAAGTAGCAATGCTATCAGATTGCTGTATAATCCATCCTGACTTTTTAAATGCATTTACAAACATTAATAAACATACGTGAATGGATAGTTGGTGTATATATATATATATATATATATTTTTTTTTTTTTTTTTGAAATGGAGTTTTGCCCTGTTGCCCAAGCGGGAGTGCAGTGGTGCGATCTTGGCTCACTGCAACCTCTGCCTCCCGGGTTCAAGCAATTCTCTTGCCTCAGCCTCCTGAGTAGCTGGGACTACAGGCATGTACCACCATGGCTGGCTAATTTTTGTATTTTTAGTAGAAATGGGGCTTCACCGTGTTGCCCAGGCTGGTCTTGAACTCCTGATCTTGTGATCCACCCGCCTCAGCCTCCCAAAGTGCTGGGATTACAGGCGTGAGCCACCGCACCTGGCCAGTTGTTGGTATTTTTAAAGCATATATGATATACTATACATAATTTGCAAGACACTTTTTAAAATTATCAATCTGCTTTGGAAATGTGTGTTTTTTATATATAAATATTTTAAAAATATTTGAATATAAACACACATACATGCACATATATGAACTAGCTCAATCTTTTAAATTGCTACAAAAATTTTTCTAGTATGGATATATTACAGTAAATTTAGCTATTCCATAAGAAAGACTATTTTGCCATATTATAAACAATGCTATAATAACATTTTTGCTCTCTGTATACATGTGGGAGTGTTTCTTCAAAGTAGATACCAAAAAGTAGAATTTCTGCATCATAGGGTGTGTGGATTTTAAATTTTACTAGATGCTAGCAAACTACCCTCAGAAAGGCTATGCTAATTTATATTTTGTACTAGCAGTATATGAGAGTAATTATTTCTCACACCCTTGCCAACATTTGGTATTGGCAAAGTATCATTTTTCTTTTTCTTTTCATCACTGAATGTCTATCTATTAAATGCTGATGGAGGTAAGGATAAGACTCATTCATATGCCAAGTGCCTGGCACATAATAGCTACTCTGAACACACAATACCCACAGTTTATTATATAAATCCAAGCCTGAAAAGTCAAAATTTCCATTCATGCTATTATTAATTGGCAAACAAAAAAAGCTCTTAGTTTTTGGAACACAGGTTTGAATCTTGTTTTATCCACTTTGTGTAACTGGGGACCTTAATGGTTTAGTTTCTGTACTCCTTCAGTGTTACTGTAAAACTTCCAAGCATTTGTTGAGACACTACATAGCTAGGTCTTGTTGCTTTACAACCTTGGGATGTAGCAGTCAACATTCAGCATAGGTCAAAATTCTTAGGCAGGGTTGTATAGGGTAATTACCCAGGAGGCTTTCTAAAGCTGAAGTCTGTATTACCCTCCACCTCCAGTGTAGTCTATCAGTATAAAGAGTGTAGTTTATCACTTATTATAAACTTGATATTTATATCAAGTATTATAAACTTGATAACTTCAGTTCCTAAAGTATTCAAAATATTTTTTGATTAGTTGACAACAGTTAAGAACTCTGAGTATGCTTGTACAACATTGTGAATATACTTAATGCCACTGAATTATACACTTAAAAATGGTTAGAAAGAGGAATTTTATGTTCTGTATGTTTTACCACAATTAAAAATTGGGCATGGTGGCTCTATTAAGTTTATAATACTTGATAATTATCAAGTTTATACGTAACTTGGACAAAGCATCTGCTCTGATCCTTCCTCCTGCCACCCCACTTCAGCTTTCAACACTGTACCATGAGGTGCCTTCTTGTTGGCATCAGGATTGTCCAAGATCTCACATCAGGCAACGGTGGCAGGCAAAACCAGCCTGTGTCATGGCAGAATAGGTTAAAAGCCAACATTACAAAACTGAGACCATTTTTGCAGAGCACATTCCCAAACTATGGGCAAGACCAACAGCAGTAAAGTCAGCTTTTTATTGAACACATTATAAAACAGGTTTAGTCAAAAAGACCAAAGCCCATGTCATCATCAGACTCCTCAGATTCTTCTTTCTTTGCTTCCATTTTCTTCTCCTCAGCTGAAGCAGCAGCAATGGAGGGGGCAGGACCTCCTGCTGGTGCAGCACCAGCTGCTAGAGCAGGTCCACCAGCCCCTACATTGCAGATGAGGCTTCCAATGTTGACGTTGGCCAGGGCCTTTGCAAACAAGCCAGGCCAAAAGGTTCAACATTTACACTGGCTGCTTTAATGAGGGTATTGATATTAACCTCCATGATGATCACCTCGTCATCGTGCAGAATGAGGGCCAAGTAGATGCAGGCAAGCTCGGAGATGGAGGCCGTGGCGCGGGCGAGTGTGGGGCTGACATTGCCAGAGGTGGTGCTAGTCGCTGGATGAAGTGATGGCCTCACCCCAATGTGGCCTTAGCTTCCTTGGAAGGACCAAGCACCTTGGTGGCAACTGAGGAAGGGGCAAAGTATCATTTTTCACAATGTCATGATTGAACAATTATTTAACTTCTTTTTGCTTTGGTTTCCCTATCTGTTGAAATGAGCTGTTTGAAGATTAGATTAGTTTTTTTTTTTTTTTTTTAAGACAGTCTCATTCACTCTGTCACCCAGGCTGGAGTGCAGCGGCACAATCTCAGCTCACTGCAACCTTCACCCCCTGGGTTCAAGCGATTCTCCTGCCTCAGCCTCCTGAGTAGCTGGGATTACAGGCATGCATCACCACACCCGGTATTTTTTGTATTTTTAGTAGAGACGGGGTTGTACCATGTTGGCCAGGCTAGTGTTGAACTCCTGGCCTCAAGTGATCTGCCCAACTCGGCCTCCCAAAGTGCTGGGATTACAGGCCTGAGCCACTGGGCCTGGCCTTAGATGAGGTCTTATGTATATTTTATTCTTGTTTCTTTTTTCCTTATTGGGCTTTGAATTCCAAGTGACATAAACCTGAGTCTGATTCTGAGCTCTGCCCCCTTCCAGCTATAGGCCAGTCATTTAGCCTTTCTGAGCCATAGTTTCTACATCTGTAAAAGAGTTAATACTTCATAGAGTTTTTGTAAGGATGACTTGAAAAACTGTAACTAGCACTGTGACTGTCACATAATAGGTGCTTGATATATATGCTATTTATTCCTCTTCTAAGCCACAGAAAGTGAGGACTTCTAATATGTGGTACCAGAGTGTGCAGCAAAGAACCTTCTGCAAAGAGCTTTGGCTGCAGATGATCAAGATTTGCCATGGACTCCAGAACTCTCAAATCACTTGGAAATTTGTCTATGCAGCATTATCTGGTGTCATGCCTGAGATATTGAAGGAAAAGCCCCAGCCTTTCAGGGGTTTCTGAGAAGAATATGCCCCTTTTCTGTATTCATAACTGTATCTTCCTTCTCTGGGCAGTATTGAGAGTGGGTAAAAGAACATGGACTTGAAGTCAGAGAGTCCCAGCTTCTAGCCCTAGCTATGTGACCAAGGGCAAGTTGTTTCCCTCTCTGAGCCTGTTTTCATACTTGAGAAATAGGAAATAGGGATGTTGTGAATATTAAATGAGATCGTTCTTGGAAAGAATATTAGCAAGGTACCTGGCGCACGGTCAGTGCTCCACAGAGTCTGAGGAGGTGATGTATTTGCCAAGAGACAATGCCAAAGAAGGGAGGAATGCAATTAGGCATGTCTTTCTAAGCCAGTAAAGGGCCTCTTTGGATCTTTGTATGATTTTATTTTATTTATTTATTTTTATTTTATTTTATTTATTTATTTTTTGAGGTGGAGTCCTGCTCTGTCGCCCAGGCTGGAGTGCAGTGGCACAATCTTGGCTCACTGCAACCTCTGCCTCCCAGGTTCTAGCAATCCTCCTGCCTCAGCCTCCCGAGTAGCTGCAACTGATTACAGGCACCTGGCTAATTTTTGTATTTTTAGTAGAAGTGGGGTTTCACCATGTTGGGCAGGCTGGTCTCAAACTCCTGGCCTCAAGTGATCCATCCGCGTCAGCCCCCCAAAGTGCTGGGATTACAGGCATGAGCCACCACACCTGGCTTGGATCTTTGTATGATCTTTGCATGGTAAGGAGCAAAAGGCAAAGAGGTTAGCAGTTTTTGGGGAGGTGAATTAAAACGTGGATACCTCATTTTCAAAACCTCTTGTAAGGCTGGGTGAAGTGGCTCACGCCTGTAATCCCAGCACTTTGGGAGGTTGAGGTTGGAGGATTGCTTGAGCCCAGGAGTTCAAGTCCAGTCTGGGCAACACAGTGATACCTTATCGCTACAAAAATTTAAAAAATTAGGTGGGCTTGGTGATACATACCTGTGGTCCCAGCTACTTGGGAAGCTGAGGTAGGAGGATCACTTGAACCCAGGAGGTTGAGACTGAAGTAAACTGTGATCTTGCTAGTGCACTCCAGCCTGGGTGACAGAGCGAGACCTTGTCTCAAAAACAAGAAAACCTCCCCAAAACACCCCTCTCATATACCTACCTACAAGGGCTAATGTATTACATCCCTTTTGTTTTAAAGATCAAAATTTCTATATTATAGTTCCTCATATCACTATTAAAATCTATACCTAACACTAATTAAAATAATAATACAGGCTTTTTTTTTTTTTTTTTTAAATCACACAGCCAGGCATGGTGGCTCACACCTATAATCCCAGCACTTTGGGAGGCTGAGGCAGGAGCACTACTTGAGGCCAGGAATTTGACATCAACCTGGGCAACAAACTGAGACCCTGTCTCTACAAAAAAAAAAAATTAGCTATGTACAATGATGCAGGCCTGTAGCTACTGGGGAGGCTGAAGCGAGAGAATTGCTTGAGCCCAGCAGCTCGGGGTCACAGTGAGCTATGATTGTGCCACTGAACTCCTGCTGGGTGACAGAGTGAGACCCTGTCTCAAAAAAAAAAAAAAAAAAAAAAAAAATCACACAGTACTATAGGGCACACAGTGAAAACTAAGACTCTGCTGTCCTAGACAAAGTTCGTCTCCCTTAGCAATCATTAATATTCATTAACATTTTCTTGTGACTCCTTCCATACATAAGCTGTGCATGTACAACAGCAAAAACATATGGGAACAAATGTGTAGTGAAGATAACTAAAGCAATACATATGTCTTAATGGACATAATCACCCCATGCTATCCCTCTTCCTTTATTATACAAACCCAGGAATACTTTTCTCATTATTCTGCACTTTGCTTCCTTCATTTACTGATATCTCTTGGCGACTGCTCTATAACTATACAAGTAGATCTACCCCATTTTCTGTATGGCTGCATGACAGTCTACTGTAAGTATACTGTTTTGTAGTGCTCTACCTAACCAGTTTCATTCAGCCAGATATTTCGGTTGTTTTCTGGCTCTTTCTACTACAAACAATTCTGCAATGACTATTAGTAACTCTGCAGAGTTTTTTTTTTTTTAAGACGAAATTCTTTTTTTCTTTTTTTTTTGAGACAGAGTCTTACTTTGGTGCCCAAGCTGGAGTGCAGATCTCCGCTTGCCGCAACCTCTGCTTTCTGAGCTCAAGTGATTTTCCCACCTCAGCCTCCCAAAGTGCTGGGATTACAGGCGTGTGCCACCACGTCCGGCTAGTTTTTGAATTTGTTTTGTAGAGACGGGGTTTCGCATGTTGCTCAGGCTGGTCGCGCAAACTCTTGACCTCAGGTGATCCACCCACCTCGGCCTCCCAAAATGCTGGGATTACATGCGTGAGCTACCGCGCCCGGCATGCTGCATAATATTCTATATTACGTGTATATCACTGTTAAACAGCTTATCAATTGATGAACATTAAGTGTTCGGGTTTTAAATCTTCTAGCAATGCTGACAAAGCTGCAGTGAAAGTCTTGGCACATGCCTTTGTAAACAAATGTGGCTATCAACCAAGTGACATTATTGTTTTGGGGGATATACACAATTTTATTAGATTTTTAAATTGCTGCTGGGCGCGGTGGCTCACGCCTGTTAATCTCAGCACTTTGCGAGGCCGAGGCAGGCGGATCACCTGAGGTCAGGAGTTCGAGACCAGCCTGGCCAACATGGTGAAACCCCGTCTCTACTAAAAATACAAAAAAATTAGCCGGGCCTGGTGGCGCGCGCCTGTAATCCCAGCTACTAGGGAGGCTGAGGCAGGAGAATCGCTTGAACTCAGGAGGCGGAGGTTGCAGTGAGCCGAGATCACGTCATTGCACTCCAGCCAGGGCGACAGAGCGACGTCCGTCTCAAAAAAAAAAAAAAAAAATTGCTTGGCAAAAAGATCTGTATCACTTAAAACTCCCTCCAAAAGTGAAGGGTAGCCATGTCCCTCATCGCGAGTCACCTGGGTTAAATTACTAATCTGTAAATGTTAAATTTCGCCAATCTTCTCTTATTAGTGTTTCAATTCGGAGAGTCATGTTGTGAAATGCCAATCTCTTAGCCCACCTTTTAAAAAACTTTGCAGGGGTTCTCCAAGGCCCTCAGAATAAAGTCCAGATTCCTTTGCAGAGCTAACAGGATACAGGAGACTCCCTGCTCCAGGAAACTTCTAGGGGCTTCTCTCCTGGGGCCTGTTCCCTGGTTTTGGGAGCGCTCGGGCGACCGCGAGCCAGAGCAGCGTCTCGCTCATCTCGGACCCAGGCCTGGGGCTCCACTGACGCCGACGGAGCCGGGCTGCTGCGGGAGTGGAGCCCTGGGGGACCAGAAGGGGCTTTCACTTCGCTCCTGGGCCTCCCGAGTTCCAGGCTCGGGCTAGCCCCGCGCAGGGAGGCGAGCGGGCCCGGCTCCCCAGAGGCCGAGGCCGGCGCCCGTGCTCCTTCAGCTCGGCCTCTCTTCCCCGACACAGGCGCTCCACATGCTTCATTTCCAAAATTCTCAGCAAAACTCCGCGGGAGACCCTGGTCACATGCCTGGAACGAGAACAAACCGGGGCGTGTCTGTGCCGGACGGCTGGGAACCAAAGCTATTTCCATAGAAATAGGGCCGGCCAGCCTCGAGTTGTGGCCCCGCCAGTGCCTGAAACGCCAGGAGGAGGGGACGAGTTGCCTTTTAAAGGCGTAGCGACGAGAATAAGCCCCCACCCGCGGCAATTCGAGGCTGAACAATAGTGGTGCAGCTCGGGACGTGATGCGAGGGCCCACGCTCCACTGGAGCACGCGCGGACCACCGTGCCTCAGCTGCCACAAAGGGAGCCTCGCCACACGCCCGCGGCCGCCTCCCAGCGCCCGCCTAGAAGCGCCTGGCGGAAGGGCGCACTCTCAAGGCCTTCCACCGGCGACCTTCCGGCGGCAGCCTGCGCGCGGCGCAGGAACGACCCTTCTTCCTCTGCCCCGCAGCAGTGCTGAGTAATGGTAAGAGCAGCAAGGCCCTTGGCGGCCGCACGTAAGAAAAAGTTGTAATAAGAAGAAAACAACCCGGGAAACTTTACTACTTGGTTCGCCAGGTACAAACCTATGCGGAAAAGGCGGGCTACAGGCCTCGGAGACCAGACCCAACCAGTCAGGGAAAGAAAGAGGGCAGAAGCCGCAGGCTGCACAGCCTCACAACCGCCCAGAGGGCACGGCGGCCCTGGGGCTCGGTCTCTTCCGAGCAGAGCAACCTCCGTGTCTATCAGCTCCTTCCGGCGTTGCGATTGGCCACAGGCTGTCTTGGCCTCTCGGACGCCCGCCTCCTAGTTGCTAGGGGTTTACTTCCCCAAAGTACACGGGCCCCACCTTGTGGCGCAACCGCTCCTGCATGGAAAACGGATCTCCGCCCAGGGGAAGACGTGTTAACGAATAAGAGCAGCCCCACACATTTATTGGCTACTTTGAGTATCAGTCAAAGAACTGCTCACTCGCCTTTCTATTGTACTTTTCGGTTATTGGTCTCTCTTAGTGCCGATCTGTTACTAGGGAAACGAGATCCTCACAGTCTCATAGGCATGAGTCAAAGCCAATCAAGAGCCACGCCTTCATCCCCGAGTCAGTGCCCAATTACTGTTCGAAGAGCCTGGAGGATGCGGTCGGGATTGGTCATCCGGTCGCCCGACCTGGCCGCAACAAGTTAGGGTGAGTGGCAGTTATATAGACCGGCGGCGGAGCACGCGTGTGTGCGGGCGCAGTTGCGTGAGGGGTTTGTGCCATCCTTGGTGCTGTGGTGCAGAGCTAGTTCCTCTCCAGCTCAGCCGCGTAGGTACGCCGGGGTGTGGGCGGGGCAGGGAGGCCAGAGGACTAAGCCGAGCCGCAGCACTTGTGAGAGGGAGAAGTCTGAGTGGCGCTCGCGGCGGCCGCGCCAGTCGCGTCCCCCACCCCCACCCCCACCCCCACCCCCACCCCAACGGCCGCAGGCGCGCGCGGCGGACGGACGGGCGCGCGGCGGCTCCTCGCTCCCCCTCCCCTCCCGGCTGGGGCGCGTGGCCGTGTCCGCCGCGTGCGCGTGCTGCGTCCAACGGCCTCGCGGGGCAGGAGTAAGCCGCGGCCGCCGCCTGGGCCCCAGGGCGGTCTCTGGGGCCAGGGGTCCCGCGCCCAGCGTTTCCCGCCCGCCACCCTCTCCGCCACGCGCCCGCGACGTCTTTTCCTCCCCTGGCCAAGGGATCCAGTCGGTTCGGACCAGAAGGAGGCTTTCGTTTAGGGTGGGGGCAGCACTAAAGTCTGATTGGAGTCTTGCGGTCCGCGCGTCGCAGAAGTGCCTTCGGTTTTGCAGAGAGCAAAGAGGGAGCAGCGAGTGCACGGAGTGGTAGTAACAACCAATGTTCTTTCCACGCCCTCACTGTGTGTCCGGCACTGTGCGGAGCCACTTTTCTGCCTTTCATTTGATTCTTGCAGTGAACTGGCGAGGTGGGTACGGCTATCCTCCTTCCTTAGCGGCCCAAGGCACGGGTTTGGAGAGCAGGGTCACAGGCACGCACGGGAAGGGCGGGGATTTGTTGACGCCGGACCCTCTGACTCCGAGCTACCCGCTTCCCAAGCCTGTTTTTAGTCTTTGCCCCCAGAGCACTTGTCCCTCGGGGCAGCATCAGCCTCAAAAGGCCACCTGCCGAGAAGGCTGCAGCGGCATTTGTACTTGGGCTAGTTCTGGGCTTCCAGGGAGACAAGGGTTGGAAGTGGGAATGTGACAAAGGAAAAGGGTTTGGGCTTCCTTTCTACGTGTACTTGTACAGGCCCTGGGTAGATGTGCCGCCACCGTAGCTTCTGGAAAAAAGTAGGGAAAACGATGAGTAAGTGCAAATGAACATGGACTGTGTTCCTCATCGGGTTTGAAACTCAGATTGCTGATGGGAAATTCCCGCCAGCGGGAAGTTAGGCTCCGGTTTTAGACGTTGAATTTTTTTTTCTCTACTTTTTTTTTTAATTGGAGGAGACTTCTGCAGAAAGACCTTGAGAAGATTCACTTTATAGTTGAAGGGAATGAGGTGCAAAGCGACGAGTTTAAGATCTCACTAGCATCTGTGGGTTAAAATACGGAATTGGAATGGAAAGGTTGGCGCCCAGTTACAGTATACGTTTGACCTCTGTGGAGCGTGTCATGCTGGATGAATTACTGGTGTTGGAGATGTGTTGGAAAAAACAACTGTGACAGTCGAGATCTGTGGATGAAAGTTTGTGTACACTCCGTTTATTTAGCATTTACTCTGCTGGGTTCTTGTGTATATGCAGAAACAAGATGCTTTTCTTCAGGGACTAGAGCTTATATTTTTCTAGTAGTTACCATCTTTTAGATTATTTAAAAGCCAACATACTCCTTGGCTTAGTGAAATAAATCTTCTATGTTATAGAAACACTTCTATAAACATAAACATTTCTATAATCGTGTTCTAGAAACCCTTTCTATAAACATGTTTCTATAACAGTATTATAACAATGTTCCAAGTAACATTTACTTGGAACTTTCCTGGTGTGGCGATTCCGGTTACTTGCCCTTACAGACTGGTTAACTATGGAATTAGCATTTTAACTTAGACTTAAAGTTGAGCAATTTAAGTTGTCAAATGGAAAAACACTAGAATGACCTACATTTAAACTGTTTAAGCTTGAGTCCAGCTAATTTTATTACTGCTTGAGGCAAAATAGAATGAAATTACCTTACGCATTATTGAGGGAAAATTTCGTTAGTTTCTACTTAAAATATTAAAAAAATACAGTTCTTGGCCTCAGGCAAATGGTTATCACTTGGGCAGGAACATGAAAATTACGTGATTATTTCACAAACTGGTGCTCTAACTGATTACTTGTGTATTTATCAGGAACAAGTGAATTGAAGCAAATTGTGGTAATGTAAGGCTTGGCAAGGCTGCCCTACATCCCTACCAAGTCATAAGTCAGTTTTGTTGGAGCTGCTTACCGGTACAAAAGTCTAAGCTTTTGTACCTCTTACAGGTAGAAAAGTAGACAGTTCTTTGTTTAACTCAGTTTGCCGTTCCTGAGCTGACACTGCACCAGGGGAACGTTAGGAAATTTTGGTAATGTTTGTTTGTGACCTACTTAGAGCAGTTTTTCTTTTGTAACTTACGGTTTTTTTTTTCCCACTCGTTCTAGTATTTTGCATAGAAAGTGAACGGCAGAAGGCAGTTTTAAGTTTTTGTAAAAGTTTGTGAATTTTATATCGTCCTTAGGACTGATGGGGCTAGTGTTAAAAGATAAAATTTAACATAAAGCTTACATTTGTGACTAAAGCCAATTTTATATTTTTTTCTTTATTTTTGTCAGTCTGATAAAACTGCCCACTTGGTCTTTTAACATTTTGCAAATTGATTTTTTTTTTAACTTTCAGAATTTAAATAGGCATTGTATGTTTGTTTAATTATATTGTGCTTTGGCTTCCTTGGACGAAACTATTACTGACTTTACAAAGAAGAATGGATAATTGTGGAAGTAGGTAGGTCGAAAAAAAAAAAAAAAAAAAAAAAAAGGAAAGCCTCGCCCGCCCCCCAGTAATTTGTCAAAAGCAAGTGGGAAAAATCTCTGGTAGTGCAGTACTGCCCTTCCAGTACTCCAGTACAAGCCCTGGAGTTGAATTTAGATTCAGCAACTATTATCTTACATGTAGTTGGTGATCACAATGTGGTGGCACACTAGGTTTATAATTTTATATCTCAGAAATCAGCTATTTACTTTTTTTTTTAAAGTATTCTTGGACATCCTGTCTGTCTTTAGTTGGGAAGGTCAAGTTGCAAGCCAGGTGATAGGGTTAAGAGTAGGAATAATTCACACACACGAATAGTGTCTTAATATTCTGTCTTACAAGGTGGAAAGCAATTTCAAAAAAATTGCCCTCACAGCCTGTAGCTTAGTAAATAAGGTCTTTAGGCGACTTTGTGATAGAGTCCCTCTTCTGTGAGGTGGCCAGTCTGTCATGTAATAAGTTCTTGGTATGTGTGTTGTATCTTAGGTACTTAATCAAAAGTAAAGATTAAAGATGATTGACAGAAATTTGGCTTCCTGGATGGTATACACATCTACTTAGTAGGGATGTAATCTTTGGTGGCTATTAACTTCACTGGCTATATAAAGCATCATTATGTATTTGTGTAACCCTTTGCATATTTAGAGAGTGCTTTCACACATCTTTGGTATTACCATACTTTTACTAAAAAGTGAATTGGAGCTCTGAAACCGAATTGTCAGAACTATTTTGAAAAGCGTGTGGCCTAATAGGCCAGCTTATTTCCTTAATTAAAAAATCTTAGAGGGATTTTGAATCTGGAATGTATGAATGTGACACCTGCCTGCCCTTGCAGGCTTCTCCCATATGCTGTTTATGCAAAGCCATAGGCTGTGCCTTAAGTACACCCTTGTTTCTGCACTGAGGTTGCCTAGATTTCCCTGGAGTGTATCCACCTGTCTTGATCTGTTTAAGAATTTTGCGGATGAGCATTAGTATTAACTGTAACATATCTTTTCACATGATGAGAAAGAACAAAGATTTTTTAAAATTGTGAACCTGAGTAGGTTTTAACTTTGGAGTGGGGAAGGGATACACTAAGATAAAAGATAGTTGTTAAGTATTCTGATTCCTGAAGTTTTTTTTCTTTCAGGAAAACGGTATTTTTGAGATAAAGTAAGATTTGTGGAAGAGTTGCAATAGAGAGGTCTTGAATACCCATTATCCACTGTTAACATCTTATGTAATCGAAGTACATTTAACAGATCTGAGAAATTAACATCGATAAAATACTGTTAATGAAAGACTTTATTTGGATTTCCTTAGTTTTTCTACTAATGTCATTTTTCTGTTCTAGGATCCAGTCCAAGATGCCACATTGTATGTAGTCTCCTGATCTGTGTCAGTTTCTGTCTTTCCTTTTGTCTTTCGTGACCATGACACTTGATCTCATTTGGATTTGATGTTAAGGATTAGACTGAAGTTACAGATTTTTGGGGGAAGAATACCACAGAAATTACCCTTATCACATCAGATTGGGGGTCCATAATATATAACTGATTGAATTTAACCTGATGATTTGGTTCAGGTGGTATCTGTCAGGTTAGTGTTTTTTTCCCCTTTACATACTATTCCTTAGATGCTAGTCACCAAGTCCAGCTCACACTCAAGGAGAGAGGGGAATTAGGCTCTACTTTCTAGAGGGAGGAGAATGTGAATTTGTGGACGTATATTAAAGCTACTGTTATTATTTTGGGGGAGATGCTTCGAAGCCATGCAAATAAAGTTCCCCTCCTTAATTTTAGCATTTTAATGGATCTCGTCTGCAGCTATTATTACTTTGGGGTTCTAATGGTGATTTTTTTTATTTCCCTCATTCCTTCTACAGTATAAATTTTCTGTGAGGAAGATTTGTGCATTCTTCATGTTTTTTCTTTTTTTCATTTATATCACTATAGACCACGGATATTAATTTTATTCTTTGGGTTGTAATCCACAATTATCCTTGCTGATGTTTACTTATTTATGGTTATTATTTATTTTATATTTTTATAAAATATCGTCCAGGCTGTCTCACACTCCTGGGCTCAAGCAGTCCTCTTGTCTTGGCCTCTCAAAGTGCTGGGATTACAGGTGTGAGCCACTGTGCTGGCCACAGATTATTTTGTTGTTCATGTTGTTCCAGCTTTTTTTTTTTTTTTTTGGCTCCTTTGTCCTTTTGACACTTCCCTGTCTTCTCTGTTTTTTAAAAGCACGTTTTTTCTTTCATTAATTACCAAGTATTTCAGGCTCATCTTGTATTTTGCCTGTCTCAGGTCCAGAATCAACCATTTCTCCAAGGAGGCGTCAGGAAGAATTTTGAAGGGAGGTGACAGGTGGTGAATGCGAAGAGTTTGGAAAAATAGATTGACAATAGGCCCAGTGATGTTGATACTTTTCTTGCTCTAAGCACAGATGTTGGCTTCTGTATTCATGTTACTCCAGTTCTGGGAAAAGATTTTGTTTCTAAATTCCCACGATTTAGAGAACCAGATATCAAATGTTGGAATACATAACATAATCCTGAAACAAAATTTACAAAAATTTAATGTATTCTCAAGTTAGTACACACAAACACTTGCTGTTTTTCCTTGGTGTTTTTGACAACTTTATTAAAGTAAAAAGACTACTTAAATACTATTGTACTCAGAATTAACATTTGACATTTTGCATTGCCCTTTAAGACTCCTTTTTTTCTATATGGGCTTCCATTCCCTTCCTTCCAGGGATCTTTTTCACATCTTTCCAGGCTGTTTTATTGATGGGGAATTTTTAAAAATAGCTTTATTGAGGTATAATTGACAATAAACTGCATGTTTTTAAAATGTACTGCCTGATAATTTCAGACACCTTTTGTAATCCCAGCTTCTCAAAAGACTGAGGCAGCAGAGAGGATTACTTGAGCCCAGATGTTTGAGGCTGCAGTGACCTATGGTCATGCTACCGCACTCCAGCCTGGGCGACACAGGAGACTCTTAAAAAAAGGTATACCCACGAAACATCACCACAATCAAGATTGTGAACCTATCCATTACCCCCAAAAGTTTTCTCATGTCCCTTTTCCCTCTTTCTTGCTTGTTCCTCCCACCCTTCTCCCTGCAGGAAATCCTTGATCTTTTTATCACTGTAGATTACTTTGCGTTTTTTAGAATTTTTTTGTAAATACATTATGTTCTTTTTTTAATTGCTCAGTGCTAGTCTGTTGTGTAGGCATATCACAATTTTTTGGTTTACCTGTTGGTGGGCATTGAAACACGGCAAAAGCTGTGTGTTTCCAGCTTTTTGACTGTTACAAATAAAGCTTCTGAACTTTGTGTACAAGTCTTTGTATGGGTATACGCCTTTATTTCTCTTGAGTAAATGCTTAATAGGGGAATGTTTAGATCATGTAGTAGATGTATGCCTAACTTTTAAAGAAACTCCCTGTTTTCCACAGTGGTTGTACCATTTTACATTGCCACCAGTGATGTTTGGGGGGTTCCAGTTCTGCCAGTATGTTGGCTAACAGTGTGTATGGTTAGTCTTTTTAATTTTAGTTGTTGTGACAGGTGTTTAGTGGTACCTCACAGGTTTTAATTTGCATTTCTGTAATTGCTAGTGATCAGCATTTTTCATTTGGCATTCATATAATTTCTTTGGCGAAATATCTTTAAGTCTTTTGCTCATATTTTATGGGATTGGTTACTTAATTATTAATTTTTTTGTTTTGAGACAGTGTTTCACTCTTGTTGCCCTGGCTGGAGTGCAGTGGCGCCATCTCTGCTCACTGCAACCTCTGCCTCCTGGGTTTAGGTGATTCTCCTGTCTCAGCCTCCTGAGTAGCTGGGATTACAGGTATCCACCACCACACCTGGCTAATTTTTGTATTCTTAGTAGAGATGGGGTTTCACCATGTTGGCCAAGCTAGTCTCGAACTACTGACTTCGGGTGATCTGCCCTCCTCGGCCTCCCGAAGTGCTGGGATTACAGGCATGAGAGTACTTTATATATTCTGGATAGAGGTATTTTAAAAATTAGAGATATGGGTCGGGTGCAGTGGCTCACACCTGTAATCCCAGCACTTTGGGAGGCCGAGGCAGGTGGATCACTTGAGGCCAGGGGTTCGAGACCAGCCTGGGCAACATGGTGAACCCTCATCTCTACTAAAAATACAGAAATTAGTCGGGCGTGGTGGTGTGTGCTTGTAATCCCAGCCGCCTGAGAAACTGAGGCATGAGAATTGCTTGAACCTGGGAGGTGGAGATTGCGGTGAGCGCCACTGCACTCCAGCCTGGGTGACAGTGGAAGATTCCCTCTAAAAAAAAAAATCAATCAGTCAATCAATCAGGTAAATGCCTTGCAAATATTTACTCCTAATCTGTGGCTTGCCTGCTTGCCTTTTCATTCTTTTGATGGTGTGTTTGCAGGACAGATGGTTTTAATTTTGAGGCAGTCTACGTGATCAATTCGCTTTCTTCTTCATTTGCTTTTGATGTGTCTAAAATCTTTGCTTAGTGTCATGCAAGTTTACCTTAGAAGTTCAGTTTTGGGTTTTACACTTTGATTACACTGAATCATTTTGAGTTAAATTTTGTATGTGGTGTGAGACATGAATTGAGGTTCTGTTTTTTTTTTTTTTTTTCCATATGATATCTAATTGTTTCAGTACCAGTTGTTGAAGAGAGTATACTTTTTCCGCTGAATTGTCTTTGCACTTTTCTTGGAAATATAGTTGTCCGTGTGGATATGTTAGTGAACTCCATTCTGTTTCATGGATCCATTTGTCTCTTTATGTCCAGCCTGTGTATCTATGTACGGTATCTGGTATTTGTGTATACTAAAAACACTTTTAAATATATGTAACGTTATCACACAGTACATATTTGGCAACTGATATTTCTTTTTAATAATGTTTTTGAGTTATGTGCTCGCTTTCTGGCAGGCATAAATAGGGTGACATATGTCTTGGTTTGCCAGGGACAGTCCTGATTCACTTCAGTTAACCTGACACTATTAATAGTAGTTGTTTTCAATCTTAAAAGTGCTCTCATATGGTTGTCTTAGGTATAGAGGTTTCCCTAATGCAAATAAACCACAACTTAATATCCATTCCTTATTTGATGGACATGTAGATTGTTATCAGTGTTATACTTTACAGATAAGGTGGCAGTTATTTGTTTTTGTCTTGTGTGAGTTTGTTTTGTCTTGGGTGAGTTTCTTTTGTATATGTACCTAGAAGAGAACTGCTAGATTTTCATCAGAGTGTTTTTGATTTTATTAGATAATGCAAAATTGTTCTCCACTGTGGTTGTACCAGTTGAGACTTCATCTTCAGCAGTCCTGTAGGCTCTTTTTTTTACTTGGTTGCCAATGTTTGGTGTTGACTGAGATTTTAATACTTTGGCACATCTCTTGTAAGGTATCTCCTGTGAGAAGTGATTTTATTAATGGCATTTTCCTGGTTACTTACTCTGTTTTGTTTGCTGTCCATTTAGTACTTTCCTGAGAATTGGCTGCTCCATTTCATTTGCCTGTTTTTCTCTTGGGTTACTCTTTTAGTGATTTGTATGCAGGTTTATATACATTCTACTAATCTTTTATTATATGATATTTTCTTATTATAAAACTGGCACTGAAAATGGGCTATGAAGGCATTTGGCTACTTTTTATTCTGTTGGAGTGAGCTTTGCCATTAAAAATGCAGGTGGAGTATGGTCTGCCTTTATGTTTCCCTGCCCGTCTGTTAAAAATTGGAGGATAATGCTCATAGTTATTTCCCCCTCCGCCGCCAGCTGATGGAGTCTTGCTCATTCGCCTAGGCTGGAGTGCAATGGTGCGATCTTGGCTCATTGCAAGAGCTCCGCCTCCCGGGTTCACTCTGTTCTCCTGCCTCAGCCTCCTGAGTTGCTGGGACTACAGGCGCCCACCACCATGCCTGGCCAGTTTTTTTGTATTTTTAGTAGAGACGGGGTTTTACCGCGTTAGCCAGGGTGGTCTCTATCTCCTGGCCTCATGATCGCCCACCGTGGCTTCCTAAAGTGCTGGGATTACAGCTGTGAGCCACCACGCCCGGCTGATAATGCTCATAGTTCTTTAGACCCTTAACATTTTTCTGTTAACTTCAGCACAATTATTGACGGGGAGTTTCTTTGGAGTTGCTTTGCAATCTGGAAACTTGGGATCAAGTGGAAAATTTGAAAGTTAATGTAGTACAGTTGAACCATGAACAAACATGGGTATGAACTGCTCAGGTCCACTTGCAGATTTTTTTCAATGAATATATTGGAAAATTTTTTTTGGAGATCTGTAACAATTTGAAAAAGCTCACAAACTGAATAGCCTAGAAATAATAAAAAAAATTAAGAAAAAGGTATTTCATGAATGCATAAAATATATGTGGATACTGTTATTTACTACCGTAAAATATACACAAGTCTATTACAGCTCTATTACAGAGTTAAAATTTATCAAAATGAACCCACACAAACACTTTGAGACCATTCAGGGCACCATTTGCAGTCAAGAGAAATGTAAACAAATGTAAAGATACAGTATTAAGTTATAACTGCATAAAATGAACTTTAGTATATACTGTACTATAATTTTTTTCCTAGCCACCTCCTGTAAATATTGCAATGTGCTTGTGTTGCAAGTATCTGCTTACAACACTGTGTGATGCTAATCATCTTTATGTGAGCAGTTCTTCTCTCCAGTAAATTTGGATGCAGTAAAAAGTGATTTCTCTTCAATGAGTAGTTTTCATCATGTTTAGTACAATACTGAAAGCCTTGAATAACACCATGGGACCCATATGAAGTATCACTAATGATGCTGAAAGCACTCCCAAGAAACAGAAAAGTTATGACATTACAAGGAAATATTAAATTGCTTGATCTGTACCATAGGTTGAGGTGTGCAGCTGTGGTTACCTGTCATTTCAGAGAGACGATTTGTCTTTTAAACAGACAGCATAAACATATACAATACTGAAAATGTATTTTGCAAATGATTTTCTTATTTTCTTTAGCTTTATTGTAAGAATACAGTATATAATATAACCTACAAATAGTTAAATGATTGGTTATATTATTGGTAAAGCTTCTGATCACCAGTGTGCTATTAGTAGTTAAAATTTTGAGGAGTCAAGTTATACACAGATTTTCAACTCTGGGCTATCCATGCCCCTAATTCTCACCTTGTTGAAGGCTCAACTGTAGTTCATCCAAAAGGTAGATACAGTTTTATGTTAAATGCTTGGGATTTTTTTTTTAAACTCCTTTAGGAAATTCACCATTTTAATCTCTAGGAAAATAAGGAAAATATCCATCCAGGTGACACAAGAGAGTGGGATGTAGAAATGGTTTTCTTCTTTATAGCTAATAATTTTGATACTGATAGTAATAATAGCTAACATTTATTTCCTGCTTACTGTCAGGCACTTAATTGTTATAATTCTGATTTTAATTTTACAGACAGAAGAATTGAGGTGAGAGAGATTAAGTTACTAGCTCAAGGTCACAGCAAGTGAATGGTGTTGGAGAATTTTCCTTAGTGAGAATTGGTTAAATAAATTTTGGGGGTTTCCTTTTGTTGTCTTTGAAATGTTTATTCACTATTTAAAAATAACACTCAGTTTTAAAGTTCATTTGTCATGTTTTACTCATGTTAAAGGTAGCCTTTGACAACTCTTAAACTTTGTCTTAAATTTGGATGGTTCAGTTAGAACTGGTAAACTCAGGGTCATGTTTAATAATATGATCTTTCTAGATCTTACTGGTGTCAGTGTATATCATTCTTAAGAATATTATTTATATTTCAACATCCATTGGTGTATGCTGTTATATTAGGAACAGCCAAAGTCCATAGTTGTAGAAATTTTCAAAACATCTTTAGAAAAGGACTTAGTGTGCTGAGAGTGTTTATAAATGAGGGAGAATCTTGGAAATTTTTAGCATATATTTTCTTTTTTTTCCCCTCTGATATTAGCATGCGTTTTCATTGATAATGCATACATTTAAAAAAAAAATTATTCCCCCCCAGAGGTAATTCATAGATTTCATAAAATACCTGTCACAGTGGATTAGTAACTGGCAAAACACTGTCTTTTCTGTGACTCATCTTTTTTTTTTTTTTTTTTTTTTTTTTGAGATGAACTCTCGCTCTGTCGCCCAGGCTGGAGTGCAGTGGCGTGATCTCGGCTCACTGCAACCTCCGTCTGCTAGGTTCAAGCGATTCTCCTGCCTCAGCCTCCTGAGTAGCTGGGATTACAGGCGCACGCCACCATGCTTGGCTAATTTTTTGTATTTTTATTAGAGGCGGGGTTTCGCCATGTTGGTCAGGCTGGTGTTGAACTCCTGACCTCGTGATCCGCCTGCCTTGGTGTCCCAAAGTGCTGGGGTTACAAGCGTGAGCCACCGCACCCAGCCTTTCTGTGACTAATCTGTTTAAATTTGCTTACTTTAATTATTTTTAGATTTGATAGAATTGAGAGAGTGAGAATTCTTTCTCAAGAGGTATTATGTTCACGTTTCTCATAGCTTGTGTTTTATTTTTGGTCCAGAAAAGATGAAGATTTCAGAGAGATGACAATTTTTTAGGATTTATTACACTATATAGATTCAAATTGCCAAAATTTACATTTTCTTTCTTTTTTTTGCTGTGAATGATCAAATAAACAGATTTTTTTTTTTTTTTTTGGTAAGGCAGAGTCTTGCTCTGTCACCCAAGGTGGAGTGCAGTGGTGTAATCTTGGCTCGCTGCAACCTCTGCCTCCCAGGTTCAAGTGATTCTCGTGCTTCAGCCTCCTGAGTTTGCCACCATGCCTGGCTAATTTTTTGTATTTTTAGGAGAGACAGGGTTTTGCCATGTTGGCCAGGCTCATCTCAAACTCCTGGCCTCAAGTGATCTGTCCCTGTTGGCCTCCCAAAGTGCTGGGATTACAGGCGCCAGCCCCAATTTTTTTTTTTAACTGAGAATAACAAAATTACTCGCTAAACTTTCAGTGTGTGATCTTTGATCAGTGAAGAACTTACCTAAACATTCTTTTTTTTTCTGGAGATGGAGTCACGCTCTGTCGCCCAGGCTGGAGTGCAGTAGTGCGATCTCAGCTAACTGCAACCTCTGCCTCCTGGGTTGAAGCAGTTCTCCTCCCTCAGCCTCCCGAATAGCTGGGATTACAGGCGCGTGCCACCACGGCCAGCTAATTTTTGTATATTTAGTAGAAATGGGGCCTCACCATGTTGGTCAGGATGGTCTCGATCTCTTGATTCCGTGATCCGCTCGCCTCGGCCTCCGAAAGTGCTGGAATTAACAGGCGTGAGCCACCACACCTGGCCAACATTTTAAAATTTATTTATATTTATATTTATTTTTATACTTTATTTTTTTGAGATGGGGTCTTGCTCTGGCACCCAGGCCGAAGTGCAGTGGCATGATGATAGCTCACTGCAGCCTCAAACTTCTGGGCTCTAGCATTCCTCCTGCCCCAGCCACCTGAGTAGCTGAGACTTTCAGGAATGTGCCACTACACTTAGCTAATTTTTTTTTCTTCATTTTTTCAGAGATAGGGTCTTGCTTTGTTGTTGCCCAGACTAATCTCAAACAACATTTTTTAGTAATTAAACAGTGTTATGTCTGCTATCTTAATCTAAATGCTGGAAAACCTGCTAAGTCAGTTTTGATAGTTAGATGGTCAGAAATCAACTCTGCTAGTATAAAATTCTAACCTCTTCCCTTTGTGTGAGAAGGTTGAATAAAATTGTGTCTGTTATGTGTCAGACATTAAGTTTTGGGGCTAAAACGTTGGGTAAGAAATGGTCTCTGCTCTTAAAAAACTTAATATTTGGGGAAAAGTTTGTATTCTTTATTCAGTATGTTTTATCTGACCATAACTAATGTAGATTTTGTGAAGCCTTTGATTATTTTAATTTAGGACTTAGATTTTTTTTAAATAGTGAAGCAATATACTTTCATTTTTTTACTAAAAGGAAGTACATATTTAGTCATGTGGAACTTAAAAAAAGTACTGCTACTGTTTCCCTTGAGCTCTTTGGTGGATATTTATTATCAATAGATAATATATTTATTTACATTAAAGGAGTGACTTTAGGAGCCAGCTGCCACTTAAATGGAACTGTTTATAGTGTAAATGGGAAACTATAAGTGTATTTGAGGCAAATCTAATGTTGAAACTTAACTTCAGTACAAGAGTGTTGAAAATTTGGTTTGACTAACAGCTGTTGCATGTTTCTGAAGTTGACAGTCTCAACTCAAAGTAGAATGTTTGGAAAATTAAATGCTAATTGAGACCCTAATTTGCAAAATGATGTAAACTGTTAAAATATTAAACTAATGACGAAATGATCCACCTGCCTCAGCCTCCCAAGGTGCTGGGATTACAGGCGTGAGCCACCGTGACCAGCCAACTTTTAAAGTACATTAGTCTAAGACTTAGGATCTAGATTGTTACTGATATGCTCAATACACATGCCTGAAGGCAAAATACTCCTAGTATGACTGGGAAGCTTCTTCATATTGATCTTAGTGGCTGTAGTTTTGGGGACAATAACAGGCATTGGTGAAATAAATACTAATTGGGGTAGATATTCAAGAATGATGCAAAGATGGAACTAGATGAGAGTAAATATGTCTTCACAAATTGCTTGTTTAGAAATGGATCAACCAAAGTCAATCTATTTTGTCTACCCCTGTTTAAAAAAAAACCAGCTAAAATTTTTCTTTCTTTTCTGCGGTAGTTAAATCTGTATATATTCTCTGTTTGCCTGTATGTTTAAGTTTGGGATAATTTTATCTCTTCCCCCGTGAATGAAATGCTGGGATGATCTCATTGCAGGTTTTTTATTCAGAAAGTGTTTTTTGGTAATAGCTTACAATAATTGGACTCCTCATGGGACAGGTGCCTTTCTTGGCATTCAAAGGTGTTAATTTTACATTATCACAATTTTGATACAGTAGGAATTATTTTGAGTATAAACATCTTGTTTGTTAACTTTCCCCATTTTATTTTGAAATTTTTTTATTACATGATAGAATGAAGTAGTAAGCATATTTAGAATTTTTAGTCCTGTAGTTTGTTTTTAAAAGATGCTATACTAAAAGTTTATCTGATTTAGATGGGCCAGAAAATGTGATAGTTTGTCCCTGGATGTCAAAACTATGTTGTTTAAGATTATTGCCTTTGAATCTAATATTGCCTCAAATAAGAATGTGCTTGTAACTTTACAACTGGAACACTCTTAATTGGGTTTAATAACTTAAGAAAATTACCAGGTGCTGTGGCTCACGCCTGTAATCCCAGCACTTTGGGAGGCTGAGGTGGGCAGATCATGAGGTCAGGAGTTTGAGACCAGCCTGGCTAACATAGTGAAATCCCGTGCTAAAAAATACAAAAATTAGCCGGACATGGTGGCGCTTGCCTGTAGTCCCAGCTGCTAGGGAGGCTGAGGCAGGAGAATCGCTTGAACCTGGGAGGTGGAGGTTGTGGTGAGCTGAGATCGCACCACTGCACTCCAGCCTGGGCAACAGAGAGACTCTGTCTCAAAAACAAAACAAGAAAATTATGGTGGGAGGTATGTTGGAAATATATACCTTTAAGGTTCTTACGTCTTGAATATTGGGGATAATGATGAATTCTTCATAATGATTTCCCCCTTTTGTATTCATATGATTGCAGTACATTTGTATAAAATCTCAACTGGTCTGTATGGGCTCTGTTTGTTTTTATGATGTTTGTTCATGTTTTAAACAACTTGCTGAAATGATCTTGTCTCTGAGTTGGTTTCAGCTAAATGATTCGGTCTTTTCCCCTGTGTTTGATCCTTCAGGTTTGGACATATTTGACTCTTTTCCCCCCAGGTTGAATTGACCAAAGCAATGGTGATGGAGAAGCCTAGTCCCCTGCTGGTCGGGCGGGAATTTGTGAGACAGTATTACACACTGCTGAACCAGGCCCCAGACATGCTGCATAGGTAAGACATTTTTCTCCTGCATCATCTAATGTTGTCTTTTAGTATGTGGTACTTATCTTTGAGATTCTCCCACTCATCATCTTATGCTTTGTAGGGTTGTTGCGTAATACTTATTTACATATAAATATCCCCCAATTTTTTATTTGAGACAGAGTCTCGCCCTGTTGTCCAGACTGGAGTGCAGTGGTGCGATCTGGACTGACTGCAACGTCCACCTCCCCAGTTTAAGTGATTCTTCTGCCCCAGCTTCCTGAGTAGCTGGGACCGCAGGCGCTCACAACCATGCCCGGCTAATTTTTGTATTTTTTTTTTTTTTTAGTAGAGATGGGGTTTCACCGTGTTGGCCAGGCTGGTCTCAAACTCCTAACCTCAGGTGATTGATCCGCCTTGGCCTCCCAAAGCCCTGGGATTACAGGCGTGAGCCACTGCGCCTAGCCCCAAAAAATAATTTTTGAAAGTTAAACTAAGTTATCCAAACTTGTACATTATTGGAAAATAACAATTGAAATGTAAAGGTATAGTCATGCATTATTTACTAAGAATGTATTAAAGATTGCTGGAGCTGAGGTGTATGTAAAAAATAAGAATGTATTGAAGACAATCCCTGACTGTTCCTGTAATACCATACTTTTGTGTTGATGCGCTTTAAAAAATTAGTGTCTTCAGTAGAAATGATGCATGCTTATTGAAAATTAGAACACAGATAAATTATGAAAGTAGTAAAACCACAGAAACAATTTTTCTATATATATAGAAACATGTTTTAATATACTGTCTTAACTTTCTTACTTGATAATCTGGAGTCATCTTTCAGGGTAATACTTGTATCCCATTAATTTTAGTGGCTACACAGCTTTTTATAGAGATGTAGTGTACTTTAATCTCCTAATGATGGATCTATAGATTGCTTCTATTATTTTCTCTTACAATGTCGCTTTATACAAAACTGTCTATTTATGTGGACTTGTTAGAATAATTTCATAGAAGTTTCAGAATGTGTATTTGCTGGACCAGAACTATTTTTTCCCGTACACCTTGACCAGCTTGCATATTGGATACCACATGATTATCAGGTATAAAATAAAATTTATGAATGTTTTCAATACTGGTTCTGACATTGCTCTGACAATGGAATATATCTCGTGTGTGTGTGTGTGTGTGTGTGTGTGTGTGTGTGTGCGTGCATGTGTGTGTGTGTGTGAGAGAGAGAGAGAGAGTTAAGTCTCAGCTGTCTCCCGGGCTGGAGTGCAGTGGCAAGGTCACAGCTCACTGCAGCCTTGAACTCTTGGGCTCAGACGATCCTCCCACCTCAGCCTCCTGAGTAGCTGGGACTGAGGTGCAATCCACCATGCCCAGCTAATTTTTTGTAGAGACAGTTTTACCATGTTGCCCAGGCTGATCTCAAACTCCTGGGTTCAAGCAATTCGCCTGCTTCAGCCTTCCAAAATACTGGGATTACAGGTGTAATTGGTTTTTTTTTTAAGGCTTTAAAATTTCCAGAACATTTTTTCTCATTTCCTCCTGATCATTACAAAAATTTTTACTGAAAGGTAGGGCATTGTAAGAGAGTTAACTTCATTTTGCAGATACACTCAGAGGGGTTAAAAATTTGCAGGTACATATGCACATGACTATTAAGTGATAAAACAAGTCTCAAAGCTGTTTTTACCCTTTCTTTCTTTCTTTCTTTTTTTTTTGAGACAGTCTTACTCTGTTGCCCAGGCTGGAGTGCAGTGGTGAGATCATAGCTTACTGCAGCCTTGACCTCCAGGGCTCAAGTGATCCTCCTGCCTCAGCTTCCTACATAGCTAGGACTACAGGCATGCACTACCATGCCCAGCTAAGTTTATATGTGTGTGTGTATGTGTGTGTGTGTGTGTATATATTATTTATTTATTTATTTATTTTTAGTAGGTGGAGTCTCGCTCTGTCACCCAGCCTGGAATGCAGTGGTGAGAGCTCACTGCAGCCTCTTCCTCCCAGGTTCCGGTGATCCTCCTGCCTCAGCCTTCTGAGTAGCTGGGACTATGGGTGTGCACCACCACCATGCCTGGCTCTTTTTTTTTCTGGAGACAGAGTTTTGCTCTTGTTGACCAGGCTGGAGTGCAGTGGCGCTATCTCGGCTCACCACAACCTCTGTCTCCCAGGTTCAAGTGGTTCTCCTGCCTTAGTCTCCCGAGTAGCTGGGATTACAGGCATGCGCCACCACGCCTGGCTAATTTTGTGTTTTTGGTGGAGACGGTTTCCCTGTGTTGGTCAGGCTGGTCTCGAACTTCCGACTTCAGGTGATCCGCCCACCTTGGCCTCCCCAAGTGTTGGGATTACAGGTGTGAGCCACCGTGCCCAGCCTTTTTTTGTATTTTTATATTTGGTTAATTTCTTTCTACCCCATAGAATAAAACTGACATAAAACATAACAAAAAGAAAAAAGCATAGGCCAGGCATGGTGGCTTATGCCTGTAATTCTAGCACTTTGAGAGGCTGAGGTGGGCGGATCACTTGAGGTCAGGAGTTCAAGACCAGCCTGGCCAATATGGCAAAGCCTTCTCGCTATACTAAAAGTACAAAAAAAGGCGGAGGTTGCAGTGAGCTAAGATTATGCCATGGCACTCCAGCCTGAGTGACAGCACAATACTCTGTCTTAAAAAAAAAAAAGTGTATTTATCTGGAAGACAAATGTCAAATCTTAATAGTGGTTATCCCTGGATTAGAGCATTTTGGTGTGTTGCTTTCCTGGTGGAATATTATTTTAATGAAAATGGATCAAAGGAGGACATAGATGGGTGAAAACCATGAGGAATTGACTTTGACATTCTTAATTGCATCAGCAGAAATGGTTAAAAAGTACTTCTAAAACCACTTGCATGAGCTAGGTGTTTAAGGGGAACTGCTCACGCTTATTCTCAGATACATTAATAAAAGGACACTTGAAGTCTATGAAGAAGATAGCTGTTCCAGCCTTACCACACATTTTCTTCCTGAGTGAAAATAGGAACTTATGTATTGGTGGCCATCTTGACATGAAACTACAAGATCCTTCCCAACAGTATCATCCTACACTGAAACCTGGAACCAAATCCATTCCCATTCAGCAAATGTTGATCAAGTGGCATGTAGGGGATAGCGAGATGATTGCATACAAAGATGAAAAAGAAAACGTTTCTGCCAGGGCCAGGCGCGGTGACTCACACCTATAATTCCAGCACTTTGGGAGGCCAAGGCAGGCAGAATTGCTTGAGTTTGAGTTTGAGACCAGCCTGGGCAACATAGTTGACCTTATCTCTACTTAAAATAATCAGCCAGGCATGGTGGCATGTGACTGTAGTTCCAGCTACTTTGGGAAGCTGAGGTGCCATTGCACTCCAGCCTGGTCAGCAAGAGCAAAAAAAAAAAAAAATGTGCACATCAAAGATCATAGCCCCGGCACATCGAAGCTGCAATGAGCTATGATTGCATCACTGCACTCCAGCCTGGGTGACAGAATGAGACCCCGTTGCAAAAAAAAAAAAAAGTTTGCCAGTATCAGACGTGAAAAATAAACTTAAGATACTTGAAGATGACAAGTAAATCATCTTCCCATTTTACAGATTTTATGGAAAGAACTCTTCTTATGTCCATGGGGGATTGGATTCAAATGGAAAGCCAGCAGATGCAGTCTACGGACAGAAAGTAAGCATTTCAAGCCTTATTTAGGCTGTTAAGCAGGTAGAAAATAACTCATAAAATTGAAGTGGATCATACTTAATAGATTTGCTGATAAAGATCCAGTTTCTCAACTTTTTAGTAAAAGTTGATGTGTTTTATTACTGTTTGATTAATATATTTGTTGAAATACTTATGTGATGTCAGATTTGTTAATTTTGTATGATATATTCTAAAGCTTTTGTGTGTTGGAAGATAATTGGCTTTAGCATGGGGATCATCTTTTCTAAACTTTGAAAAGTGTGTTAATTCAGGACAGTTATTTAAAAAACTCAAGCGCTGTCACTGGGAATAGAGTATACAAAGAAACATCAAAATTCAGTCTGCATATCCTGTAATTTAAATATGCACATTCTCTTGTGTTGTGTTGGAAGTTTTTTTTTAGTTGGAGGTTATTTAAATTTTAAGGCATTCACAGTTGATTATTATTATTATTATTATTATTTTTTTAAGGAAATCCACAGGAAAGTGATGTCACAAAACTTCACCAACTGCCACACCAAGATTCGCCATGTTGATGCTCATGCCACGCTAAATGATGGTGTGGTAGTCCAGGTGATGGGGCTTCTCTCTAACAACAACCAGGCTTTGAGGAGATTCATGCAAACGTTTGTCCTTGCTCCTGAGGTATGTGTAGGAATGATTATTTTGTAGTGATCCAATACATGAAAAAAGAAACAATGAACTGTTGTGCATATCTTTAAAAACACTTGAAATTTCAGACTTACAGAAAACTTGGAATAATAGTACAGTAACTCCTATATACTCCTTACCTAGAGCAGCTGTCACCACTTGCCCACATGTGTATAATTCTTTCTCTAAAATAGTTTAGTGGGCATTTCCTAAGAATAATTCTCTTCCATTCTGTAGTACAGTTATCAAATTCAGGAAATGTTGATGCAATATAATCTATAATCCATTTTTAAAATTTGGAAATTATCTCAATAATGTCTTAACAGTAATTTTTTTTCCTTGTCCAACATGGAATCTATAATTACACATTGCATTTAGCTATCATGTCTCTAGTGTCTTCTAATCTGCACTTGTTCCTTAATCTTTTGTTTTTTTTTATTGCATTGACATTTTTGAAGAGCACACTTTTTTTGTAGGATGCTTTATGGGTGTCATTCAGTGCTTCACATTAGGCATATTATGTCATTTAGTTGTGATATGAATTTTGATTAGTTAGGTTTTGCCACTGTAAAGTTAAATATCTTTTCTCTCTCTCTCTTTTTTTGAGACGGAGTCTCGCTCTATTGTCCAGGCTGGAGTGCAGTGGCTCCATCTCTGCCCACTGCAACCTCCGCCTCCTGGTTTCAGGCCGTTCTCCTGACTCAGCCTCCTGAGTAGCTGGGACTATAGGCGTGTGCTACCACACTCGGCTGATTTTAGTATTTTTAGTAGTGATGGGGTTTCACCATATTCGTCAGGCTGGTCTCTAACTCCTGACCTCAAGTGATCTGCCTGCCTCAGCCTCCGAAAGTGAGATTACAGGTGTGAGCCACCATGCCCAGCCTTATTTTTTCTCTTTTTGATTTGTAAATGAAGGATGGGAGATTCTCTATCTTTTTATCTTTCTTGAACACTTATGGCATAATATCTTCCAGGTTCATCTTGCACTGTTCCTGGCCCAGTCCCTATTCTTGAATCAGCTGTTCCTTCAAGGAGGCCTGGTTCTTTTTAGTTATACTCATGAAAGGACGACAAGTTTATGTTGAATGATTGCATTTGTGTTTTCTTCCGGATTGGTCTAGACTGAACAAGGTTAGGAATCCTGTCTGCTTAAGCATGTATATAGAAATGGCATAGTAAGAAATTGTTGATTAAATCATTGTTTTCTCTAGCATTAATCTTAAGTTTTCTTTTTAGGATAGCAAACCTGAAACGCCTAAAATCTTTTAACCTTTGAATATGAGATAACTTTTTGTCTGTGCAAAATTACATGAAGCCATTATAGTCATAATTTTTAGAGGAAGGCTTAGATTAAAATGTAAAGATGTGGTAGACTTCTAAATATGCAAAGAATCACATGGAGTATGATTGTCAATTATAGGTTTAATTACAGTTTTTTTCTTTTAAAGGAAGTATCTAACTTCTTAGTATAATACACTATTATATAAACTGTCTCATTTAATACAGAGAGTATTGAGGTATATGTTGATATCTTTCTTTTTTGTTTTTTGAGGTAAGAGTCTCCCTGTGTTACCCAGGCTGGAGTGCAGTGGTAGGATCATGACTTACTGCAGCCTTGACTGCCTGGGCTGAAATGATAATCCCACCTGAGCCTCCTAAATAGCTGGGACCGCAAGTGCAGGCCACCATTCCTGGCTGATTTTTGTTTCTGCTTTTGTAGAGACTCACTCTACAAAAAACTCACTGTTGCCCAGGCTAGTCTCAAACTCCTGGGCTTAAGCAGTTCTCCTACCTCAGCTCTCCAAAGTGTTGGGATTTCAGGAGTGAGCCACTGTGCCTAGCTGGTACCTCTCTTTTTACAGAGGAGTAACAGCCTTAGAAACTGAATAACTCATAAATTATATAATTGGATCTGCACTCAGGTGTGTCTTATACCTACTGCGAGCAATCTTTTTCAGGCTGCACTACCCTTGAGTGTTTATATCAATATTTTTGGAGACACACTTGGGGAATTTTAAATATCTGCTGAAGTTAGGAATATGATTGCCTTTTTTTTTTTGAGACAAGGTCTTACTCTGTCGCCCAGGCTGGAGTGCAGAGGTGCAGTCTGGGCTTACTGCACCCTCCACCTCCCGGGTTCAAGCGATCCTCCCGCCTCATCCTCCCTAGCAGCTGGGACTACAGGTGTGGGCCATTATGCCTGTCTCATTTTTGTATTTTTAGTAGAGATGGGGTTTCACCATATTGGCCAGGCTGGTCTTGAACTCCTGACCTTAGGTGATCTGCCCGCCTCGGCCTCCCAAAGTGCTGGGATTGCAGGCATGAGCCACTGTGCCCATCCGGGATATGATTGCCTTATAATGTTTTGAGGTGTGGGCTGTGGCATTTACATACTTAGAGCTTTGTCAGTTTTTGGATATTTATCTTGTGGTGAGGTAAAGTGTTCTGAGCAAACAAAATGTATGTGAGTGTAGTCTTTTTACCGGCTATTGTAGAGTGGGCATTTTCAGTCTTGGCACTGTTGACATTTTGGATCAACTAATTCTTTGTTGTGGGAGCCTGTCCTGTGCATTGTAGGAATTTAGCAGCATCCCTAACCTTATAAGTTGTCAGTAGCATTCCATGTAGTGAATACTGAAATGTCAGCAGGGCATGCTGGCTCATACCCATAATTCAGAACTTTGGGATGCTGAGGCGGGAGGACCACTTGAGCCCAGGAATTAAAGACCAATCCGGGCAATATAACAAGATCCCGTCTCTACTCAAAAAAAAAAAAAAAAAGAAAAGAAAAGAGAAATTAGCCTTGCATGGTGGCGCGCCCCTGTAGTCCTAGCTACTTAGGACGCTGAGGCAGGAGGATTGCTTGAGCCTGGGATGTCAAGGCTGCAGTGAGCTGTGGTGGCCCACTGCATTCCCACCTGGCTGACAGCAAGACCCTGTCTCAGAACCCCACAACAACAAAAACTGAAATGTCTCCAGACATTGCCAGATGTCTCATGGAGGCAGACTTGTCCCAGTCACCAATGGTGTAGAGTGATTTGACTCTCTAAAAGTCTGTTGAATAAATTAAAACTTTCTGTTGGCATTGCAGGGGTCTGTTGCAAATAAATTCTATGTTCACAATGATATCTTCAGATACCAAGATGAGGTCTTTGGTGGGTTTGTCACTGAGCCTCAGGAGGGTAAGTAGTGAAATACTTTAAATTACTTGTCTAAATTTTTTTTAATGGCATCCGATTGCCCTTAAGAGACTATGGGTTTCTTTACTGTTTTCATTACACTCTGTTCTTCATTAATAACTAATTATGGTATATGAAGAGTCTGAGGTTTTACCCTACTTGAAGCTGCTAACAGGTTAGCTTATATCATGGATGTTAGTAGAAGACATAAGACTCTTAGGTCAGAAGGAGACAGGCTAACTCACAGCGACAGTAGTAGTATTTTTGCCACATTTACCAATAGGATGTCATGGAGAAGGCTAGGTGATACTTCTACTGCAGTGGGTTGTGTTAAAGGCATGGGACACTGAGTTTAGGGAACCCAGATCTATTACAACAGGCAGTAAACATGACTACTCTTTGTGCTGGAGGGAGATACTCTTCCAAAGCTGTTTGCTATATAAATGTTCTTGAAAGACAGTCTAGAAGAAAGGGTAGGCATGGAAGATGTGTAGATACAGAGACTTATGGAAAATTTTCTCCAAAATAGTAGAATTGAGTGTTGTTTATACGGCTGAGAGTATATTTATTTTGTAATACAGTTTTACAGATAAGCAATCATTTGCCTAGTAAAGTGGTAGAGCCTGCATTAGATAACTGCCTAATGTAATTTGGCTAATGTCACGTAGCCAGTAAGGTGACAGAGCCTGCATTAGGCTCCATGCTCCTAAAAACCAAGACACTACAGTAGCCTTAAAGTCTATCCTTAAGGCTGGGCGCGGTGGCTCACGCCTGTAATCCCAGCACTTTGGGAGGCCGAGGCGGGCAGATCACGAGGTCAGGAGATCGAGGCCATGCTGGCTAACACGGTGAAACCCCATCTCTACTAAAAATACAAAAAATTAGCCAGGCGTGGTGGCAGGCGCCTGTAGTCCTAGCTATTTGGGAGACTGAGGCAGGAGAATGGCGTGAACCCAGGAGGTGGGGCTTTCAATGAGCCGAGATCGCGCCACTGCACTCTCTAGCCTGGGCGACAGAGTGAGACTCCGTCTCAAAAAACAAAAAACAAAAAAAGTCTGTTCTTAAAAGCCTTAGTTCTGTCCTTAAAGTCAGTGCCATGATTTTACCAAATTGTCCTACTTTGTTTATTTATATGTTTTTCTTCACTGTTGTTTTGTGAACATTGCGAAAGTGAATGTATATGTGAATTCAGTAAGTACAAATTACTTTAAATATCTTTTTCTCACTTAGAGTCTGAAGAAGAAGTAGAGGAACCTGAAGAAAGACAGCAAACACCTGAGGTGGTACCTGATGATTCTGGAACTTTCTATGATCAGGCAGTTGTCAGGTAAGAAGATTTTGTTCACATGTCCGGGGCTGCATAAGAACTTGCATTGTCTAGTCTTTCCCTTTGTTGGAGGGCATTTACATATTCTGAGAATTACCTCAAAATAATAATTTCTCAGAAGAATGGTTTTGTTTCTGGTAATTTTGACTAAACAAAAATATGTAACTTGTTTGTTAATAGTAAATTGTACTATGAAGGCAATCTACTATTGCTTAGTTTAAATAGTATCAGTTTCTTTTTGGTTTAGTTTTTTCTTGGTGTTAAGTGAAAACTTGCATATTGTTTATCAAGAGTTGAATGTATTGAGGTATTAAATGCTTTGAGGGAATATGAAGTGGACAGAGACCTATTTAATTAGAGATCGGGCATAAATTGATATAAATACCAATATGTGAGTTAAGTAGCAATAAAGAATTTCATTACCTTAGTAAGTGCATCATTATACCTTTGGGTTTTTTCCCCCTTGTGATTGGAACAGAAATGTGTTTGATAGCAATAGAAATCCATATTTACTTGTTACCATGTTATACTGAATGTTAATATTCAGTGCCTGAAGGGTGTTTTCAAGTGTTTCTTAAGGTGTGATGAACTAATCAGGTTACTCACTTGGGTTGCTGGTTGAAAATGAAGATTCATGGTCCCACTGCAAACCTACCGAATTAGACTTTCAGGAGGCAAAACATCTGCAGTTTTGTTTGTTTTTGTTCTATTGAGACAGAGTCTCGCTCTGTTACCCAGGCTGGAGTGCAGTGGCGTGATCTTGGCTGACTGCAACCTCCGCTTCCTGGATTCAAGCAATCCCCCTGCCTCAGCCTCCTGAGTAGCTGGGACTACAGGCGCACGCCACCATGCCCGGCTAAGTTTTGTGTTTTTGTAGAGATGGGGTTTCGCCATATTGGCCAGGCTGGTCTGGAACTCCTAACCTCAGGTGATCTGCCCACCTTGGCCTCGCAAAGTGCTGGGATTACAGGTGTGTGCCCAGCCCCCTCTGCAGTTTTAACAGCATTCCTGGTTGATTTGTGTGGAATTTTAAGAATTGTATTCTGAATCATAACTAATATATTTTCTCCCCCAAATTCCTTATGTGCTTGAAAGAGTTTTTTGTGTGTTTGTGTTAAAAGCCACATATCATAAAATTTGCCATCTTAACCTTTTTTCATCTTAACCATTTTTAAGTGTAAAGTACAGTAGTGTTAACTGTATAGATGTGATTCTATGACAGATCTCTAGGACTTTTCACCTTACAAATTTTATTGAAGATAACTTTATATACCTTATAAACAGACTATACCCATTGAACGGCAACTTTCTTTTCCCCCCTCCCCCAGCCTATTTTGAGAGTTTTTCTGATGTTGTATGCTAAACGAATTGTAATAGTTGTGGGATTCCAGCCATAAAGTGGTTTGGTTCATTTTGATGTCCTGATTCATTTGCTTATCAGAATTTGCCAAACAAATGGATTCCAGTTAAGTTATTGAGTGGCATTTTTAAAATTACTTTTTAAAAACTCAGATATACAATTCTTAGATTTTTGTTTTGGATAGAAGGAGCTAACTCTATGTTCTGGTTTCTGATTAATAAATGATGGAGGAATTTTTTGTGAAATAAATGGTGGCAGAATGATATTTCTCAAATTTTCCTGTCAAAGTAATGACGTGGAAGAACATTTAGAGGAGCCTGTTGCTGAACCAGAGCCTGATCCTGAACCAGAACCAGAACAAGAACCTGTATCTGAAATCCAAGAGGAAAAGCCTGAGCCAGTATTAGAAGAAACTGCCCCTGAGGATGCTCAGAAGAGTTCTTCTCCAGCACCTGCAGACATAGCTCAGACAGTACAGGAAGACTTGAGGGTATGAAATGTGTCTTCATTTTTATTCTATTCCTAGTTATTTTTTTAAAAAAAGTTTCTGTTCTTTTGTATTGCTGTTTGGTTGACTTGTAGATATATTTTGATATTGGTGGTTCATTTCAGGGAAATTTCTTAGATATTGAGCCATACCTTTGATAAGAGAGAGGTAAGATGTGTATTAGTTTATTTCATCAAAAGAAACCACTCCCTTCCCCTAGGTAACTTGAATGCCTGTCAGACCAGAAATTTTAGGTGCCACTGTAGCACCCTATCAGTGATTCCTTTTCTATTTAATATTTAATCTTTTACACTATAAATTATTACATACTTGTTACTACAAGTGCATAACATCTTTTCAAGAAAAATAACATGGCAGAATATACTTTTTTCTATGAAATTTTATTGAAGATAACTTTATAGTGGAAGTAGAACTGAACTGCTGAAGTAAAACTTCTTTTCTAGTTGGCATACCTGATTTCAGAAGTTTTGAGTTTGTCCTCCTGAGTCTCGTCAGGGTGATTGTTAACTGAACTAACATTGAAACCTTTGCATTTGGTGCTCTGGGAAGGAATATAATTTTTAGTGCTGTGTTTATAGGCTCAGGGTTATGTCATTTGTTTGTTCAATAATTCAAATTCCTGCTGTGTGTTAGGCATTGTTCAAAGTGTAGGTATTATATTGGCAAAACAGATAGGGGTTCTTGTTCTCTGGCAGCTAATAGGTGAGTAGGAAAGAGCAATGTTGAAATGACTTTAGCTTGCAAGTGGAAAAAATTAGCTGGGCATGGTGGTGCCTATGTGTGGTCCCAGCTGCTTGGGAGGCTGAGGTAGGAGGATGGCTTAGCCTGGGAAGTCAAGGCTGCAGTGAGCTATGATTATGCCACTGCATTCCAGCCTGGGTAATAGAGTAAGACCTTGTCACAAGAACAAAACCATAAGAAGCAAGTGGAAAAGTAGGTTGGCTGGACCAGCTGACCACTAACCCTAGTGAGAGAGAATGATGGCTTGAATTAGAGTTGTGGCAGTGGAAATGGAAAAGAAATAATTAGGTAGAATAACAGGTTTTGGCGATTTTTAAATGTGCGAGAAAGGTGTTTATGATGATTCTACAATTGATGTAATTGAGTTGATGTTTGTACGGTGGATTGGATGGAATCACAGTAGGAAGAGCTGAGCTGATTTTGGAGGAGAGGGAATTTTGTTTGATTCACAGATTTGAATGAAAGTAGCTTTTGTTGGGCCAGGCGTTGTGGCTTACGCATTTAATCCCAGCACTTTGGGAGGCTGAGGCCAGGAGGATTGCTTGAGTTTAGGAGTTCAAGACCAGCCTGGTCAATATAGTGAGACTTCATCTCTACTAAAAAGAAAAAATAGCTGGACATGGTGGCACATGCCTGTAGTTTCAGCTGCTTGGGAAACAGGTGGGAGGATCACTTGAGCACAGGAGATGTAGGCTGCAGTGAGCTGTGTGCATGCCACTGCATTCCAGCCTGGGCAACAGAGCAAGATTCTGTCTCAAAAAAAAAAGTGAGTAGTTTCTTGAACCTAAGCCTCTCAGATTTGCTTGGTAGTTGATCATCAGTCCCAAGGAATTTCAGTACTAAATTTTGAATAGCTGAAAGAGAAGAATCTTAATATATATATAAACTCCATCCTGCCTATGAGAATGTGTTACCATTTGTTCTGTACAGGAAATCAAGAGTTAGTAGCTTTTATATTGTTTTGATACCTGGTATAATTATGTAATGTTGGTATTGCTCCCTTAGACATTTTCTTGGGCATCTGTGACCAGTAAGAATCTTCCACCCAGTGGAGCTGTTCCAGTTACTGGGATACCACCTCATGTTGTTAAAGTACCAGCTTCACAGGTAAGGTCCTAATAAAACTTGTACATTAGGCAAATTTACTTCTATTGTGGTAATTTGATTCAACAGAGGTTTAGAGAATGTGAAAACTGGTCAGGTGCAGTGTGGCTCATGCCTGTAATCCCAGCACTTTAGGAGGCTGAAGCCAGCTGATCACTGGAGCCTAGGAGTTTGAAACCAGTCTGGGCAACATAGTGAGACCCTGTCTCTACAAAAAATAAGAAATTAGCTGGGCCTTGTGGCATGCATCTGTAGTCCTAGCTACTTAGGAAGCTGAGGTGGGAGGATTGCTTGAGTCCCAGAGGTTGAGGCTGCAGTGAGTCATGATTGTGCCACTGCACTGCATCATGGGCGACATAGTGAGACTCTGGCTCAAAAAAAAAAACCAACCCAAATCAATGTAGAAACAGAACTGACATATAGGACGGAAGAGAAGGGTATAAGATGGTTTTTAATGATTTTTCTTGTGCGGGAATTGTCCATTTTGTAGTTTAAAACTTGTTAGCTAAGAAACTTCATTAAGAAAAAGGATAAGCCTGCTTTGTTTTAACACAAAAGTTAACTTAAAATTTTTCAGCCCCGTCCAGAGTCTAAGCCTGAATCTCAGATTCCACCACAGAGACCTCAACGGGATCAAAGAGTGCGAGAACAACGAATAAATATTCCTCCCCAAAGGGGACCCAGACCAAGTAAGAGCTCAGAAGGGCGATTTCTCGTTTGGGGGATTTTGAGGTGAGAGCTTATTTTGGGAGGGCAGTTGATATTTATATACTTTAAAATAAAAATATTGTAGGGTTGATGGAATTACCTGTTTTTAGTGTAGAGGGAAAACTATTGAATGTGAGCAGTCACTGAAAGATGTCTTCTTTCTCTTGTCTTTCATTGATGTTTTTGTCTCCTTTTAAGTCCGTGAGGCTGGTGAGCAAGGTGACATTGAACCCCGAAGAATGGTGAGACACCCTGACAGTCACCAACTCTTCATTGGCAACCTGCCTCATGAAGTGGACAAATCAGAGCTTAAAGATTTCTTTCAAAGTAGGTTATTGAGTTTTAAACACTAAATTCATCTAGTGTCTCTCTAGCACTGTCCAGTAGCAATAGAAAATGAGCCACATATGTAATTATAAATTTTCTAGTAGTCATGGTTAAAAAAAAAAAGGTAAAAAGAAACTGGATAATTTTAATAACATTTAACTTAAGGCATTGTCATTTCAACATGTAAGAATATTGTGAGAGATATTTTACACTTTTTCATAATAAATCTTTGAAATCCAAATGTGCCTCCCATAATTTTACACTTATGAGAGGCACATCTCAATTCAGACTAGCTATATTTATAATTCAAGTGCTCAGTAGTCACATGCATCTAATGGCTACTGTATTGGACTGTGTACATGTAATGTTTAAAGACAATGGTCTAAGTAGTTATCTGAGAATGTGTTTCACTTGCAGGTTATGGAAACGTGGTGGAGTTGCGCATTAACAGTGGTGGGAAATTACCCAATTTTGGTTTTGTTGTGTTTGATGATTCTGAGCCTGTTCAGAAAGTCCTTAGCAACAGGGTAAGCAGCTTTTTGTCTTGATTTTTTTTTTTTTTTTTTTTCCAAAAAGGGTTTTGGTTCTTTAGAATATATCTTTACAGCTGGGTCTTTATGTAAAGTGCAGTTTATTCCAACATGTTCAGGTAATTTATTCATTATTTGCAACCATTATTAAAAGACTTGCCTGGGGGTTTAGGAAAACAAAACTTATGTTTAAGTAACTTAGTTTTTGAAAACATGAATTATGAGAATGAGAAAATGAGTAGTTATCAGTACACTGAGATTTACGTAACTACCTTTCCTTGGTGGTGGCTTTTGGTGTACAGGAGATGAAATACAAACCTACTTTTAACTATTAACTAAGATAAGAGCCAGTTTGCCCAGGGCAGTTTTGGTATACTGCTGTTTTTAGAGAATAACTATTAAGAGCTTCTCCTTTAAGTTAATAAATTGGATTTGGAAGATAAATTATATAGTCAACCTACTTGGAACCATCCTTACTAACAGTACTCTTACTCTGTACGTTCTAATAATAGAAGAATTTGTAGAATGGAAATCTTACTGTGGGATCCCCAAAGAAAGCTTCCCTTCCTCTAGCAAAAAACTACTTTTTGTAGTAGTAGAGAAGAACAAGGGTATAAATAATATTAATTTACTAAGCTATACTTTTTTATTGAGGTGAAATTTACATAACAAAATTAACCATTTAAAAATGTACAACTTAATTGCATTTAGAACACATTATTGTGCAACCATTACCTTTAATTCCAAAAGTTTTTTACTAAAAGCCATAAGCTCTTTACTCACTAAGCAGTCATTCCTTGTACCTGTCTCCCCAACCCCTGGCAGCCACTAATCTGCTTTCTGTCCCTATGAATTAAAATTGTGTACTTGAAACCATATAATAAAAATATTGCAGATCAGTGATATTCTCCAGAATGTTAATGGGCATACTGCAAAGTTTTTTATTTTTTTATTTTTTATTTTTGAGACAGTGTCTCACTCTGCCACCCAGGCTGGAGTGCAATGGTGTGATCTTGGCTCACTGCAACCTCCACATCCCGGGTTCAAGCAGTTCTCCTGCCTCAACTTCCTGAGTAGCTGGGATTACAGGCACCCGCCACCATGCCTAGCTGATTTTTTTGTATTTTTAGTAGACATGGGGCTTCCCCAAGTTAACCAGGCTGATCTCGAACTCCTGACCTCAGGTGATCCGCTGACCTCGGCCTCCCAAAGTGCTGGGATTATAGGTGCGAGCCAATGCACCTGGCCATACTGCGTAGTTTAATGTTGTGGTTATAACATTATGTCAACCTGAGTATGCAGATATACATTATCTTTCAAATTATTTGACCATTTATTTTTGTGAAGCATCTCCTGCAAAATACTGTTTGAGAAATGAGAGAACAGTGGTTTATCTCACCAAAGCCACTGAAGAACCCAGAAATGTCCAGTAGGCTTTGTAGATAAATCCGTCATTCAGCATGTATTAGGCCTAGTGGCCACCCTTCATTTCATGGTATTGATAGAAGTCTACTATGCTCCCTTCACTAATTTTTTGTGTGAGCAGAAATAGCTTATGTAAGACTGATTGCCCTGGTGTATGACATACTGTAGTGTAGCTTACCGTTTCAAAGCTTATTTTTCCCTGGAGGCCTTGGTTTGTATTCTCCTTTCATCACTCATTAGTGTTGTGACCCATGGGACAAGTTACTTAACCTCCCCAGCCCTTAGTTTGCTAGTCCTTAAAGTAGGTATCTACCATCAGAGGGTTGTTGTAAAGGTTAAGTGAGCTAATGAATTTGAATAGAGCTGGGCGCAGTGGCTCACGCCTGTAATCCCAGCACTTTGGGAGGCTGAGGCGGGCGGATCACGAGGTCAGGAGATTGAGACCATCCTGGCTAACATGGTGAAACCCCGTCTCTACTAAAAATACAAAAAATTAGCTGGGTGTGGTGGCGGACGCCTGTAGTCCCAGCTACTCGGGAGACTGAGGCAGGAGAATGGCGTGAATCTGGGAGGCGGAGCTTGCAGTGAGCCAAGATCGCGCTACTGCACTCCAGCCTGGGCAACAAAGGGAGACTCCATCTCAAAAAATAAATAAATAAATAAATTTGAATAGAACACTTCCGTGACACATAGTAAGTACTCTTAGATACTCATTTTTAAGAAATTAGAAAATTACATTGCTGGTGAAGAGCATAAATTGAATATATTGAAATGTTTCGTAGCCCGTTAACTACTTTGGCTCTGTTAGGAGGAAACGAAGGCCAAGACTATCCAAAATTCTCAGGAGGTGTTAAAGAGCAAATTAAAGTTTATGTCAAATTAATGAAGTTTTTATTTTAAATGTATATGTACTTTGCATAAATATGTACAGTACCATCTTTTCACACTGGTTATGATGAGGTTTTATTCTAAGCCTCCAAATCTATGGAGAAGGTGGCAATTTTTTTTATTTTTTATTTTTTATTGGGACGGAGTCTCACTCTGTCGCCCAGGCTGGAGTGCAGTGGCACGATCTTGGCTCACCGCAACTTCCGCCACCCGGGTTCAAGTTGCACTCCAGTCTGGGTGACGAGTGAAACTCTGTCTCATTAAAAGAACAAACAAAACACTGAACTGTGAGAACTTAGCTGATTTATAATCTGCTGGTTCTTTTATTTTTCTGAGTCGGAGTCTCGCTCTTTTTCCCAGACTGGAGTACAATGGCGTGATCTTGGCTCACTGCAACCTCCGCCTCCTGGGTTCAAGCAATTCTCCTGCCTCAGCCTCCTTGAATAGCTGGAACTACAGGCGTGTGTCACCATGTCTGGCTAATTTTTGTGTTTTTTTAGTAGAGACGGGGTTTCACCATGTTGGTCAGGCTGGTCTTGAACTCCTGACCTCGTAATCCACCTGTCTCGGCCTCCCAAAGTGCTGGGATTACAGGCATGAGTCACCATGCCCAGCCTCTGCTGGTTCATTATTACAGCTTTCTTTATCTTTGATAGTGATAGCCAGCTCATCAGTACTCTAAGTCTGGTCACCTTGATTCTTACAGCCCATCATGTTCAGAGGTGAGGTCCGTCTGAATGTCGAAGAGAAGAAGACTCGAGCTGCCAGGGAAGGCGACCGACGAGATAATCGCCTTCGGGGACCTGGAGGCCCTCGAGGTGGGCTGGGTGGTGGAATGAGAGGCCCTCCCCGTGGAGGCATGGTGCAGAAACCAGGATTTGGAGTGGGAAGGGGGCTTGCGCCACGGCAGTGAATCTTCATGGATCTTCATGCAGCCATACAAACCCTGGTTCCAACAGAATGGTGAATTTTCGACAGCCTTTGGTATCTTGGAGTATGACCCCAGTCTGTTATAAACTGCTTAAGTTTGTATAATTTTACTTTTTTTGTGTGTTAATGGTGTGTGCTCCCTCTCCCTCTCTTCCCTTTCCTGACCTTTAGTCTTTCACTTCCAATTTTGTGGAATGATATTTTAGGAATAACGGACTTTTAAAGAAGCAAAAAAAAGACTGAATTTCCTTGCTTACTTTGCATATACAGACTGGATTTTTTTTTTTTTTTACAGCCATTTCCCCAAAGGAATGTCTTGCGTATTACTGACATTTGGTATGTTTCATTCATTGGAATATTTCTTATTTTCTACGTGTTTGAAAAGCCTGTAAGAAATACAGGATTTGATAATATTTTGAAGGCAGGAAAAACCCAAATTGTTTCTTCTTTGAGAGTCATAACTACCTTCTGGTGTGGAGAAATTGCCATTGGAAAATTTGACAATTTTGATTCTCACTGGTATGTTTAAAAACTGAATAAAAGGAATAGAATTTTTTTTTGATAAAGGATCACAAAACAATTCTAAAACCTACTGTTTTTACATTGAAATTTAAATTGTGATAATAGGTTTTAAATGTCTAGAATGCAACTGATAGGCTTTTCTTGAACTGTTAGTTTTTTTGAAGTAGTTTTTTCATGTTTAATTTGTATTTGTAAAAAAACAAAAAGCAAAAAAATTCCCAAAACCCAGATAACAACCAGAGCAAAACTGTTGTGCCTTCTATTTATCTTTGATTTCAGTCTTGGCAATTGTTTAAAAAAAAAAATCTAGATTTGTTTTATTAGGTTCAGAGTATGTGGGGAATTACAGAATCCCTCTTTCATCACTTTGTGTATGTCTTTTGTTAACATATTTGTTATGCCTTATTCTAAAATTGAGTCTCAAACTGGAATGCCTTTGAAGACAGATGCTTCTATAGAGGTTCTTTGACCTAAATAGTTCAGCATTTGTATTTTTATTCTGGTATCTAATCAGATTCCTAATCATAGCCCGTAAGAAGGAATGTTACTTTAATATTGGACTTTGCTCATGTGCTCGTGTCCGCATTTTTTTTTTTCTTAAAATCATAGCCATATGGTAAATTTTCTATTTTGTTATGGTTCTCTTTTATTGATGGGCATGCAGTGGGTGTTACTTGGAAATGGCCAATTTTTATTAAAATATTTCTGGAAGAAAATTTAATCTGGCAATATAGACTAATACTCGTTTCACATATGTGTTATTTGTTGAGTGCTGTGTGTGAGATGGGTGAAGGTTTTGTTCACACGTGTGAAACAAACTTCTGTGTGATTGTCATTACTAATTGAAGGGCAACCAGGTTGTAAAATTCAGCGTATTTATTTTCTTAACAGTATTCATCTTTAGGACTGTCGTTTGAGGATAGCATAGGAATATTTGGTTTGCATTACTGAGAAACTCTAGGTTTGCTGTGATGGTTAAGACCACAGTGAAGTTGGTATTACCAGTTTGGTTCCAGTTCCTCAAATATTTGAAAATTGGCAGCATCTCCTTTACATAAACTTAATGTAACTGAATCACATGGCTTTTTTGTAGGGTTAAAGTAACTTTGGTAACCACTTTTGGCCCATATCACTGATAATAGGAAGAAATACAACTTATACTTTTGTAGCTTATATTAAGCATGTGGTGGGTGGAAAAAAAAGTTTAGTCTGAGTCACTTTGGAAAAAAAGATTACTTTGTGGTAACTTCAAGGTCATAAATTATGGATAGCCTAGAAATTATCCTTCATGAGTGAATACTAAATTATACATTTCAAAACAGAAGTTCTTCCTACTTGGAGACTTAAGGGCATTAACTAGATGCAGCAGTCCTCAGCTTGGTGTTATCACATACTAGAGGACATTTGGAAATGTGTGAAATTTGGAAGGGTTGTTGGAGAGACATGCATCTGGCATTTATTGGGTGGGGTCTAAGGATACCAAATGTTGTGTAAAAATGAAGCAACCCCATTGAGAACACTGATAGTCCCTATTCCTGTGGGTGGGTGGAGCTGTGGGATTAGGAAAACTGGAATGAAGACTCATTCTTTTGAAACTCAGCCTCAGATAAATAACAAACTAGGAAATGGAAATCTGTTTCAAGAATTGCAGTAACATCTACTCTAAGGAATTAGTAATTTCACTTTTTATTATTTGTACCAAATGTATGTGTGTGTTGTGTATGTTGGTGTAAATGTGGAGAGGTGGTAGCAATACATACTGATGCTGCTTGTAATTTGTTGCAGGGAATTACTGCACAATCTCAGAAAATAGAAAGCTTCCCCAGTGCTTTCTGTCGTCAGAGTTGGGATGATTGTGAGGTTTTGAATGATAGTATTGGACCTAAGAAATAGGATTAGCATCATGATCAGAACTGTTGAGAATCCTTGTACAATTATGTACATTATTGCATGTAGAGTAAACCTGAGAGCTTAGAGATGTATACGTTTCCACTGCTGGAAAATCATTATAAGTTAGGGCAACATTTTCTATAGGTGGCAGCAGTAGGAGCTCATCACATTGAACATTTTCAGATTTTAAAATGAAAATTTTCATCCGTAGGAATGGCCCAATATATAGTTATTAGCTACTGAGCTTAGAACTCTTGACCCATGAGATTTTTTTTATTTTATTTTTATTTTTATAGAGGCAAGGTCTTGCTATGTTGTCAGGCTGGTCTCAAGCTCCTGGCCTCATCAGTTCTCCTGCCTTCCAAGTAGCCAGAACTACAGGTGTGCACCATTGCACCTGGCCTCATGAGTATTTTAGTTAGATAAGATTTGTTTGGTTCAGTGGGTCTTAGTTTTTTAAGACCTGTTAATTTGTAATTAGACATCTTGGGCCTTAAACTGTATTTTTGTTTTAGTGGTGAGGTTGGGTTTTACTTTGTGTATTCCAGCGTTCTCAACTTTGTCAGATATTGCTAGGGACCAGTGAGATCAATAATCCAAAAATAATAATTTGACTTTGGTTGAGTATGTCATTACCACAGTGTTAGTTGAATTGCACTTTAGGTTAGAAAAGTTAATTTTCACATCTGTGCTGCGGGTTAGGTGATATTGTCCTCAGCACAATAGATGAGGAAGAAACTGAATCAGAACAGTTAAATGACAGGCTTCCAAGTCATCCATGTAGCAAGGAGCACATTTGCCTCCCAAACTGATGCTTTTTCTCTAGAACCATAATGCCCGCCTAATTACATTTCAGTAGCATAGACCGCAATGAACTTCCTACTGTAGGGAGACTTGAGTCTGGAATACATTCAGAACAAGGTTAACATTACAGTTCTTAATTTCCTTTAGGGCAAACAAGATAATTAAACTTGGATTTTGTGAGTCTTTTTTTGATTTGCAGATTATATATGGTAACACAATAATGGTGGTTTGTTTTTAAGTTTTTTCTCATCAGGTTTGATAATTTAATGCAAACTTCAAATCTGGATGTGAATAATAATATTTTTATTATAGTATAATCCAGGTGAGTTTATAGAATTTGTGTTTTGTGCTTATAAACTGTCACCTTCTGATACTTTTCTTCATCCCTCTATTTGAAAAACCCTTGTAGAATTTAACGATTTAATGGAAAATGTTGCACTTTATAGAAAGCCATTTTAGAACTTACAGGTAACCTTTTTGAAGAGCTTAGATTTGTAGACCACTGTTTATGCTGAGTGACATTTCTTTTAAATGGTTGCATTTGTCAAATCTATAAAGATGTTTTTTATATTGCAGTTTTCTTTTTGTGCTACTTAAAGGAATCTTTGCAGTGCTGCATATAGATGAGATAATTGTTGACCTTTTTAGTTCAGCAGTTTTTAAACTTGAAGTAACATCAGCATTTATTTGAATATCAGGTTTTAGCTAACTGCCTAATGTACCAAAAAAAAAATTAGCAATGTCTTATGTGGGATGAGGGGTTAAGTTAAAGTTGCTGATCAAGTAATGGCCATGTGGCACAAGATGATAACTAAGAATTTCTGATTCTAAGGTAGTAATGCCTTTTGGGATTTATATTTGTTTAATGTTGAGATTCTGGGGACCATAGGTGGGCCTGTCAACTCTTAACAGACTATAGTAAAGGAGAGATGGTGGCACATGTGAGATAAAACTTGTTTATATTTACATTCTTATTAGTGGATAGATATCACTTCAGTACAACACTGAAATTAAACTGCCTTGTTCATGCTTTCATGTCTCAAATCAAGGCCTAAATGAGTAAAAAGATGATTACAGATTACCTAAAACCCTTAACCAGTTTTGTTTTTTGATTATGCATATGTGTTGGCTTGCAATTAGGTTTTTAGTTTCTGTTTATGTGACTTGTTTGAAAACATTGGATTCGTCTTCTCTCCACAGTTTCTACTTGAACCTAGTAGCTTATTTTAATTCCCTGTAAGAGGAAAATAATATAGGGAATCTGTTCAACTATTTCTTTAATAAATCATGTGACTTGGCCAATTACAGAAATTCCTAAGTGTAGTATTTTGAAATGTGGCCAGTGTCCCAGATTTGTAAGGTACAGTGTGCATACAGTGTGTCTTAGGATTTTTTTGTAAGTAAATTAAGGATGTTTACCAGAAATTATTGATTTACTGAACCAAGTATTTATTTTCAGAAGCCCACTTTTGGGGAAGGTTGCCTATATTTTTGATAGTAATTAGATGGAAGATTAAATCCTGTTTAACCTGGATAGAAACAGTTTTAACTATTGCTGATGTTAAAATCACTTTGGGGTGGGGTGGGGTGGCTCATGCCTGTAATCCCAGTGCTTTGGGAGGCTGAGGCCAGAGGATTGCTCGAGGCCAGGAATTTGAGACCAGCTTGGGCAACATAGCAAGACCCTGTCTCTACAGATAATTGAAAAGTGAGCCAGATGTGGTGGCGCATTCCTATAGTCTCCGTCTCTCAGGAGGCTGAGGCAGGAGATTGCTTGAGCCCAGGAGTTGGAGGCTGCAATGAGTTATGATCATACCACTGCACTCTAACCTGGGTGACAGAGTGAGACCCTGTCTCTAAAAAACAAAAAATTAGAAAACAACAAAAACCACTTCGGTTACTCACTGTCCTCATGCTTTGATGTCAGTTCTCCTAAATTTTAAAATTTTGTTATGAAGATTGGATGTACACTGATTTGGCCCTTTAAATGACATTATACCAAGAAGTTGGTAAAAGGGAGTAGGAGATGAGAAAACTTTTTGAAAAATCATTTGGTGCATGCTAAGGTAGCTTGTAGGACGTGGTTTTAAAAAATTCATGGATTTTGAAGAAGGATAGGGTGGAAGTAAAATTGAGCTGATAGCATAGGGATCATTTGTGATTTATATAGAAAATAATTATATTTTTGAGTGAGAAGCATCAGACTTAAATTTTTTTTCTTCTATTTTGGTTATTACCGCAAGGAACAGAGAAACTCTCAGAATTCTTTGAATCATAGAATGTTAGTGCTGGAAAGGACTAGGAAGTGACTTGTACAACCCCTTCATTTTACAAATGATCAGAGAGAATTGGTTAGTAGAGTCCCAAATCTGCTTTTAGAAGTAATACGGTGATCATCAGTTTAGATTCACTGTAGGAAGGGCAGCCCTGTTAAAGTTTGTCAGGAGAAAAAGGGAAGGTATCACTTTTTGTATGTTCACCCAGTTGCTTCTGTAGTTTTCATACCCCTGTTTTCTCAGTTTTCTTAGAACTGTCTTTAATGGCCCAGCTCTACCAGGGCTTGTTGTCTAAGGACATTAACTTGTGCTCCCCTCAGGGATGGGTTTACTACTAGCTGTCAGAAAGCTATTGGGTATCCTAATGTGTTAATAGCTGAAACTCAGCTGTAATTTCTCCTAAATACTTCAGCATTTTGCATTCTGTACATTGTGGTGCTTTTTCCACCTTGTATTGTTGTAACTGTAAGCTCCTAGGGGGCAGCAATTTGGTCTTAGGCGTGTACCCTGTTTAGTGCCTGGCAATGCCATGTTTATATCAAGGTCTTAATATTACTTTTGAGTTATTTCTCCCACTCTTCATGGAAGTGATGCTCCAGCCTTGCTAAAACAGAGGGTCCTCCCGATAAGCCAGGCATTGTGATTCCTTGGCTTCAAGTGCCTTCTCTCTTCCCTGAAGGTCCACTGAGATCTACAATCCCCCCTTTCCTCTGATCTCTTGCCATGTAAGTAATTTTTTGAAAGATCAGTACAAGAGCTATATTTTTTCCTAAGAAAAAATTTCAACAGGAATGGGGAGTAGCCCCTTTTTGGGGCTGATCTGTCCAGAATTTGGAGTGAGGAACAAATCCATTCTCATCTACTTTCCACATTTTCCCTCTTGTTTGAGGTCCTGTTCCAACCTTCATTTCTGAAACTGTTCTAGAGCACTTTGTCTTTCTCATAGTTCATAACTTACAAGCCCTTCAGTCTAGAATTAGAATTACATTATCTGTTTTACTACTTTACTAGACTGTAAGCTCCTAGAAGATAAGGACTAGGGAGTTCATCTCTGTATTCCACCAGAAGGTACAGTGACTCATAACTAGTGTCTTTAGATGATAACTTACTGAGTTGAATAACTTAACATATTTCTGTTTTCATTCCCAAGGGAGGCATGTCTGGAGATAGACCTTGAATTTAATAAATTTTAGGCACTATACCATTTCAGTGGAGAAAATTGTTGGGAAATTTGGGGGGATGGATATATAAGGGGGAGGAAGTCACTGGCCAGTTTGAGGTGCTTCCATTGGTCTGGGTAACTAGCCATTTCTTCCTGATTGTGCCTAGTATATCCCAGACAGTTTGTTTCTATGCAGAAGAATTTTATATGAAATTTTCATTTCTTTGCAAAAACTTGTTCCTTCTTTCAGTTCATGACATCATCCATGCTAAAGTCTGAGTCATCTGCTTCCATTTTTGTTATTCCCCACATCCAGTCTTCAGCTAAGTCCTGTCAGTTCTACCTCAAGTCTTTCCCGTCTTTCTTCCTCACCTATGTAATTTCAGTAGTCTCTCAGCTTCACTTAACCTCTTATTCCAGCCTACTTTATACACAATATTAGATTCATCTTACTGAAACATAGTTCTGACCATGTATTCCATGTATGTGTTCTCTCTCCCCTATTAGACTGTAAGCTCCTTATGGGCAGGATCTGTGTCTGAGTCATCTTTGTATCTTGCCTAGCACCTATCAATAAATACTTCTTGAATGAACAAATGAATTCTCATTTCTCGACATAAAGCCTTGTCTAAAGTGAGATATTTTCCAGGTCATACATAGGTTTCTCCCTGGGGTAATTGGAAGTTATTGCATATAAAGTTGGTTAAATAGTAATAATTATGAGTTAACCACAGAAAATTTCAGAAAACTTTAATTTTTTTCCATTGGAATCAGCATGGATATGTGTATATGGATGGTTCAATAAATATACTTTTATATACATGTTTCACAGAAATTTTACATTCCATCTTCAAACTGCAGAAATATTTTTTTTTTTTACAAGCCAAAAAATAACTGCCATAACTTTTATGACTTCATGCAAAAAAAGGGGGGAAGAGTAAGGGGCAAAAGGGAATTAGTTGTTCAAGGTTGAGTGTCCAGTAAGAAGTAAAAATGTTACATTAAGGAAGCGATTGCTTAACACGCTGCTTAAGGTGGTAGCCAGACAAATCCTTAACTGCAGCATTAAGGCCATACCAAGTTTATACATATATACAAAGAAATTTCCATATAAAAGACATACTATCACATTTTCTTCTTCATAAGGATGAGGAACTTTGTAATTCTGACCTAATTTTCTAGGCCAATTAATTAAAATGTCCCCAGGCTGCTTTTTAGAAGTATCTTCTACTTTGGCTAGCTGTCAGAGTTGCCGCTATGTGAGCTTGTGACTTCTGGTCTGGCGTGAAAGTATGAATCATCTTGAACCTCTTCCATCATAGCACTATGTTGCTGAGCTAATTCATGCTGCCCAGCTAAGCACATTTTCTACATCCCCAAAGTATTTGGAATCACAGAATTGTAACTTGTGATTGTCTTACCTGTAACAGACTCCACAGTCATGCTGGCATTGTGACCTGAAGAATTACACAGTGCCCTTCTTAGATTCTTTGGGGTTAATGTAACTTCTTGAATAATGTACTAATGAACCATAGTGTTTGAGGAAACATGCCCTAGCTATTGGAAGTTTGTAACTTTTACCCCTTGTGTGCCGTGATACATTTAAGTTGGTAGCTACATTTTTGGAATAAAGGAAATGTAAAATTATTTGCAGAATAATAATAACCTGGGATTTGCTCTTCTGCCTAAACATCGAACTAGGGAACTTTTAAGACAAAGGGTGCATCTTTTGTGCAAGTATCTAAGCGGGCAAAATGGGGAAAACATGAAGGGCAAGTCCTTTGGGGATGACTTCCAATTAATGCAGAAGTCATTTGCTTTGGCAAGGTTGGGTGGGACTCTGAGATTGCACACTCTTGCCCTGTTGGCAGAAACTAGCCCATCTTAAGTTAGTCAATGAATCCTGAGTCAAAATGAAAGGTTGCTAAATCTAAGATCGAGTGTATAAATAACCCCTTCCTCCAGTGACTGTGCATTTATTTTGTAATAAACTCATTTTGGAATGTTTTAGCAATGAATTGGTATCTCTCTGTTGTCCTGTTCATCGCCAGTTTTCAAGTATGGCTCCAGTGTGTTCACAGCTATGGCTGCAAGGTAATTTGGTCTCTTTCTATAGCTTCCCTAGGCCAGTCAAGTTTGAGAATAAGGTCTCCGTAAGTGGCCTGTCCTGGGAGAGAGGACCAAGTGATTTGTGATTTGGAAGCACTGTGGTATGTTTGAACACTTGCCAAGTTAACAGTCACTGAGTATTCTAATCATGCACCAGCCACTCTTCACCCTAAATGTACTACAAGTTATTCATTGCAGTAACTTGCATCAATTCTAGATAAGGTGATTTTTAATCAACAGGTCTACTGTGAGGCTGATCTAGACAATGAGAGTGGAATAGCCTTTGGCAGTCATGGAATATCAAGAGGGCTTAAAAGTATTAGGTTTTTGTTTTGGTCATTTTGTGGTTCACTTTGTCCATTTCAAGTCCAAAGCAGTTGAAGACATGTTTTATCCAGTTTGTCAGACGTACTTGGAGACCACTGAGGTCCCTGCTATGTTTGTTTTGAAAGTAGAACTCAAGCTGTTTTTTTTTTTTTTTTTAAACATTGCACTAACCTTTTGTCTAATAAGCACAAAAATCACATTGAGTAGGTATTTTGTCTAGATCCATTCAGTATACTAAGCAGGCGGGACCTGTTGGGGATTTAATTTACTTATATCATTTTAACTGTTGTTAGTGCTGAAAATACAATGGCTTAAGTATTGGAAGATTGAACTACTAAAATATGAAGAAGTATGAATTTAAAATGCTCTGAAGTACCTTGTGGGAACTCAATTTTTTAGCCTTTTCTATACCATTCAGGCTAAATTGACATGTTGAGCATGGTATGCTTTTAGATGAGGTAGAAATACATCTAATGTGGGAAAAGTTGAGTTTAGCAAACTGCTTATTTGATATGTAAACAATTTTAAAAAAGATTTGAGGCAATCTTTACTGTGGTAGGTAATACTAACTTTTCTTTTCCCCAGTGTTCTAAAGAATTTGCTTAAGAAATGTAAACTTTTGTGAAAGAAACTATTCCTTTTCCATACTTGGACTAGCAGTGACTTAATACCAGTCAATACATGTTTGTCTTTATTTTTTTTCTACTCATATTTGGCTTCTTTTCCCCTCAGTGTACCTTTTTTCTTTATGGACCTGATTTTCATGCTTTGAATAGAGATACTCATTGGGAGAAGTAATTTCAGATGCAACTGAGGGTGTAAAAAAGGACATGCTAGACTGTTTTCCTCAGGCCTGTTTACTATTTCAGTTAGATCAATAAAACGTAATAGTTTGGATCAAAAGCTCTCCTTTAGAAATACTTTCTTCATTGTACTAAGTATTGCCTTGATAAACAACTCATAGACATAACTTTTTCAGAATAAATATAGAGTAGTGAGCTCATAGTAAAACCATGACTTTACCATACCTATCTATCTCCTTTCTGGTGGCTACCTAGGACAAACTAAATGCCTAGCACTTACTGGTTCAAACGGACACTCTTGAAGATGTGAATTTCTAGTGGGTACTCTTACTTCTGAGACAAAGGAAAAGTTAAGTTCTCTCAAAATAAGTACAGGGAAATCTGAGCTGGGCTGAAGGTGTCAGCTAATGGAAAGAAGATAGAAAGCCGCTCTGTTTGTGAGGGAGCACCCTATTGGTTTGTCTTTGAGAACTGCTATATTAATGAGTCCTGACCCTTTAAGCTTTTGATGTACTCTTAAATCTGTCTTCCCAAACATGTCTCCCATTGATCACACTTTATCCAAATGGATAATAACCTGGAATGTGCTGTCTATTTTTTTAACATCCATATTTTTGCTCATACTGTTCCCTCTGCCTGGAATCTTATCCTCATCTGTCGAAATCTCATCTATTCTTTAGGTTACTGCTGACATTCCATGATTTAATTTTTGCCCTTTCCATGGCACCCTCCTCATCCTGTTACATACTACATTCCACTTTAGTAATGACATTGGTGCTTTTATTATCCCCTCCTATATTGTAGGAAAAGGGGCTGTGTTTTTTTTCTGATGCCCTGCTTTCATGGTATACTGATTTGCCATTATAGATTTAATATACAGCAGGTAGAAAGACAGGTATAGGGAAGTTAAAAATCTGAATAGAAAAACTGGAGATTATGTATGCGTGTGGTTTTATGTAGTAAAATATATTCTAGTTCTTCCTGAGCCCATTCTAACTTATACTTTGAAAGAAGATTAACATGCTTTCTCCTGGCTAAGGAAACATTTAAAAAATCATCCAAAGACATGTACATGGACCTGGAGACCCACTAAACCAGACTAAATAGGGACCATTCAAAGAGTGCCACTTTTCCGAACAACATCCAGAGCTGACCAGAATGGGTACTGTGCTGGCCCTTAGAGCAGTAGCTAAGACATTGCTGACATCACTGCTGTGGCTCATGGTCCTGTCATGCCAAAGACCAAGCTAGATGCAACTGAAGAGACAGGTGAGGCCAAGTGGATTCTATGAAACACAATCGTAGAGGCCTTGTCCAATGAACTCATCTGGCTAGTTTGCACAGATAAAAGGACTTCAACACAAGCAGGAGCATCTACTTAACTTTTTTGGAGAGTGGCACCTCTGTTGACACACTTCTCTTATAATTTCATTTTCCTACTTCATGTCCAGAGCTTGGGTGGGAGTAAAGAGCCATTAGAAACTCCTCAGCTGGAATGAGACCACAATTACATAAATCCAGATAGTAAACTGCTATGGAAAAGAACCTTTTGTTTAGAATCTGAGCTCAATTGTCCCATCCTTCAAGAGATTTTGGATTGATTGACTCTCGGATTCCATTGATATAAAGCATACATAATATCCCTGTTGAGAAAGAGAGTGTTTTCTGATTATAAGAAGTGTTGAAACCATAGGAGTGCAGAAGCATTTCAGAAACCTTTCCAGGGTGAGGTCTTGTTTGAGGGTGAATATGGAGAGAGCTGGCTCAACTCCAGTCACATCTGCTATAAAATTGCTTCTTTTTATTGTAGTTAGTCAATGGTATGAATTTAGACAAACCCTCCAGTGGTCTGGAATGGTCGCACGTTTTCTGCTGTAGCTGCACTTAGAGTAACAGGAACTACCAGGGAATACATTGTTAAATCTTGCTGGAAGTTTTCTCTATGATTAAATTGGGGGTGGGGGAGGGGGGAACAGGGAGGAGTCATTAGAGTTATTTCTCTAAGGATATTTCACAAGTTCTGCTCTGATGGATTTCTGATTCTTGCAGAGGCTTTGGCAGAGAATTGAGACAACTGCCATGGGAAATGGGTTATAGCCTTCATAGGATACACATGCTAAAACACCAGAGTAGAATGTCCTGATGTGTGATGGGATTCTCAGGTGAGAAGCTAGTCTTAGAGGCAAGTCATCCAGTGCTGTGAAATGCCTTAACTTTCAAGGAAAAGGATTAAGATCATAATCTCTTCAAGGGCCAAGTCTCACTCTTCTTTTTTTTAAATGTCTCCCTACGTACTCAGCAGAAGGCCTGGGATGGGGTGCCAAGCCTGATACTAAAATACAATGAAATCTTTTACAACACACCGTATAGCTCTTCTTTTCTTCAACCCATCAAAATATTCAGTTTGGCTTTGAAGAATCTCCTGCAACTCCCTCTTTTTACAGGAGAGTAAATAGGCCAAGAAAGTGCAACAGCTTATCTATATTCCCATGATGAACCTGAGGTTATACCAGAAGAAGGATCTACCTCTCCTTGACCTGTCTACTTCAAATGGCAGGTGTGTTTAAATAAGATACTGGGTTTCTGGAGTTGCATAAGGAAACAGTTGAGTCTGAAGAAGAGGAGGTTAAAAGACAATGCAGGGAATTGTGGAGCCAGGTGGAGGTGGGAATGGGAGACCCATTATGCTTGGAATCAGTATGCAGCCAGCAGATGGTCTTTTATCCCCAGGTTAGTTAGCTGCTACTGCTTTGTAGCTGGTTAATGGCCTTACGTAGAATATAATTTCCATCACTGGGCTCTCTGAAGAGTATATTTTTGGTTTGCTATTCTCTACATTTTGACTTCGCGACCTAATGTTTCAGTGGAAACTTTGCAGAGCAATGAAATTTCAAAGTGCATGGGTAAGAGAATGAACAGAAATTGCAGCCTTAAAGGAAATAAGACAGGAGCTGCTATGTCCATTCTAGTCTACCCCTACTTACCTTGGAAATAAATCAGCATCTCTCACAGTTTGGTTTCATGCAATAAGACGCACAAACTGATGAAACGAGATGCTGACAGAAGAGAGGCAGTGGGAGGAGAAGGGGGAAAGCAAAGGAGAAGTAATGGTCTGTTAGCTGAAGGAGCCTTAGTATTAAAAATTATTGGGCAGTTTCTACTTTGGAACGCATTTTGCTGTTCTTATGAATGACAAAGCACCTTAATTACTGCTTTACATAACCACATAGCTCCATCAAAACAGCATGAAATAGCAACAACGTATGAGCAAACCTATCTACTGCCATTTCTGTCTCTACAGCTTGAGAAATCCTTAGGAAACAACAGGATGATAATTGGTAGAGGCATCATCTAGTATGGGCCCTTGTGAATCTAGGTTACTCAGGCCTGGGTGAGATGTTTGTAGGATACCTTTGTCTTTCTTTGACATTCTGGGATCCTCAGCTAAGACAATCAGAAAAAAGTTACTGGTTTCATTCTCTTAATACTGGGCTTGGTTGAGGAGGGCTTCATTTCAGGATTTTTTTTTAAAGTTATTTATTTCTACAGGGATTTCAACTTATCCAAGGATGTTCTCCCTCTGCATTGGGATTTCAGGATATGATAAGGCCAAAGCCTTGCCAACATACATGATTTCCCTTACACTGGTACAAGTAGTTCTCAAGAGCAAGGCAGCTCAATTAAAACAAGTCATATTTCTTTTACTCCTCCCTTTGGTCAGGATTAGCACTTGTCTCTGGCTTCATAGAACTGCAGGAAAATAAGGAGGGTTTTTTTTTGGAGGGGGGAGACGGAGTCTCACTCTTGTCACCCAGCTTGGAGTGCAATGGTGTGATCTCGGCTCACTGCAACCTCTGCCTCCTGGGTTCAAGCAATTCTCCTGCCTCAGCCTCCCAAATAGCTGGGATTACAGGCACCCGCCACCACACCTGGCTAATTTTTGTATTTTTAGTAGAGACAGGGTTTTACCATGTTGGCCAGGCTGGTCGCGACCTCCTGACCTCCGGTAATCTGCCCACCTTGGCCTCCCAAAGTGCTGGGATTACAGGCATGAGCCACCTCACCCAGCCAGGGAAGGTTCTTAATTCAAATTTCTGGAGTTGATTTCTGACAGAAGGAGCTCAGTGGTAGAAAAGAAGCTAAATTATATTTTAAAAACATGCTGTCTGATTGCCTGTTTAGAGAATTTTTTGGTTGGTTGGTTCAAGAAGGAATGATGCTATATATCAAGGGTAGAGGTTGATTCACTCTTTCTCAACGTACCTTACCAGCCCCTCAGAGTGCAAGCCACCTAGCCAACCCAGGAAACATAGCCGACAAAGAAAATCTTGCCTGCCTTTACAGAGTAGGCGTGGAGGGTGGGTAGAATGTGCAAAAGGTGCTCGTCGAATAAATAAGATGCTTTCTAGAGTGGTATTCATGGCTCCTTAACTGGGCTTCCAGACAGACTAGGAAACAGCTACAAATCTTAGATCTTGACTTCTGTCGTAAAGCTGATATAGATTGTACTACCACCAAGCCCTGTGCTTGCCAGATTCTTTTAGTAAGGAGGCAGTTACTACAGACATAATAATAACTCCTTCCATTTCAGTATGTTGCAATTAACTAAGGAAGCTAATTTTCACACAAGACTATTATCAGTGATGGTATCAGTTTAGCTGGGGCATCAGCCCACTCTGTAATCTAATCTAATGCAGCCTCACAAAATACCATCTCTATTTTTTATGATGCTGATAAAGATGTGTACTTTGAAGGAAAGGAACCATCTCTCATATTTATTTTTCTCCCCAGAATGAACAAAATAGCCTATGAAAAAGATGGGTGAGCTTTTGAGAGCGATTCATTTCTTATTTATTGACAGTTTAGAAGGAATAATTTGGGTCAAATAACCAACCCTCTTGTTTTTTAGACTCAAACTAAAAGTAGAGTTAAAATCAAGATACTACATACCCACATACACGGACATAGATTTTTTTTTTCCTTTCTATTCATGCCTGGTCTTGTTCATTCCCTAGAGTCTTAGCCAAGAATGTTTGAAAGGACTAGAGGGTGTCAAAGCTTAGCCATTTATTTTGACTGTTCTTGAAATGAATGAGATACATTATAAACTAATAAGTGAGAACCAATTAAGCAGAAATTCGGTCTGCTTAATTGGTACCTCCTAGATTTGGCTCCTAGGATTAGCTGTAGTTTTGGAGGGTGAAATCACCAATCCTCTATGCCAGTGTCCAGTTCTCACACCATGTATAAATACTAGTGTGGTCTAGATAAGCAAAGAGTTTGAAAACTGGTAAACCATTCATTGTACCTAAATCAGTTTTTTGGCTACCATACCACTTGGCATCTGTAATCCCAAAGCATAGTATCCCCTGTGCTCAAACTGAAGAGGAAATTAAGAAAGTATTGTGCTGTTCATTGGAGCCACTTAAAGTAATTGGCTTAGCTTATCTGGTTTGACTTTTCCATAAAGATGAAATTCATGTGATTTGTTAAATCCTTACTACATTATACGTTGGTGATAATGTCTTTTCCTTGAATATGCTTCCATTCTTAATTCATGATGATATTTTTGACTTTGTAATGATTGATGTCCTTTCCTCACCACCATTCACCAAGTGGGGCAAATAAAAAGGAAATCTGCAAATTTTCCAAAGAAAGGCAACAATGTGTGGGTCCATATGTTTGTGCATATGTATCCACACATCCATCTTGGAGGATTTAGAAATCAAAGTGACATTATATTTTTGGTTGTGTGAATTTCCTGTAGACTAGCTTAAACACAGAGTCATAGAGCACTTAGAGCTAAGAGGGAGTTTAGATACTATACTACTCTTCACATTGTGTATTTAGAGAAACTAAAGCCTAGTCATTTCCCCAAGGTCACTCAGCCTATTATAGTGGCAGGACTAAAATCCAGGTTCTTTTCATTGCTATAGTCACTCCACTCATGTTGATTTTCCATAAGGGACACTAGTTGAAATAGTCTGAGAGAAGATTTCAGTGACATTCCCTCCTCTGTGTCTCAAAGAGATGATTCAATTATTTGTTGGCTACTGTCAACCTGGCAGCTCCCAGTGGGCCCACAAGCTAAATATGGTGGCAGAAGTTCAAGGACCCAGCAGAGTTTGGGCAAATGGCCCAGTGATTTCTCTCAGATGGATTCCAGACACGACTTAAAAGGAGGCCGGTTTGGAACCTGCAGATTTATGTTTTGAGTGGAGGCAGAATGTCTTAGAACAATGGCGTTGTCTTTAGTTTCTGCTGGAGGTCTAGCACGATTGTTGCCTGATTCACTAAGACTTCAGACATTCTGAATTTAGTCCAGTAATGAGTAAAGTAGGAAGAAGGGCTTCTTTAATTTTTTTTAGATTAAAAAGTGATTTTCCCTAAGTAAAGTGAATAAAGTGCTAGTGAGAGGGCCTCTCCAGAGACTCATGCACCACTTGAGAATGTAGTGCTAATGAAAGGCGCTGACAGCAGCTCGAAGACTGATGTTCTCATCTTGAAGTATACTCGTTCAAGTCCCTCTTTTAAACTTTTCCTCCTTTGGACACATGTTTGTGATGGGGGAAAGGATGGTTGTAGATGAGAGACTCTCTACCCACTTGGCTCCCATCTCCCAAGATTTCTTAGTAAAATAGATTCCAGGTTCTATCTCATATCATCCAAAGCTGTAATACAGTTTAGCTTTTTGGTCTACACAGGCCAAGAGAAGGGAAGGCAATAATTTATTTTACCCGGACCTGGATGTAAACACCTTTACCATTCAAGCCTCAAAGCCAAACCCTTTTTTGGCTGCATAGTGCATTTTCCTTATGTAAATCTCTTTAGATCTTTGCCATGACCTGCTACTTTAGGCCTGTATTAGTTATTGTGCTGTGGGAATGGGAGAAAATCCTCTATGGGAAGGTGCTTTAGGGAAAAGTTAGGCTTCCAGTGTCTCTTCTCTGCTTACCACTCCTCCTCCATCCTGCCTCAAGTTGGAGATTTTTAAAAGACACGTGAAACCCCAGGCCTCAGTACAAACTGATTGTCAGCTATCTCAACATTCTACGTACACCTTTGATCCAAAGCTCACACACTAAAGTGCAAAGAAAGAAATGGAACCCCAGTACTCTGGCCATGGGCCAAAGCAGGGAAAATGCTTCAGACAGTGGTGCCATTATTTCAGGCATAGTGCTGTTGACATTGGACAGAGAGGCCTGCTGTCTCCACCTTGCAGACCTCCCATCTGTGATATCCATTTCTGTCAGTAGGACCATGCCCACCCACCCCACCCCCCAAACTAAATTCGTCTGCTGGTCCTTCTTTTTTTCTGGAGTGCCCTAGCTGTCCCAGGACAATTCTGGCACTTCAGAATTGAAAGAGAAATACTTGTCTAACTTTCCTAAATGTTAAACAAAGCACCTAAAAGGAAAGAAACAGACTTACAAAAATATAACGGGGTCAGCCCCCCAAACTTTGCACATTATGATATATGATATGTCAAAATATAACAAACATTTTCTAAACATTACCACATTACCATCTCTCTCCACCCATTTATACCTAATCGGCAGCAGACTCAACACTGCCCTTTCACCTCTTAAAACTTTACTCTGTAGAACCACTAGATAATAAATATATTTCACACCACTGACCCCACCTTCCCAAACATGCACTCAGTTGCAGTTCCAAAGAGACTCTCCAAAAAAATAGTCATTTGAAAAAAGTACCTGTTTACACTCAGTCTATCTGCATATTATTTTTCAAGATTATTACTTTTTTTAACCATAAAAAAGATTGCATATTGGCAATATAATGAGAAAACCACGTTGGCCATTTGTGGGTGCTGGTGAAGGGTGAGTGGGGCGTTGTTGAAGCACAGAAGCAAGAGGGCTCAGAGAGGGGCAATTGTGGTCCTCAGCCTTGAGATGTGAGGGTTGAGCTGGGGTTACCTACATTCTCAATCCTTGGCCTCTGAAATGTCCGTCTCTTTAGTCACTCCCTTCTCGTCTCTCTACCTGTCCCCATTTCCACTACCCATTCCCATACCACACAGCCTTCTTGAAGCAGAGGCAAGATGGCTTTTTGGCATGTGTCCGCCTGGGTCAGTTTGAAGACAGGTATGGCATTTGGAGGGGTATGATGTGGGACATACACCAGAGCAAGCTTATTTGTGACTGTTTCCACTCTGGGAAAAATTGTCCGTTACTTCTGTGACTTTAAAAATTTAAGCAGTTACTAGGCTGATAGGTTAAGAAACAAATCTTTTGTTTTTGGGGTTTTGCATTAATATTAAGCATGAATATATATCATATATTACATTGCTTTCTTTCTGCTCTGGGGCAGACTGCGCTCTCCTTCCAAACAGGAAAACTGCACAGCCCATGGACTGAGATTTTTGAAAGCTATTATTTCCCCAATCCCCCACCCCCTGCCCTTACCCCCTCCCTTCCTCCCAGCCCTCGGTTCCTATATTAGAAAAGTCCCTCCTGACCCCCCGCCCACAGCCCATCTGAGGTTAAATAGTGCCACATTGTAAAATTCATGCATCACTGCATTTTGCTATTGCACATATTGCAGAGAGAGTTGTGTAAGTGTGCCCCCTCCCTCCCTTCCCCTTCTCTTCCTTAGTCTCTCAGATTCCTGTGCTATTCCCATGTTCCCCTCTCCCAGCCTCCCCCAACCTTTCAGACCCTTCACTGGTTGTGGACGTCCTCTCTACGGACAATCTTGTAGATGATCCAGTAGAACATGTTGAAAATGAGGAAGGCCATGGGGAAGCCAATGCGGGATATTTTGTCGATCTTCTTGGCCCTCTGGATGAAGAGTTTTCGCATCTCCTCTGGGGACTTAGATGGTGCAGGAGGGGGGTTGGTGGTGTTACTGTTGTTGGCGCCCTTGACTGAGATGCCATCCTTGGCCTGTAGACAGGCTGGGCCCATCCCGTAGGCAGAGAAGTTAAAGCGGCCTTCTCCAGCTTCATCCTCCTGGAATAGATTCAACATGGGGCTCTACTTAAAATAAGACAGGGGCTAGGCACCCTCCCTGCAAGGCACTCCCTTGGGGGCCAGGCCATGCCTATCTGGTTCTCCCTGCTTTCCAGACTGCATCACTCTAGGTTTCTGGAGGCTTTTTGGCTGGCTGGGGAGTTCTGCCTTATAGAGGGGCGCCACTTGCCTGCTGAAACAGATGCAAAACAGGGGATAGGAATGTGGTTTAGAGTCTGGAGACCTGTGTTCAAGTCCCAGCTGTATCAATTGCTGGTTGTATGACCATAGGCAAGTAATTTCCTTCTGTGAGTCTCGGGGATTTTTATTTCATTTTTTCTTCAATCTGGGGGATAAGATTCTCCCCACTACTCCACAAGTTTCTTTTGACCATCAGAGGTTATAATTGAGAACATATTCAAGGTTGTACTGGGTTTTAGTTAGAAATTCAGAGGACAATTTGGACAGATCCCCTGCTTTGCCTCTGTTGCTTCCTTGCCCTCTTCCCCATCCCATTTCCCAGTTAATAGCTCCCAGGAGTGGGTGGTAAGGGGGATGGCTATGGGCCAGGATGGAGCAGGAGCTCTGGGCCTCACTTCCGTTCTACAAGCCAGGGAAGCCACAGCTTCTTCCTGCCTCTACGTTCCCACATCCCTGGCAGTTGTAACTTCAGACAGACCTCTGGATTTTTACTAAGTTTTCATTCAAGACCCTTCATCTTTTGGCTCCAACTTACCTTTCCAGGCTTTCCTTCTCCCCCACCAGATACTGTGCAGCCCTCCAGGTTTGTACATTTTCTCTTGTGCCTTCTCACGTCCCTTCCTTATGCTCACTACCAAAATGCCTGCTGCCCTGATCCTTCTAGTTCATCTCTTTCCCAGGTCATGGTGGTCTTGCCCTGGTCTGAATCATGGAGGCACTATTGTCTGCTCTCCTCATGTCCAGCTTTGTTATCTTTGCATGTGAGCTCTGAGGAGGAATTGAGAGTCTAATGTTCTGGTCTCAACTGAGCTGTTGATTCAATGTTGGCACTGGGAAGTTTTATCAGCTCACATTGCCCACCTAGATAATGCTTTCAGGAAAGGAACACCGTCTTCTGCTTGTTCCTGTGCAGGACCGGGCCAACAGAGAACAAGAAACTCAGTATAGGATTCACTGGTGCCTCTCCATCTCTCCTGTAGGATAGGCCACCTTCTGGTTTGTTTGTTTTGTTTTATCTTGTTTGTAGAGATGGGGGGTCTCGCTATGTTGCCCAGTCTGGTCTTGAACTCCTGGCCTCGAGATCCTCCTGCCTCGGCTTCACAAAGTTCTGGGATTACAGGTGTGAGCCACTGTGTCCAGCCCACCATTGCAACAGCCTCCAATCTGCCCCCACCACCCAACCCATCTGAGTCGTTACAACACAGATCTTGATCATCTTTTGCTTAGAACCTTTTAATAGGCTGCCACTGACTTCAGGTTAATTAAAATCCTGAACATGATAAACAAGGCCTTAGAACCTGGACCCTGCCTGCTTTTGCAGTCTCATCTTGTGCCATTTCTATCTGGTGTTCTATGCTTTAGTCACTGAAATATTTCCTTATATTTGAAAATGTCATGGTTCTTTTCTTGAACTCTGGGCCTTTGTGCAAGTTGTTCTCCCTGCCTAGAACACACTCTGAACCCCATCTCTTGTCTCCAACTCCTCTTTCACCTAATTCTTCCTCAGAAGCCTTCTCTGAGCTCCCAAGTATAGGCTAGCCGTTCCTGCTGTGTGCTCCATAAGCTCTCTGTACATATCTCCGTCTTTTTTTAAGCTCTTATCACATTGTATGGTAATTTCTTGATTAGCGTCTGTCTCTTACTAGATTATAAGCTCCATGCAAAGTCTGTCATGTTCACTGCACTCTCAACACTGAACATATGAACATAGTCCCTGGTTCATAAGCTCAAAACTTGGTATATGTTTGTTGAACAAATGTTTACTTGTATATCTTCACCAGCTTTAGTGTCCTTTTTTGTTGTTGTTGTTTGTTTGTTTAAATGGAGTTGTATTTTTAGCACCAGAAGGGTTTGAGACATATGGTAAATGCTCAAGAAATCCTTGGAAAATGAATGAATCTTGTCCAACATCTTCATTGCAGAAGTGAGGAGGAAGAGGATGTGCTACCTACAGTGCCTGGCAAACAGGTGCTCAGTAAGTACTTGTCTATGAATAGGGCAACAGTAGAAGATTCAATGCCAGGGCCAAGGAGAGGAGTTGGGGAGAGCCAGCCAAATTGCTGGACCTAGTACTTAGAAGGGGGTCTAAGTCTGACTCTATTGCATTTCAATGAAAATCTCCCCTTGCTGGAGCTGGGGTGTTGTTTTATTTTTATTTTTATTTTTTATTTTAAACTGGGACCTAGTTACGTAGGGGGAAGCACCAAATTAACTTTTTATGCTGCTTTGGGTGAATTATTCTTTGCCTTTCTCATCTGTTAAACATGGGAGTAGGAGGAGTAGAGGTTTGGATTGAAGGCCCCATCTAGCTAGAGGATTATCAATTTCATATTGTGTCTGGGAGAAAAATTCCCTAGGAATGACTGGTAAAAGGCTTGCAATTCTTATTGGAACCAGCAGGTGGCAGGAAATGCATGCCCAACTGCATCTGGAGCTGCTTAGAGCTGGAGCAGGGGAAATCTGGTAGTGTACTCTGGAGCTCAGGGAAGTTGCTAGTAGTATGCCTGCTGAGTCTGGTGCTCACAGATATGGTTTCCTAATAATTTGCCTAAGGAGGCCGGCCAGAGAATTCGAGAACCAGATGCTTTCTGCACAACAAATGAGGCAACATGGGAAGATGGTGGGAGTTGGGAAAGCTGTCCAAGATCACAGGCTCTGAGAAATTCAGGCATGTAGCTAGTTCTTCTCCACTCACCATCTGGGACTTAAAATCCCTTCTGCAAACTTCCTGTTAAAGAGAGTTTCTGCAGAAGAAGCTTGTACACCTCTAGGGTACAAATCACTTCCAGAGCGGCTTACTCTAAGGAAACTATTCTTTATGGTGAGCTCACTTCTGCATCATTGTAGTTTCTGACATTTGGGCCAACTTAAGAGCCCTTATGAATGAGATTACGTTAATTCAAATGCATAGAAGGAGGCAGGCAGGAGAAATGTGAGTGGTAAAGTGAGTTAGGGCTGAAAAATATCCCTGGTTAGAAGGGATGGTATTAACTGGAAAATGCATTCCCTACCTAAAGGCAGTTCCGGTGCACCAATACCTTATGGGAAGCACATTCAGTGTGGCTGGATGCTGTGATTTTTTTTTCTAGTGAAGCCAGAAGTGTGATTTTTAAATGCTGACCCCTTAAGTCCAGATTTTAAAAACACTCCAGGCCAAAGTAGAGATATTTGCACACCAAATCTGGCCTTCTGGCTACTAGTTTTTGACCTTCGCCATGGGATGAGGCTTAGTTTTTATTTAAGATCTAATACAGGACGATTTTTATCTGCTTCAGGATGGACACACTGATGAACAGATAAGAACTCATGGTGGTATGGTTAATGTTTGGAGAAGAACCTCGGGTCTTTTAGCACCTCTCCTGCCTTTGCCATCAGTGCCTCATGATACCGGTGACTTGGCCTTGCTATTGTGGGTGTTTCTCATCAGTTGCATGGAAGGAGTGGATAGGGTGATTGCTGAGTATCTTCAAAGGAGGGAACAGAGCAGGAGAATCTGATCAAATCTAGCTAGTGGCCTTATTCACATTTTATCTGGCCAGAGATAGTGTTTGTTTTCTTCTAGTGTGTCAAACTGGTAGATACTTGGGGAGCGTAGAAGCAGCCTTTGAAAGTACCATAGGCCCACCATACTACATATCTTCAGGAGGCTCCATTCCCATTTTAGTCTATACAAACAGCATCTACTGGAGCTGTGCAGTGCCCAATCAAAGGGGCTGGTGCTAGTAAAATATCTTGGACATGATCTTTTCAAATTAGTGGTTTTAACAAATGTCTCTAGCAGATGAAATTACAAAAAGCAGCTAGTGTATAGGGAAAATGGAAAAATAAAATCCTAGAGATACTTATGTTTGGTCAGTTTCTTTCTTTCTTTCTTTCTTTTTTTTTTTTTTCTTGAGACAAAGTCACTATGTTGCCCACATTGGTCTGGAACTCCTGGGCTAAAGCAATCCTCTCACCTCAGTCTTCCTAGTAGTTGGGATTATAGGCACAAGCCATCATGCCAGTTGCTTAAATAGACTTTTTTTTTTTTTTAAAGCATCAGAGGCTAGGTATTAAATGGACAATATAGAGTAACTAAAACTAGGGGTCATTTAAGAAGTTCTATCTGGCTTGCTGAACCCAAGACAATTTCCTCCTTCAATGTAGTTTAGAAGGATGGTGATATCTTAATTCCCATGGACATCTTCTGTCTTGGAACGTCGGCCTCCTCCCTGTGGTAAACTGCCAGAAGTTAATTGAATCATATTGCTGATGTTTAAGAAACACACTGATGGAAATGTAATCATTTTAATCCTTGGCACTTGTGCGGCAGGAACAAAACTTAAAGCTACTTTGGCATCCCCTGATTTAATTCTCACCAGAATTTCCCTTTATACGCATTTTGCACATGAAGAACCTGGGCCCAAGTAGGCTAGCTCGAAGTCTCATACTAAAGAAAACTAAAGAGGCAGGGTCCTTTGTCACAGCACATTGCGCCTGGGCAGACAACTATTTTGTTTTGTTTTATTTTATTTTTGAGCTTTACTGATTAATAGACAACGATTTTAAATAGGTCAGTCTAAAGCTTGTAGGACCTGGCATATTGCAGGTATGTACTGTGACCTGCAACACTATGACAGGTCATAATGTATGGGTCCCTGGTTGCCCTAATCTGTCAGTGGAAAAACTTCAGACTCTGTCTGAAGGCTTCTTCTTTATTGCTTTTAATGGCAAAAACTGCAATTATTTTTGCACCAACCTAATCGTTTGTTTATCCCTTTGTTCATTTGTTTAACAAATACTTATTGCATGCTCACTATATGTTAGGCATTGTGTTAGGCACCAGGGATATAGCACAGAGCAAAACCAAACACGGTCTCTGCCTTTATGGAGCTTGCGATTTGGTGGAAGAGATCGGCTTTAAAAAAATCACATCATTGAATTTATGCTTTTAAATCAGGATACATTTTTAGAAGTTTAGAAATTAAGTTCAAGTAGAACATGGCATTTGCTAGGGGACACAGTGCACTGGAAGAGCAGTACAGGGAAAGAGAACAAGATATTTAAAATCCTGTGTGTATGTTTGAAGAACTAAGAAAAAAGCTAGGGTGGTTGGATCTTCTGGGGAACTAGTTATGGACCCACGATATGGAGCAGTTTGCTCCAGCAGGCTGCATGCTCCCCATTGGCATTCTTTGGTCAGTGCACAACCTCGTGAACAGAGGTTGGTAACTTCTCAGAGGTGCCCTGTCAAATATTCCTTTATTCAATCCTTCATATGGAGAGAGAACCCACTCTGGCGGAGATCTTGCTTGTTGCCTCTTTCCTGGAGGCAGGAAGCAAAGGCCTGAACCTGGGCATTCTATGTTAAGATCTGACCTTTTGTGGTGCAATTGTCTTCTGGAATCAAGCCTATTAAAACAATGCAGGCTTGCAGAAAAAAGCCAGTGGACACTTCCCAATCTTTCAGGTTTATAGTTAGTTATTTTCTTGACCCCATCAGCTTTTAGTTAATTAGTTGCGCCTTTAGGCATAACTTGATAATTTCTGTAGTGTTACTGTTACGATTCGAAGAGTGACTGCCTATAGACCCAACTAGGGCATTATTTATGGGAGGGAAAGCCGAGACCTCTAGGTCTTTAATTCCTATTTCTAGCCTGCCTTGCACATTGAGAAGGATGGACCATTGAAACAAATAACACAAGACAAGACTGCTTAGAACTCTTTTGTTTACTACCTGCTGTCCCTCCTTAGGCAGTGACCCAAAGGCCTACCTTGTGATGTCTCCGCTTCCTCCTGAATCGGAGCAGCTCCTTATGTTGCCGAGACACAAAGTTAACGGCAGCATATTCTAATAGGGCTGAGAACACAAAGAGCAGGCAAACTGCCATCCAAATGTCAATGGCTTTCACATAGGACACCTAGAGTGGGGGTGGAGGAGAAACAGGGAGGTGAAAGCAGGGGAATGTAAAACATTAAGCATGGCGGAATATTTTCTGCTCTTCGGTAATTCCCCACATCACCCACTGCTGTCTGCTTCTCAGCTGGGATATTAGGGTGGAGGTATAGAGGAAAACAGAAAAGAAATGCATCAGACAGACTGGAAAGAATATTGGGGGTAAATAGATTATGGTACCTATGACAGTACTGAAGAGAGGACAATGGTATATTTAGCATTATCACTTAGAACAGAATGCTGTCTTTCATTTAAGGGTGATTGGAACAAACTGTTGTAGTGAGCATTAAAAGTGAATGGAGGATGTCAGCAAAAATGACATCGTAAGGACCTGAAAATTCCTCCAAAAAATTAATGAGAACACTGGAAAAAATTGTCAGTGCCAACTTTTCAGAACTCCACTAATTACCAAAGGCTTATATCAGTCCTGTGAACATTTATTCAAGAAAATCAGCTGAATCTTAATAAGAACAGCAAGCTTTGTGGCAGTGTTTAAAAGTGTTATTGAGATATAATTCACCTACCATACAATTCACACATTTAAAGTGTATAGTTTAATGATTTTTAGAATATTCACACATATGTGCAATCATCATCATCATCAGTCAATTTTAGAACATTTTCATTACCTCAAAAAGAAATGTTACCTTTTAGCTGTCACCTCTCTATTCCCCCAGCCATAAACAACCACTAATCCATATTTTATATGAATGAAATAATGCAATATGTGGCTTTTTATGATTGGCCTCTTTCACTCAGCATATTTTCAAGGTTCATTCACATCGTAACATGTATCAGTATTTCATTCCTTTTTATGGCTGAATAATACCCTGTTTTATGGATATACAACATTTTGTTTATCCATTAATCAGGTAATGGATATTTAAATTTTCTACCTTTTAGCTACTGTGAGTAATGCTGCTATAAACAACCATGTACAAGTTTCTGCACGGACATGTATTTTCATTTCCCTTGGAGCTTTGTGGTGTTTTGCCCTATTCCTGTCATAATCTATCCAGCTCCATAGTAGCCTTGAAAACCAACAGCTGTCTGGAAGCCATTGGATGGAGCAGAACACAGTTGGAGCTTCTTCAATGCCTCATTCCCAGAGAGTTATCATCATTTGATATATCTCATGGTTCCCTCAAAGATGCCACTCACAAGGCTGTCTTTGACCTGATTTGAAGTTGGCCCCGTGTGAACAACCTTTTCTTTGAGGGCATTTTTCAAAAGCAATCAATAGTAATTGCCACCTGAGGCAGTTGGGGCAAAATAATAGGTTAATCAAAAAGCTGAAAAAGAAAAGCAGGGTAATGAGTTGTTTATAGGGGGCTTTGGAAAGCTGTGACATATTCTTGGGAAACTGTGTGCAAGCTTAGAGCTGTGTGAATTCCCGGGAAGACTTGAGATGGCTCTAGGCTCTCACCTTTGGCTAACCTTGATAGTCTGAGCAAGCAGGAAGTGGAGCCTGAGTCAAAGTTGTAAACTGCCTCACAGAATGTTTAAGGTAGAGAGCCCCTTGGCAAAGGCTAGGAGACTTATAGGTTCCAGGCATTTAGGAAACCTTTATCTGATTTTTAGCTGACTACCAACCTGAGCAGAGACTTCAGTAGTCCCACAAAACAAATAATACGAACTTTACGGAATTAGTTCAGAAAAGTTACTGAATAGCAACAGCAACAAATCCTGAAGAGAGGGGAGAATTTGATTTTCAAAGTTGCCACATTATATTATTAAAATGTCCAAACTTGGCTGGCAAGATGGCCAAATAGGAACAGCTCCGGTCTGCAGCTCCCAGCAAGATCAATGCAGAAGGCGAGTGATTTCTGCATTTCTAACTGAGGTACCCAGCTCATCTCACTGAGACTGGTTAGACAGTGGGTGCAGCCCACAGAAGGTGAGCTGAAGCAGAGTGGGGTGTCACCTCACCCAGGAAGCACAAGGGGTTGGGGATCTCCCTCCCCTGGCCAAGGGAAGCCCTGAGGGGCTGTGTCATGAGGGATGGTGCACTCCGGCCCCAGATACTACTCTTTTCCCAGTGTCTTTGCAACCCGCAGAAAAGGAGATTCCCTTGGGTGCCTATGCCACCAGGGCCCTGGTTTTCAAGCACAAAACTGGGCAGCCGTTTAGACAGACACCGAGCTAGCTGCAGGAGTTTTCTTTTTTCATACCCCAGTGGCACCTGGAACCCCAGCAAGACAGAACCATTCACTCCCCTGGAAAGGGGGCTGAAGCCAGGGAGCCAAGTGATTTAGCTCAGCAGATCCCATCCCCATGGAGCCCAGCAAGCTAAGATCCACTGGCTTGAAATTCTCGCTGCCAGCACAGCAGTCTGAAGTTGACCTGGAACACTTGAGCTTGGTGGGGGGAGGAGTGTCCACCATTACTGAGGCTTGAGTAGGCGGTTTCCCCCTCACAGTGTAAACAAAGCTGCCAGAAGTTCGAACTGGGTGGAGCACACCACAGCTCAGCAAAGCCTCTGTAGCCAGGCTGTGTCTCTAGATTCCTCCTCTCTGGGCAGAGCATCTCTGAAAGAAAAGGAGCAGCTCCAGTCAGGGGCTTATAGATAAAACTACCAACTCTCTGGGACAAAGCACCTAGGGAAAGGGACAGCTGTGTGAGCAGCTTCAGCAGACTTAAACGTTCCTGCCTGCCAGCTCTGAAGAGAGCAGTGGATCTCCCAGCACAGCACTCGAGCTCTGCTAAGGGACAGACTGCCTCGAGTGGGTCCCTGACCCCTGTGCCTCCTGATGGAGAGACACCTCCCTGCAGGAGTGGAAAGACAACTCATACAGGAGAGCTCTGGCTGGCACCTGGCAGGTGCCCCTCTAGGATGAAGCTTCCAGAGGAAGGAACAGGTAGCAATCTTTGCTGTTCTGCAGTCTCCACTGGTGATAACTAGGCACACAGGGTCTGGAGTGGACCTCCAGCAAACTCCAGCAGACCTGCAGCTCAGGGGCCTGACTGTTAGAAGGAAAACTAACAAACAGAAAGGAATAGCGTCAAAATCAACAAAAAGGACATCCACACAGAAATCCCATTTGAAGGTCACAAGCGTCAAAGGCCAAAGGTAGATAAATCCACGAAGAAGAGGAAAAGCCAGCACAAAAAGGCTGAAAATTCCAAAAACCAGAATGCCTTTTCTCCTCCAAAGGATCACAACTCCTTGCCAGCAAGGGAACAAAACTGGACAGAGAATGAGTTCGACAAATTGACAGAAGTAGGCTTCAGAAGGTGGGGAATAGCAAACTCCTCCAAGCTAAAGGAGCATGTTCTAATCCAAGGCAAGGAAGCTAAGAACCTTGAAAAGAGTTTAGAGGAATTGCTAACTAGAATAACAAGCTTAGAGAAGAATATAAATGACCTGATGGAGCTGAAAAACACAGCGCAAGAACTTCGTGAAGCATACACAAGTATCGATAGCTGAATCGATCAAGCGGAATAAAGGATATCAGAGATTGAAGATCAATTTAGTGAAATAAAGCATGAAGACAAGATTAGAGAAAAAAGAATGAAAAGGAACAAACAAAGCCTCCAAGAAATACAGGACTCTGTGAAAAGACCAAACCTACGTTCAGTTGGTGTACCTGAAAGTGACGGGGAGAATGGAACCAAGTTGGAAAACACTCTTCGGGGTATTATCCAGGAGAACTTCCCCAACCTAGCAAGACAGGCCAATATTCAAATTTGGGAAATACAGAGAACACCACAAAAATACTCCTTGAGAAGACCAACCGCAAGACACATAATTGTCAGATTCACAAAGGTTGAAATGAAGGAAAAAATGTTAGGGGCAGCCAGAGGGAAAGGTCAGGTTACCCAGAAAGGGAAGCCCATCAGACTAACAGCGGATCTCTTGGCAGAAACCCTACAAGCCAGAAGAGACTGGGGGCCAATATTCAACAATCTTAAAGAAAAGAATTTTCAACCCAGAATTTCATATCCAGCCAAACTAAGCTTCATAAGCAAAGGAGAAACAAAATCCTTTACAGACAAGCAAATGCTGAGAGATTTAGTCTCCACCAGGCCTGTCTCACAAGAACTCCTGAAGGAAGCACTAAACATGGAAAGGAACAACTGGTACCAGCCACTGCAAAAACATGCCAAATTGTAAAGACCGTTGACACTATGAAGAAACCACATCAACTAATGGGCAAAATAACCAGCTAGCATCATAATGATAGGATCAAATTCACACATAACAATATTAATCTTAAATGTAAACAGGCAAAATGCCCCAGTTAAAAGACATAGACTGGCAAATTGGATAAAGAATCAAGACTCATCAGTGTGCTGTATTCAGAAGACCAATCTCACGTGCAAAGACATATATAGGCTCAAAATAAAGGGATGGAGGGATATATATATATTTTTTTCTTTTGAGACAGAGTTTTGCTCTTGTTGCCCCCCAGGGTGGAGTGCAATGGCATGATCTCAGCTTGCCAAATCCTCCGCCTCCTGGGTTCAAGTGATTCTTCTGCCTCAGCCTCCCGAGTAGCTGGGATTACAGGCATGCGCCACCATGCTTGGCTAATTTTGTATTTTTAGTAGAGATGGGGTTTCTTCATGTTGGTCAGGCTGGTCTCGAACTCCTGACCTCAGGCTATCCACCTGCCTCGGCCTCCCAGCGTGCCGGGATTATAGGCATGAGCAATCATGTCTGGCAGGATGGAGGGATATTTACCAAGGAAATGGAAAGCAAAAAAAAAAAAAAAAAAAAAAAAAAAAAAAAAAAAAGCAGGAGTTGCAATCCTAGTTTCTGATAAAACAGACTTTAAACCAATAAAGATAAAAAAAGACGAAGAAGGGCATTACATAATGGTAAAGGGATCAATGCAACAAGAAGAGCTAACTATCCTAAATACATATGCACCCCATATACACCCAGATTCATAAGGCAAGTTCTTAGAGACCTGCAAAGAGACTTAGACTCTCACACAATAATAGTGGGAGACTTTAACACCCCACTGAAAATAATATTAGATCAACGAGACAAAAAATTAATGAGGATATTCAGGATGTGAACTCAGCTCTGGACCAAGTGGACCTAATAGAAATCTACAGAACTCTCCACCCAAAATCAACAAAATATACCTTCTTCTCAGCAACACATCACACTTATTCTAAAATTGACCACATAATTGGAAGTAAAACATTCCTCAGCAAATGCAAAAGAATGGAAATCATATCAAACAGTCTCTCAGACCACAGCACAATCAAATTGAAACTCAGGATTAAGAAACTCACTCAAAACCACAAAACTCCATGGAAACTAAACAACCTGCTCCTGAATAACTACTGGGTAAATAACGAAATTAAGGCAGAAATAAATAATTTCTTTGAAACCAATGATAACAAAGACACAACATACCAGAATCTCTGGGACACATCTAAAGCAGTGTTTAGAGGAAAATTTATAGCACTAAATGCCCACAGGAGAAAGCAGGAAAGATCTAAAATTGACACCCTAACATCAGAATTAAAAGAACTAGAAAAGCAAGAGCAAACAAATTCAAAAGCTAGCAGAAGACAAGAAATAACTAAAATCAGAGCAGAACTGAAGGAGATAGAAACATGAAAAACCCTTCAAAAAATCAGTGAATCCAGGGCTGGTTTGTTGAAGATTAACAAAATATATAGACTGCTAGCCAGCCTAACAAAGAAAAGAGGCTGGGTGTGGTGGCTCATGCCTGTAATCCCAGCACTTTGGGAGGCCAAGGTGGGTGGATCATGAGGTCAAGAGATCAAGACCATCCTGGCTAACACGATGAAACCCCGTCTCTACTAAAAAATACAAAAAATTAGCCGGGCGTGGTGGCAGGCGCCTGTAGTCCCAGCTACTTGGGAGGCTGAGGCAGGAGAATAGCGTGAACCCAAGAAGTGGAGCTTGCAGTGAGCCAAGATTGCGCCACTGCACTCCAGCCTGGGCGACAGAGCGAGACAACGTCTCAAAAAAAAAAAAAAAAGAAGAATGAAATAGACACAATAAAAATGATAAAGGGGATATCACCACTGATCCCACAGAAATACAAACTACCATCAGAGAATATTGTAAACACCTCTATGCAAATAAACTAGAAAATCTAGGAGAAATGGATAAATTCCTGGACACATACACCCTCCCAAGACTAACCCAGGAAGAAGTTGAATCCCAGAAAAGGTCAATAACAAGTCTGAAATTGACACAGTAATTAATAACCTACCAACCAAAAAAAGCCCAGGACCAGAAGGATTCACAGCCAAATTCTACAAGAGGTACAAAGAGGAGCTGGTACCATTCATTCTGAAACTATTCCAAACAATAGAAAAAGAGGGACTCCTCCCTAACTCATTTTATGAGGCCAGCGTCATCCTGATACCAAAACTCATTTTATGAGGCCAACATCATCCTGATACCAAAACCTGGCAGAGACACAACAAAAAAAGAGAATTTCAGACCAATATCCTTGATGAACATCAATTAGAAAATCCTCAGTAAATTACTGGCAAACTGAATCCAGCAGCACATCAAAAAGCTTATCCATGACCATCAATTCAGCTTCATCCCTGGGATGCAAGGCTGGTTCAATATATGCAAATCAATAGATATAATCCATCATAAAGACAGAACCAATGCCAAAAACCCATGATTATCTCAATAGATGCAGAAAAGGCCTTCGATAAAATTCCACACCCCTTCATGCTAAAAACTCTCAATAAACTGGGTATTGATGGAATGTATCTCAAAATAATAAGAGCTATTTATGACAAACCTGCAGCCAGTGTCATATAGAATGAGCAAAAGCTGGAAGCATTCCCTTTGAAAGCCAGCACAAGACAAGGATTCCCTCTCTCACCACTCCTATTCAACATAGTATTGGAAGTGCTGGCCAGGGCAATCAGGCAAGAGAAAGAAATAAAAGGTATTTAAATAGGAAGAGAGAAAGTCAAATTATATCTGTTTGCAGATGACATGATTGTATATTTAGAAAACCCCATTGTCTCAGCCCAAAATCTCTTTAAGCTGATAAGCAACTTTAGCAAAGTCTCAGGATACAAAATCAATGTGCAAAAATCACAAGTATTCCTATACACCAATAATAGAGACCCAAATAATGAGTGAACTCCCATTCACAACTGCTGCAAAGAGAATAAAATACTTAGGAATACAGCTTACAAGGGATGTGAAGGACCTCTTCAAGGAGAACTACAAACCACTGCTCAAGGAAATAAGAGAGGACACAAACAAATGGAAGAACATTCCATGCTCATGGATAGGAAGAATTAATATTGTGAAAATGGCCATACTTCCCAAAGTAATTTATAGATTCATTGCTATCCCCATCAAGCTACAATTGACTTTCTTCACAGAATTAGAAAAAACTACTTCAAATTTCATATGTAACCAAAAAAGAGCCCACATAACCAAGACAATCCTAAGCCAAGAGAACAAAGCTGGAGGCATCACACTACCCAACTTCAAGCTATACTACAAGGCTACAGTAACCAAAACAGCATGGTGCTGGTACCAAAACTGATATATAGACCAACGGAACAGAACAGAGACCTCAGAAATAACGCCACATAACTATAACCATCTGATCTTGACAAAAACAAGCAATGGGGAAAGGATTCCCTATTCAATAAATGGTGTTGGGAAAACTGTCTAGCCATAAGCAGAAAACTGAAACTGCACCCCTTCCTTACACCTTATACAAAAATTAAGATGGATTGAGGACTTAAATGTAAGACCTAAAACCATAAAATCCCTAGAAGAAAACCTAGGCAATACCATTCAGGACATAGGCCTGAACAAAGCCTTCATGACTAAAACACCAAAAGCAATGGCAACAAAAGCCAAAATTGACAAATGGGATCTAATTAAACTAAAGAGCTTCTGCACAGCAAACAACAACAACAACAACAACAAAAACCCAAAAAACTATCATCAGAGTGAACAGGCAACCTACGGAATGGGAGAAAATTTTTGCAATCTATCCATCTGACAAAGGCTAATATTCAGAATCTATAAAGAACTTAAACAAATTTATAAGAAAAACAACCCCATCAAAAAGTGGGCAAAGGATATGAACAGACACTTCTCAAAAGAAGACATTTATGCAGTCAACAAACATATGAAAACAAGCTCATCACCACTGGTCATTAGAGCAATGCAAATAAAAACCACAATGAGATACCATGTCATGCCAGTTAGAATGGCCATCATTAAAAAGTTAGGAAATAACAGATGCTGGAGAGGATGTGGAGAAATAGGAATGCTTTTACACTGTTGGTGAGAATGTAAATTAGTTCAACCATTGTGGAAGACAGTGTGGCAATTCCTGAAGGATCTAGAACTAGAAATATAATTTGACCCAGCAATCCCAATACTGGGTATATACCCAAAGGATTATAAATCATTCTACTATAAAGACACATGCACACGTATGTTTATTGCAGCACTGTTCACAATAGCAAAGCCTTGGAACCAACCCAAATGGCCATCAATGATAGACTGGATAAAGAAAATGTGTCACATATACACTAGGGAATACTATGCAGCCATAAAAAGGATGAGTTCATGTCCTTTGTAGGGACATGGATGAAGCTGGAAACCATTTTTCTCGGCAAACTAACACAAGAACAGAAAACCAAATACTGCATGTTCTCACTCATAAATGGGAGTTCAACAATGAGAATACATGGACACAGGGCAGGGAACATCACACACCAGGGCCTATTGGGTGGTAGGGGGCTAGGGGAGGGATAGCATTAGGAGAAATACCTAACGTAGATGATGGGTTGATGGGTGCAGCAAACCACCATGATGTGTGTATACCTATGTAACAAACCTGCATGTTCTGCACATGTATCCCAGAACTTAAAAAAAAATAAAATGTCCATTTTTAACAAAAATTCTAAGACATGCAAAGAAAGAGGAAAGTATGGCTCATACATAGGGAGAAAAGTAGTCAAAAGAAGCTGTCCCTGAGGAAGCCCAGATGCTGGACTTAATAGACAAAGACTTTAAATCAGTAATTTTAAGTATGTTCAACAAACTAGAGGAAACTATGTCTAAACAACTAAAGGAAAATATGAGAGCAGTGTCTCACCAAATATAGCATATTAATAAAGAGAAATGATAGCCTGTAATCCCAGCACTTTGGGAGGCTGAGGCAGGTAGATCACCTCAGGTCAGGAGTTTGAGACCAGCCTGGCCAACATGGTGAAACCTCATCTCTACTAAAAATAGAAAAAATTAGCCAGGTGTGGTGGTGCATGCCTGTAATCCCAGCTACTCTGGAGGCTAAGATTGGAGAATCGCTTGAACACAGGAGGCAGAGGTTGTAGTGAGCCGAGATCGTATCACCGCACTCTAGCCTGGGCAACAGAGTGAGAGTCCTTCTCAAAAAAAGAAATGATAAAGAAGAACCAAATAGAAATTCTGGAGTTGAAAAGTAAAATAACTGAAATGAAAACTTCACTAGATGGAATCAACAGTAGATTTAAGAAGACAGAAGAATCAGGAAACTTAAAGAAGAATCAGTGAATTTTAGATTATATGGTCTGAGGAACAGAATGAAGAAAAATAAACAGCCCCAGAAACCTGTGGGAAACCATGTAATGCACCAACATAATGTTTAATAGGAATCTGCAGTGGAGACAGAAAGAATATTTAAAAAAATAGTGCCTGAAAACTTATCAAATTTGATTAAAAATAGTAATCTATACATCTAAGAAGCACAGGGAAATCCAAGTAAGATAAAGAGATCCACACCTAGACACATCCTAATCAAAATGTCAGAAGACAAAGTCAGAATCTTTTTTTTTCAGATGGAGTCTCGCTCTGTTGCCCAGGCTAGAGTGCAATGGCTAGATCTCTGCTACTGCAACCTCCACCTCCCAGGTTCAAGAAATTCTCCTGCAAAGGCAGAATCTTAAAACAGCAAAAGAGAAGCAACTCCTTTTGTACAAGGGATTCTTGATAAGATTAACAGTTGTATTCTCATTAACACCATCGGGTACAGAAGATAGTGGGATAACATTTTCAAAGTGCTGAAAGGAAAAGACTGCCAATTTTTCTCAAGAATTCTGTATCCCTTAAAAATGAAAAATACATTTTTAGGTAAACAAAAGCTGAGAGACTTCCGCTAGCAGATCTGTCCTACAAGAAATACTAAAGGACGCCCTTTAGGCTGAAATAAAAGGATGCTAGACAATAACTCAAATTCATATGAAGAAATAAGGAGTATTAGTAAAGGTAACTGCATAGGTAAATATTAAAGACAATATAAAAAATGCAGTTTTTGTTTATAACTTTTTTCTCCTATCTGATTTAAAGGACAGTTGAGTAAATCAATGATTGTAAACCTGTGTTAATCAACATATAATGAAGATGTAATTTGTATGATAATAGTGCAAAGGAAGGGGGAGGTAATTGAGATATAAATAGGAGCAAAGTTTTTTGCATACTGTTTGTTATGAACTGAATATTTGTGTGCCCCTAGAATTTGTATGTTGAAGTCCTTACCCCCATTATGACTGTATTTGGAGACAGGGCCTATGAGGAAGTGATTAGGTTAGACTTAGGGTTAGGGTTAGGGTTAGATCTTAGAGGTGAGATCTCTAGGGTGAGATCTTACAGGTGGGGCCTTAATTCAATAGGATTTAGGGAAGAAGAGATACCAGAACGCTTTCTCTACCATGTTAGGACAAAGCAAGAAAGTGGTCATCTGCAAACCTGAAAAAGAACCTTCACCAGCAACTGAATTAGCTGCCACCTTGATTTTGGACTTCCCAGGTTTCAGAACTATGAAAAATAAATTTTTATTGTTTAAACCACCAAATCTGTGGCATTTCTTTTAGCAGTCCAAGTAAACTAAGACACTGTTGTAATTAAGTTAGTATTAATAATCTGAATTAGATGTTTCTAAAATAAGATGAAATTGTAATCCTCAGGGCAATCATGAAAAAAATAACTGGAAAAAAATAGTAAAAGAAATGACCAGGGAATTAAGATGACACGCTAGAAAATACTGTTTTTTTTGTTTTTTGTTTTTTGTTTTTTTTTTTGATAGTGTCTTGCTTTGTCACCCAGGCTGGAGTGCAGTGTTGCCAGCATGGCTCACTGCAGCCTCAATCTCCAAGGTTCAAGCAGTCCTCCCACCTCAGCCTCCCAAGTAGCTAGGACTACAGCTGTATGCCATTCCATCCAGCTAATTTTTTAAAAGTATTTTTTGTAAAGATGGGGTTTCACCATGTTGCTCAGGCTGGTCTTGGACTACTGAGCTCAAGCAACCTACCTGCCTCAGCCTCCCAAAGTGCTGGAATTACAGGCATGAGCAACTGCACTCACAAAAATACATATTTAATGCAAAAAGGCAGTAACGGAGGAACAAAGACACAAAAAAGATAAGATATATATAGAAAACAACACAATGGCAGATGTAAATTATACGAAATCGCATTTTTTATTACATTAATTAAATTAAGTGGAAATAGACTAAACAAACTAATTGAAAGTTAGGGATTGTCAGACTGGATTAAAAAATAAAATGCAACTACATACTGTCTATAAAAGATACACTTTAGATTCAAAGACACAACTAGGATAAAAGTAGAAGAATGGAAAAAACATACCATGTAAACAGTAACCAAAAGAGGCCTTTAGGTGATTATACCAACATCAGAAAAAAAAAAAAAAACCCACAAACAAACCAGTCTTTAAGAAAAAAAAATTGTTAATAAGAGATGAAGAGCATTTGATAATAAATGAGTCAATCCATCAAGAAATATAACAATTATAAACATCTATGCATCTAACAACAGAGCCCCAAAATATATGAAGCAAAACTGCCTGAATTGAAGCAATAAATAGATAATTCAACAATAATACTTGGTGTCTTCAAAACCCTGCTTTTTATAATGAATAGAATAATTAGAAGATTGCCAAGGAAATGAAAAATTTAAATGACACTGTAAACCAACTAGACCTAAAGAACACCTATAGAACACTCCACCCAATAACAGAAGAATGTACATTCTTCTGAAGTGCACCATGGAGTATTTTCAGAATAAACCATACTATTATGCATAAAACAAGTCTCAAACTTAAAATAGTTGAAATCATACAAAATATGTTTTCTGATTTCAATGGAATATTAAAAATCAATAACCAAAAAACTCACAACAATAAACTAAACAATGCATCAAAGAATAAATAAAAAGATATATTAAGGAATACTCTGAGGAGAATTGAAAACACAACATACTACAACTAATGAGATGCAGCTAAAATCATTTTTAGAGGGAAGTGTATAACTGTAAACACCTATTTTAAAAAGAAGAAAGGTCCTAAATCAATAATCTAACTTTGCACTTTAAGAAACTAGGAGGGCAAACTAAAGTCAAAGCAAGCAGAAGGAAGAAAATAATAAAGATTGGAATGGTAATAAGTAGAACAGTAGAAAAATAATAGAGAAAATCAATGAAACCAAATGTTGATTCTTTGAAAAAATTAGCAAAATTGAATAACTTCTAACTATACTGTTCAAGAAAAAATGAGGGAAGAATCAAATTACTAAAAGAGTGAAAGGAGGCATTATCATTGACTTTACAGAAATAAAAAGGATTATAAGGGAATACTTTGAACAACTGTATGCCAATAAATTTGATAACCTAAATGAGGTGGACAAATTCCTAAAAAGACACTGACCCAGAAAGAAATAGAGGCCATTCATGGTGGCTCATGCCTGTAATCCCAGCACTTTGGGAGGCCAAGACAGGTGGATCACCTGAGGTCAGGAGTTTGAGACCAGTCTGGCCAACATGGTGAAACCCCATCTCTACTAAAAATACAAAAATTAGCTGAGCGTGGTGGCGTGTGCCTGTAATCCCAGCTACTTGGGAGGCTGAGGCAGGAGAATTGCTTGAACCCAGGAGTTGGAGGTTGCCGTGAGCCGAGATCGTGCCACTGCACTCCAGCCTGGATGACAAGAGCAAAACTCCATCTAAAAAAAAAAAAAATATATATATATATAGAAACTTTGAATACACACATAACATGTAAGGAGATTGAATTAGTAATAAAAATTCGACAAAGAATTGTCCAGGACCAGATGGCTTCCTTCATTAATTCTACCAAACATTTAAAGAATTCACACAAATCCTTCTTATACTCTCAGAGAAGTGGAAGTGGATAGAACATTTCCCAACTCTTTCTAAGAATCAAGTATTACCCTGATAACAACACCAAAGACATCACAATAAAGAAAACTACATATCAACATCTCTTATGAATACAGACAAAAAAAAAAACTCTCAGGAAAACACTAGCAAACCAAATCCAGTGACATGTGAAAAAGAATTATACGTTATAAGTGGGTTGTATCCCAGGAATGCAATGTTAGTTGAACATACAAAAATCAGTCACCATATGAATAAAGTAAAGGAAAAATATCACATGATCCTCTAAATAGATGCAGAAACAGGATTTGACAAAATTCAACACCTTTCATGGTAAAAATACTCCACACATTAAGAATAGAAAACTTACTCAAACTGTAAAGGGCATCTATGTAAAATCCACAGCTAACCTCAGTTTTCAGTGAAAAACTGAAAGCTTTCTCTGTAAGACCAGGAATGAGACAGGAATATCTGTTCTTACTACTTCTATTCTTCATTGTACTGGGAGATCTAGCCAGGGAAATTAGTTGAGAAAAAGAAATAAATGACATCTAGGTGAGAAAGAAAAAAATAAAGCCATCTCTATTTGTACATCACATGGTCTTGTATAAAGAAAATCCTAAGGATGTATAAAAGACCTAGAGTTAATAAATGAGTTCAGGAAAGTTATTGGATACAAGATGAACATACAAAAATCAATTGTATTTCTATAGACTAGAATGAATAATTTAAAAATTAAACTTAAAAACAATTCAATTTATATAGCATAAAAGAATATATCTGTACAACACCTGTTATATAATTTAACAAAATAAATGCAAGACTTGTACACTGAAAACTAGAAATCTTTCTTGAAAGAAATTAAAGATGACCTAAATAAATGGGAAGAAATCCCATGTTGATGGATTGGAAGACATAATATTGTTAAGATGGCAATACTCCCCTGATTGGTCCATGGAGTCAATGCATTCTTTATTAAAACTCCAGCTATTTTTTTCATTTCAAAAATTGACAAGCTGCTTCTAAATTTTTTTTTTTTTTTTTGAGATGGAGTCTCACTCTGTCTCCCACGCTGGAGTGCAATGGTGCGATCTCAGCTCACTGCAAGCTCTGCCTCCCAGGTTCACGCCATTCTCCTGCCTCAGCCTCCTGAGTAGCTGGGACTACAGGCACCTGCCACCATGCCTGGCTAATTTTTTTTGTATTTTTAGTAGAGACGAGGTTTCACCATGTTAGTCAGGATGGTCTAGATCTCCTGACCTTGTGATCTGCCCACCTCAGCCTCCCAAAGTGCTGGGATTACAGGTGTGAGCCACCGTGCCTGGCCGCTGCTTCTAAAATTTATATTTGTGTTCAAATGCAAAAGACAGAGAGTAGCCAAAACAATCTTGAAAAAGTAGAACAAAGTTGGAGGACTCACACTTCCAAATTTTAAAAATTACTCCAAAGCGACAGTAATCAAAACGGTGTGGTACTGACAAAAGGATCAACACATAGATCAATGCAATAGAATTGAGAGTCCAGAAGTAAGCCAGTCCATTTATAGGTCAGTTGATTTTTTTGACAAGGGTATCAATTCAACAGGGAAAAGAATACTCTTCTCAACAAATGGTGCTGGGACAACTGGATATTCACACGTGAAAGAATGAAGTTGGGCTGGGCACGGTGGCTCACACCTGTAATCCTAGCACTTTGGGAGGCCAAGGCAGGCAGATCACCTGGGGTCAGGAGTTTGAGACCAGCCTGGACAACATGGTGAAACCCCCTCTCTAGTAAAAATACAAAAATTAGCCAGGTGTGGTGGTGCATGCCTGTAATCCCAGCTACTGGGGAGGCTGAGGCAGAAGAATCGCTTGAACTCAGGAGACGGAGGTTGCAGTGAGTCAAGATCATGCCACTGCACTCTAGCCTGGGTGACAGAGTGAGACTATGTCTTAAAAAAAAAAAAAATGAAGTTGGACCTCTTCCCTCACATCACATATATAAATAAATCTAAATGTGCCAAAGACCTAAACATAAGAGCTAAACTATGAAACTCTTAGAAGAAAATACAGGTATTAATCTTCATGACCTTGGATTAGGCAATAGTTTCTAAAAAATGACACCAAGGCCAGGAGCAGTGGCTCACGCCTGTAATCCCAGCACTTTGGGAGGCTGAGGCAGGCAGATTGCTTGAGGTCAGAAGTTCGAGGCCAGGCTGGCCAACATGACAAAACCCCATCTCTACTAAAAATATAAAAATTAGCCAGGCATGGTGGTGCATGCCTGTAATTTCAGCTACTCGGGAGGCTGAGGCTGGAGAATCTCTTGCACCTGGGAGGGAGAGGTTACGGTGAGCCGAGATTGTGCCACTGCACTCCAGCCTGGGTGACAGAGTAATACTCTATCTCAAAAAAAAAAAAAAAAAAGAAAAAGAAAAAAAAAAAGACACCAAAAGCGTAAGCAACAAAAGAAAAAACAGATAAATTAGACTTTATCAAAATTAAAAACTTTTGAGCATAAATGATACTATCAATCAAGTGAAAAGAAAACCCATAGAGTCTTAGTCCATTTTGTGTTACTTCAAAAGAATATCTAAGATGGGATAATTTATAAAGAAAAAATGGTTTATTTGGCTCACAATTCTGATGTCTGGAAAAGTTCAAGATCGGGCATCTGGTGAGGGCCTCAGGCTGCTTCCACTCATGGTAGAAAGTGAAGGGAAGCCATCATGTGCAGAGATCACATGGTGAGAGAGGAAGGAAGAAGTGGGTGGGAGACGCCAGGTTCTTTTTAAAAATCATTTTTTAAAATTTTATTTATTTTTAAATTTTATTTTAAGTCTTGGGATACATATGCAGAACATGCAGGTTTGTTACATAGGTGTATTACCTGTGGCCAGGCTCTTTTTAAACAATGAATATAGTGAGAACTCACCCCTAAGAGAAGGCATTAATCTATTCATGAGGAATCCACTCCTATGATCCAAACACTTCCATTAGGACCCCTCTCCAATGTTGGGGATTAAATTTTAATACAAGGTTTGGAAGGGAAAAGAATCTAAACCACGGCACATAGAACAAGAGAAAATATGTGCAAATCCTATATCTAATAAAGGTCTAAAATCCAGAATACATAAAGAACTATTACAACTCAATAATAATAAGACAAATAACAAAAGTGAGCAAAAGATTTTAATAGTGAGTGGAGCAGAAATGCAGACATTTCACCAAAGAAGATACAGAAGGGATCAATAAGCACATGAAACAATGCTCAGCATTATTATTCACTAGCAAAATGCAAATCAAAACCACAATGCAATACCATTTCACACCCACTAAATGGCTATAGTTAAAAAAAACATAATAATATATGTTTGTGAAGATGTGCAGACGTTGGAACCCTGGTGGGATCATAAAATGGTATAGCTGCTTTGGAAAACAGTTTGGCAGTTCCTCAAAAAGTTAAGCATGTAGTTAACATGTGACACAACAGTTTCACTTCTAGGTGTATACCTTTGAGAATTAAAAACATGTCCACACAAAAACTTGTACACAGATGTTCACAGCAGCATTATTTATAATAGCCAAAGTGAAAATAAACCAAATGCCTAACTGCTGAATGGATAACAAAATGTGATATATCTATACCATGGAATATTATTCAGCCATAAAAAGGAATGAAGTACTGATGCATTCTACAGCATGGATGAACCTTGAAAACATTACACTAAATGAAAGAAGCCAATCGTAAAAGGCCACATATTGTATGATTCCATTTATACGAGATGTCCAGAAAAGGCAAATTTATACAGGTAGTTAAGTATCCATTTATTGTTACCAGAGGCTCTTGGGAGTGGGGAATGAGGAGTGACTGTTGGAGGGTATGGATTTTCTTTCTGGGTGATGAAAATGTTCTGGAATTAGATACTATCTATAGGCAGTTGTATAGATAGGGTTGTACAACTTTGTGAATATACTAAAAGGAACTAAATCTAATGCTTAAAAAGGCAAATAAATAAAAAGTATGAATGAAGGGGAAGGTGGAGTTGAGTGTTAATAACATATGGAGCCAAATATTTTTAACCACAAATGCAGCAGAATGTTGAGTCTAGTGTAAACCATAGGTAGAGAAGAATGTGGCATCAACTATTAATAGTGAGTGGAGCAGAATGTTGAATCTAGCATAAGGAAAAGCAGAACATTATATCTGCTGCTACAATTGCACACAGCAGAATGTGTTGTCAGGTGTTAATAGTGATCAGAGAATGTGGATTCAAGCATTTGTAGTGAATGTAGCAGAATTTGATGTCTAGTGTGAATGCTGCAGAGAGCATATTGTAGAGTTTTGTTCTAAGGGTGAATAGAGGAGAGTGTGGTGTCTACTGCTGATGGCAAATGAAACAGAATGTTGTGTCTCACATTAAAAGTTAATGGAATAGTCAGTGTCATGAAAAACAAAAAACAGCTGGGAGACTGTTCTAGGTTAAAAGAGACAAAATAGAGCAACTGTGTGCAATATGAATTGGATCCTTGATTGGATCGCTCATCATATTTTCTGATGACTTTTTTGACAACTGAGAGAATTTAAATAAAGTTTCTGTATTAGATGATATTATTGAATTATTTCAAATTGAATTATTTCTAACTCAATAATAACCATTGAGTTAATGTTAATTTTTAAAGATGTGATAATGTCATTGTGATTCTCCTTCCTTATTTTGAGGTGAATTGCCATGTCTTTGTTGATTCAGCAAAAATTGCATCTACCTACCTACCTGCCCATCTATCTATCTATTTATCCATCTGTCTACCTATACTAAGAAAGTATATGTGGGAAAATGATGACTGGTGAATCTGGGTAAAGGGTGTGAGGGTGTTTATTGTATGTTCTTTCAACTTTTCTATATCAAAACAGAATGTTAAGCAGCATTAATTGGAAATGGTGCAAAACATTGTTTTTAGCAGAAGGCTAAAGGAAGCAGAATGTGGTGTCTGGCATTAATAATAGAGCAGAATATTGTGTCTATTGTTGAGTGAATAGAGCAGAATGTGACTCAAACAATAATAGTGAATGTGGTAGAATGCAGCATGTAGCATTAAAAGAGAGTGAAGTAGAATGAAGTATCAAGTATTAATAGTGAAGGGAACAGAATGTTGTACCTCAACTAGGGGTGAATGGAGGAGTATATGGTGTCTAGCATTAACCGTAAGTGAAACGGAACATTATGTTTAGCGTTAAAACTGAACTAAGTAATCCCAGCACTTTGGGAGGCCAAGGTGGGTGGATCACGAGGTCAGGAGTTCAAGACCAGCCTGGCCAACATAGTGAAATCCCATCTCTACTAAAAATACAAACATTAGCCAGGCATGACGGCGCGTGCCTGTAGTCCCAGCTACCCGGGAGGCTGAGGCAGGAGAATCGCTTGAACCCGGGAGGTGGAGGGTGGAGGTTGCAGTGAGCCGAGATTGTGCCACTGCACTCCAGCTTGGGCAACGGAGTGAGACTTCGTCTCAAAAAAAAAAAAAAAAAAATAGTGAATTAAGCAGAATGCAAGATCTAGTGTTGACAGTGAAGGGAACAGAAGGTTGTATTGATCGTAAGGGTGACTGAAAGAAAAATAGTGCCTGGTGTTAGTAATGAATGAAGTGAGTTGCTCTGTCTGGTGTTAGAGGTGAATGGAACAGAATGTTGTGTCTAGCATAAGGGTGAATGGAGCAGAATGTGTATCTGACATTAATAGTGAATGGAGCAGAATGCTGTGTCTAGTGCTGATAGTGAATGAAGCAGAATATGGTTTAGGAGTTAACAGCAAATGTGGTGTTTAACACTAGAAATATAAGTATCAAATTGAAGTGTGTCCAGAAAAGGGTTAACAAAACAGGCCTGAGGCTGCTATCTTAGGGCCTGCTTGCAAGGTTGCCTCTTGGATGGCATCTGGTAACTTGGATTTTGGGAGTATTCCTACTTTCCCTAACTGATAAGGCTGGCTCGCTGTGCCTAGATTGTACAAACAATCTGGTTCATGCTGAACAATCTGCTTTCCTTTTGGGAGTCTGGAATTTTGGCACATGCTAGGCAGAGGGTGCTGATGTGACCAGCCCCCAGTTAAAACATGGCACACTGAGCCTCTAATGAATCTTAGAGCAGAGTCTGTTTTTCTTTTTCTTTTTTTTTAGATGGAGTCTCACTCTGTTGCCCAGGCTGGAGTGCAGTGGCACCATCTTGGCTCACTGCAACCTCCGCCTCTCGGGTTCAAGTGATTCTCCTACCTCAGCCTCCCGAGTAGCTGGGATTACAAGCGCGGGCCACCATGCCTGACTAAGAGTTTCTGTTTTTCTGTCTTATGGGGCAGAAACACAGCATACACGTGTCTGCATTGTTGTTGCTGGAGTAAGAGTGCATTCTGTGTGACCCCTCATGGGAGCGGGAGAGTAAGGAAGCCTGCACATGGATTCCTCTAGTCTCTGCCTATGTTCTTTCCCCCCGATGAGCTAGCTGTATCTTCTGAATATGTTGCTGTAATAAATCTCAGCTGTGGAGAGCTGAGAATGGGAGAAGAGCAGAGTGTGTGAGCAGCATGGCGGTCTCCTCTCCTCTCCTCTCCTCACCTCACTCTCATGGCCTACCTTTACCCGCCCGCCTGCTCAGCGCCCAGAACACCTTCCACCATGACCGCCTCAGCACATTCCCACTTAAACAAAGGTATTAAGCAGGTGTACATGTCCCTGTCTCAGGGTGAGAAAGTCCAGGCCATGTATATCTGGATCGATGGTACTGGAGAAGGATGGCGCTGCAAGACCCAGACCCTGGACAGTGAGCCCAACTGTGTGGAAGAGTTGCCTGAGTGGGATTTTCTTTCTTTTCTTTCTTTCTTTCTTTCTTTTCTTTCTTTCTTTTCTTTTCTCTTTCTTTCTTTTCTTTCTTTCTTTCCCTCCCTTCCTTCCTTCCTTTCTTTTTCTTTCTTTCTCTCTCTTCTTTCTTTCTTTCCCTCCCTCTCTCCCTCCCTTTCTCTCTCTCTCCCTCTCTCTCCCCCTTCCTTCCTTCCTTTCTTCCTTTCCTTTCCTTTTTTCTTTCTTTCTTTCTTTCTTTCTTTCTTTTTTTCTTTCTTTCTTTCTGTCTCTCTCTCTTTCTTTCTTTTCTTTCTGACGGAGTTTTCACTCTTGTTGCCCAGGCTGGAGTGCAATGGCACGATTTCAGCTCATTGCAACCTCGGCCTGCCAGGTTCAAGCGATTCTCCTGCCTCAGCCTCACGAGTAGCTAGGATTACAGGTGTGTGTGACTACGCCCAGCTGATTTTTTGTATTTTTAGTAGAGACGTGGTTTCACTATGTTGGCCAGGCTGGTCTCCAACTCCTGACCTCAGGTGATCCAGCTGCCTTGGCCTCCCAGAGTCCTGGGATTACAGGCATGAGCCACCATGCCTAGCCTGGAATTTTGATGGCTCTAGTATTTTACAGTCTGAAGGCTCCAACAGTGACATGCATTTCATGCCTCCTGCCATGTTTTGGGATACCTTCAGTAAGGACCCTATAAGCTGGTGTTCTGTGAAGTTTTCGAGTACAACCAAAAGCCTGCAGTGACCAATTTGAGGCACACTTGTAAGTGGATAATGGACATGGTGAGCAACCAGCACCCTGGTTTGGCATGAAACAGGAATATACCCTCATGGGGACAGATGGGTACCCCTTTGGTTGGCCTTCCAATGGCTTCCCAGGACCCCAGGGTCCATATTACTGCAGTGTGGGAGCAGGCAAAGCCCATGGCAGGGACATCGTGGAGGCCCATTACCAGGCCTACTTGTATGCTGGAGCCAAGATGGTGGGGACTAATGCTGAGGTCATGCCTGCCCAGTGGGAATTTCAAACCAGACCCTGTGAAAGAATCAGCATGGGAGATCATTTCTGAATGGGCTGTTTCATTTTGCATCATGTATGTGAAGACTTTGGAGTGATAGCAACCTTTGATCCCAAGCCCATTCCTGGGAACTGGAAGTGTTCAGGCTGCCATACCAACATCAGCACCAAGGCCATGTGGGAGGAGAATGGTCTGAAGTACACTGAGGAGGCCATCGAGAAACTAAGCAAGTGGCACCAGTACCACATCCGCGCTTATGATCCCAAGGGAGGCCTGGACAAAGCCCAACACCTAGCTGGATTCCATGAAACCTCCAACATCAACGACTTTTCTGCTGGTGTAGCCAATCGTAGTGCCAACATACACATTCCCTGGACTGGTGGCCAGGAGAAGAAGGGTTACTTTGAAGACTGTTGCCCCTCTGCCAACTGCGAACCCTTTTCGGTGACAGAAGCCCTCATCAACACGTGTCTTCTCAATGAAACCGGCAATGAGCCCTTCCAGTACAAAAACTAAGTGGACTAGACCTCCAGCCGTCGAGCCCCTCCTAGTTCTTCATCCCCACTCCAACTCTTCCCCTTCTCCCAATTGTCCCAATTGCAACTCAAAGGGTGGAATATAAAGGTCTTTTTTTAATTCAAAAAATTAAAAAATAAATAAATCTTAGCTGCAAATACAACTTTATTCTGAGTCCTATGAATCTTTCTATCAAATCTCTAGATATGAGATTAGTGTTGGAGATCCCTGACACACAGTATTTACTATTAATGGTGAAAAGAGCAGAATATTGTACTTAGCTCTAAAAGTGAATGGAGGAGAATGTTAAGTTGAGTGTTAATAGTAAATGAAGCAGAATGTGTGTCTGGTGTTGGTAGACAGTGGAGCAGAATGTGGTGTCTGGCAACTCGTATTGAACATAATGTTGAGTCTGGTGGAAGGTTTGATGGATCAGAAAAGTGTAGAACCTGCAAAGATCTGCAGGATCCTGCAAAGTATAGTAGATAAATAAGTAGTGAATAATTCCTTTGCTCCCCATGTTTTAGGCAGAGCAAGGAAGTAGGTGCTGTCCTTATTTGTCCAGGTGTTCTGTGCTCTTGGGCAATGGGACTTACCTTGGGCAGAGATGCTCGAGAGCCGGAGCTCTGGGTGGTCATGGTGAGCACAGTGGTGATGCCTAGGCCCACACGAGCAGGTGCAGCATCCATGTTGATCCAGAAGGAGATCCATGAGAGGATGACAATGAGCAGGCTGGGAATATACATCTGAATCAGGTAGTAACCCATCTGCCGCTCCAGGTGGAACCGGGCCTCAATGCAGGTGAATTTACCTGCAAGAAATTGCAGTGAGAAGGCAGTGTAGCCTGGTGAATAGGACAAAAGGCTTTAGGATTAGAACAACCTCGGCTGGAGTCCTGGTTCAGTCTCACACTACCTGTGTCCTTAGACAAGTATTTGAATTGTTCTGTATCTGTTTCCTTATGTATAGTAAACTGGGGATAATAACAATAATACTTCCATCATATAGTTACTTATATGATTAATGTGAGGATAAAATGAGATGATGCTTATGAAAAACTTAGCAGTCCTCATACATTGTAAATGTTCAGAATTGTCAATTGCCAACATCACTGTTACCATCATCATCATCATCATCAATATTTTCTTGCTAAGAATGGGCCTGACTAAGTAGAACTTTCTCTACCTTTCTGCCAGTTATCTTCCCAAAACATGACTTGATCCTGTTATTTCCTCTTGTAAAACCTTTGGTCTCATCCTTCTTTCCTCATACAAGGCAGTTCCCATTACCTACAGGAAAAAGTTTAAACTCTTTAGCCTGCCCTTTATAATCAAGCTCTAACCAGTCTTTCTATCCCCTTCCCCATCTTTCTTCACCCTAATCATGACTCCCTACATGCCATCCCTTGCCTTGAGCATGCCCTGAACTTTCATGTTTCTGAGCTTTTGATCTTGCTCATCCCTTTGCCCAGAATGCCCTTGTTCCTTCCCACAACCAGCCAAATAAATCTTCCTTCTCCTCCATGGCAGTGTAAATGTGAAGATTCTCCCAGACAGAATGCTGCTCTTTTTCTGTATTCCCTGAGCCCTGTTCACATGATCATCAGAGCCTTCAAGATATAATACAGTGAGTGAATGGGCAAGTCAGTCTCTTTTTCTATCTGTCTTCTGCACTAGACTAGGCAGCTTGTCTGCTCCCTGTCTGTGTATCCCTGGAACTGGGATGGGGCCAGTCTTATGGTGGGATCTTAGTTCCTGTCTACTGAAGCACAATAGCGAATTTCCTGGAGTTCCCTGGACTGTAAGCTGTAGGCAGGGCCTTGTCAGTCTTTTCTTCTTGCATCCATAGAGTCTAGCACAGAGTTCAGCTCTAACTTAAATGAAAATGGTGAAGAGCAAGTGAAATGAATCAGAATATGCTGTGTACATTTAGGTTGTTTCCATATCTTGGCTATTGTGAATATTACTGCAGTGAACATGGGAGTGCAGATATGTCTTTGAGGTACTGATTTCATTTTCTTTGGATATGTATCTAGAAGTGGGATTGCTGGACCATGATATATTTCTCAATGGATGAATAGATAAAGAAAATGAAACATTATTCAGCCTTAAAAAAGAAGGAAATTCTGCCATTTATGACAGTGTGAATGAAGATGGAGGACATTTTTATATTAAGTGAAATAAGCCAGACACAGAAAGACATATATTGTATGATCTCACTTATATGTGGAATCTAAAATAGTCATACTTACAGAAGCCAAAAGTAGCATGGTGGTTGCTAGAGGCTGAGGGATGGGGGAAATTGGGAGATGTTGGTCAAAGGGTACAGAATTTCAGTTGTGCAAGATGAATAAGTTCTGGAGATCTAATGTACAGCAATGTGACTAGAATTAACAGTGCTGTCCTGTGTGCTTGAAATTTGCTAAGAGGGTAGATCTCCTTTTTACTTATTTTTTTTTCTTTTTTGAGATAGAGTCTTCCTCTGTCACCTGGGCTGGAGTGCAGTGGTGTGATCTCAGCTCACTGCAGCCTCTGTCTCCTGGGTTCAAGGGATCTCCTGTCTCAGTCTCCAAAGTAGCTGGGATTACAGGTATGTGCCACCATGCCCAAGTAATTTTTTTTTTTTTGTATTTTCAGTAGAGACAGGGTTTCACCATGTTGGTTAGGCTGGTCTCAAACTCCTGGCCTCAAGTCATCCACCTGCCTTGACCTCCCAAAGTGCTGGGATTACAGTCATGAGCCACCATGCCTGGCCTTTTTTTTCTTTTTCTCACATTTTAAGAGTTTTTAAATATATTTTGAATATTTGACCCCATCAGATTTATGATTTGCAAGTATTTTCTCCTATTCTGTGGGTTCTTTATCTTCACTATCTTGATAGTGTCTTTTGATGCACTTTTAATATTTATGAAGTCAAATCTATCTATTGTTTTTTCATTATTGCTTGTGTTTTTGATGTTATATCTAATAATCTATTGCCAAATCTAAGATTAGGAAGATTTGTCCTCATGTCTTCTAGAAGTTTTATCATTTTAGCTTAATCTTAAATTTAGGTCTTTAAGAGGGTAGATCTTAAAGTGTTCTTACTAGACACACACACATACACACAGACATACACACACACACAATGAGAAGTATGTGAGTTGATGGATATGTTACTTAGCTTGAGTGTGGTAATTATTTCACAATGCATATGTATATCAGAACATCACGTTGCATACCTTCGATATATGCAATTGTTATTGGTCAGTTATACCTTAAGAAAGCTAAAAAGAAAAGAAAATGCTGTATAAAGAGTAAAAGACTTGGTATGTGAGGGTCAGTTGTGGTGATTTGACTTGGGAGTCATTGCTTTCATGGCTGCTATGGGAATACCATTATGGCTCAAGGAACAAAGAGAGTATCTTTGGAGGTTCTGAAACATCTCTGAGGTGACTCAGAAAGAGGGAGCTACCCAAGACAGACTGCAGCCCAGGCTGCCTGTACCTTCACTGGGCTTTCTACTTACACCAGAGCCTACGATGGTTTCTCTCAATCTCTCTTTTTCACCTCCTCCTCTTGCTGGCGTGCCATGCCTCTCTACTCTGTGCATCTAGGTTCAGACCCCAGCTTCCTACCCATCCTTCCAGCTGTTATACCAATTGACTGACTTTCTTCTCCCATGCTTTTATGAGCTTGTTCTCAGCCTGAGACAGGATACGCAAAGCCAGTCTTGATCTGGCCCCAGTCATCCAGATATTCAATCTTCCAACAAAGGCATGGGAAATAGAGAGCTAAGCTACACCATCGTGGCTTCTCTGACCTCTCATAGCTCACAGGCAAGTGAACCCTTTCTAGCTATTTACTAACCTTCAGTGACACCTCTCAGCTCCCTCTTGCTGAGGTCTATTGTGAGCGTTCTCTCTACTTTTGCTCTATTGGAAATGCCAGTTCATCTGTGACAGAGACTACTAGATGTCTTCCCAATATCAGTTCTTTACTTCTGCCTTAGAAATAGGATCCATTCTGCTACCTGGAATAATGACTGTATTTACCAGCTTCCTTCGTAATTAGGTATGGCCCAAGCTTAAGTTACTCACTCCAGGACTCATAGGAAGAAAATGTCAGAGCCACATTTTTGTTTCAAAACCTATTCTCTTAACCATTAAGTAATCTTCATAAGATCTGTTGGATCAATGATTGAATGTGTCTGAAATGACCTCTGGTCCTGGTTGGGGGGTGGGATCTGAGGAGGGTGGCCCTTGTACCTACCTGTGTTGTAGTGCTTGGTGCAGTATCTCAAGTCCTTCTCTTCCTTCAAGATAAACTGGGGCAGAGTTAGTCCATCTGCTACCTGCACGGCTCCCTGTTCCTGCCACTCAAAGATGAGGTCATTCATCGTATATCCAACTGGGATGGGATCAGAAGAAGAAGCAGTCACCACTCAGAAGCACTTGTTTGAAGCATGTCAGGGTTGGTTAGGGTTAGAGACTGAGAGAGACATCAGACACTTGATGGAACTTGTGAGACCAGGTTCCTTTTTTTTCCTCTCAAAAGAGGTAAAAAACTGGTTAACTATTTATATCTACATCAGAGCCCTTCCACCTCTCTTCCCAACCTTCTGCATTAGCTTGTCCTATTGTTCCCCCTCTCACTCCTATGGTGAAATGCAGTTGACATCTGCTATTTTCACCTGCACACCATCCTTGCCAGCCTCCTCTTTTGCTCACAGCAGATACTCCTCTGTGGAACAACTCTATTGCACACTCTCTTGGTGGGACTAACCACTGGCTGGGGTAGAAGGGGGAAAGTGTGAAAAGGTGACTCAAGCTAGGCCAGACTGTGCCCCAGCACTTCAGCAACTATTGAATGAAGTAACAAGAGGTTCAGAATTGGTTTGTGCTGATTCCCCTCACGGGTAGTGCTCCAAGGAAATGGTCCATTAGTTCCTGTTGCCTAAGTGCTCTGCCTTGGTTTCTGTATTTTTAAGTTAGTCAGATTGGTTTCTCTGTTTGCAATCAAAGGAGTCTGCTATCCAATCTGTTAAAATCCCAGTCCTCCATAAAGTCTACTCCAATAACCTCTTTCCTTCTCCATTAGAAGGAAGCACGCTTTCTGCCACGAGGCCACAGTGCTTTGTACTTCTAACAACACACCAATCACTTGCCGCCCTTTAGTAGAGTTATTTGTGCAGTCAGTTGTTAACCTCCCCTGCTGGAGTGAACATCTTGTGGGTTCAAGGACCATGACTTATTCAAGCCAGTTCTCCTCCATTCACATTTACCATAGACATGGAACAATGACCCTTTGGAGAATGCTGCTGGCTCCAAAACATGGGCCTCAGTTAGGCAATGTAAGGGAAGTTATATTTCTAATGCATTTTCTAAAAGCAAAGTCCTTCATCGAATATTTTGGGTTATTACAGTAATCTCCTGGGGTCTAGTGGTTAGGAGCAGCTGTGTGGGAATTTCTGCCTATCCCATGGGTAAAAAGGAGCCTGGTTCTTTCTAGAGGACTCATGCAAGGCACTCACAGCTTTCCAGTTGCATGATACATGTCTGGACATCCATGGGGAAATTCTTCAAGTCCATGGGGCAGGCCAGTGTCAGGGTGATTCTGGGAAGAGAAGGGATTTTGAATGATGCAGGATCTACACATCAGGGAGGCTGTGCCTCTATTCTAGTTATTGTTAGAAAATCAGTTGCCCAGGGTAGGGGAAGAAGGTCAGGGAACTTGTGTTTGTTTTTTTGTTTATTTATTTATTTTTGAGAGATGAGATCTCTCTTTGCGGCCCAGGCTGGAGCGCAATGATGCAATAATGGCTCACTGCAGTCTTGACTTTCTGGGCTCAAGCAATTCTCCTGCCTCAGCCTCCAGAGTAGATGCGACCATAGGCATCTGCCACCATGCCTGCTAATTTTTAAATCTTTTTTTGTAGAGACCGGGGTCTCGCCATGTTGCCCAGGCTAGTCTCGAACTCCCAGGCTCAAGCAGTCCTCCCACATCAGTCTCCAAAAGTGCTGGGATTACAGGCATGAGCCACCATGCCCGGCCGTGACATGATTTTCATATATAGAAAGCCCTGCAAATTACATACACACACAGACAAACTGTTAACACAAATAAAGGAATTTAGCAAAACTGAAGGATAAAAAATCCACAAGGAGTTCTGGCAGGAAGCATGGTGGGAAGCAGAGTGCAGTCAGCTGCTTTGGGGACCTGCAGGCCCTCTGGCCTTGGAGGCGCAGATGAGCTGGGGGCCCGGGCCTGGCGGCAGGCTCTGTCCTCCAGGCTCCCAAAGCCCTTGCTGTGGCTCCCACCAGCTGGGCCCAGGCCTGAAGCAGCGACAAACCTCTTTTCCCACCCCACCTCAGTGACCTGGTGGCCATCTTGTCTCCCAGCCAACTTTGTCCAGCCTAGACAAAGCCCCCGATGGCTGCTGGGATGCAGCACCTTTGGGTGGCGGTGGGTGTGGACAACTCATGTTTATTAAATAATTATGTGTGTATTTCCAAGTTCCTGATTGAAAAATGGAGGTTTAGAGAGGTAAAAATAGGTTGCCTAAAGTGACACAGTCAGGGAACTTCTGGGTTTTTTGGAGTCTTTCTGGCCTCTGGAGACCTGTCTTTAGCAAGTTGCCTGGAGGCCAGGGGCTGCCCCTGTTCCTTACTCTTCTGCATAGCCCTCAGGTAGGGACAGAGCTCAAATTTTAAGTTGAGCAGCACCCATGTGCACCTGCAGCAGGTGTTGCAAGTGGTTCTTGGCTACCTTCTTCACACATAGGGCTCATCAAAGGTTATTTCAAAGAGGCCCTCTGCCTTCTGGGTGTCCAAACACAGTTGACTACATCAGTAGGCTCATGCTGGGGTCGACTGGAAAGGGGTGGGCTCCTCAGGATTCTGGGCTAGCTGTTTATTTTGGTTGTTCAACCCTGACAGAGGCCACAGACTCAGAACCAGAGGGAGTCCTCTCAACAGAATTCGAGGCCTGCAGCTCAAGCTGGAATACAAGACTCCAGCTTGAAAGGCTTTTCCAACATCTGAGTGCCTGCTGCAGGGGATGGAGAAGAAAGGCTTTCAGAGCCCAAAGAGCCTTAGATCATCAAGGCAACTCCCTCATGTGACAGGTGAGAAACGCAGGGTGCAGAGAGGGATAGGTTGAGAGTCATCTAAAGTCACACAGCAAGCTGATACATCAGCCAGGATTCAAAACCATGTGTCCTGGCCTTTGGATTCTGAGTCCCAGGGTGGGGTTGACTCATGTGTTTGCTGGCAGCACTGCTCTCCTGAAAAGCCAACCCCAATACCCTAAGACACCTAATTGGTGGTGTTCTAGTGGACCTGAACTGGCACTTTGGCTGCATGTGATGAGGTACACAGCCCTTTGTGAACTTCCTTCCTCCAGCTCACACCCACAGCTCTGGATGTGGGCCCCTTTAAGCACAAGGTTGAAGCAAAAGGGGAAAAATGGAAGGGAGAGGCTGAGGAAGAAGAGGCAAAAGAAGGGAGTGGAAGGAGGGAGAAAGTGAAGAGAGAGTGAATGCAGTTGAATTTCTGCAGATAAAAGCTCCAAAGTGGGGCAGCTGTCACACTGGGTTAATTTCCTGAAGTCGAATGACCTTGGAAACGTCACTTTCTGCTGATTTGTCCTATCATGCTGTACCAGGACTTAGCTTCCTAGAGATAGGAAATTAGCCTGGCAGCAGCAAAATCCAAGCAGGCTGACCTTACCATCCCCGCAGCCAGCTGGGCCTGGATGGCCATTTCCTAAGCCTGTCACTCTTCCAGTCTGGATGTTTACTTGAGGGGATGGGAAGGTGGGCTCCTGAGCGAGGAAGGCCATGTGAGCCTCGGGTTCCTCCAAGCCTGCTCTTGATGATGAGGTTCCTAAGCTCCCTCCCCTACCCAGCCTGCTTTCAGGAAAGACCGAGTTCAGTCAAACCTGAGGGTTAGGATCTGTACAGCCTCTCCCACAGGCCTGGACAGTTAAGGCTCATCACCCAAAGGAAAAAAAAATGTGTTTCCCTGAAGGACTGGAGCAGGAGGAGGAGACATTTAGGACCAGTGCCCTTTTTTAAGCTCTTTGAAATAAAAACATATTCATATATTGATCAAATATTTGAGTGCCTATTGAATGCCATGCACTGCTATAGGACTTTGAGAGGGCATCAGATTCACACTAATACAGATTAGAATCTAGGCTCTGCTACTAACAAACTGGAAACTTTGGCAGGTTACTTAAATTTTTCTGATTCTCATTTGTCTAATCTGCAAAATGGGCCTGGTAAAACCTGCTTCATGGGGTTATTAGGAGGGCTGGATATAACACATGAAAAGTACACGGCATAGTTAGTGAATTCTCATGAATGGTAGCTGTTATTATTACATGTGTAAGGTCATTTTTTCACCTCTTGGACATTGGTCATTTTCCTTTTGCCTTAGGAGAGGAGATCAGGGACTTGGTGTGGAGGGGTGGCAGTAGACTCTGAAGGCTTTGCCCCTAGCCAATATCTCAAGGATACTCCACATCTGGAGAAGGAAATCTAAACCCCTAGACCCCGTGCAAAGTTTGGGGGATAGATTTTATAGAAGGGAGTATCCCTGGCCTTGACCGTGAGCAACACCATCCACCTGGCAGGCTCATTTACTTTGAAGTTGCTGTGATTTTCTAGGCTTTATGCCTTAGCTCCTGCTATTATTGGTAATCATGCTTGAATACTCTTTCCTATCTTGTTTGGTTGAAATGCTGAGTAACTTCAACCCCACTTTCTCTAGGATGGCTTTCTTAGTCTCCTTGGTTATAATAAATCATTGGCTCCTAGAATAAAATGCCCCATTGTATTTTATTCTTACTTGCTGAGTATAAGTTACAGAGCTGGGTCTACCTATTCTGCAAAGGTGTTGGGTTGCCAGGGCCTGTTCACCTCTGTTTGGCCCCTCTTTTAGAGTCTATGCCCAGAAGGTAGTGGGGCAAGACACGTTCTGAGCAGGGAGTGGGTGAACCTGGTCAGAACTCACCTGATGCTGTAGAGGACATTCCCATTCCGGGAGATCCTTAGCAATTTGTTGTCTGTGGTGATCTCATGGAAGTGGGCCCCCTTCTCGTTGGCAAAGAACAGGTCAGGTTTCCAGATGGAGTCCAGCATGGATGGGTCCAGGTCCAGAGAGTCATCAGGGTATTCATTATAGGCCAGGCGGGGGTCGTTCCATTGCTGCCGCAGGAAGATGTTGACCCTATAGTCCTACAGCCAGGAAATAACAAGGTGAAGGCAATGTTAGGCCCAAGGACATCAACTTTTGGAGGACCTGGGTGCTTTTGGCCAGTAAAACCTTTTCTGGAGGATGTTATTAAGTGTGGTTGCATCTTATATGGGGGTGAGACGTAAAAGGTGTGTATCAGGCAAAACCATGGGAGTCATAATTACTCCTAAAAATCCTCTAAATGCCCCATGAGGTATATTCAACCCTGAACTGAGATTATGTAAATGTTATTCTTTATTTTGAAAAAAATTAAACTAAAGAAAAATTCAAAGATGGATGTAATAAACACTTGTTTTCATCATCCTGTTAATATTTTGTCATGTTTGCTTCATTTTTTTTAAATAAGAGAAAAAATACATTGCAGATAAATTGAAGTCCCCCTTTTACCCTCAACCCCAATACTACAGTACTTCTTAGGCACACTAGGATTTGAGAGTCACTGGTCTAGACAAATTGAAGGAATGAAAGGAAAAAATCGAAGCTGATGTCTGAGCATTCAAACTATTCTGCCTAAAGAGAACAATTAATTCTCAAGAAGTGAAGGAGGGATGGGCGGAAGAATTCTGTAGTGTTCCTGCTGGTCCTAGGGTTCATCCCATTCACTTTTAATACCAGCCTTCTATAACTTACTGTGACATATGTTGATTTGTTTGGAAAGGTTTAATAGATGTCATGGAGTCACATCTTACTAGCTTCTTTTTTTATTTATTTATTATACTTTAAGTTCTAGGGTACATGTGCACAACGTGCAGGTTTGTTACATATGTATACATGTGCCATGTTGGTGTGCTGCACCCATTAACTCGTCATTTACATTAGGTATATCTCCTAGGGCTATCCCTCCCCCCTCCCCTCACCCCACAACAGGCCCTGGTGTGTGATGTTCCCCTTTCTGTGTCCAAGTGTTCTCATTGTTCAATTCCCACCTATGAGTGAGAACATGCGGTGTTTGGTTTTTTGTACTTGCAATAGTTTGCTGAGAATGATGGTTTCCAGCTTTATCCATGTCCCTATAAAGGACATGCACTCATCTTTTTTTATGGCTGCATAGTATTCCATGGTGTATATGTGCCACATTTTCTTAATCCAGTCTATCATTGATGGACATTTGGGTTGGTTCCAAGTCTTTGCTATTGTGAATAATGCCACAATAAACATACATGTGCATGTGTCTTTATAGCAGCATGATTTATAATCCTTTGGGTATATACCCAGTAATGGGATGGCTGGGTCAAATGGTATTTCTAGTTCTAGATCCTTGAGGAATTGCCACACTGTCTTCCACAATGGTTGAACTAGTTTACAGTCCCACCAACAGTGTAAAAGTGTTCCTATTTCTCCATATCCTCTCCAGCACCTGTTGTTTCCTGACTTTTTATTGATCGTCATTCTAACTGGTGTGAGATGGTATCTCATTGTGGTTTTGATTTGCATTTCTCTGATGGCCAGTGATGATGAGCATTTTTTCATGTGTCTGTTGGCTGCATAAATGTCTTCTTTTGAGAATTGTCTGTTCATATCCTTCACCCACTTTTTGATGGGGTTGTTTGTTTTTTTGCTTGTAAATTTGTTTGAGTTCTTTGTAGATTCTGGATATTAGCCCTTTGTCAGACAAACAGAGCCAAATCATGAGTGAACTCCCATTCACAATTGCTTCAAAGAGAATAAAATACCTAGGAATCCAACTTACAAGGGATGTGAAGGACCTCTTCAAGGAGAACTACATACCACTGCTCAATGAAATAAAAGAGGACACAAACAAATGGAAGAACATTCCATGCTCATGGATAGGAAGAATCAATATCGTGAAAATGACCATATTGCCCAAGGTAATTGATAGATTCAATGCCATTCCCATCAAGTTACCAATGACTTTCTTCAAAGAACTGGAAAAAATACTTTAATGTTCATATGGAACCAAAAAAGAGCCCACATTGCCAAGTCAATCCTAAGCCAAAAGAACAAAGCTGGAGGCATCACGCTACCTGACTTCAATATAAGACGACAGTAACCAAAACAACATTGTACTGGTACCAAAACAGAGACATAGACCAATGGAACAGAACAGAGCCCTCAGAAATAATACCACACATCTACAACCATCTGATCTTTGACAAACCTGAGAAAAACAAGCAATGGGGAAAGGATTCCCTATTTAATAAATGGTGCTGGGAAAACTGGCTAGCCATATATAGAAAGCTGAAACTGGATCCCTTCCTTACACCTTATACAAAAATTAATTCAAGATGGATTAAAGACTTAAATGTTAGACCTAAAACCATTAAAACCCTAGAAGAAAACCTAGGCAATACCATTCAGGCCATAGGCATGGGCAAGGACTTCATGTCTAAAACACCAAAAGCAATGGCAACAAAATTGACAAATGGGATCTAATTAAACTAAAGAGCTTCTGCACAGCAAAAGAAACTACCATCTGAGTGAACAGGCAACCTACAGAATGGGAGAAAATTTTTGCAATCTACTAATCTGACATCTTACTAGCTTCTAAATTTAATGCTTAGTTAATGTTTCTCTGATGGTACTGCAGTGTAGTTATTCCACTGAAAGAAAAATTCAGGAGCCAAATCAATTAGGGAAATGTTAGACCGGTTGAAATACAATAGGCTTCTTTATTGCAGGACTTCTCAGAGACCATAATATGCTGATGAGTTGTGTGCATCTCAAGAAGGGAATAGAATATGGTTTATTTTGGCCATGGAATTCTTATATTTGTGCATGATGAGTATCTTCTATAGAATATAGGTTAGGAATGGCTGTTCTAGTCAAAACTCCATCCCCACCTCCCACATTTTTTTTGTCCAGATGAAGAGACTGAAGTCCAGGGAGAATTGAGACTGGCTCAATGTCACTCTGAAAATGTAGGGCCAGAGCTGATTCTAGAACCCAAGTGTTCTGACTCCTAGCTGAGAGTTTGCTCCATTGCCTCAGCTGATCCTAGAGGAACTGAAAGAGTCCATTCAGTTTCTATTCACAACGTGAGGAGCTATTATGGTATGGGTAGATCTCAATAGCAGAAAACTGGGTCAGGCAGTTAAGAAATATTTCCATTAAGAAAGTTTTCGGTCAGGAGCGATGGCTCATGCCTGTAATCCCAGCATGTTGGGAGGCCAAGGTGGGAGGATTTCTTGAGCCCAGGAGTTTGAGACTAGCCTGGCCAACATGATGATACCTCATTTCTACCAGAAAGTACAGAAGGTAGCAGGGTGTGATGGCCTGCACAGTAGCCTGTAGTCCCAGCTACTCAGGAGGCTGAGGTAGGAGGATCACCTGAACCCAGGGAGGTCCAGGCTGCAGTGAACCATGATCATGCCACTGCACTCCAGCCTGGGTGACAGAATGAGACCCTGTCACAAACAAACAAACAAAACAAAAAAGAAAGTTTTAAATTTTGTTATAGAGACATTGTAAACCTGGAGTTCATGAATATCATGACACAAGTAGAGTTTAGGGTATATTTGTGTTTCCCAAGCAGGAAGGGCATAGCTCTCTATGTTGGATCTCCCAAAGGGTCTATAGTTCCCCAAATGATTAATATCCTCAGTTCAAGTCCAACTTTAAATGCTTTCCACCAAGGAATAATCTCCATACATGAGGACCTGCTATTGCTCTTTCCCGAGGGTGCTGGATAAACGAGGTCATGCAATATTTTCTTTTGGAATGCTGCTTATAAATCCTCATCAGTCTTGATCTGTTATCAGCAGGGATAAACTAAAACAAACAACCTTCCTCCCCACTCTCACCCTCACCCCTGCTCAATTCCTCCTACAGCTCATGCCTCGGCCTGTTTGCCTATAGAAATATCAATAGCTTCATAAAATGTTCCAAGATATTTTATAGGATTGTTCTATAATTTAATTGCAGCCTCTCCCTCCAGCCCCATAGAAAGTGACATTTGGCCTCGTAATCTCATATCTTATAAGTCCCATGGTGGTGGAAGAACTTCAGGCCTGCCCTGAGTGTTGGCTCTTTGTCCTGTTGATGGTAATGGATAACTCCCAATCTGGTCCCATCTGATCAGGGGATTGGAAATAGTCTCTCCTTCTCCTTCTCCCTTGGATTTTGCATGAAGTTTGCATATGTGTGTGTGTGTGTGTGTGTTATGATGAGGCATTGGGCAAGTCACATCAGAGTGAACAGACTATGAATGGTTGGGCAGAAAAAGCCTTCAGTCCCCAAGCCCCAGCTGCACTTTTGATGTTCTTGCCAGTGACATGTCAAGTCCGTTTATGTGGCTAGCAGGAAGAAAAGAAAGTGGCATTTCTTAAAATGGTCTGTTAGGCAGCAGGCGCCGTTCTAGATACTGTCACATACATTTTATCCTCACAAAACCCCTGCAAGCTAGACATTCAGATTCCCATAGTGAGGGTAAGAAAACAGGTTTGGAAAGGCTGAGAAATGTGTCCCAGGAGCAGGGCCAGTGAGTGGCAGAGCTAGGACTGCAATCAGCATCAGCCTGAGCCTCTAGTGAGCACTTGTGATTTACGTCACATGGTGTGGACAGCCAATCCTGTGTGAGGGACACTTTCTGTCAGCCTCATTGCTCAGGCAAAATCTGCCTTCTCAGCTTAAGGCTTATCTCCTGCAGGAGACTTCATGCCCCAGGCTTCCCTGACCTCTTCCTTTTTGATCTCCTAGCAAGACCGAATCACCTGGAATGTTTAATTGAGCACTTCTTCATTGTGTATGTCTTATGTCCTCAGCTTGATTGGGAGCAATCTTAGTGGATGAACCAGACCTTATATTTTCACTGCACCATCTCACCTAGTCACTCAGTCAGTGCACCTATGAGCTACCTAGTACCTATGAGAAGGAAGAGGAGGTAAAGTCAGAAAAAGCTGGAACAGAATGGACTTTTCTTATTTTATATCTGGAAAGACTGAGACCCAGAGGGGAAAGGATTTCCTAAGATCACACAACAATTCAGTAAAGAATCTGGAATTAGAACTTGGCTCTGCTTCTCTGAGCCTCACTGTTAAAAGAAGTTAGGCTAGATGGTCTCTAAGAACTTTTCCAAATCTAACAGCTAATTGTTGTTAGTTTTATTTTTTCTAACAACATTTAACTGAGCTCTCTTAAGTGCCAGATACTATTCTAGGCACTGAGGAATCCACTGAGAACAAGAAAGATATATTTATTCAGCTCCAGAGCCTCCAGTGTAATGTTTACACCATACTGAGGAAAGGGCTCTGATAGGGGTTAAACGCAGGGTGCTAGGGAATATAGAAGACAGGTTCCCATCTGGACTTGGGGGTGGTGATCAGGGAAGTCTCCAGGTAGAAGTGATATTTAAGGTGAGATCAAATATGGTTGAGCCAAAGAGGGAAAGCATTTTGGGCAGTTGGAAGTGCACGTGTGAAGGCCTAGAGGTAAAGCAAGAGTGTGGCACTTTGGAAAGAATAGCAAGTGAATGAATAGAGGAGTGGGAGGACACATGCAGGGTCTTGCAAGCTGTACTGAGAAATTTGAACTTTTTCCTAATAATAATGTGGAGCGTTTGAAGAATTTTAAATAAAGATGGACATTATTACATTTGCATTTTATTACTAATATTTAAAAATGTTTTACTGTTATTTCAGAAGCAATGCAAGTTGTCAGTAAAAAAATTATGTTTTAGACGTACATCATCTAAAAGAAGAAAAACAAAATAAAACCCATCTCTTTGTATTTCATAATGAGTCTCTCATTATGAAATGACTAATGAAAAGTTAGAGCGAGAGACGGAGAATGTACCTTGGTGTCCTCAGGCAGCTTGACTCCTACTGACAGCACCTGCCCTAGCAGCCGCTACCCAAACAAGTTGCTGCCATTGATTTCCTCCCTTAAGTTGGCAAACAGCAGTGAGAAATGCAGTTCAGAAGAGATCAATGTAATTGGTGTAATAGGCCGAAAGCTAAAGGCTGTTTTGCTTATTTGGCCATAGCTATACGTATGCTGGTTGGTGTTCGACATGCGGGGGGCCATGTTCAAGTTCAGGGACTGGAGGAGCAGCAATTGAATTCTCCACCCTAGAACCTGAGGTTCCACCTCTGAGAGCTGGCTTCTAGGTCTCAAACTCTCAAGGGTAGCCCACAAACCTGAAGCAGGAGGGATTTCCAGAGCTCTGATTCAACAGTGTTCAGCATCAACTCACCCATCCTGCCTCTCAGATTCCTTGATGATCTAATTTCTGGTAACTGGGCAACTAGCTGCCCTGCTTATGAGACCAAGGTAGAGCATTAACTCATTCATTTGTTCATTCATTCATTCCACAGACATTTATTGAGGGCTTCCTATGCACCACCTGAAGTTGGATCTGTCCCCCACTTCTACCCCCACTGTGCCTCATTTCAGATTCTAACCTCTCCTAATAAACTCCTCTAAACTCAGTATTGTGATGAAGTAGGAAGCATGAAGTGTTTTAGTAGGATAGAGCTAAGAGCTTGTGCAAGATTGTTGGTGGGAAGGGTATGTGGAATGCAAGAGGTGGGCCCATTGCAGTCAGAACCAAGAGACATTGCATCAAGAGGTAAACAAAAGAACCAGATTCTTATACCTTTTAAAGTCTTATCATTCCAGCTCCCAAGGGGATATCTCATCTCGAAACTCAATCCAACTCTATTAACATTTATGAGGCTGATTGGGAGTACAGTTGACGGTGGAGGCACAGGGTCTTCATTTGTATACTTAAAGAATTCAGTTTATCTAGTAAGCAAAATAAGGCATGGACACAAATATCTACCACACAAAATTGAAAGTGAGAGGGTCATAAGAAGTTCTAACAGGCTGCATGCGGTGGCTCACGCCTGTAATCCCAGCACTTTGGGAGGCCAAAATGGGCAGATTGCTTGAGCCCAGGAGTTTGAGACAAGCCTGGGCAATGTGGAAAACTCCATCTGTACAAAAAAAGTAAAAATAAAAAAATTAGCTGGGCATGGTGGTGCACGACTGTAGTCCCAGCTACTTGGGAGGCTGAGGTGGGAGGATCAATTGAGCCCATGAGGTTGAGGCTGTAGTGAGCCATGATTGTGCCACTGCACTCCGGCCTGGGTAACAGAGCAAGACCCTGTCTCAAAAATAAATACATAAATAAATATAAATAAATAAATACTTTTAACAAATTGCCATTAGAGATGATTTCCAGCCAAGTTGGGCAAATCTGGAAAAGCTTTTCAGGAGAAGGTAGCATTTGAGGTGGCCCCTTTCAGTTTGTTCCATCCTCCAGAAGTTAGCATCTCTAGATCTAGGATTGTTCTGAGATGTGAACAGTATCTGGTTTCACCTGGAACAAGGCCAGCGATATGCTCTAAGCCTATATGTCTCACATCTTTGAGATAAGGGTAAGACATTAAGACTAGGGCTGCAGCCTCAGAGTATTTGGAACTAGAATATGTATAATTGGGGGTAAAAGGAATCTCATGTAGAAGGAATAGCACAAGCAGAGGTGTGTAGGCAGGGGCATTCAAACAGTTCAGTTTAGCTCAACCATTAGCAGCATAAATAATAGTAATTGCCCCTTATTGAGGCCCTACTATACAACAGGCATTATGTCTTAAGCATGCCATACATGTCAGCTTATTTTATCTTTAAAACAATCCTATGACTTGGGCATTTTCAACCTAATTTTATAGATGAAGAAAGTGCAGGGAGATTAAGTGCTTTTTCTGGATTTACACAGTTAGGAAAGAGTGGGGCTGGAGTTCAAACCTGGTTTGTCTGATTACATAAAGTTCAGGCTCTTAACTACTCTGCTGTGATAAGGCTGCAAAATGAATTAATTTGACTGTGGATATCCTTAACTGCCAAACCAAGGTATTTGGATTTTATTTGCTAGCCAATTTAGCACCATTGAAGACTTAAGCAGTGGGGTAATGTCACAGTTTGATTTCAGGAAGATCAGTATGGCAGGAACCACTGTAGACAATTGGAAGCAGGAGAAAACAGGTACAGAAAGACCTGCTTTAAGGCTGTTGTGACAATCCAGTTGGGAGGTAATAAAGGTTCTAAACTAAGATAGCAGGAGTGGAGATTGGAGCTAGATGAGAGAATCATCATTCTTATCATCATGATTTTCATCATCAAATATTACAGCTAGAAAGAACCCTGGAGACTTCTGTCTCAACTCTCTCATTTTACAGAAAGGGAGTCTCCCTCAGGGGCACACAGCAATTCAATTGACTAAGGTGGAAACTGCATGCAGGAATCCTGTTGGACAGATGTGAAAACTAAAGCCCTAAAAGCTCAAGTTCCTGCTGCTAGTTACTGGTAAATTCAGAATTAATAATAACAATGCAAATAATACTAATATTCTGAGACTTCACCACATGCAAGAAACTGTGTTAAGACCTTTATGTGTGTTATTTTTTATCTTCACAATAACCCTGTGAGGTAGGTTTTATTGTTATTCTCATTTTGCAGGGAAATCAAGGTACAGAGAGGTTAATGTTACACTCATGACACTGCATAACTAGTAAGTGACAAAGCTGGGATTTGAACCCAGGACGTTAATGTCAGAGCCCAAGCATTTAACCAGTAGACTACACTACCCATGATATCCCAGATATGAATTGAGTGACAGTTTGATGACACCTCAATGTCATTAGGTACTGCCTCTGGCTGCTATGATGTATCTGTGGGTTTTTAGATGCCCACAACTAACAGGAAGTATTGAAAAGGGCAAAGGACAGAAAGCTTCTGCCCTAGATTTAGCAGTCTGCTAGTGCTTTATTTCTGCCTCGAGCCATGGATTTGATCTGCTGTCTGCTCTATACTCAAGTCCAGTGCTTGTGGACTGCCCAGATCCCTGTCTATTGCCTGCTTGGCCCCAGATGCTTTGTGTCTTGAATTTCTCCTAAGTCACCATGCTGCCTGGTGCATTCTCATTTAGATATCACACAATCAGAGCTACATTTGTTGTAAAGAACTGTAGATGGTTTGGACCAGTGGAGCTTAGCATCTTTGTTTGTCTTTAGGGGATCACTAAAGATCAATGTGAATTTAATAATTACATAAAAATGTGAATAGCAGTTCTGTTTATTGGGTGTATTGGATGTCTGACATTTGCTAAATTTTTTTTTTTTTTCTGAGATGGAGTCTCGTTCTGTCACTCAGGCTGGAGTGCAGTGGTGCGATCTCTGCTCACTGCAACCTCCACCTCCCAGGTTGAAGGGATTCTCCTGCCCTAGCCCCCTGAGTAGCTGGGATTATAGGCACCTACCACCATGCCCGGCTAATTTTTGTATTGTTAGTAGAGGCACGGTTTCACCATGTTGGCCAGGCTGGTCTCACACTCCTGGCCTCAAGTGATCCACCCGCCTTGGCGTCCAAAAGTGCTGGGATTACAGGCATGAGCCAACACATAAAACTTTCTATGTATCATATTGCTAAACTTTTTGGTTGGGTGTGGTGGCTCATGCCTGTAATTCCAGCACTTTGGGAGGCCAAGGTGGGTAGATCACCTGAGGTCAGGAGTTTGAGACCAGCCTGGCCAACATGGCGAAACCCCGTCTCTACTAAAAATGCAAAAATTAGCCTGGACTTGGTGGCAAGCGCTGGTAATCCCAGCTACCTGGGAGGCTGAGGGGGGAGAACTGCTTGAACCTGGAAGGTGGTGGTTGCAGTGAGCTGAGAATGTGCTACTGCACTCCAGCTGGGGCGACAGAGAGAGACTCCACCTCAAAAAACAAAAACAAAAACAAAAACAAAACAACAACAACAACAAAAAAAACCTTTTCATCAACCTAGCATACTGGGCATTATTATACTTATTTCACTGGAGAGGAAACCGAAATTTAGAGTGGTTAAATGGAGGTTAAGTTTCTTGCCCAAGATCACATAGCTAGTAGGTGCTAGGAACAGAGATATGAATCCAGGACTTCTGGTTCCCAATTTCACACTCTTTTGACAATTATAGGCTGTATCTTCCCATTTAAAAAAAATTTTAAACCAAGTTCAATTTATTTTATTTTAAAACATCTATTTAAAATATTTTAAAAGTAAATATTTATTAAAAATTATTAAATATTTTAAACATATATTTAAACTTTTTATTAAATATTAAATACAATATGTTAGACTATCTGTTGGGTAGATCAAGGAAATATAGTAGACGTAGTATACTGGGGACCCACTGAGCCCATGTGACAGGTTGGTGCATAAATAACCTTATAATCAGTATCAGGCGAAGAATTTTGGATTGGGACATTGAGCAATGAAGTAGATTTATAAATGGTTGCCAAAGGGTGCAAATGGAAGGAAGGAAGGGTGGATGTTAACCTGGAAAGAGGAAAGCTGATAGTGTTGGCAGTGCAGGGCACAATGGTGAGACATGCCACTAACAAACTTGGAAATATGGAAATTAAGGTCACCCTCTGAGAGTTAAAAAACAAACAACGGAGATGAATATGCAATGGAGGGATTTGCATGTTCAAATCTGAGGCCTGGCATCAATCTGAATGATCTATGTGTAATCTCAATGACTTAGGATGGGCATGTGCTTGTAATGTAATGAGAAGAACCCTAATTTATTGTATTACATCTTGTTTTGGGGACTGTTTTGTAAACATATGTGGGACATTCATTCTGTAGCATAAGAAAGGGCCGTTCAAGTAGGAGGAATTTGGCAATTGGTAATCTAGCATACTGCATCACTATATTTGTGGAAACACCAACTTTCTTGCCATTAGAAGGAGGGCTTCTGTGTGGTGATGCAAGGATGGTTTCTTAGAACTCTCTCTGGCCTGGATGAAACTTCCCTCAAGACTGTCTACCTCTCTTTTCTCCAATTCCAGTTATGTTAAAAGCAACTTTTGCTTGGCAAGGGAGCACACTCCTGGTGGACATGGCATTCTTATTATTACAATAGAAAGTCTTACTGTAAATTGGAACAATTTGGCAGTTTGATTTCCCCACTTCAGTCATTCGTGGGTTTGATGGTCATGAGTCAGCCTTCTGGAATTTGATCTGATGAAGAGTCACGCTCTGGGCAGTCATAAGTTCACTGCTGTGACACCTCCCCTGGTGTACTGGGAGAGAATCATCCAGCAGATGGTACCAAGACTGCTCATCACCCCATGGTCTGCTTGTGATAGACTCCAATGGCATTTCTGAGGGCTTTCTCCTTGGCCCTCTCTTAGTCTTTTGTTTACTAAAGCTTTGTTGAGTGTGGCACCATATCTAATTGGATAACGCTGAATAGACTTTCTCTTGGATCCCCCAGACCCAAGAAGATAAGAAGGGACCTAGCATAAGCTGTGTAGAGAGACAAAAGTGTAATGGAAAAAGGAACAACAACAAAAGATCTCATCCATAATAGCAACCACCCCCACAAAATATCTGTGAATAAACCTAACATGAAATATGTGAGTTGTATATATTTAAAAAAATCAAAAACTTTACTGAAAGGCATAAAGGAATACCTGTATAATTGGAGATATGTACTATACTTGTAAAATATTGTAAAGATGTACTTTATTCCCAAATTAATCTTTAAACTTAATGCAATCCTAATCAAAACCTGAGAGGCTTTTTTTTTTTTTTCTTTTTTTTGAGATAGAGTCTCGCTCTGTCGCCCAGGCTGGAGTGCAGTGGCACGATCTCGGCTCACTGCAAGCTCCGCCTCCTGGGTTCATGCCATTCTCCTGCCTCAGCCTCCCGAGTAGCTGGGACTACAGGCGCCCGCCACCACGCCCGGCTAATTTTTTTTTGTATTTTTAGTAGAGACGGGGTTTCACTGTGTTAGCCAGGATGGTCTCAACCTCCTGACTTCGTGATCTGCCTGCCTCGGCCTTCCAAAGTGCCGGGATTACAGGCGTGAACCACCGCGCCCGGCCGTGAGACGATTTTTATAGGCCTCAATAAACTGATTCTAAAGTTCACATGGAAGAAAGAAAGGGCTGAAAGTGTTAAGAAAAACTTGTAAATGAAGAACAACAGACGACTTTCTCTACCAGACATAGAAATATAATGAGTCATAGAAATTAAAGCAGTGTGATATTGGTATAGAAACAGATAGAGCAATGGAGCAATAAACTGAGACTAGAGACTAGAAATGTATACATGGGGATTTAGTTTATGAAAAAGATAGCATTTCAAATTAGTAGAAAAACAGCGACTGTTTAAGAAATGGTGTTGGAATAATAGAAACTCAATCAGAGAAAAATAGAGTTAAGCCACCACCAAATTCTTCATATAAAATTAAACTCCAAATGGATTTAGGAGATGCATATAAAAAAAGAAACCTATAATATTATTCAAAATGCCCAGTCAACATATTAAAAGATGCTCAGATTCACTAGGAATCTGAAGTGCAAATTGAAAATGACAATGAAGTACCATTTTGAAAATCCCATTTGGTGAAAATAAAAAAGCTTGATAATACCTTGGGTTGGCAAGGATGAAGAGAAATAAACACTATTGGAGGGAATGTAAATTATTGAAGGTTTTTTTGGAAGGGAATTGGGCAAAATACTTTTAAAAAAGTGAATATTCTTTCATTAAAGCAATTCTACTTCTGGAATATATCCTAAAGAAATGCACACAGAGGGTTATGCACAAGAATGCTCATTGTAGCATTGTTTGTAATAGTGTAAAGCTGAAAAAACCTAAAAGCATGTCAAGAGAAAAGTGGTTAAATACTGTGAAATGATGGTGTCTCCATACCATGGAATTTTACTAGGAGGCTATAAAGCCTGGAAACATAGTTAGTATAATTTTGTCATACATTTAATCTAATAATAAACAATATATTTGTTCTCCCATGTTTCCAAATTTGGGATTGTGTAGAGAGTTAAAAAGAATAAGGTAGATCTATATGTAGCCATGTCGAGAGAGGCGTCAAGCTGTGGTGGAGTGGAAAAAGCAAATTGTATTGCACAATCCTACTTATACAAAGACATGTATATGTACCTAAATGTATGAACAATCAAGGAAAGGGGACTAGTATGGTGTCCACTAAATTTTATTACCTCAGGATAGGACAAAGGGAATTGGAGGGGAGGGCAAAGCAGGGGCATTCTTATTTCTCATTCTCTTTTCCTTTTTTATTGAACTAATTACAAAAGCTTGTTTTCATATATTACTAATGCACTTTAAAAAAATGTTCCAGGGTGCTGCTGTCCGTAAGCATACTGCAAGTGAACATTGTGACATTGTTCCCGAAATGGAAAGGTCTTTGAGGTGGAATGGGTAGAAATGGATTTTAGGGCCTAGAGAAGGTTTTCCAAGGGCTTCCTGGGGGAGGCAGAGGTTGAGAGAGAGGTCAAGAGAATGAGATTCTTGGTTCCCTCTCCAGTTCAACCAGAACCACCCATTTAAGAAATCTGTTTATTAAAGTGCTACATCAGATTTACCTTACAGCCAGGCGCGGTGGCTCATGCCTATAATCCCAGCACTTTGGGAGGCTGACGGGGTGGATAGCTTGAGGTCAGGAATTTGAGACCAGCCTGGCCAATATGGTGAAACCCCATCTCTACTAAAAATACAAAAATTAGCCGGGTGTGGTGGCACACACCTGTAATCCCAGCTACTCAGGAGGCTGAGGCAAAAGAATGGCTTGAACCTGGGAGGTGGAGGTTGCAGTGAGCCGAGATTGAGATCACGCCACTGCACTCCAACCTGGGTGACAGAGTGACACTTTGTCTCAAAAAAAAAAAAAAAAAAAGGTTTACCTTAAAAATTGAACTAAGGTGGGACTGCTATTAAAAACAATGCTTTGAAATTCACTAACCCAGAATAAGTATGGCCCCACTTTGCTCTGCTCGGAACACTCCTTGTAGGGGCTGGGTCTATTTCTTTTTCTTTTTAAAAATTGTTATTTTAGATTCAGGGGGTATATGTGCAGGTTTGTTACATGGGTATATTGCGTAATGCTGGAGCTTGGGCTTCTTTTGAACCCATCAACTAAATAGTGAACATAGTGCCCTATAGGTAGTTTATTTCTTCACCTTTCATCTCAAGATGGAAATCAAGTGCTGGATGCACTTTGAGGAGAGCACCCTGGTGGTGAAGGGACTGAAAACTAGAGAGAATGGTTGAGGAAGCCAGGCTGGGGAAGGGACAGGGAGAGCCGATCTCAATTATGTGAAGGGTTGTCAGTTGATTTGGTTGATTCTGTGTGGCACTAGGTCAGGACTAAAGCTGTGGGTAAATGGAGATTTCAGAGCTGCCCAAAGATGAAATGGGCAGTCCCTTTACCATCAGGGTGCTCTCCTCAGTGCGCTGAGTTCCACCTTGAGATGAAAGACCAATAAATAAATTACTTATTGGTTATTATGTTCACTATTTGGGTGATGGGTTCAATAGAAACCCAAATACCAACATTATGCAATATATCCATGTAACAAACCTCCACATGACCCCTTGAATCTAAAATTGGGAGGTAGTAGGTTCCCCATCACTGGAGGTGTGCAAGCAAAAAGTACTTGGACATGATGTTTATGGCAGGGATTCTGACAACAGATGGGGGTGTGCTTAGAGAACCTTTCCACAAATACTGACTAGCTCTTGTGATTTAAGCAGTGTGGTGGGCACTGGAAATATAGAGGTGATTGAGGGAAACAAGGTCCCCACTCCGGCTGAAAAAGCCAATAAGGCAACAAACAAACAAGTGAACTTTTAAATTTTAGATATTACTCTGAGGATAATAGAACATGGTGATGTGATAGAGAGTAACTGGAAGAGAGGGATAATTTTTAGGTAGGGAGGTGGAGAAGGACTCCCTGAAGCAATGTCTGAGCTGAGACCTGAAGGGTGAGAAGGAGCCAGGCATGCAAAGATCTTTCTGGGCAGAGGGAACAGAATGTGGTAAGAACCTTTGCAAGTTGTTGCAGGATGGGAAGTAGGATAATTCTGTGATCCGATTTGCAGTTTAAAATGATCCTTCTAGAAACTATGGGAAGTGATAGGGAGCATGAGGAGGGGAAGGAAGGAAACCAGTTAGGAGGCCATTTTGTCAAGCAGGAGAGAGATTATGCCAATTTTAACTAGGAGCTGAGAGGAACAAAGTGGGAAAAAAGTAGATGGATTTAAGTTTTATTTTTGTGATTTAAAATGTCTGCTTCATTTGATCAACTGATCCCAGGATAGGTTGACTTTGACTTGTGACTAAATGACTGCTCCCTAGCCAATGTGTTAATATTTATGTTTGGGTATAAAGGGCTTTTAAAAAAAAAGTTGGGGTCTTGCTTTGTTGCCCAGGTTGGAGTACAGTGGCACAATCATAGCTCACTGCATCCTTAAACTCCTGGGCTCAAGTGATCTCCTCTCTCCTCAGCCTCCTGAATAGCTGGGCCTACAGGTGCATGCCACCATGCCCAGCTGATATTTTAATTTTTTTGTAGAGATGGGGTTTCACTTTGTTGCCTAGGCTGGCCTTGAACTCTTAGCTTCAAGTGATCCTTTTACCTCAGCCTCCCAGAGTGCTAGAATTAGAGCCATGAACTACCACACCTGGCTATAAGGGGCTTTTGATCTCCTTGTGTGGTAGCTGTTTTCTTGTATCTTGAGGTCTTATTTGCAAATACCCAAAATGATGGATGACCAAGGTTGTTCTTGTGCCACAAGTTCTTATAGGACTGGACAAATCCTCCCATCCAAGTACTAACCAGGCCTGACCCTGCTTAGCTTCAGAGATTAGACGAGATTGGGTGTGTTCAGGGTGGTATGACCATAGAGAAGACTGCACAAATCCTACTGAGCTTCTTATTGACCAAACCGTGCTGCAGAAGACCAGGATGAGGTCATACCCTTACATGGCCCTGGTGCCCTTGGCTCTGCCACTTCCCACTTCCCTCTTTCTTTATGCTCAGCAAATGGAGTAGGCCAAGAACAGGGCCTCAGGAGTCAGGCAGCCTGAGGATGATAACTGGCTGTGCCATTTACTGGCTGGAAAAATTTGGGTGAATCAAGCTTCTCTAAGCCTCAGTTTCCTTATCTATAAAATGGGATTGTTGTACATGAAATAATTCCCATAATTCACTAACCAAAATTACCTGGCTTTCAGAAAAGTGCTCAGTAAATGACAAACACCAATACTAACACCTCACATTCTTTTCACAGTAGAGCTTTTTGAAAGGTTTATCTTCATGCTGTCTTTGTTTCAATTTATCCTTTGCTTTCTTCATGCCCCGAAATTACATTCCCTAATTCTACATACGTGCCCTCCCTTCCCCTATACCCCGTTGCTGAAACTACTGGATGACACTTTCTTTTCTACTTGACTTTGCTTTCCTCTTTTGGCACTATTGAACACACAACAGTTTTTTTGAAACCCTTTCATCCTTTGGTTCATCCCTTGAAACTGTTCTCTCCTGGAAGGTTTGAACATGGGGAGTACCATGACCAGATTGCTGCTTTAGTAAAATCACTCAATTTGGTGCTGATCAGTTTAGAAAAAAAGAAAAAAGAAAAATAACTCGAAAGCACACAACAGTGCCTGGCATGTACATATTCAGAGAATTATTATTAATAATTTACAGAGAATTATTATTAACTTCTGTGTTCCACAGCATCCTTGCATAGCTCTGTAATCTCACCCATCCTACTGTGGTATTATCTTGTTTTCCTTAAAATAGACTCCTTGAAAGCAGAGACCTCCTACTCACTGATGTCTGGTTCCTGTTTACTTCTGGTACCACAGGAGAATTATACTTCTCTTTGGGCAGTGCCATGTGACTTCCCTTGGATAGTGACATGCAAGCAGAAGTCACTCCTAGGTGGAACACATTTACTTGGCAGTTGTTATGGACTGAATGTGTCCCTCCAAAATTTATATGTTGAAGCCCTAACCCCCAGAGTGACTATATTTGAAGATGGAGTCTTTAAGGAGGTGATAAAGGTTAAATGAGGTCATGAGGGTGGGGCCCTAATTCAGTAGGATGTGTGTCCTAATAAGGAGAGAAAGAGGTGCCAGATCTCTCTCTTTGCACAGAGAAGAAGCCATTTGAGGAAACAGTGAAAAGAAGCTGTCTACAAGCCAGGAAAAGGGCCCTCACTAGAGACCAACTCTGGTGGCACCTGGAGCTTGAACTTCTAACCTCCAGAACTGTGACAAAATAATTTTCTGTTGTTGAAGGCATCCAATCTGTGGTACTTTGTTATGGTAGCACACACTAATACACCAGTGTTCAACCCTTCAGTGTATTGTTCTCTTGTGTGGCAAATGTGAAATTGTGTGTTGATACGGAAATGCAATGCTGAGCTACTACCTGGGGGAAAGCAGTCCTGGAGAGCCCTTAGATCTGCAGCAGACTTTAGATGAGTGATAAATGAATCATTGTTGTCTGAAGATGTTGAGATTTTGGGGATTTGTTAATGCAGGAAAGCCTAGCTTATAGGACTAAAACAGAACTCTATCTCTAGAGCCTAATGCCAAATTTAGCACATGTAAGACATTAATTAATAAATGGAGTGGAAAGAACAAATGAATGAAGAGAGACCAGTAAAAATAAAAGCAAGCAAATAACAAAAACAAAAACAAAAACAAAAACACAACAACAACAACAAAAAACTCCAAAACCCAGAAGGGCATTTCCTTATGTTTGGGTATTGGTGTCCCCACCAAAATCTCATCTTGAATCCCCATGTGTTATGGGAGGGACCTGGTGGGAAGTAATTGAATCACAGGGGCGGGTCTTTCCCATGCTGTTCTCGTGATAGTGAATAAGCTCACAAGATCTGATATTTTTAAAAAGAGGAGTTTCCCTGCACAAGTTCTTCTCTTGTCTGCTGCCATGTGAGACATGCCTTTCACTTTCTGCCATGATTGTGAGGCCTCCCCAGCCACATGCAACTGTAAGTCCAATAAAGATCTTTCTTTTGTAAATGCCCAGTCTCGGGCATATCTTTATCAGCAGCATGAAAATGGACTAATACAGTAAATTGGTACGAGTAAAGTGGGGCAATGCTGAAAAGATACTTGAAAATGTGGAAGTGACTTTGGGCACTGCTGAAAAGATACCCAAAAATGTGAAATTAGGTAACAGGCAGAGGTTGGGACAGTTTGGAGGGCTCAGAAGAAGACAGGAAAATGTGGGAAAGTTTGGAACTTCCTAGAGACTTGTTGAATGGCTTTGCCTAAAATGCTGATAGCAATATGGACAATAAAGTCTAGGCTGAGGTGGTCTCAGATGGAGATGAGGAACTTGTTGGGAACTGGAGCAAAGGGGATGCTTGTTATGTTTTAGCAAAGAGACTGGCAGCATTTTGCCCCTGCCCTAGAGATTTGTGGAACTTTGAACTGCAGAGAGATGATTTAGGGTTCTGGTGGAAGAAATTTCTAAGCAGCAAAGCATTCAAGAAGTTATGTGGTTGCTGTTAAAGGCACTCCGTTTTATAAGGGAAGCAGAGCATAAAAATTTGGAAAATTTGCAGCCTGACAATGTGATAGAGAAGAAAAACCCATTTTCTGAGGAGAAATTGAAGCCAGCTGAAGAAATTTGCATAAGTAATGAGGAGCCAAATGTTAATCCCCAAGACAATGGGGAAAATGTCTCCGGAGCTTGTCAGAGGTCTTCACAGCAGCCACTCCCATCACAGGCCCAAAGGCTTTGGAGAAAATCGTTTCGTGGGCCAGGCCCAGGGTCCCTGTGCTGTGTGCAGTCTAGAGACTTGGTGCCCTGTGTCCCAGCCACTCCAGCCATGACTAAAAGGTGCCAAAGTACAACTCGGGTTGTTTCTTCAGAAGGTGGAAGCCCCAAGCCTTGGCAGCTTCCACGTGGCATTGAGCCTGCGGGTGCACAGAAGTCAAGAATTGAAGTTTGGTAACCTCTGCCTAGATTTCAGAAGGTGTATGGAAACGCCTGGATGCCCAAGCAAAAGTCTGCTGCAGGGGTGGGGCCCTCATGGAGAACCTCTGCTAGGGCAGTGCAGAAGGGAAATGTGGGGTTGAAGCCCCCATACAGAGTCCCTACTTGGGCACCTCCTAGTGGAGCTGTGAGAAGACGGCCACCACACTCCAGACCCCAGAATGGTAGATCCACTGACAACTTGCACTGTGAGCCTGGAAAAGCCACAGACACTCAACGCTAGCCTATGAAAGCAGCCAGGAGGGAGGCTCTATCCTGCAAAGCCACAGGGGCATAGCTGCCCAAGACCATGGGAACCCACCCCTTGCATCAGCGTGACCTGCATATGAGACATGGAGTCAAAAGAGATCATTTTGGATCTTTAAGACTTGACTGTCCTACTGGATTTCAGACTCGCATGGGGCCTGTAGCCCCTTTGTTTTGGCCAATGTCTCCCATTTAGAATGGCTGTATTTATCCAATACCTCTACCCCCATTGTATGTAGGAAGTAACTAACTTGCTTTTTTTTTTTTTCAGATTTTATTTTATTTACTTACGTATTTTTTTTAAGACAGAGTCTCACTCTGTTGCCCAGGCTGGAGTGCAGTAGCACCATCTCGGCTCACTGCAACTTCCGCCTTCTGGGTTCAAGCAATTCTGCAGCCTCAGCCTCCAAGTAGCTGGGACTACAGGCTTGCACTAAGTCTGGATAATTTTTGTATTTTTAGTAGAGATGAGGTTTCACCATATTGGCTAGCCTGGTCTTGAACTCCTGACCTAAAGTGATCCACCCACCTCGGCCTCCCAAAGTGTTGGGATTACAGGCATGAACCACTGTGCCTGGCCAGCTAACTTGCTTTTGATTTTACAGGCTCATAGGTGGAAGGGACTTGCCTTGTCTTGGAAGAGACTTTGGACTGTGGACTTGTGAATTAGTGCTGAAATGAGTTAAGCCTTTAGGGGACTGTTGGGAAGGCATGATTGGTTTCAAAATGTGAGGACATGAGATTTGGGAGGGGCCAGGAGTGGAATGATATGATTTGGCTGTGTCCCCACTGAAATCTCATCTTGAATTTCCATGTGTTATGGGAGGGACCTGGTGGGAGGTAATTGAATCGTTGGGGGCAGGTCTTTCCCAAGCTGTTCTTGTGATAGTGAGTAAGTCTCACGAGATCTGATGTTTACTATAAGGGAGAGTTTTCCTGCACAAGCTCTCTCTTTGCCTGCTGCCATCCACGTAAGATGTGACTTGCTCTTCCTTGCCTTCCACCATGATTGTAAGACTTCCCTAGCCATGTAGAACTGTAAGTCCATTTAAACCTTTTCTTTTGTAAATTGCCCAGTCTTGGGTATGTCTTTATTAGCAGTGTGAAAATGGACTAATGCAAAGTCTTTGCTTTGGCTGACTAGTTAGTAGTAAATAATCTTTTATATTTCTATAGCATTTACCAAAGACTTGCATACCTATTACTCTGTGTGATCCTATACACCATTCTTAGGGCCAGGTACCTGGGGGAACTGTATCTCAGAAGTATTAATGGTGGCAGAGTGAGAACTCAAATCCTGGTCTCCTGACTCCTGGTTCAGATCTCTGTCCATTGCCCCTTAACGTCAAATAAGGCCAAACTTGTGGACTGTAGTTGCATAGGCTGTCATCAATCAGCAGGGGTCCTGGCCACAGTGCACCTGTCTTGTGCCAAGCTAGCCTGCCCCTTGGCAAGAGAGGCTGGAACACATGTTCTAATAATGGAAATACTGGGATTCATGCCCAAAGGATGTCAACACACACACTCTCTCTCTCTCTCTCACTTTGTCTCTCTCTCTCGTGTTTATATACAGTTCTACACAAATTCCAGCAATATACAAGTCCCTTAATGTGCACACATGTATAGTCATACCCCTATACTGGTACATTTAAATACTTTTTTACTTATTCACTTGTATTCATATGCACACACATTCACATTCACGTGCACATGCATGTACACACATGTAAACATGCCTACTCAAATGCGGATACATACTTAAATATCTCTTTATATATTCACACATATCCACATACAAATACCCAAAGAAAATAATACACTCCATGCACATTCGTTCTTAAGTACTTTCACATCTCCTACATGTATGCAAACTCACAGATACATGTGTATTCATATGTACAGATTTCCACATGTACAAATATAAACATAGAAATACACATACTTATATCCATACCTATAGATCATACACATTTCTCTTTGAAGTTACATGTCTACACATGTAATGTGTAGCATCACATATACACATGCCTATGTATGCCACTGCACAATTCCATGATCCCTCAGTATATACCTCCACATACATACTACACAGATCCATAGATGCTCCAGTGCACACACTTACACACATGTGTCCAGACAAGCTAGAGGTTTTCATCTGAGTTTTAGCTCTTTGTAGAATACCAGGGGGGCTGCTCTAGATCAGGATTCCCTTTCCTCTTTTCCTTTGTACGTTTCTTTCTTTCTGTTTTTCCTTTTTTTTTTTTTGAGACAGAGCCTCACCCTGTTGCCCAGGCTTGAGTGCAGTGGCATGATCACAGCTCACTGCAGCCTTGACCTCCTAAGGCTCAGGTGATCTTCCTGCCTCAGCCCCTGCTCCAGGAGTAGCTGGAACTACAAGCATGTGCCACCATGCCCTGCAATTTTTTTTTTTTTTTTTTAGTAGAGACAGGATTTCACCATTTGCCCAGGCTGGTCTCGAACTCCCGGGCTCAAGCAATCTGCCCACCTTGGCCTCCCGAAGTGCTGGGATTACAGGTATAAGCCACTGCATGTGGCCTCCCTTGTACATTTCTGTTTCAACTTCTACCTTCCTCTTGCTGCACAGACTCAAAGAGAGTCCCGGAAAAGGTCAGATAAAGGACAGGCAGTCTCAGCCCTCTCCTTGTCAGGACTGGATAGAGACCCCTGTTGCTTTGCTGGCTGCCTCTCTGCTCTCAGGTCTGTTAGCTCCGGTGAATAAAGCCAGGTCCTGGGAGGTAGGCAGTTAGGCCTGGGTACTCCAGCTGTTTATAGAGCTGCTATCACTCCTGCTTTTTCTGGAGAACAAACACAGCCTGGAAAGTTTCTGAAACCCGGACTATGTCCATATTACCTTGGACTCATGGTGCACAACTAGCTGTTTGTGTGGTTGGAGAGGCAGAACCCAGGCTGGAAGTCAGGGAGCCTGGGCTGACTATGCCACTAATTAGCTCTGTGTGTGTGTCCATGGGCAAGTGCAATCCTCTCTCTGGCCTCCAGTTTCTATGTCTGTTCAAGCTGAAGTTCCCTTTTGCTCTAATTCTCTGTGATGAAAGGAGACAAGGAAGGGCTGGGTAGTCCCAAACATTCAGGAATTAAATGTTTACATTTGGCTTAGGAGACCACGCACTGAGTTCAAGTTCTACCCTTGCTACTTATTAGCTGTGTGTCCTTAGGAAAATAATCTAATTTTCTGATCCTCAGCTTTCTCATCTGTAAACTGGAGATAAACTTTCCCACTTTATGGGGGTTGTTATCAAGCCTAAATTAGGTGATAGATACAGAAGTGCTCTGTTCACTGCCTGGTATGTAGTAGCATATAATAAGTTCTTCAAGAATAAGTTGCTTTTCTTGTTATTATACTAATAGCAGTTTCCCAAAGCCACTTTGAGTGACAAGAAAAGAGGCTTGAATGGGAGAGTTGTCCAAAAGTTTTGGTAGGTGGAATCCAGAGGGAAAAGAAGCTGAAGGGAGGGGAACCTTTGAGCACTGCAGAGAGCATCAGACCTGTGTTTCTACCACACCTATTTCTTGCTGTGTGACCTTGCTCAACTGACCTTACCATTGTAACCACCAGATTCTCTCTCCAGAAAATAGAGAGCCAGACTAGGCAATTTCTTAAGTTTTTTTTTTTTTTTTTAGATCTGAGAGTTTTTTCCCCTATATCATCTGTAAACACACAAATAATTAAGTTAAACACACAAATAATTAAGAAGCCAGTGAGGAAAAAATCATAGTACATAAGTCTTCATTTAACATCATTGACAGGTTATTGGGAACAGACTTTAAGTGAAATGACATATAGCAGTTTATCAAATAATGTTGTTTTGTTATAATGTTGATGAGAAATAAAATTGGTTATGTTGTAGTCATTTTGTTGAAAGTTGCAGGTTCTAAGAACCTATTGGTGATGTTAAGTGAGATCTAGTAAGATATATTATGAGATATATATAAGAAATACTATATTATGAAATATGCATGCTTGGAAATAGCACCTCCTGCCCTACTTTGGATTAATTTTAATAAATAGGGAGAAAACTATGTCATTTGTGGTCTACCCTCAAGGCAGTACATCATAACTGATCCTTCATTTCCTGTCAGAAGATTATTTCTTTCTACTCCAGGAGACCATCTCCTCTGGGGTCCTTTGTTATCTCCATTATCATTACTTACTATTTTCTCTTGAGGGGAGCTGGGCATGGCATGATATTGGGTTGGATTTCCACTTTTGATGCACTTAGACTGTTGCTTACGTGTACTTTGTAGGTCCTGGTCCTCCAATTTTTTTAGTCTGTGCTCTTTGGAGTTATAGCAGTGTGGCACAGAACAAACATTTATCTATAGGTTATGAGAACTGGATCTTAATCCTTGCACAGTCACCAAGTAGCTTTGTGATATGATCTGTACAAACCTCCGTTTCCTCAGCTGTAAACTGGGGAACATAGCATGCCTACTTTACAGAGTGGTTGTAAGACTACACACGTGGTGAAGGAATCACGTGAGAGCGTGAATGTGAAAATGTGCTGAAAATGATAAATGGCATGTAACAATAGCTGGCATCATTGCAACTGCCCTTTGTGTCAGGCACTGTGCTTTGCACTTTCCATGCTTTATCTCTTAATACTCACAGCAGGCCACAAGGTGGATGCTACTGGCATCCCTATTTTTAACAGATGAGAAAGCCAACTTAAATACCTTGGCCAAGATCACAGAGCTGAGCCTCAAATTTTGTCTGGGCTTTGAAGACTGTGTCTAATTACTCTGCTACACCGTTTCTGTAGAAAGCAAAATGCAGCAGAAGTGAAGTCTGGAAAGGTAGTCAGAAGATGTGGGGTGGGAAATGGGGGGTGAGGGTTGTGGAGGTGGGAGTGGAGAGGAGAGGAGGAATAAACCAAGGCTCAAAGAAGTCTAAGGATTGCTCAAGATTACACAGCAAATCATCAATGATAATGTTGGGGCTGCAGTGTCAAGAGTCTCCATCATCATCACCATGATAAAAAATGCTTGGTGAACATTTACAAAGCATGGACAATGATAAACATTTTTCTAGGTTGGGCGCAGTGGCTCACGTCTGTAATCCCAACACTTTGGGAGGCCGAGGTGGGTGGATCACATGAGGCCAGGAGTTCGAGACCAGCCTGGCTGACATGGCAAAACCCCATCTCTATCAAAAATACAAAAATTAGCTGGGCCTGGTGGTGCATGTCTGTAATCCCAGCTACTCGGGAGGCTGAGGCACAAGAATTGCTTGAACCCAGGAGGTGGAGTTTGCAGTGAGCCGAGATCGTGCCACTGCACTCCAGCCTGGGCAACAGGGCGAAACTCTGTCTCAAAACAAAACAAAACAAAACAAAAAAACCCATTTTTTCTCTACACACTTCACATAATAACTTAATGATATCAGTATGTTAATTACCATTGGGATTTTACAGATGAAGAAACTGAGGCTTAAAGATGTGAAGCAAATAAGCTCCTTGTAGACAGAGTGAGCTCAGTGTATGTGACTCCAGAGCTGGGCTTTTAATCACCACGGGAAGTAAGGCTATATCTTTCTTTTTTAGGAATCTGTATGAAGGAATTAAGTCTCTGTTTGGTCATTATCAGGAAACGAGTGCTGATATGTGCACCTGTCCTCAAATAACCAGTTCCTTTACAGAACCAGGTGGTCCACTCCCTGACTTGGCTTGATAACCATTTACCATTGAGGAAAAAGAGTGGAAGTGTCAATATTCACTGTACAGATTATGATTAATACAAATGTTAATATGCTTCTGATCTCAGAGGAGGGGAAGAAAAGCAGAGGGGCTCATTAAGAGTGCTTGTAAGACATCCATTCAAAGGTGAAAAAAACTTGGCTATTTATTTGACCTGGATATCCAGTGAAAAGCGCCCATGTTTGTTCCTAGCTAACAAGTGGGACCAACTCCATTTGGAGATAAGAGGCCTGTTACTTTAGGGAGTTTCACCAGTTGTCCTTTGAATGTGGGAACAGTCTTCGTGACCATATCAAGACAGGCCACCTCACCTACTGAACTCAGTGATTTTTGCCAGCCTGGGACTGAAAGGTTGGATGTAATCTCCATAAATACTTAGGACCAAATACTGGTTTTAATTGATAAGCAATATAATTGATTTGGTTTATTTATTTAAAAAACTGTTGAGTATCTGTTATTGAATCACTGTGCTAGCTGCTGGGGTTCCCACAGGAAATGAGACAAGATACCAGCCCCCAAGGAACTTACAGTATAGTGACAGGAGGGACACATAAGCAGGTTGGTACAGTGGTAATTGTAAGTGACAAGTGCTGTTGTGGAAACTGTAAAATGTGTCATGAGAATGGACAGAAGGGACCCATCCCAGCCTTGGGTGAAGGGCACACGTGAACTCACACACACGTATGCGCATGTTACAGTGGGGAGGCTTTCTATGGAAATAATTCTAAGCTGAGTCTTAAAGGAGAATAGGAATTGGCAAGGGAAAGGAGGCTGGAGTGGGTGCTCTGGGCAGTGGCCTAGCAGCCATCACCAGAAGCCTGTAAAGCAGAGAGCGAGAGACGACCTGGCTGGAGAGCTGTAAGCAATCGGTGCAGCTAGAGTATGCAGTGGGAGAGGGAGCAGATGAAGCAGGGTGAATCACAGGGAGCCTCCTCAACTTTGCAAAAGAATTTGGGTTTAATGCTGAGGGTGATGGGGAGCCATAGGAAGGGTTTAAATCGGAGCAGTGACGTGGTTAGATTTGTGTTTTGGAAAGGCTAGTGTGGGATAAAGTAGACTGGAAGGGGGCAAGTTGGAAGCCAACGAGAACCCTTTGCAGTCATGTAAGCCAGCCATGATGGAAGCCTGAACTAGATTAGGGGCAGGTGGATGTTCCGAAATGGATAGGTTAGAGTTAACTTTAGGCTGCCCTGATTATTTTTTTTCACAAGCTAGATCACTTCCTTAACATAAGTACAATTGATTTTTCTGTTGAAAAAACAAAAACAAAAAGTCTGAGAAAAGTTTTAAAATATCATTACACTTATTCATAATTACTAATGTAATATTCGCCCCTTGCAGAAATTTGAAAAATATATAAATACTGTAGGAAGAAAATAAAAATTATTCATAACTTTTTAATTCAGAGATAATCATTGTTACAATTTTGGTATTTTTTTTCCTAGGCATTTCTTCTAGTGTAATAGATTTATTCTAAACTTTTTTACTGTGAAAAGTTTTAAATGTATTCAACAGTAGAGGAAATATACAATTAACCCAATATACCCATTTCAGCTTGTATAACCAGCAGTCTTCTGCCATTCTGCAGTTGAATGTTAAACTTAAAAACAGGTCTTCACATTTTCTTTTCCTCTAAAAATTTGACTTGTTGTATAATTTTGTTTTTGTAATCCTGGGTGTTTGGCAGGTGCTTGCCCTGCTAGGTCTTTGGCCATTTTCAGATATTATGTATTCACTCAAAACATTTAATGTGACAGTAAAGACATCCGAGCCTCATGGTATACTACTGGAGACTTGAGAAAAACCCAGCTGATTCCCCACTTCCTTGGTGGAGACCAATGCAGAGGATAAATATTTCATGGAGAGATATCTCCAGCAGGAACTAACAGCTTGTGTTTTGACTTACTCACCATGGTTGTCTCAGCAATGGAACCAAAGCTGTTGATGAAAATGTTGCAGCTCACGTTCACTGGGGGACCTGCCAATCAAGAGAGATTCCTGCTTAGCCCCAAGGCCATGGAAGAACCCACAGGGTAGGACTCATTCCCAGAACACTGACTTCTGGAATGGATCGCCTTTGGTGGAGGAGATCCTTGCTTGCTCTCCACCCCACCCCCAAGCACCTGGGATTCCCAGCCACCATTTAACATCTCTATGCCAGATTTCCTGGTCCCCAAGTGAGCACCAGGTACAGAATACCAGAGGCTGAGCTGAGATGTACTTTCATTAACACAGGATGATTCATCAGCCGCCATATGGTTGAAATTCCTTCCCCAAGTCCCATTGGCTGCCTTTCAGCCACAAATTAGTGGCTGAAATATATTTATGTCTACAACATTTGGAGGCCATCTTGGGAATTACAAGGAACAGCAAGCTCCTTGCCTTCAACTTATGAGCCAAGAATGATTGTCTGAAAGGCATTGATGGGAATTACCAGCTGAGGAATCCAGAAGGAACCTCAGGGGAAGTCCACAGACTTTGTTAAATACTTTCTGAGCAAGTCTTTTGAATCCTACTGCAAAGCGTAGGAAAGAAATGGAGCATTATTCACTGCTTTGCTGTCTCATTGCTAGAGGAGATGTTGTCTCATTGAAGCCCAATCTCTTCACTTTATAGTATTAATTATAGCAGTTGCCATTTACTAAACATTACGGGGGTTACTGCTGTGCTGAGAGTATTATTAACATCATTTCATTTCATCATTTCAACAACTCCAGGAGAAGGTATGGTTATTACCTTCATTTTACAGGAGAGAAAACAGAGGCTCAGAGAAGCTATTTGTTCATGCCTACATAACTAGTAAATGGGTGAGTCAGAGTTTGAGTTCAGATTTGTCTAACTCCAAGGGTGCTCATCTTAATGGCTATTCCGTAGGAAACAGGTTTAGAGGAAGGAAGGGGCATGCTCACGATCACACAGACAGTGGCAGAGTCCAGAATTTTCAGCACTGGGTTTCCAAATAAGCTGACAAAAAGGGCTGACATAAAATAACCAAAGAGAAATGCAAGACCATGGGTAAGAGTGGTAAAAGCAGCAGGAGTCCAGGTGAGAGAAGTTCTGGAGAATAAGGCACGAAAGACCTCAGAAAGGTGGTGACCAGGAGATGACTTCGAAGGTGAATAGGACTTGGATAAATGGTCACAGCCCTTCACATAAAGATTGTAATTTGCAATTTGTGATTTGCTTTTCAGGTCCACTTTCTTGATTCCTGTGAGGTACTGAGGTAGACAGGGCAGAATTCTTGTTCCTACTTGACAAAGGTAGCACCAAGAGTTTTAGTAACTCACCTAGGCTCATTCAACTAACAAGTGGTAGAACCAGGACTTGAACCAAAGTTTTCTGATTGTGGAAAGAAGAAAGTAGATATGTCCTTATGCCGTCTGGCACCCATTGCATTCTGTCCCTCTTGAAAAAGTAGCCCAAGCATTTTGCTCAAACTAAGCTAGGATCAGAAGTCTTGGCATATAGGAGGGGACTCAGTCTTGGGATGAGAATCTAGGTTTTTCCTTCAAGGGATTATCAAGATTTCTGGGTTTTGGACATAACTCCAGCACTCACTGGTTGTTTGACCTTGGCCATGCCTTTTCTCTGTCCTGGGCCTCAATTTCCTCATCAATCTGGAGAGAGAGTAAGTAGCTCTTGATCTAGGCAGTCATTCTCAGCTTCAGTGGTTTGGAATTCCTTTATGGAAGCTATCCATTTACATTTCAGGGTTGTAAGATTTTAGGGCTGGAAGGTTTCTTAAAGGTCACCTCATCAATTTCTTCCCAAACTGAAGTGCAGACAGGGTTATCTGCAGAAGAATCATCTGGGAACCTGTTAAACTACAGATTCTTTGGCCCAACCCCACACTAAGTAAAATCAAATCTCTGGAGGTTAGCCCAAGAGTCTAGTGTTCAGAGAGCTACCTGGGTGAGTCTCATGCACAGCCAGGTTTGGGGACCACTGCTGTAGACCAGCTACCCATTCAAGGCTGAGTGCCTGAATACTTCCAGCAGTGGGAAACTCATTTTGTCTTAAGCAGCCCTTTCCATAGTTGGATAGCTCTGTCTGCTAAATTTTTTTGTCCTTGTGTTGAGTGGAAGTCTGCCTCCTTGTCACTTCCACCTAAATAAAGCTCAGGTGGAAAAAACTTGAATGGTCAGGATTTTTCTCCTTTATTTAGACTCAGACCAGGTTTTTTTTGTTGTTGCCTCATGCCATTAAGATACCCCAAGGAGTTACTGCCTATGCCTTGAAATGATGTGCACAGAGTTCCCACCCAGTCCCTGCAAGTGTCTGGCACTGTGACTCCCATATAAATTAGTTTCTGATTTATGTGTGCGAGAGGACACTGGCCAAAAGGATCCTATGGGAAGGTGCGGTTCATTGAAATAAATCTGAAATTAAATTATCTTTGAGAAAATTACAATTTAGCTGCCTTTGGCAGCAGGATAATGTATATATTTCATTAAATATTAAAGTTTAATTTTGCTTTTTTGTATGTATTTGCATTGGGCTGTGCCCCTGATCCTAGGAGCCATTATAATACACAAAGTCATAAAGAAGACACAGAATAACAGAGCTGGAATGGCCTAGTCCTGCTGGATCATTTTACAGATGCAGAAACAGAGGCTGAGATACAGTAAGTGACTCATTTGGGGTCATGCCTGTCAGGTAAGTAGAGGGAGGACTGGAATGCTGTTTTAGTGCCCTTTACTTCTACCTCACAGTTTCTTTGCCATTGTACTCTGCAGACTGTGCTTGCCATTCCTGGCTACCCGTGTTTTCACGAGGGTCAGGAGCAGGGAAAATTTCTAGCACCTAAGGCAGCTGCTGAGTGATGGATCCCTCCGTAGAGTTTTTAAACAATGCAGACCTCTTTCTATCATGTTGGAGTCATAGGGGCCCTGATCCTCAATGGCCTTTTCAGGAGCTCTATGGTTTGTATGGGGTTTTAGGGAATCTGATTTGTGTCGGTGGAAGCAGGAAAGGCATCAAAGGGCTCAGGGGAAGAAAATCCTCTCAGCAATTTTTCAGGCCTCAGCACAAAGGAGGGCAGAGGAAACTTCTCAGCTCATGCGGTGGGGCTCCAGGAAGCTGCACCTCATTCTCAGTCAGGTGGGGGTCGAGGGAGTTAAGGCTAGTGCAGGGTTGGGACAGGCCTAAAAGATGAACTAGTTCTGTAGATATTGGGCCCAAGTGTTCCGAGTAAGCTTCTCAGAGTGGGAAGGTTGGACGGACCTTGATTCAGTGGTCAGGATAAAATTTTATTTCTTAAAAATGCCCACTTCTGAGTAAGTAAATAAATAAATGAACAAATAAATAAATAAATCACTATTATTAGACAAAGAATTAAGTTAGAGTAACTGGGTTAAAGTCTCTGGTTTTGACAGCATGACTTGAAAAAGTCACTTAACTGCTCTAAGCCCTAGCATGTTTGTGGGGTCATTTATTTATTTATTCATTCATTTATGAAGGTTTACTGGGGCTTTTCTATATGTCAAGTACAGTGGTATGCACAAAGAATAACTAACACATAAACCCTGGATGCACCCACATTCAACAAACGAATGAGTTCCTCGTTTCTCAGAGCAAGACCATGGCCCCTCCACTCAGGATGGAGTTCTGAGAGAGCCCACCAGGGGGCGTGGTGGACTGGAATTCCTAAAAGCAGAGAGGGACAGAGGATGCAACCTGGTTGCCAAGGGCCCTAACCAGTTCCTGGAAGTGTTTGATTTGGCCAACAGTGTTTTTAAAAGAGGTGATTTAGTTGTCAATTTGCAAGATTTCAGATAAAACCTCAGACTTAAGTCTTGTCTTGGAAGGCCTGGCTGAACAGTGTCTGCATTCCTGCCTGACAGCCATCAACAAGAGCTGAGAAGTGGCTGCCCTTAGATAAGCCCTATGTTCTCTGGTTTTATTTTCTTATCTCCACGCTGCTTCATTCATATACTATAGTTGTCTTGCCCCTCTAGGTATTAGAGATTGTGACCCTGGTGAAGGCTTGAGCTGAGTGTGCTGGGACAGCAACCTTGTTATTGACTTACCTATCCTGGGGGTTATGTTAACAATGCTGGAAGCTATGGCCTCAGGAACAAGGTGCAGGGGGAGTGAAGGAGCCTCGAGGTAAATGGGGGAGAGTGGGCCCAAACAGAGACCTGGGTGCATCTCTCAGAACATTTTCTATTTGCAGAGCTGTGTGGAGCAAGCACTCTGAGAAAGGGACTTGAGAGCAGGGGGCAAAGTGAGCAAATATTAGGAAGCTGTTACCAGCTGTCACATGCCTTGTTTAGTCTTGAACTTGAGCCAAAGGAACAGTGAGGAAGGGCACCTGAAATCAAGGCTTGTCTAGGAGGCTGGCTGCAGGTCCTTGGAATAAGATTTTTGCAAGGGTGCTGGGAGGAAGGTCAGAGTGCATAGGCTCCCAAGGAGGTCCTTAAGACTGCACCTGCAGGGCTCTGCTCGGCAGTTTGAGATGGCTGCAACCTCCTGAGGCATCAGTAAACAAAGGGAACTAGTCTCTTGGTTATAGACACTAAGTTCCCCTAGGGTTATGAGAGGTAAAAGAACCTTTTCAGGTCATCTGGAGTAGAGTTTGTAAATTGGCAACCCACAGGGCATATGTGGGTCACAAACACGTTTTATTTGAATTTACATGTTTTAGGAATTAGGAAGTCTCACACAGATCTCGGTATCTGGCTCTTCTTGGGATACTTGATGCTCTGGAAACATGGGGCCTACATTTCTGCAGGGTAACTACAGGCTGGGGCTAAGAAGAGGCTGCCCCTGTAGAGGAGCCTGTACCTCTATTTCTTCATAGTCTCTACCACTCCCTATTGTCTTACTCTTGGTTTGCCTCACTGATTTAAGTTATCTACCCAACCCTGGTAGGCATTTGAAATTATGACTCTGATTTAGACCAAAATTTTTCAAAATTATTTGTTAGCCCGTGGGAAACTTTCAGCTGAAGAATTTTAGTTGGGAGCCCATTATTGAAAATAAAAGTGGAGCTGTTTGGGGAGGAGCAGGTTGGGCTTGCTCATCATGCCCTCTGCTTCTCCTTTGGGGGCACCTGCTGGAAGCCTGAAAGCTCCGTGAAGCATACGTTTAAAAGCTGCCAAAGTTGCCAAGCCCATTACTGTACAGATGAAGAAACTGAGGCCCAAAGAAAGGGAGAGACTCATCATCTAAGCTCAGAGAGTAAGTTTGTGCCTGAGCCCAAACTTGAACCCATTTCTCCACGTTCCATGTTTATCCTTCTTCCCATCATACAAGAAGTAGCAAATAGTTTTTAATTCACTTTTGGACTCCTGGAAACCAGAGGTGCTGTTAAATTGCATCCTCTGAGGCTTTGTCTGGGCTTGGTGGGAGAGAAGACTGAATTGATTAAGAATGTCTGCCTTGGGTAGAGGAAAGAGTCATGGGATTCACACTGCGTATTTACCATCTGCGTGCATTACCATGCTGCTTGCTGCTTTAATCTGGGAAAGCATTTCCCTGTGGGTCTGGAAGGAATATTTTCTCTACCTTTAAAATTGGGCCTGATCCTGGCATCATATCCGGAGGTTCTCCCCATTAGCTTATCCAGGAAATCCGAGGGTGACATAGGCTTGGGTGCGGAGCGAGCAGCTTCAGCCTCCTTAGAAGCAGCAAGGCTAAGGAGGAAGAGAGGAAAGCAAAAGGTTAATGATGGCTCTTTCTCATGCTGTGATCAGATCCCAGCCTTGTCCAACCTCTGTAGAACCACAAGAGTGTTCTTAGCTGGAGTAATATGGGTAATATGGGTCCTTAATGAGGTAAGGCCCAGGTTAAATTGTTTACCCAGCCCAAATATCAGCCGGCATGGGATCCTGGCAGGCAGCCAAGTGTCTGATTGATGCTGAGAAGTCACGGACATTTTTAAGGCTTCATCTCTGGGATTTTGAGTAATCACACTTGGCAGCTGGGTGTCCCTGGGAGAGAAGATTGGAGGGTTAGTCTTTTGGTAGACCTAACCTTGTGTTGGGCAACTGCACTCTCATAGGTCCATGGAGCCACACGGACAGAAAGGATGTTAGAGATAAAATAATTTGCCATTTCCTCAAGGTTTATTTTCAGAATCAGAGTCACAGTTTTTTAAAAAGCTGCTAAAGTCAGATGCATTCTGGAACACAAATTTTATCAGGCATTTTTACCTCAAGTCTCCTCAGAAGCTTTGACAAGCTTATATGCTTGTACTTATGGGATCACTGTCTCAAGAAACATATACTTCACAAAATCTCACTTGGGAAATTGAGGCCCAGTTAGCAGAAGGGACTGACATAGGACCCGGAGTAAATCAGTAGTAGCTTATTTCACTGTATTGAGAGTTAGGTGATTAGAAGTCAAACTGGGATGCATTACACTGTTTCTGTCACCCCTCTCCCACCCCACACCCATTCAACAAAGTGGCTTTAAGGCCCCATTCACACCACAGTATGAATTACTCATGTATTAAGAACATGACCCTCCCTCTGCCCAACTTTCTTTCTTTCTTTCTTTCTTTCTTTCTTTCTTTCTTTCTTTCTTTCTTTCTTTCTTTCTTTCTTTCTTTTAGTTCTGGGATGCATGTGCAGAATGTGCAGGTTTGTTACATAGGTATACATGTGCCATGGTGGTTTGCTGCACCTATCAACTTGTCATCTAGGTTTTAAGCCCCTCTTGCATTAGATATTTGTCCTAATGCTCTCCCTCCCCTTGCCCCCCACTACCCAACAGGCCCTGTTGTGTGATGTTCCCCTCCCTGTGTCCACGTGTTCTTATTGTTCAACTCCCACTTATGAGTGAGAACATGCAGTGTTTGGTTTTCTGTTCCTGTGTTACTTTGCTGAGAATGATGGCTTCCAGCTTCATCCATGTCCCTGCAAAGGACATGAACTCATTCTTTTTTATGGCTGCATAGTATTCCATGGTGTATATGTGCCACATTTTCTTTATCCAGTCTATCATTGATGGACATTTGGGTTGGTTCCAAGTCTTTGCTATTGTAAACAGTGCTGCAATAAACATACATGTGCATGTATCTTTATAGTAGAATGATTTATAATCCTTTGGGTATATATTCAGTAATGGGATTGCTGGGTCAAATGGTATTTCTGGTTCTAGATCTTTGAGGAATTGCCACACCAAACTCTTAAAGCATATAGATTTCAATAAGAGTCAATGTTAGAGGCTCAAAGGTTGAAGAACACTAATTTTGGGTTGCTTTGGGCAACTGAGCTTTCCTAGTACTGAAATTATATCCAGGAGATAGTTAGGAGCCATAAGCAGCACTGACATGTGCTTGTGGGGCTGGGATGTTGGAGGAAATGCATAGAGATATGAATGTATGTGTGTGTGCGTGTGTGTGTGTGTGTAAGGTGGAAGCTTCTGTCACCTAGTCATGCAGCGCATAATGTTCCCCAAGGATTTGTACCCAACCTGTCTTGTTCTTCCTCTCAGCTTCTTTTCTGGTCTCATCAGTTGTAACTATGTAAGCAATCAGTTAATAATGGATGACTCTCAAATCTGTCACCACCCTGGCCTCTTCCTTAAAACCCCCTTCCTCATTTGCAAACATCTGTGGGATGCATTTATCTCAATGTTCTGCCAGTGTCTCAAATTCATCTCCCAAACTGAACACTACAGCTTCCTTCCTAGACTTGCTCCTCCAGATCAGTTTCCCCAGATAACGTCAATATACTTCCACTCTCTAGGATTAGATGCCTCAGAGCCATCTTGTCTTCTTGCTCCTCCACCCCACTACCCCCCATAAACTCACTCACCAGGTGCTGATGTAGTTATCTGTGTTTGTGTTTTAAAAGCAGGAATCATGGTGGTTTTATTTATTATTTGTTTGTTTGTTCTTTCATTCCCCACTGTGTCTACCATGGTGTCTCATACATAATTGGTGCTCAGTAATTGCACAGTGAATGAATGAATGAATAATGTGCTACTTTAATTAATCAAATATCCTGGCTAGTAAAAAGTGTTCATAAATATTTATACATGGATTAACAATTTAAAAATAATTAGACAATTATACACAGTAATGGAAAATACTGAAAGCCATCTGGTATTGCTTTGAAGATTCAGAGGGTATTCTAGGACTATTTAGACACTGTTGCTTAATAATCTGAAGATCCTTACTCATATCCTGGGGAACTAATTTTGATGAACAGGGTGAGGAACAAATGCACTTTAGTTTCTTTGTGTGTGTCTATGGATGTAGGTGAGTTTGTGTGATGTGGGTGGGTTTCTAGGTATGATTGTATAGATGTGTTATGTATACAGATGGATGGATGTGTATGGATATATATGGGGATTAGAGTGTGCATGGAGGTGTTTGCAGATGCATAGTGAATTGGGTCACATAGGTTTGTATGTGCAAAATGTGAATTTCTGTGTTCATGTGTACGTATATCGAGTGTGGCATTTAATATGGGCATTTTGTGTGTGTATATGTGAGGTGTGTGTATATGTGAGCTGTATATATACATGGGGTATAGGGTGTGAATGTGTAAAATGCTTCTGTAGATGTATGTCTGTGATGTGTATATTGCATGTGTTTGTTTTTGAAATGTACTGTGAAATATAATATAGAATAGTGCAAAAGAGTGAAAAGAACAGATGATTTGGAATTCATCCTGTCTTAGTCATTTATTAGCTGTGTCACCTTGGGAAAGTTACTTAACCTGTCTGAGCTTTAGTTTTCTTACCTGTCAAATGAGTTTTGCACAAGGAATAACTGAGGTAGCATAGTTAAAAATACCTAGGACTGTTCTTAGAACATAGCAAGCACTCAATACGTTGTTTTTCTCTTGCAGCATGGTGTGTGTGTGTGTGTGTGTGTGTGTGTGTGTGTGTTTGAAGCAGTTCAGAGTGGGTCTGGGGCTGCTCCTTGTCTCACAATGCTTTCAGCTGCACCATGGAGCCCACATGGCTAGAAAACCCTCCCAGGTGCTTCCCATGGCCCACACTTGGGGCCACTGTCCATTCAGCACTGGACTCATGGCTGCTATGTGGCTCTGGTGTGGGCAGAGGGGACCACAGGCACGCAACTAGTGATTTATGACTTTTCTGCTGTTATAATTCACTTCTAGAACCTCTCTAGGAGTGGCAGTTATGAAGCTTTCATAAGCTCCCGTACGCTCTCCAGCCCCTCCTCTCTGATAATAAGATTTGGGAACACAGTACTCCCTCCCAGCAGTTGCTGGAGCACAAGAGATCTCTTGGCCCTTGGGCCTCTCTCATAAGCCTGAATCCTACTGGGCAGTACAGTGGGAGAATGAATTCTCCCCACATCATCCCATACCATTTGGTATTGGCATAACATGCCATTTAATACCAGAATCCTCCCCAAAGCTGAAGAGTCTTCTGGTTATTCTAACTTGCATGTCTGCAGTAAGGTATTTGCAGTCTGGTCACCCAGCCACTGGCTCACTTAAAACCTTGGCACTGAGCCGAAGTGGAGGGAATTAAGACCCCGGGGGGTTAAGTAACTGGCTCCAAGTCACACAGCACTTTAAAGAGAGAAGGAATTAGAACTTACATTTTCAAGTGTTGACTCATCCAAATGCTACAACGTAAGGGAAAGTCTTTGTGAACTGTGAAGAGTATAAAATCATGATAGTTATGCTATTATTATGATTTATTTCTGAAGCTTGTTCTACCCTCTTCTATCCAAGCAAGTCAAAACATGTCTGAATTCTAGCAATCTGTATATACACTGCTCTGAATTTACCACACTTAAAAATGAAGAAGAAATAGTTGTGAACTACCTGGTAATCCTCTGTTTTGTCAAGTGATTCACTATGCATATTTTGAAAATCTCTAGTCCAGCCTCTCCCATATATTATTTACCAGCTGTTTCCTGATATCACTTTCATAATTTTTGCCCTGTTTGTTCACCACCTCTATTAGTCACTTAATTATTTTCATTAAATTGTCTCACTTCTTTTAAACTTATTTAAAATGAAACTATATTTCACTACTCACAAATAGAAAACTAATATTACTTGCCATAATGGAAGAGAACCATAATAGCAAATACAATGACAACAAGACAAAAAGAGAAGAGTTTACAATTCTAGTGATCTGCTGCTTGCCAATGTTCTGAGCCCAAGGCCTGCTCTAAGTTACAAAGGAAGTGCAGCAAGTGTTGGACAGGCGTCAGAGGCATATTAACACCTAACAAGACTCCTGGAGATAATAAGAAAGATTGGAAGAGAATTGGTTCAATAATGATTTATTGTTATTGTGTCAATCACTTAAAATCCTCCCCCTCCCTCACTGTGCCCAAGGCCAAAAGTTCCCAACTCTTTTCCAAATACAAAGGGTCCATATTAATGCCAAAGTAGCTATGCCTCCCTCCACTTGATAATCCTTGTACATTTCTGTCTATATTTAGACAGTACAATTTGCACAGGATTATTCAAAACTCCCCCTCTCCACCCTGGTGAATCTGATGTGCTGTGCATCTGTGTAGAGTAAATATGCATCGGGGAGCTCTTTTAGTACCACAATTCCCAGTTAACTTAAGCATTTGCTTATAGACCATGAGCTGCTGGACAGAGGAGCTGGGAATGAATCTGAGAAAGGAAACACTCAATTGTTAAAATTTTCTGACCTTATAACAGTATTTGGAAATGATGCAGTTTTTTTTTTCAGGGATTACTAAAATATAATGGGTGAATCAGACTCAGTTTAGGCAGATTTGATTAATGGTAATTTTCAGAAAGAGAGTGAGGTCTTCTGAGACCAAGTTTTCTGTTCCTTACTGAGAAGGCTTATTGCAATAGATGCACTGACTATACAAAGTATTGGACTATTATACACAGAAATGAAAAATACTGAAAGCAATCTGGCATTGCTTTGAAGATTCATAGGGTATTCTAGGACTATTTAGACACTCTTGCTTAATAATCTGAAGGTCCTTACATCCTGAAGAGCTAGTTTTGGTGGACAGGATGAGGAACAAATATATTTTAGTTTCTTTGTGAGTGTCTATGGATGTAGGCGAGTTTGTGTGATGTGAGTAGGTTTCTAGGTATGATGTATTATGTATGTTATGTATACAAATAGATGGGTGTTTATGGATGTATGTGGGGATTAGAGCATGCACTAGACTGTCCACCACCTTTTGGTCAGGGGATTTGTCACACTAAGAGATTTTGGTACTTAAAGGACCTCAGATGTTACTTCTAATGACAGAGACCATGCAAAGCTCCAGGAGTAGAGTTCAACAGAGGGGTTGGAGGCAGGGTGATGTAATGAAGTAGGGGCTGTGTGACCTTCAGTGAGTCACTTCCCTTGTTGGCTTTCAGTTTCCCTAGTTACACAATGAAATTAAGATGATCTCTAAGAGCCCTTCCAGCCCTCAGCCATCATTTTATGAGTCTATAATATTCCTTCTTTTTTTTTTTTTCGTACACTGGTCTCGGGATCCAGATTTGTCTGGACTTTTTTGGAGGAATGGGATTTTGTGTCTTGGTTCTTCCTCACCTAGTCTCAAGATTTTTTTCTCCAAGGGGCCAACCTGTTTCTCAAGGTTTACTTGGAAGAAAGGCCAGATCAATGTTCAGATTCTCATTCTCCAGTTGCAACATCAATTGAAATAGGGAATCAATATAAAGCTGTCAATCTGAATTACAGATGAGCTAGGGTTGGCAGTAAGACTGGGGAGAAACAATTTCAACTACATTTTGCATGGCACCACACCCCCAAGAACCACTCTGGGTCAGCAGAGGGGATCCCTCCAGTCAATTCCCTCTCCAGTTTACCATAAGCAGAGAAGTCCAGGAGGTCAGGATGGAAAAGGGGGAGGAAAGACAAGGAGGGGGCAGAAGAGGGACTAAGAGGCTGAGAGTAACCAAGGGAAGGACCTATACAGCTGGAGGAGGAACTTGGAGGTGCAGATTGAGGACAGGGAGGTGGGAGGTGAAAGAGGAAGAGGACACTGTAAAAACGAAGGAGTTTGAGGCACAGTCAGCACTATAATTGAGAAATTCAGCGAGTACAGTGGACAGGTACCCAACTACACTTGGTGAGAGGATGAGAAGTCTCCAAGAGGCTCTGTGGAGAAAATGACTTTTTAAGTAAAACTTGAAGGTTAGATATGGAGTTGGCCTGGAAAAATACAGGAGGAAGAGTGTTTGAGGTAGAAGGAACAGCATGTGTAGTTTAGAAGTGATAGACAACTTGGAGAACCAAAAGAAGAGTTTAGTGTGTGTATGAAGGAGGGAGGGAGAGAAGAGAATGGGAAATGATGAGAAATGAGGATGAAATACTTGTGGGTAGGCTCTGTCTTGTTCAGTGCCTGGCATGTAGTAGTAATTAAAAATTCGATTTGACTGGCCTTTGCCCTCTAATTATTTACTGTCCAGTAGATAGAATAGTTTAGGTACTTAAGAAATTATAAGAGGCTGCCACTCTGCTTAGGTGGCAAAATTGGACTGCTATGGTGGCTCAGTGGTGGAAGGCAGTATTTGAGGGGAAGGCGGGGATTAATCAGAAATTGTCTGAGTTTTATTAATTGTAGCCTCTGTGTGCTTTTAGAAAGACCCAATATTTGCCATTTTCAAATTGTGTATTCAGGGGAGAAAGCTTTCTCCTGCCCCATTGCCTGTGGGCTGGTCTTTTTCTAAATGAAAAAGAAATGGTGGGTGGTGAGGAGGGGTGGTTGTCCTGGGCTTCTGGGAAGAGGTGGGGCTGAGCTGGGCTGGCACTCTTGGCTTTCTAGGCTGAGCCAGTTTCCCATCCCCGGCTCTGATCCCAAGGGACTTGGGGATTGTTGTGCAGCCTGGGCCCTGCTGGTCACCCTCAGCTTTGTCTGAGTTGGATCACCAGGTCAGCATCTGGCTTCCCGCAGCCAGCTGTGCAATTCTGATTTTTATTTGATTGCAGTAAGGGGCTTAGGCTGGCCAGGGAGTGCTTGATATTTTATTACTGTCACTGTCACTGTCACTTCATGATCTGCTAAGCACCCCTGGGAACAGAATGTCACAGTTGGCATGCCCTGAGCCCAATTCACCTCAGGGTCTTATGGAACAAGACACCCCTCCCCCTTCCTGTCCTACCTCCCACAGTTATGACTGCTTCCTATAGGGAACGCTTATCTGAATAAGAAGCACATGTATTTGAACATGATTTTCTTCTTGTAGCAAGGTAAAATCCTGGATTCTTGGAGCTGGACTAAACCTTAAAATCTCATCTGGTTCTGCCTCTGACCCTAAGGAAGTCTGGTCCTCTAGGGATCCCATATACTCTGTAGCATCAGTTTCCATGTTTTCCTCTGGATAGCCTTCCATCCACTAACTCTCCTGCCTTATTGTATGTATCCCCACAAAGTAGGGCCACCTAGAGAAAGATGAATGAGGTACCTAGTAAAATTTAAGGAGGCACTCCATCCCAGGGTTGCATAAATGCCAACCCTACACTTGCAGGGACCAGAGAGTGAGCACCTCATTAAATTTTGTGCCTCACCTGCTTCACCCTAGTCCTGGCCCTGCTACAACATCCTAAATCCCGGAGCCTGGTCTACAGGGTGGGATTTCCTGTAGATGATCAAATCTATTCACCCGATGAGGGGGTCTTTACCTCTTACAGCATCCCGCTTTATTTTTAAAAAGCTTTTTTGTTTTTCTTGTTTGGTGGCAAGAAATGACATTAATTGAGCACCTGCTGTTCCTAATGTGGACTCTGAATTGCACATTACATATTTTATCTCATTTTATCCCCCAAATAGCCTGAGAGGTAGGGATGCCTGTCTCCATTTTACAGGTGAGAAAAATGAGGCTTAATCAATTTTGTGGCTTGTGACTTGATCTGTCCAATTCTGGCATTCCACACTGTATTTGCTTACATTATATTGACGTTTTCTTTTTTCTCATCTTCCTTCTCCTTACTCCAGGTGCATGTGTGAAGGCTGAAGTCATGACAGTCCTGGTCTTTTCTGTTTCAAGCCAAACTTTCAGCTCTGTAACCTTCCTTTTTCTCAGAATTGGGGCCATCAAGGTGTTATATAGACAAAACCCTGAAAGCATGATTTTCACAAATGTCTTTTCAGCCTCTTAATAAACATGGTTTTCATGAAGTACAGAGCCTGGCACATAGTCAGAGCTCAATAAATATTTGTTAAATGGATGATATATACCTGAAATTCCAGAGGAAGCTTAATTTAGCTGTGCAGCATTATTTGGCATCAGTGATTTGATTTGACTGGAGTCCAAAGAGTCCTAAACTCTGGCTCTGATACTCTTAGTCAGCCCCTGGGGAAAATATTTAATGTCTTCAGGGAAATTACAAGGCAGAAAAATAAGAGAAAAAGTCATTTCTTTCAGTGGTATTCACATGAAATGTCTTGGACCACTGGCTTAGGTCAAACTTATGTTTGCGCATAAACCCCACATTCCTGCTTCCTTATGTCCTTATTTATAATTCGACCACAACCATCTCACTTTGCCCTAACTGTGTGTATATGTCTCACTTGGGAAAATTTTCCCATGCCTCTGACCTTCAGTGTTATTCTGCAGTCTGGTCCTACGGTGAAAGAATGCTTGGCTTAAGCATGGGGGCATCAAGTGGCCCGCAGATGAGTTACAGTGTGAAGAATCCAGGGGGATTCTTCAGAGGCTTGAGTGTTGAAGAACAAGCCTATGGGGTTTACTCTGACTGAGGGAAAGCTCTTAGCAGGCCCTACATAATCAGCATGCATCCCACGAGTTGGACAGAAGAGCAAATGGCTCTCATTACCTTCAATGCAGCTTTCTTTTTAATCAGATAAATCTCACTGGAGAAATGTGTCTTTGCAGAGAATGGAGCCCAGGCTTTTGGACAGAAAGTTTTGGGAAAAAAGATTGCATTAATCAGCAGGCATTGGTCATTTGAGTTTGCAAAGGCCTGGGAGTATAGATATTGAGGAGACATAGCAGTAGGATAAAAACAGATGAAGACTTGATATTAGCTAATGACAGTAATGGCTACCATTCATGATACTTTACATATTTCACTGGATTTCATCTTCTCAATACCATGAAGATGACATCATTATCCCCATTTTATAGATGAGGAAGCTGACACTTTCATTTTCAGAAAATTTACCTGAGGTTATGCAGTTTGTAAGTGGTAGCCCCATGAGACAACTGGTCTCTGAAGCCCATGGTATTAATCACTATAATTTATTGACTCTTCCAAGTGATAGTGATTTGCAGAGTCCCTCTGAGAAGCCTCTCTGGTTCGTGATATAAATGTTTCCCCATAACTCTGGAATTACAACTGAGAATTTTGGAGCTCCAGGAATTGGAAAATATAGGTTGGGAACAATGTAATTGATAATCACTTGCACACATGTAACACTTTCAGTTTTTATGGCACTTCTAAATCCATCACTACATTTGATCCTCATACCAGCGCTGTGACAACATCTCCATGTCCAGGTGATGACACTGAGGCTCAATTGAAAGGTAGGAGGCCTGCTCAGTCTCAGATGGTAGAACCATAACATAACTGGAGGGCTCCAGGTCTAATCTGGGTTATCTTCTGCTTGACTCTTTGGCCATTCCCCAGAACCAATCACGGTACGGACAATACCTTCTTGACTGTTTATTACATCATTTCTGTCACACTTTCTCTGTAGTCAACTTGCCTTTTACCCTTTTCTCAGTTAGCTCATCTTGAAAATACTGTCTGCCTTTAGAATGGCAAAGGATCACAGTAATTTTACAGATGCTGTGGAAATAAACTTTCATTTCTCAGGTTAGTCAACTTTATTCATTAGGTACTTTTAGATGCTGATAATCTCATTTTAGATAGCATTAGTTTATTATTTCATTTACTTATTTACTTAAAATAATTAGGAAGTACCTATTATATTGTCAGAGATTATAGTAGGTGTTAGAGGAGGTTACAAATAAAATAATAACAGCCAGCCCTTATTGAGTGGTTATAAAGTCCTGTACCAGGCATTACACCAAAAGCTTTATTTACAATACTTAATCCTCAAAATAACCCTTTGAGTTAGGGTATAATTACCTCTGTTTTTCTGATGAGAAAAGTGAGGTCCATAGAGATTAAATAATTTATCCAGGTTCACCTGACCTTACAAACTTCTCACTTAACTATATTAATGATGAATGTGCAATAGCCATTGCTTTCCAGGGGCTCTCAAACTAGTAGAGGAAAACTTATGTGAGAACAAATAAGTGCTTTAATATCCAAAGCCATTAGAAAAAACATATCACTTTTCCCTTCCAAGTCTATACGAGTTCAAACTCAGAGTGGAAAAAAAAGCCAAGTTGCAATGGACCCATAGGAAATGCATCAACAAAACTATAGTATTTATCCCAGAGAAAACAGAGTTTTCATAGGAGTGGAGCTGGGATGTGTGTGGTCTTCAAGCATCCAAAGACTATGATTCAAAGGAGGATGTTCAGAAAATAAACAATCCTTCACTAGGCACTGAGGAAGAAATGATTTTAAATTGTAGAAAGGGCAATTTGGATTAAAACCTGAAGCTGCCTCTAATAAATGGAGTGACTGGTCTTCAGAAAGTGAGCACTTAACTGTGAGTTGATAGGGTTTAGCTGAAGTGGGTATTTGCATGTAAATACAGAGTTTTAGGGACTCTCCAGGGCTCTAATATTGCTCTCTAAATAGCCTTTGTTGATTCCCTTGAATCCTCTAAGACAGAGTCAGAGCTGCAGCTATGTTCAGTGGGGTGGAACTTCTTTGTTTCACTCAGCAGGTTCCAAAGTCTTGGGCAAGAAGTGAGTAGTAGAGTCATAGAATTACGAGACCTAGTCATCCTGTGCATTAAAAAAGACATTCATTGATCACCTGCTATAAATTAATAAATGTATATTATACCCCTGCAAGACTATCATCTCCATTTTATAGATAAGAAAACTGACTCAGAGATTAACTGAGAATAGCAAAGGCTACTACCAATGACCAAATACTTTCTAGGTGCCATCCACAGTTAAGAACTGTTCCATACAGGCGTTCTAATCTTCCCAACAACTTTATGAAACATCAAGCATTTTCTTTTCTATTTTTCAGATAAGAAAACTGAGACTTGGGGAGATTGACTGACTTAATCAAGGTGACTTAGTGGCAGAGCTGATACATAAATCTAATCGAGGTGAAATTTTGGCGTAAGTTTTGGAGCAGCTGTTCAAATCTGCTAAAACAGCTCACTCAATTCAAATATGCATGGTTTTAAGTTTCTACTCTTCTGTGGTTTAGTATAAGCTTCTAGAAGGAGTATTTACTTAGGAGAATTCAGGAAAAGTATCACTGACACCTTGTGGGACTTAACGAGATGGAAGGAAGAGTGATGGATGATGAAGAAACAACAAGGCTCTGTGGCCAATGCCCCTTTACCCTTTCAGGATAAAGGAGCTCTAGGGTCCTTGCTGAGGTTTTCTTCTCTTCTTGGGATTTCTGTCCTTTTTACCCTGTACCTTCAAGATCCTCCAGCAGGTCACCCCTTTCTAACACACAGGGGGACCAAACGGGGTCCTGAGTCCCACTGCTTTCTGCTGCTTGTTGCGTGTCTCAGAGGCAAAGAGAAGCAACCTTGGAAATGCGACAAGCAGTGGATGTGGAGTTAGAGATTCTGGGTTTGATTTCTACCTGTTGCAATTCTTCCTCGTATGATCTTGGGCAAGTCCTTTACTACACGTAACCACCAGCTTCCTCATCCATAGCGTGTAGATAGCTCCTGCTCTAGCTTTTAAATTACTATTTAAAATAATGTGGAAGAAATCATAAGAACTTGTTTTTTGGCTGAAAAAGGGCATGCTCCAGGGCTAAGCACATGGACTCTGGCCTCAAATCAGGCTCTGGCTTTTGCTAGCTGTGCGGCCTTGGACAAGTTACTTATTCTGTCTAAATCTTTGTTTCTGCATCTGTAAAATGAGGGTGATAGTAGTTGTTGGTCGTAAGCTTGTTGTAAGGAATAAGCATTCTTTTACAGTGCTCACTTTGGTGTGTGGCACAGTGTAAATGTTCAATACAATTTTTATTGATTCAAAGAGAGTTGGCAGATCTAGGCTTTGTGATGGGGGATGAATATATGAACTTCCAGAAGCTTTTTGTGCTTTATATTGGAATCTAGAAGGGCCACCCACTCTGACCCTAGAAGAGTACCACAGCAATCTCAGGTAGTTCTACTATGCTCTTAGTAATTTATCTGTTATGTAGTAAATTAATAGTATTACTTTGGCATTTCAGTCAATAGGATTAAGATGATCTGATGGTAACAGAGCAGTAATTGCTGCTGCACATATGGAAACTGTTCAGTGGCAAAAACTATTTTTCACAAGCTGGCTGGTTGCCCTCAGACCAGATTCTTTCAACTCTTAAAAAAATAACATTTTCCTCTGATGATTAAAGCAAAAAATGCACATTGGGAAAATACAATGAGGTTCAAGGAAAAAAATGAAAACCCACCTAGAAAACCCATTATCTAGATATCTACTGTTAACATATTGCTAAATTTCTTCCAGGTTTTTTTCCTCTACAGATCATAATCAGTGTTGTTTCCTCTTTATTTTTGACTGAAGATTCTAAATGAGCATTTTCTATTGCTATTAAACCTTTAGAAACACAATTTTAAATGACTGCATATGCCAGTGTGTGGCTGGCATATGCAGTCATTTAAAATTAGTATGCATTTTGCTCTCCCACAATTGATAGGCATTTATATTATTTTCAATTTTTAGCTATTATAAATTATGCTGAAAAAAACCCCCTTGGTCACAAACCTCTGTTCATGTCCTAGAAGCAAAATTGCTGAGTCAAAGCTAGAAATATTTCTGAGGCAGAAAGGCCATAGCAGAGTAAAGGAGCCCCTTCCAACCCCCCAGGACCAGCAACTTGGCTCTCATTGAAAATTAATTCTTCATAAGGCAGTGTGCTAGGGGCAAGGGCTGAAGGCAACGGTGAGTAAGTAAAAGTTGAAAAGGAGAGAGGTGACTGCTTCCACCTTTTCCCTTTTCCTCCACTGACTCACATTGCCCATGAAATTGTAGACATTGGAACGTGCTGGAGGGGAGAAAGCGAGCTCTTAGTGACAGATTGTTCAGAAGCCCAACATTGCTTCGTGCTTTGCATTTCCTTTTCTGTTAAATTGCGCTGCATATGTCTTCTGCCTGTGTCATATTCATTTTTTTAAATCCCTGAAAGTACTTACATTTTGCAAGCATTCCCTAAATGCTCGAAATGGGGGGTAGGATAACATGGTGGACTCAAATCTGATTCTGCCGTTTATTAGCTGGTTCTGATTTATTAGCTGTGTGATCTTAGGCAAGTCACTTAACACTTTCAATTTGTTTCCTTATCAGTAAAATAAGGGTAATAATAGGGATACTTTCTATAATTGTTTGGCTAAGTAAGAAAATACATATCAAGTGAGAACTGCAGTGCCAGGCACAGAGAAACTACTGAGTATGTTAGCAATTATTACAAATAAAAATAAGGTTCAAATAATCTGCACTAAAATCTTATGCCAGCCTAAGTTTAACCTAATAATTCTTAAGAACTTAGAAAAATCCGAAGACTGAAAGAGTCAGGAATGCAGGAAATACCGGATGTGGGCTGTACTTCACATCTTGGCTAATTTATTATATTTAGTTGTAGGTCCTGCATTTTAAGAGGGACATTAACAGGCTGGAGCAGGTCCAAAAGGGAACAATTGGGCTGGTAAACAAACTTGAAATTGACCTGTAAGGAATAATTAAAGACTCTGTGGGTGTTTGGCTCAGAGAAGACTTAGGCAGAAGGGATCGGTCCATTGGGCTGTTGGGGGAAGAGGGACCCAACTTAATAAAATAATTTTTTTGAGTATTTTTATTTTCCAGACATCACGCTTTGCAAATATTATTTATTTTTTCTTCTCCAAAACACTACATGAGGTATGTATTTGTGTATCTATTGTACAGATGAAGTAACAGGCACAGAGGCAGAAGTGACTTGGTTGAAAGTTAACGTGGTTAATAGGTGGAATGGTAGGAATGGAGCCAGGTCTTTCTAATTTTATAGTTTGAGTACCTTCTACAGCCCACTGACTTGTTCCAAGTGACTAGGGAAGATCTGTCGGACTTTTAAAGAGCAAGATGGCTGCCTGATACATGTGAGGAAAGAATATTTAGACCATTAGAGCCATCCAACAATGGAAGAAGCTGCCTGAGTAGATGATGAGTTTCTTGTCACTGGAAGTATTCAAGGAGAGGCTGAACTTCTCTGCTCAGTAGCATGCTGTAAGGGTGACAGCTGAGGAGTGGGCTGGAACTGTGACTTTATTACTTACTTGGGTGTTCTTGAAAGTTGCTTAACTTCTCTGAGCCTGTTTCTTCATCTATAAACTGAGAATATGGCCTAATTTTAGAAGACTTACAAAAAAAATACAGATAAATTGTTTAGCCAAGAAGCTGGTATACAGAAGTTGCTCTTTATATATTAAGTGAAAAATTATCTATAATCTTTCTATTTGTATCTGTGGCTCTCATTTATTTGGTGACACTGTCTACTCACTTCTTCATTGGGAAAAATTTTAGACTTGGAGAGGTCACCTCCTAGGTAAGTATTTTACTTCACTTCTGCAGTGACAGGTACATGCTAATTTCTGTCCCCTTAGGCAAATGACAGGTTGGACTTTAAAACAGGGGCAGTGGAATAAACAAAAGGAAGAATATTCAAACTGAAATGTTAAGCAATAGAATAGACATTATTGGGAGAAAGATTAGAACCACACAGTTAATAAACCATGTCACTCTATGGATCAAATATCAGATGGGTTTGAGGAGCCCACTATATGCCCAGCACTGTGCCATATGCATTAGAATTCAATCAATCGGAGGCACTGTCTTTGTCTACAAAGGTCTCAAGGCCTGGGATGGCTCAGACAGTTGTGAAAAGATTAGCTGATAGGACTGAGTATTATTCGGTGCTAAATCTTTTGGTTTGGATTGCAGCCCCTGGGCAATTAGGGAAGGGATGCTCAGAGGCAAGAGATGGAGAAGATGACCTTGGAAGGTCTCTTTCTTGCCTGGGATTTTCTCCTTTTGATGATGCCCAGGATTCTTTCTAGCAGGCACAATGCTGTAATGTTGCAGTTGTGGCTCCCTTGGGCACATTCTCTAGTCATTTCCCCAGGACTTTCCCCATAGCCTGGGAATATGCTAATAATTGTTGTCCATAATCTGGCCTGGAGGAGGAAGATGTGGATGAGGAAAAGGAGGAAGAGGTGAGGAAGAGGAGGAAGGGCCGCCCTTCTGAGGGCTCTCTCAGCAGCCTTCCTTCCTGGGCTTTGAGAACAAGGCAGCATCCTGTCTCCTCCCAGGTATCCGTTCAGGCCCCTGTTCTGTAGACATCAGTCTAGGCTCCTACCAACATCAGCCATGGGTCCCACCAGCAGGAAACATGGAGTTAGTTGCGTGAAGAGAAAGCTTTTATTGTTGGAATTCTTGACGTGAGGATCCTTCCTTTTCTTTCAACAAGATAAGCAGATTCCAACTGCTTTGGAAAATGTCTTCCTTTCTCTATCCTCTTGTTTCCTCCTCCTGTCATCATTCCTCCTTAACCTTTGCTTCTTCCCTCCTACATTCTTTTTCCCTTCTGGTTTCTCTACCTTCTTCCTTTTCCTTCATTTGTTTCTGAATCCTAGGATGATGGAGTTGAGGGAGATCTTAGAAGTCCTCTAGTACAGTGTACTCATTCATTTTACAGATGAGAAGAATGCATTTCCAAGACAGAAAGAGATTCACAGAATGAGTCCTTGGTGGAACCCAGAGTAGACCTGAGTTGAGTGCTCTTCCCTCTTTATTACTCTGCTTATCTCCACATTTCTCTCCCCTTTCTTGTTTTTTTTTTTAATTGTTCATTTTATTTCTTGCTCAATACTCTTTCTTCTCGTTTGTTGCTTCTTAATCCCATAATGTTAAATGGAAACAAAATCAGGATTTTGGGTAGAAGAATTGAAAGGGAAGTGTGTTGTCAAGTTCTTCCCATTGTGGCTGTGATTTGGGGTGAGCCCCTCAATTTTCCTCCTCAGAGTCTCTATCTACTTTCTCCATCCTACCCCGCCATGTCTTTGGAGGGATTTGTCCACTGTCTTTCTCCATATGAAGACTTTGAACTTGAATTGCCAAGGTGCCCTAAAGGGGTCCTAGGTTGGTAAGATCACTGCCTTAGTCCCTTCATTTACAAACTGGGGATGATCATAGTATTTTCCTCACGGGGTAGCTATAAAGATGAAATAGTTAATACATATCAAGTTTTTTGAAAAGTTTCTGGCATATAGTAGGTTCTAAATATATGTTATTCATATTTGCTAGTATTATTAATTATAAATATTATTTAGAGGGATTTCTGTCCATAAGGAGAAGGGTCGAGAGTCACAGATGTCATTCTAACATAAGGAGAGAAAAGAAAACTATGAATATAGCTCAAACAGAGACTCAGCAAATTACAAAAAGGGTGACCTGATCTCAGCTGTGCTCTGCTTCCTGAATGTGTGCACTTTTTACCCAAAGGCACCATCTTTTCTCCAACCATTTGAATTCAAATTGCAGCCCATGGTCATGACTTACCCTGAGAAGAAGCTGTTTGGAAGTTAAGAGTAAAGTTAGGCCTTGCTCAGAACTGACACAGTTTAAGAAGTCCTTCTGATACTTTCCATTTTCTCCCAGGTAGTGTTTAAGATGTGATGACAGAGTGCCGTATTCTCCAAACCAAAATCACTTGCATGTCATATAATAAGTTTTGCCCAATTTATGTACTGTTATTTAATTTATTTTTAGTTTGATTTTTAGTCTTAAATGTTATCAGTATCATAATGGAATTGGTAAGTTCTGGTCCCTAGTAAAATAAAATAAGAGAAAATTATCCTGTACCATTATAGTGTATCTTGTAGACTATTGGTGTAACTCTGATTTGATTTTAGGGAAAGTTGTCATGGTAATAAGAGACTTGGAATTCTCAGTTCTTGTCTGGGCTGGACATTAATTTACTGTTGACTTTGGACAAGTCCCTTTCCCTCTGGCCACAGTTCCTCCCTGGGAACTGAAAGAACTGGGACATATAATTCTTTCCATCTCTAATTTTTTTTTTTTTGTCATGAGTAGGAGTATTTTATGAAATTGCACAATGAATTGGGTAGGGCTCCAGTCACCCTGATGAGAGTATGTACCATCCATCACGTTGTTCTGAGCACCCAATTTTATAATATAACTCTAGCCTTCCATTTTCCAGTGACATTTTGCTTCCAGCACAATGACTTCTGTGGGAAAAGCAACTTCCATTTGTTCAGAAAATTCTTCTAAATACACGAAATAGTTTCAGCCTCTAGGCTGATTTTTACTTAGAGAAAACAATCAACACGGCACTGGTTTGGGTGACTCCAAATGTCTTTCTTTCCTACCTGGTACAGGTTGCCTTTTATTAAGGTGGGCTCTAAGTTTGATTGAATGCCCATACTCTCTGGCATCCTCTTTTATTAAAAAATATATTTTCCAGCTTTTGAAAAGTAATATATATTGTTGTAAAACATTCAAGTATTACAGGAATATTTAATGCAGGAAATAAAAGTTCCCCATGGTCTCATTCTCAAGAGACAATAACAACTATAAACAGTTTTCAGTCCATTTTTGTAGAATTTTTCCCCATAAGAGAACATTAATACATATAAAAAAATAAAAATGGGATCCTACTGTACAGACTGTTTTGCTATTTGCCTTCCCTTCTCTCTCCACTCCTCGTAATCATTCATCCTGGCCATTTTTGACTTTTCTGCATGGAATGAGGTTGCCTGCCCATGATACTAACTGGCTGTGTGACTTTGAATGAATCATTTTTCCCCTCAGGGTTTCAGTTTCCTCAACTATAACAAGAAACAGTCCTCTCCAACCTGCCCATCTCCTATAATATAAGGCTTAAGGGAGATAATGGACATGTATGAAAGTGTAGGCACCTTGAGGGTGGAGTTGATAGTAGACTGTTATCTGTCACCCTCTCTTGCTTTATTGGGTTTATAGCACTTACTAGGTCCTGCAATTCTATAGTTTCTCTATTTGTTTAGTTGTTTGTACCCCCTACTAGAAGTTAAGGTGTGTTAGAGCAGGGACCATGACTCTGTTCCTCAATGTATCTATCCCCAGAACTTAGAACACTTCCTGATTATCATAGGAATTAATAAATATTTTTTGGATAATGAACAAATTACCCTCTCTCAGCCGGGCTTCTAAATGATAGAAAGCCCATTGGGAGAGAATAGGGCAGAGCAGGACTGAGCTGAGCCAACGTAACAGGGTGGATGCCTGGCCTACCCAGTGGCCTTGAGCTCAACATCATTCAGCTTGACTGTTCTGCCAGCCTTTTTCCTTTGTTTGCCTCACTCTCCTGATACTCTTTGCCTACCTGGTAAATTAGTCATTCTTTATGGCCCAGTTTAATTATCCTGAGTCATGTGAAATGTCTTCAATTTATACTGTCTCCCACCTCCAGACAGAGTTAATCAGGCTCTTTTGTATGCTCCCACAACACTTTGCACCTATCCTACTTTAATTATAGTAATAGTGGTTTTCCTGCTTTTTACACTTGTTGCTTGCTATATGCAATGCCAACTATATGTCCTCTCCCTTTTAATACTTATGATAATCTGTCAGGAAGGGATAATTATAATTCCCATTTAACAGATGAGGAAAATCGAGGCTTAGCAATTTTAAAAATAATCTTGCTCCAAGGCATACACATAGCAAGTAGTATAACTAGGATTTTGGAATATGTATGATTGATTCCCAAGCTAGAGGTTTTTTTTTTTTTTTTTTTTGAGATGGAGTCTCGCTCTTTTGCCCAGGCCGGAGTGCAGTGGCACTACCTCTGCTCAATGCAAGCTCCACCTCCCGGGTTCACACCATTCTCCTGCCTCAGCCTCCCGAGTAGCTGGGACTACAGGTGCCCGCCACTGCACCTGGCTATTTTTTTTTGTATTTTTAGTAGAGACGGGGTTTCACCGTGTTAGCCAGGATGGTCTCGATCTCCTGACCTCGTGATCCGCCTGCCTCGGCCTCCCAAAGTGCTGGGATTACAGGCGTGAGCCACCGCGCCCGGCCCCAAGCTAGAGTTTTTAACTGCTGGGCCTTCAATATGCCAACTTAATTTAAGAATTAGGCAATGACAGCTGGAATGACCCGTAGTCTTTACATAGTTCTGTCTCATTTTAGGCATGGAAAAGCTGAGACTAGTTACAAAGTTAGAGCAGAATTTGCAGGGGAAGGAAAATCTTGCTCTAATATCTAGGCTGTCCAATTTTGGGCAGCATGGAGCATTACATTTTTTTCTGGGCCGTATCACCTCCTTTTTTTCAGTAGGCATAGCTTTTTATAGTCCAAGCCATATTCAATACATTTATTCAAGCACCCTCTGTCTGGGCATGATGCAGTCTCTTGTTTGGCTCCTGTGAAGACTGTTTTTTTTTTTTTTTCTACTAGATGTTTTAGGTCACATTGAGGAAACTACCTTTAACTGAGGTAAGTCCATACTTTCTTCATATTTAAAATTATTTTAGAAAGTTTTCCTTGTCTTATGGAAGGGGCTTCTCTGCAGGACTTGGTGATGGTGAAGAGCAACCTTATCTGCAATGGCTCAGATGTTTTGAGAGGCCCAGAGTTTGGACATGCCCTGTCAGAGAGCAAGGGAAAGGTTGAGCGAGCAACTCACTGCAACAGCTACGGAGCCAGGGCTGCGCTGCCATATCTAGCTCACATTCTCACTGTGACTCATTTCTTGGAGCAGAAAGGGGTCATGGTGAGATATAGCAGTGCTTTAGGGTTGGTTGTTTGGAATCTTTCAGGTCCTGGGCTTCTGCAGAGCCAACAGAAGGAGGATGGGAGCAGGCATTTGGGGACAAAGCAATTTGATTTAACAAACACTGAGTGTTTGATATACATGAACCCCTGGGATGACATTATCTATGAAGGGGTAGTGGAGTAAGCTGAAAACTCTGAAAAGCACCAGGAGATGTTTCCCTTTTCTTCCTGTTTGCTTTTCACATGCATCAAGAAATTCATTAAGCTCTAATCTTTGAGGGGCTTACAATCCAACAGGAAAGCTAGAAGGACACCCAAATGTATGTAAGGTCCCTTTAAACAAACTGAGTGCTAAGGATAATGCCTATATTTCCAAGAGGATTTAGGAAGAAGAGTCCGTGCCTCTTCTTGGGGCTAGGTATAGAGGCAATCCAGGGACAATTCATGGAGGAAATGATGCTAGAGATGGGTCTTAAGGCATGGATAGCATCTCAGAGAGAAGGAGAGGAAATTACCGTTTGTTAAGGGATTGTGCTCTGATAGGAAAATGTGTTTGAAGTGGGACTTCATGTATCTATCAGTGAAGTTGTTATTCTCAGTTTTTAAGATGAGGAACTTGAGGCTCAGAAAGATTGAGCAAACTGCCAAGACTATACAGCAAGGAAGTAACATAGGCAGGATTCAAAATCAGATGAGTTTGAACCTAGAGCTTGTTGGTGTGTCTTTTACAGCAGAGTGAGGGGGAAGTTTTCCAGATTTATGGAGAATATAGGGCGCAACATGAGTTACAATACAGAGGTGAGACTTATGGATGTACTGCTTATGGACAATGAGAAATCCATTTTGGGTTGGAATTCAGTTTGTGTGAAGTAAAGGAGTTGTAAATAGCAGTGGGGGCTGTGTGCGGCAAGCTGAGAGTTTCGTATTATGTTAAAACCTGGCATTTTCAAGAGAAGGGCAGCACAACTGCAAAAATGCGTGAGGTAGATCCATATGCACACTGACAAGACATTCCTGAGTGATAAAAGAGAAGTTGCCAAACATGGTGTTTAGAATAATCCCATTTTTGTAAAACAGAAGCAGCTTACTACAGTAGCACAGCAGCTAAAGGCACTCTGAAGCCACACTTCCTGGATTCCAATCCCACACTGACACTTCCAAGCTGGGTGATCCTAGGAAAATGATTTAACCTCATCTGTACAATGAAATGAATAATAGTATATGATTTATAGGATTGTTCTGAAGGTTACATGGGTTAAGTTCTATCCAGCTCTTAGAAAGGTGTCAGGCACGTAGGAAGCACTCATGTTTTTGTTATTATTATGTTATTAAAACCATTTAGGAGGATAATATCAAACTGTTAAGTGATTTATCCTAGGAAGTAAGATTTACGTGTATTTTAGTTTCAAACATATCTCCCTATGCTGTTTAATATTTTACAACAAATATGTATTTGTAGTGTAAAAAACAAAATAAAGGAAAACAAAATGACAAACCAGCAGGTCTATTTTAAGAGTTGATATTAGGAGACTTTATTTCTATTGTATTCTTTTTCTCTAGTAGCAATAGGGCTGGTAGGGACACATTGGAAAGTGTCTCTGGTGTCACTCAGAGAGCTATTGAAAACAGATGTCTGAGACAGCATTGCCTGAGTTTCCCACAGGCCATGTCAGGGGTGATGCTGATGGCTGTTATGGAGGGCTGGCCCTTTCTGCTCCCCTTGCCTTTTCTGGGCTGGATGTGGTTTTCTGGCTTAGAGATGTTAAGAGAAACCTGCTTTGAAGATCTGCTTTGGGAGTGGTAAATCTGGGGCATGCGGTGAGACCTTTAGTGCTTGAGGTGGGGCACATACAGAAGATAAGGGAGACTGGGTATACTCCTGTGTGTCTGGGGGTTAGAGAACACAGCTAAAAATGTCTTTGTTCTGAGTATAAGGGACCAAGATTTTTAAAAATTCTGTTCCTGGGCCAGAGACTATGCTGCCCTTCTTCTTGACCTCCTGATTCAGTCAGAAATTCTCCCCCGCATTCCTAGCTAGCTTTCTCAATGAAATGATCTTGGTCAAAAGGCAAGTGGGACAAAGGAGAAAGGATGTTCAGTGGCTGACCATCTCTACCCCTTGTCAGAGCTCTAACCACACACTTTATAATGGGGGTGGGAGCTAGTGCAATTTCTCTTGTACCTCAAGGATAGAGATTGAAAGCTCGTATCTACTTACAGATGCATGTTAATAACTTTTTAACTATCCAGAACCACCTGCAAGAGATTAGCTCTTGATTTTTCTAGAGAGGCAAATTCATATCTTTCGTCTCTCTCATCCAGTCTAGTCTCTTCCTTTCTCCTCCCTGGTTCATTCTTAGAGTAATAGTGGCAGGGTAATGGTGAGAAGAGTGTTTTCTATAGTCACACCCAATTTTGAATCCTAGCTCTGCCTTTTACTAGTTGTCTTACCTTTGGCAAGTTACATAACCTCTTTATGTATCAGTCTTGTCTCCTGTACAATGGGGATAGAATAGTACTTTTATAATAGAACATAATAGTATTTTTTTTTGAGATTTATGAGGTAGGGTATATGATGTTGTTAGCATAGTATCTAGCATTCAGTAAACACTCAATAAATGCTAATGATTATTTTTAATGTGTTGTTGCAGTTGGGGCTGAGATGGGGCATCCTGAGGGAAGGCAGAAGAGAAGGCTCAGGAAGAAAGGAATATCTGTTTGCAGTTATCTATCAACATATAAGATGCATTTTTTCTGTACCCCAGCAGTTTCATTCCTAGTTCTTATTATCTACTTGGAGAAATACCACGTTTTCATAAAGTTGTAGGTACACTGTAATTATTGCAGCACTGATTGCAGTGGGAAAATTAGAAAAAGTATAAGTGTTCATCAATAGAGGATGGCTAGAAAACAATGGGACATCCATAACATAAAATGCTCTGCAGTGGTTAAAAGAATGAAGTAGAACTGTATGCTTCAACAGGTAAGGCTTCCCAAGACATGTTAATATGTGAACAAAACAAATTGTAAATTAAATAGAAAATATTATTCCATGAAATGATTGTATATTTCAATGGTTATATACACATGTGTATGTAATGTATATATAATACATATATATATATGAATAAAAAATTGTCAAAAAGGATAACAGTTGAAAGGGACCTAGAGGTCATTATCAAAGGGGATCTCAGGCTTTGGTGTAGTATTATAATTCCTTAAAGAGGTAATGTATGCAGACATTGTGCAGTTAAACATGATCAAGGACAGAGAAATAAATGCCTATCTGGCCAAGAGTAGGAAGAACAAGGCTCTGTCAAACCAAAGGCCAATGAAAAATTTCCAGCTCTCTTTTTCTAGGCTTCTTCCCCCTCTTTTATCCATTGGTAGAGGGGGAGGGTTATTAGACTGAAAGCTGTACCAGCTCAAAGGGGCTGCATAAATATATCTCTATCTATCTGTCTATCTCTATGTATCAGTATGGTGAGGGAGGAGCAAGGAGATCTGTATTTGAATCCTGGTTTTACTCTGAGAATAACAGCATGGTTACCTGCTGTTACCAAAAGGCAAATCACCTTTTTTTCTTTAAGCCTCAGTTTTCTCAGCTCTAAAATGGGGATACTAACCATTGTCCTATATCTAATTTTTAAGGTGGTTGGGCAGCTTATATGAGATCATGGATATAAAACATGCTATAACCTGTGAAGTGCTTTTTATAAGACAGTACTGCAAATCTGCCTGGCAGCCAGGGTTGCAGCAGCCTTGCCGCATTCCTCTGGAGCTGGCGAATGTTGCAGAACTGAGCACACAGCAATAAACACGCAGCTCTCAGAAGGCTGAAGATCGTAGTAGTTACTCTATTTGGTGTGTAAATTTGGTGTGTAAAATACTGACATGATTTGCAGAAAGGCTGACAGGTTAAAGGGATAGAGAAAAAGGAAGATCATGGTCCTGAGGTCAGACAGGTGGTAGAATGTGGCAGTGGTCTCTGAACATCTGGGAGGCCTAAGCAAGCCTCTAGCTATGCAAAGTTGAGAGTACAACGTACACAGGAAGACTGTTAAGTGAGATTATCTTTGGAGAAAGAAACCACATACCCTCTCCTTCTGACCATCTTGATTCACCTCCTTTATCAATCCTGACAGACTCTCATTGCTGTGTCCTAGGGCCAGGATTTAAAACTCATTGCCCGGGTGCCCCTTCTCTTTATCTAGTGTCACAGAGAGTTCCCAGCTGTGTGAATGAGAGCTTTTGGTGCACCAGGACTTCAGAGACCAGGCCACCAGTTTGGGGATAGGGATAGCTCCCTGAAGAACCCTCTGGAAGGGTGAGTGTGTTTGTGTTTATGAGAAAGGACAGAGTGTGAGAGGATTGAAGGAAAGAAAGTGCGGTGGCAAAGTTAGGGTGTATGGACTCTAGAGACGATATGTAGTGGAGTAAGTTTGGGGATTATCTATGGCTTTGAGAGCTCTGTCACCCACTCTATAAACTTGAGGTAGTTATTTATCCCCTCTACATCTGCAAAATAAAAGGGTTGATGTATGTCAGGCGTTCTCAGTCAGAATGATCTAGAGCCTTGCTGTGCAAACCTTTGGTCCAAGGAAGCAACAGCATCAATCTTCTGGGCGCGCTTTGGAAATGCAGACACTCAGGCCTACCCCAGACCTCCTGAGTCAGAATCTGCATCTTAGCAGATCCTCAGGTGATCCTGGACACTGAAGTTTGAAAAACACTGAATTAGAGACTCTTGTTGACATTATGGGTTTTTGGGTCCCCATTCTGAGAGATTCTGTTTCAGTAGTTTGATATGATTTTGATAATCTGTATTTCATTTTATTTAATTTTTAAAACCACTTTATTGAGGTGTGATTGACGTACAAAAGCTGTACATATTTAGGACTTGATGAGTTTAGAGACAAGTATATACTCATGAAACCATCACCATAATCTATGCCATAAACTATCAATCACCCCCAAAAGTTTCCTCTTGCTCTTTTATATATTTGTTATTATTATTGTTGTTATTTGCAGTAAGAATACTTAATGTAAGATCTGTCCTCTTAACAAATGTTTGGGAATCTGTCTTTTTGACAAGCCCCTCACAGCTAACTTTGACAGCCATTGAATTCTAGAGCTAAGAGTCCTTCCTACCCCAAGATTCCATGATTCTGTTGATACTCAAGACACTCTGAAGGAAAGTGCAATTCTCTGGGGGTGAACAGGTGGAAGAGTTGGGAATGTACTTGTGAGAAAGGGAGCAGAGGCTTGTTCTCCATGTGCCTGTGGGTTGCCCAGAATATGAGACAAGAGAGCATGCTGCCCAGGGCTGCTGCCCATTTCACGGCTGGGATTAATGATTGTCGGCAGCTCCCTGTTAAGATGGTAAACTAATTTAGAGCAACGGACACTGAAAAACAGCCCAATTCAAAGGCAGAGAGTGGTAATCTAATTGCATTGAATTAGCCTCAGGAGACTTGGACAATATCAACTTCAGAAAATCACAAAGGGATCCTTTGTAAGGAGTTTCAAAAGCTTTGGGGCCTCAGTACCCCTCATAAGAGCTTGCATTACAAAGCATAGGCACTGTGTGGATAAGCCCTCTCCCCAGCATCTCTGGGCATTGTTCCCTTCTAATGTGCTTTCTGAATGAATTTGCTGGCTGGCTGTATAGTGTTTTCATTTTGTGTGTTAGGCTTTACAGGGAGTTGGTTCAGGGAGACAGCTGGAGTTCAAGGCTGAGAGGCCGTCAGTCCTGTGAACACCATTGGTGCCTGTGGCCTTGTCTGTGGACAAGTGCATTTTCTGGTAGTTTTTTTCTGGCTCATTCTGAGGCCCTTCTCATTTCTTAAAACGAGGCTTTTGCATAACCAAGGTGATTTCCTTTTAATAATTCTTTGTTGCATGGTGTTTGTATGTTCATTGTCCAATTTATTAGTTATCCAATCCATTTTTAAGAAGAAAAAGACCCCAGTTAGTGGGTATTCATGTCATGATTCGAAGAGCTTACAAAGATTAGATAGCAATTTGGGAATCAGAAAAGGAGGGAATATAGAATTGCGAGGGATTGTCTCTGACTTGCATTTCATTCACTCTTCTGCAACAAATTACAAATCTCAATTTGCAAAAGAAGCTTGAATTCCTTCTATGTCTTTCCTGGGAGGTGGACGTCCAGTCTCTGCTTGCACACTTCCACTGACAGACACCATCACTACCACTGAGGCAGCCCACAGTATCATTTGAAAAAGCTACCAGAAAGTTCTGATTTATATTGAGTCCAAATTTGTAAGTGTGCATTAAAAAAAAACTATGAATTTACTCTGATTCTTCTCTTGGAGCTATAGAGAATAAATCAAATCTAATCTTTCCCAATATGGGGTCCCTGGGTACATAGGAGATTCATGAAATAGTAATGAGGACTCAGAGTGCATTTTAAACATTTCAAAGGCTCTAACAAATTGCATATTTACTTCTGACCAGACTCTCTGGATTAACTAAAAAGAATCAAATATCTTTACTTTTGTTTTTTCTTAGGTCAACTCAGTGTGGCGACATTGCTTATCCCATGGTATTTAGTATTTCTGGCGGTTACTTGTGCCTTTGATTAATAAAGATGGGGAAAATATGTTAATGATGAATGGTATCTGGTAAACAATTTTTTTTGAAAAAACAAAAAACAAAAACATAGGCTTTATGAGGGAAAAAAGAGCCAAACAGAATCACTGATAAAAAGTACAGAAATGTTTGGTCTCTCTTTCTCACACCGTTTTTCAGATCTGTGAGTATAGTGGTCAGGCATCGTGTTTTCTCATCATAATAAACATTTCCCGCAGAAACTGATATATGTATAGGATCTGTCAATAATCATGTCCGGGTCGGGATAACTCTCCAAAAGGTGAATTGCTTAGTGAGGTCCTCAATTCTTTCAGACCTTTGAGCCTGACTGTACCTCGATGTGGCTATTTCTTATAATAATTGAAATACACTTCAATAGCTGTAACCAAAGCTGTGCTATCATTGGAAGAGACCGGGAGAAGATATCCTAAACTGGCACAGCTTAAAGTGATTTTAGAACGTGATTGGCCAAATCTCTTCATTTTACAGCTGAGGAAACTGAGAGCCAGAAAGGTCATAGAACCCTCTCAAGGTCATGCCACTAGCTAAATTCTGGATCCTAGGTCTCCTTCCCTTTAGGCCAAAGCCTCTTTGTTTAATGCAAACCTGCAGAATAGTTTCAAGATGGCCAGGCAGGGAGACTGTGCCATCCTTCTTAAAAATCATGCTGGCTTCTGCCAGCTGATGAAGGAAATAAAGTTAATGACGCCCACATAAATGTGATGCTGTCGCAGGATGCGTGAACAGGCTGCCTGGAGGGGAGCTCTGTGGGTCCTCTGAAGAGGGAAAAAAGGATTTTAATGTACCTTTAAAGGGAGCAGTGTCTCCCCTTTCTGCAAGGACAGGGACTGTGGCATCTGTGCCTGCAGAGTGTTTAGTTTTAGACTGGACACATAAGCACATGATAAACAAGTTCCTGGTGAAGAAATGAAGGCAGCATCACCACTGGTCAATTCATCCTGAACCTATGTGGGTATGGGCCCCTGCCTTTGATGAAGATCTTATCAGGGGTTGGAGAGAATGTAGAAGTGTCAGATTCAGTCATTTGAGTTGATTGGTAAGAAAATTGAGTCCCCATTAGAGGAAGAGACTTGTTATGCCCATGCTATGGGATAGAAGCAGAGCTGACTCTAGAGGCAGGAGTTCTCAAATTATAGCCCAACTTCTCTTCCCGCTGCACTACATGGCCATAACCTCTTTCATAAGACAATCTAAAGAAAACAATTTCCTAAATATCCTCTGCTTAGGTCATTACCAGTTTGGCAAATATGCAGAAGTCATGTGCTGATTCATTACTCCATTTACCAGCCTAGGGTCCCTGTCCAACCCGTCCTTCAGGAGCCAAATCACATTTTCTTTTCTCTTTTTTAAGGTTCCTAAGCCCAAAAAGGGAGTAGACTCCCTTTTTGTTATTTACAGTAAGAATACTTAATATAAGGTACTTAATATTAAGTATTCTTAATTAATCAAATACTTAATTTGATGCTAATACAAACTTGCCCAAGGAACTTCATTCCTTGGAGAAAAGTCCTTGGGCCATGTCAGAAACTCCTAGGCACGTTCTGCAGTGCCAAAATGCAGCAGGTAAGATTCAAGGTGGAGTACAGCTCTCCTTCAAGAAGGGAAAAATCAAGACAGTCATCTGCCCTTCTTGACAAGCATGGAGATGGAGAAGCCACAGGGGCCACCTCAAGGAAAAGCCCATTCACCTTTCAACTGGGTAGGTTTTTTCTTTAGGACTGAGATATGAAACAATGTATTTGTCATTTTCCTTTTGATCCTAATGTGGATAGAAACATCTTCCCTTCAAGGTTTTGATGACCTTTGTTAGCAGTTGAGTGGCATATTCAGTACAAAATCCAGTGCAAGGAAGCATCTACTGGGATGGAAGAGGGAAGTAGCACATTAAAGAAAAGCTGATCATCTTTTGGGAAAACCACCCAGGGATTAGATCTGGTTTATCTCCCTGCCTTTATTCCCTTCTCAAGCACATGCTAGGTCCATTTTTGTTTTATCAGGGTGCTTTATATATTTCATGAGGGGCATTTTCTCAAGGAAGCTAGACTTTCCTCCTCGTTATAATTACTACATTGGAGCAGCTGATTAAAAATTTGGTCATTCTGTACTGTGTTTTGAAACCTTGGACAATTTTGTCTCCCCTTTGCCCAGGATGTATATTTGGCAAGGTCTGGAGACATTTTTTGATGGTCATGACTCAGGGAGGTAGTGCTACTAGCACCAGGGATGCTGCTAAACATCCCACAATGCCCAGGACAACTTCCATAACAAAGAATTATCCAGTTAAAAGTGTCAATAGCGCAGAGCTGGAGAAACATGTGTCTGTTTGAGTTGCTCAGAAGGCAAGAGAATTTTGGGGTCATTCTGGGCCTGACCCAGCCATAAGCCTCTGTAAGGGCTCTGGGGATCAAAGCCACGTTCACTTTGGCTTGAGAGGACATTTGAAAGAAACATGCTTCTACCATTAAAAAAATTTGCCTATTATTTTTGACCAGTCTGGCTACAGGGCCCCATTCTCAATTGAAAATAAGGGAAAACATTTAGGTTATTGACTCTCAGAATGCCACTTACTGAATTTTAGAACCATAGGTTTTTAAAATATCAAATCAGGAACTTTAGCCAAATCACCCGATCTTACTTATGAAGACACAGTTGATGAGCATGCAATGCTTTTTGTCTTCCAGGACCCCATGTTTCCCTTTCTAAGACCCAGTTCCTCCTCTGTGCTCGTACCATATGGGATTTCCGCCTCATTCACTCGATTTTTGTTTTTGTTTGTTTGTTTTGCTGTTGTTATTGCCATTTCGCTGGTTATGTGCTGATGCAGCATGTCTGTTATTGAGAGCCTTTCCTAGCCCCCGATTTCCCCAACAAGGTGAGCAGCTGGCATCATTTATTCTAAGGAGTACCTGGGTGACTGAGATGATTGGATTGGCCATTCCAGTACAGCACCCATCCCCTGGGGAAGAAGGGGTTATTCACATGGAACCTGCTAGAGACCTGCCAGCCTCCATCTACCCCCAAATACATTCTAATAAGTCCTCACATTATAATGCTTCTGTATTTTCACCTGGAATTTTAAAAATGAGTGACTTAGAAATGAAAATACCAATTGAACAAATACAATCTGCTCACTTTACTTCCTCGTGACCTTTTTTTAATCTCTGTGAAAAATTGCTGAATTTCCTGAGTTCAATTATTGTCTGCATTGTGTTTCAAAAATCAACATTTACTCCCCTAATGAAGTAGCCGTTCCTATATTTTGAAAGTGCAGTGGTGCCACCCACACTTCCAGCTCTCCACAGTTATAACTCTTCTTTCCTTATAAACACGTAGAATTATATCCCACATCCATTGTAGCTCATGTGTGCGTTCACACACGTAGGGGAAAGAGATGTAGAATGATGTTTTCTGATAGGCCACCACCAACTTAGTTGAAGAATTAACACAGTGGATTCATAACCCTATCAAAATGACTACAATCCAGACCTTTTAGACTGAGTTTCCCTTTTGTGAAAGACAATGTCTGGAGAGGAAAATCAAGCATTGCATACTGCTCATCAAGAAAAAAAGAGAGAGTGTGTGTGGGGAGAAAGATGTGCTTGGTTCTATTAATTTGCTCTTTAATCTCTCTGGTTCAGTTCTGTCTCCTGTAAACCAAGCAGAGAATCAATTTGCATACAAATGTTACAAAGTACCCAACCTCCATACATTTGTAGTTCTATTAAATATGCAGGGGATAAAGGATCTCATATTATAAATAGAATACTTCCTGCCCTTTCCCCCATAAAGTAGCCACATTTTGATACGTTTCATAAGGCCCTGGATTGTTGTACTTTTTCATTCTATCTGACTCTCTGACTATTTGCAGTCTGATCTGTGGTCAGGACTCTGTGGCCTACAAAATAATTGTTTGAACAGGAGATTAGAAGCTTTAGCATTGGGTATCTCAGATAAGGGGGCATGCCTTTTCTTCATCTCAAGAGAAAGACATGAAAAGAGGCTGAAATACAGAAACTTACTATTTGAGGGGAGGTGTCATTTAATAAACCAGCCAACAGATTAGTCAAATCAGCAATTCTTGTGAACTGTAATAAAACAAAAATTATTTGCTGTTTTATGTTGGGAGAGGATAATATTTGGTGACCACTTATTTTTAAAAACAATTTGGAGTGGGTTTTTCAAATGACTGTTAATCCAATGCCACAGTAAAATATGAGAGGCAGGCATCTAAAATGAGGAAGATTAATGATCCCTGCATGTCATGGAAGAAGAATAATTTTTTTCAATTCATATAAGTGGAATTTATCATAGCCATCTCTGAAGATGGTATGATTCACACACTTACAAAAGGACTATCTATTTCAATCCTTCTTAAAGAGGTGATTTTTCACTTTTCACTTCTACTAACATAAGAAAGACAAGTCTTCAGGCAGAAAATTTTAACCTGAGAGACAGTGGATGGGATAACTCAGCTGATGAGTCAAATATAAGCATAAATTTAAAAACAAAGCAAATGAGGATTGCTCATGAGTTCAGGATCTGCAGCTAACAGAGTTTGGAAAGGTGGGTTGGGGAAAGAGGCAGTCAAAGTTTCAAAAGGGAAATGTTTCCCAGTATGTTCCTAAATAGATCCACTCTGCACCCAAGTTCAGGGCTTTACACACTGAGGTTATAATACTATTGTTTCCAAGCACTCAGCCTTAGTAACCCCCCTCCCTCTTCGCAGAAAAAGAAAACAACAGCAAAAAAGGACAGAAAATGAAATGCTCTGTGTCCAGCGAGTTTGAGTGCAACCTTCCCCGTCACCGCTAGTTGTCACTTGGCTCCCAGACGGGAAAGCTGAGGTTTTCGGCACTGCGGTTAGGGAGAATGCAGTCCTAATTAAACTGAGTAACTCCTAAAGCTTCCCTTTAAAGTCCTCAGCCGAGTGAAAGCCAACATGCAGTGGGGCTGGGGACCAATAGTGGGGGGGTGTAGCAGACAGAAGGACAAACAAACCGTAAGAAACAGGCAAACAGCTGCCAGAACAGCGACTGTCTCAGACCTCCACGCACAAGCCAGACACCCTGCGGGCGGGGGTGGGGTGGGTGGCGGGGGGCGGGAGGGGGGAGAAGGGAGACGGGGGATGGAAGGACCCGATTGCAGTGGAATACAGCACCCCTCTTCCCCAAAATGATGGGACCACGGACAGAGGTAGCCTCCGTACTCTTTCCCCCCCATTTCCATCAGAGCGATGTGGTCAGTAGAAAATTGCATACCTGAAGAATACAATGGTCTCCCAAAGGTAGAGTCGAAGAGTATTGAAGCTGTACATTTTTCAGGTCCTTGTGCTTTGTAGTCCACGAGTTATGGGGGCAAAAATGTTTCAAATTGGCACTTACAAAACCAGAAAGCGCTATTGCAAAAAATAATCCAGATGTTAAAGGGAGGCGGGGAACAGGGGCGCAGAGGGAGAGCCCCAGGGGAAATTGGAGCGAGGGGGCCGTAGATACCACGGACAGCGGCGGCTGCGAGGCGTTTCAGCACCACGGAGAGCGTCCAGACCTGCTTTTCAGGAGCGCGAAGAGTATTGCTGTTTGTTAAACTCCAGCGTGTCTGCTGGCTCCCTGCGGCGCTGGGGAGGCACGTTTGGGGGTGGGTATATTTCCTTTTTTTTTTTTTTCTTACCCCTGTTTTTCTGTTTAAACGGCCAGCTCCATGCAAGGAAAAAAATCTTCTGTGGAGATCAGAGCGCTGGCCTCGGACCGTTGGATTGGGCGAGCATCTTGGGTAAAGAGAACAGAGCTTTATGGCTCTGGGCCGGCCTGAGGGGGTTAGGGGCGAGGGGAAAGCGGTTGACGGCGCTGCCTTCAGTTAAATCTCGGAGAGTGTGCCAGGCTGGCGCATCGCAATCCAGTCTCGGAATCTCGTTCTCCTGCCTCTGTGCGGGTCTGCTGTCGCCTTGCTATTCCTGTTTCCTGGTCCCCGCCGAATAAGTTGTGATCACTGCAGAAAAGGTGTCCCATTGCTCGGGGCCGCAGGCGTCAGAGAGCCCAGGGCAAGTTTCAGGGGCTACCGGGGTCCATGGCTACCCCGCGGGGCTCTGAAGCCCAATGTCTCAGATGCATCTCGGTTTTCTGAGCTCGCTCATCTTCCCTTGGTCAAGACTCCTTCAGATCTTCAGACTTTCTTACTGCATTAATTTAACAAACTGGAGGCGTGGGGGATGGGAGGGGTGATAGCCGATGGGAGGGGGTTGAGAGGGAAAAAAAGGGGGGAAAACTCCTTAGTATCTTCAAACCCTCCCACTCGAGGTGTTCATTGGCCCGCGGCTACGAAAACCAGATCTTCTCCCGGTATTCGGCCAATAGCCTGTTAGACTCCGGGTTGAATTTAACGCTTAGGGTGCTGGACGAGATCTGCGCAATCCCCCTCCTACCCCCAAGCTTCTTTCCGTGTAAGCGGTGGGGTGAGAGAGGTTATGGAATTAATCTCTCCTGGTCTCTCAAAAGGTTGCCTTGATTTTTAAAGAATGCAGTTGTATGTGAGTAAAACACATGGTTCCTTGTTAAGACGTGCTCTGGGCTCAATTTATCCTTTTAAAAGGGAAGAGTTGAACCAGATCCCTGATTTTTTTTTAAAAGAGCTCTGAAGTTATAATATTTGGCCCTAAAAAGAAAGGAGGAATATCCAAAAAGAAGTCTGGTCGATAAAGACCCCCTCCAGGGTCACCGCAGCAGGGAAATAGGAGAGAAATTCTTTGAGCAGTTTCCAGGGTTGAGTGGGAGGTGTTGTGGCTGGCACCCTTTCGAGAGGGAATAAAAGCACCTTCTTCCAACTGGACAGGAGACAGTTTTATTCGCCTTTTATATGCTGGGGAAACTGAGCCTCACACAGCTGTGGCTTGCTCCAAATTGATGGCAGAGCCAAGTTGTACACACAGGGATGTGTTATGACTCACATTCCGTTTTTTCTTCCTCTGTTTTCCCACCTTATTTGAATCTTAGAAACCAGCTATACATTTCACTGTAAAGCCCATCTGGTGAGATGGAGTTAATCAGATTTTCTTCAAGCTGTGGGACTATAGGATAAATACTTTAAAGGATTTTCTGGCTGATTTGAACTCACTGGGACTCTGGGGACTCTCTCGCCCAAGGCTACTGAGAGAGGACAACCCCTCCTCCTTACCCAATAACGTTAGAAACTCCTTTGGCTGATCTCCCAAGAATACTCATCAGCTCAGCTCCCTCCAAGGCTAGGCCTTCTCCCAAGCAAAAAGATCTGGAAAGTCTTGTTTACTAGCCTCCTACCAGCAGGATTTCCCCTCCCCTCCCCCTGTACTACAATAGCATACCCCACACTACCGGTTCTGTTATTGGCTCCCACAGTCTAGAATTTCCATGATATTCTGCGTAGTGACTGAAAAGGACATTTTGTTTTGAAGGTGTACATTAATATGAGTTGGATACAAATTTAAATATAATGTATAATATATGTATTTTTACATATGTAATCAAGAGCTAACCTTTATTAGCATGGCTTCTATGTGTCAGAAATTACTGTGAATTCACATAATCTCATTTACTTTTCACAGTCAAACCTTGAGGTAAGTGTTATCTTTGTGTATGTGTTTGTGTACATTTGTGAGTATGCTAGGGCAAAACCAGCTTGTATGTTACTGTGTATACAAATTTATTTATGATTTGTATCGTGCCTAATTCTGAAGTGATTTTGATATGCATATGTGTATTTGTACATTTGTATTTGTAAATGGGTCTTTCTCCACATACACATAGATGTGTATGTATCTATGTGTGTCTTTGTGGTGGTCCTAGAAGTACTGAAACAAGCCATAAGCTGGCAATTTTGTCCTGGTCCCTCATCTGACTAGGAAATACCTGCATAGCCAGGTGTGATGCAGTATGTGGAAATTTGTTTTTCTTTTCCTTCAAGGGGTGCTGAGTGTGTGTTGCTGTTCATGAGTGTGAGTGGCTCCAAGGCTGTGGCCTGTGCAGGAGGTAAGAGTAATTATTACCTGGGTTGATGGAGGGGCACCTGTTTGTTAATAGGCCTCTGTTTACTATGAGGCCGATACTTTCATTTAATCAGTACACATGAAATGAGCATGTGCCAAGTATTGGGGATATGACAGTATATAAGATAAACAGCACAGTATATACTGATAGTGTATAAAATAAACAGTATATAAGAAAAACTTTTGGAACATGCAGTTGCTTCAGAAGTTCAGTGGGAAGAGTCCCTCATGTTAATCTACACTTTTTACCCTACATATCACATATTTATGCCTGTACAGATCTTTTTGTTCTTGTTTAGGTCACTATTGAAAATAAACAACTGTGGGCTTGGCAGTCAGGGATTTATGTCCTTATTTTATCTCTGCTTCAAAAAGGTTGGTTATGTTGGATAAATGACTAAACTCCAGGCCTAAGTGAAATGAGGGCAGTAATGCCACTTTTCTCACTGCAAGAAACTGCATAGAATAAATATTTAAGTCTAATCTTATTGTAGCTTACCATGCTATGAAACAAAAATCTTCAAGGAATGGAATGGATTGGCTTCAGCTAATGGCTCATTTCTATTGGTAACTTTTCTGTGTAGTCTGACTCCAGCGTAGTTCTAATACTTGACTGGTCTCTTATAGGTCCTAGTAGCCAGATTTGAGCCCTACTAAGTATGAATAAATTTTGACACACGGCGAGACTTATTTTATTACTAGAAAAGATTCATTATTTTATTCATTCAACAAACATTTATTGAGCATTTACTGTGTATCTGGTACTATTCTTGGCACTGCGGATATAGCAGGGAGCAAAACAAGCCAAGAGCCCTATTCTAAAGGTATGCATCTTCTATTGGAGGAAGACAAGACAAACAAGGAAATATATGATGAGTTAGGCAGTCATAAGAATTAAAAAGAAAAAGGCAGGGCAGAGAGTGGCATGCAGGTGCTATTTTATGTAAGGTGATCATATCAGAGAATGGCTCCTGAAAAGGCATTTATGTAATTGAAGGAAGTGAAGGAATGAGTCGTGTGAACCTTGGGGGCAGGTATGGAAAGCTTTCTAAGCAGTGGGAAAAGCAAATGTAAAAGCCCGGAGAGGGGAGTATGTTTGGAGTGTACAAGAAACAGCATGGAGACCAGTGTGCCTGGACAGAGTGAGTGCAGGGAATAGTGATAGAAGGTGAGATTAGAGAGGAAGTTGGGGACTAGAGCAGGTACTACCTCCAAGAATAAAATTTCTGGGATGGCAGGAGCAAAATGAAAGCAGGGAGACTAGTTAGGAGCTACTGAAAAAGTCCATGTGAGCAATTCTTTAAGATAGTCTTGTTCAACACTTTCGAGTACAGAAGAGGAAAATTATATACAGAGAGGTTAATAGACTTACCCCTTAGACTCATAGCGCAGCTGGGACAAGAACACAAGTACCCTAATTATAGCTAAAGGGTGTTTCAACTATTTTTTTTGTTTCAATTAAGATAAAGGAAATGCAGAAAGAAAGTCAGGAAAATCTATGAGGGAAGAGAGTTTGCCTGTTTTTATTACTAATATATACTGATATATATCACATATCCATATCAGATACTAAGGGCTCAGTAAATATTTATTGCAAGGATGAATGAGTGAATAAACAAAATAACAAAAAGATTCAGGCAGAGGACACAAATACAGGGGAAAGAGAGTAAGGAATATTGTTAATCAGGTGAGATTATGTTGTCCTGAGCCAGCTAATGTAATTAATATAATGCCAAGCCTCTGTCCGTAATGGCATTCACAGAGGAGAGTGCTGTATGTTTCAACACTGCTTTGACAGGCCTGAATGATACTTTGCAAAGACAGATAGATATTTGGAACAACTGAGCAGCTTGCCTAATTGTGTTGTAGTATGATGAATAAAGGCCTGAAAATGGGACTGTGGAAGAGTCTTTTCTCCAAAGAATTAGAGGCTTGCTGCCAGCTCTTTCTAATCCTTCTAATCCTAATCCAGAATGCTCTTGTTACTTTTTTTTTTTTTGCAAAGCAATTACCTGTTCTTTATCCTTTAAAGAAGGGACCCCGGAACTACTTGGGGGATCTCAGTGACACCAGAATTTTAGTTGTAAAGAATAGATGCATAAAATACTAAGAGACCTTTCCTCCCATTTCACTAGCTATTCAGGGTCCAGGAAAGGGGAATGACTGGCTTAAGATACCACAACAAAACTGAATCTAGATTGGAGGACTCCTATCTTTCAGGTCATGGTTCCCTACGTTTTTTTCTGTGAGACCTAAAATACCAGAAGTGGAGCTAAGATCTGTGATGAAAAATGCTTCATATTAAAGCTGACCTGCTGAGAGACCAGAGGCTCCCCAATTTTCTTTTGTAGCCAAGTCTATACTTGTACTTGGTGCTCTAACAGCTTACTGTTCGTGAGAGACTTTTAGCGATCTCCCTGTGCCTCATTTCCATCTTTCTCTCAAACTATCTCTGCCTCTTTTTTCTACTTTCTTCTCATCTGCCCTTACATGTTATTTCATGTTTATTCAGTCAGTTTTTCTTTCTTTCTCTCTTTTTCTTTTTGAGATGGAGTTTTGCTCTTGTTTCCCAGGCTGGAGTGCAGTGGCGTGGTCTCTGCTCACTGCAACCTCCACCTACTGGGTTCAAGCGATTCTCCTGCCTCCGAGTAGCTGGGATTATAGGTGTGCACTGCCACACCTGGCTAATTTTGTATTTTTAGTAGAGATGGGATTTCACCATGTTGGCCAGGCTAGTCTCGAATTCCTGGTCCCAGGTGATCCGCCTGCCTTGGCCTCCCGAAGTGTTGGGATTAGGACATGAGCCACTGCGTCTGGCCCAGTCAGTTTTTCTCATTGGGTCTCTCATCTCCTACGGTGTCCATAAAGACTTTCGGGATTAAGAAGGCTTGACATAGGATACACTTTTACTGAGTTTGTTCATTCACTCAAAGCCTTGTTCATTTATTTAAAAAACACATATATCTTGAACACTGGTTGTGTGTCTGACACTGTGCTGAGGTTTTACATGTCCAAATAAAGATCTGTTCATTCAGTTTTTAATAAATATTTATTAAGTACTTTCTGTGTGCTAGGAACTTTGGAAAATGGTAGCACAAGAAAAGCATAATCAGTGTACTTGGAAGGAAGGAGGTGATAAAAGAGATTCCTGTACTGCATATTTAAAAACCCTTTAATATTGAAATACACATAAATACATAAATTTTGATAAATTATTTACAAAATGAACACTCACATAGAACATTACCAGGACTCTCGAGGCCTGCCTCTTACCTCTTCCCAGTCATTATCTGCCAAAGATATCTATTAATATTATTCTGATTTCTATTATGTTCATTTTGCTTGCTTATGACTAAATGGAATAAATAATCTTTGTTCTTGAGGGGGATCAACCTGTAACTTTCCTTTTTTAAAAATGCGTTTTTCAGGTTTTGGTATAAAGATTATGGTGGCATCTTCAAGTTGTGAATGTTATTTCTTTTCTATTCTTTACAAACATCCACGCAAAGTTGTGCTGTTTCTTCTTTCAGTATTTGGGAGTGTTCATTGGTGAAGCCATCTGGAAGTTTCTTAGTGGAAGGTTTATATTTTAAGGTTCAGTTTAATAGATATAGAACTATTCTGATTGTACTTGTTCATGTGTTGGTTTTAGTAAGTTGTATCTTTGTAGGCATTAGTCCATTTTATTTAAAATTTACCTTTGTATAACATTTTTTATAATCCTCCTGTCTTGTTAGTCTACAGAATCTGGAGTGATGTATTCTTTTTTGTTATATTGGTAATGTGTACTTTTCCTTTTTTATTGGTTACCTTTTTCTAGGTCATTAGCCATTGTATTGGTCACTTCATGTAACCAACTTAGAAATTCTTTTCTATATTATAAATTTGTTTTCTATTCCATTTATTTTGCTCTCAACTTATGCATTTTTTGGGGGTTTAATTTGGTTATCTTTTTCTGGCTTCTTGAGATGGATGCTTAGATAATTAACTTTCAACCTTTCTTACTTTCCATATATATTTTTTCCTGATGTTTGTTTCAGCTGCATTCCATGAGTTGTGATAAGACATATTTTCAATATTATTCAGTTCAAAATATTTTCTGGTATCCACTCTGCTTTATTATTTCATTTTAGAGGTATTTAGAAGCATATTGTTGACTAATGTTATTCCATTGTTTTCTGGCTGACATTGTATCTTTGAAAAGTCAGCAGTAAGTCTTATTTTTGGTCGTTTTAAGGTAATTATTCTTTTTTTCCCCCTGATGGTTTTAAGGATTTTTATGTCTTTGGTTTTTACCAGTTTTATGTGCTGTACCTAGGTTTGATTTTCTTTACAAATATCTTGCTTGGGGCTTATAGAGCTTTTTTGAATTTGTGCCTTGATGTATTTCATCAATAGTCAGCATTTCATTATTGCTTTTTCTTTATTCTGCCTCTCCACTTAGAACTCCAATTGCACTTATGTTAGGCTTTTTCCTTGTGTCTCATATGCTGTCAATGCCCTTTTCTGCATTTTTTATTCTCTTTTCTCCTCTCTGCACCAATCTAGATCTTCTCTACTCTTTCTACTAATCTTCTCTTCTGCTGTGTTTCATCTGATTTTACACTTGTTAAATTAATTTTAATTATTAAATTAATTAAATATTAATTTCAATTGTTTTAATTTCCAGCTCTAGCATTACCACTTGCTTCTTCTTTTCTTTTCTCTTTAAAATAGATTATTGTTCTCTGGTGACATTCCTTATCTTTTCACCAATTTTCTGGAGTGCATTAATCCTGATTAAATTTCCTGTCTGATAATTCTAAAATATGGGTCATCTATTGGTGTGTTTCTATTACTTGATTTTTTATCATAGATTTTGTTTATTTGTATCTGTTTACTGATACACTTGGTATTTTTTGAGTGAATGCCTTACACTGTGTATGAAAAATTATAGTGGCACTGGATCATGTTATCTTCTGGGAAGGATTAAATTTACTTTGGGTTAGCAGAGAGAGTATGGACAGATCATCTTGATTTAATCATGGATTAAGATGATTTTAAGTTGTGTTTCAGGCTTCGTGAGAATGTCACTTTCTGATTTACCTTATTCCTTGCGCATAGCCTATTAGGGTCTTAATTGAAAGCCAATTCTCTGCCTTTCTCTTTGGTGGGTCCTGAACTCCAATTTCTGTTCCCTCAACTCTGTGAGACTGCCAAAATCATTACTAAGCTTTTCAATCCTTAGAAGCTGCTTTTTAAAAAATATGTTTATTTTATCTTGTAATGAAGCTGTCTCTGACCTTCCTCCCTGAAGTATCCCTCCCATCACTGTCATTCATTTTGTTTTATTTTTAGATGTACAGAAAAGTTCTCATATATCCTTCACCCAATTTCTCCTAATGTTAACATCTTATATAATATGGTACATTTGCCAAAATTAAAAAATCAATATTGGTACAGTTTTTTTCTTATTGTTCTTCTTACTGTCTTAAGATCAAATGCAGGGTACCACATTACGTTTAGTCATTATTTCTCTTCAGTTTCCTACAAATGGTGACAGATTATCAGTCTTTCCTTGTTTTTCGTGGCCTGAAGAGTTTTGAAGAGTGCTGGTCAGGTATTTCATAGAATGCCACTCAATTATGAATTTGGTTTTGTCCGATGATTTTCTTTTGACTAGACTGAGGTTATGAGTTTTTGGAAGAATATCACAGAGATGAAGTGATATCATGGGGATACATGACATCAACATAACTTATTACTATTGAAGATAAACTTGATCATTTGGTTTAGGTAGTATCTCTGCCAGGTTTCTCTATTATAAAGTTACAATTTTTCTATTCCCATATTCTTTTCTTTTGGAGGTTGAGCCATTAAGTCCAGCTCACACTCAAGGAGAGGGAAATTAGCTCCACCTCCTAGAGGAGGTTATTAGCTATGTTTGCTTGGCTTCTCGGCCTCTGACCACGTGTATGTGCAACTGAGAATTTGGCAAATGCATTATGAGGATTTGCATGCAGAATGTTGAGCTCACTTTTTCTGTGGTTCTTTTTTTTTTTTTGCAGGGGGATATTGTCTCCTCAATTTTTGGCTGCATTTAATTAATTTTTTTGCCCTTCCATCCCAGTGAACTAGGCCACTGCTTTCTGTTTTGCCCTTTTGCTCTGTATTGAGGTCAGAAAATGTCCAGAGTCAAGAAAGCACCAATTTAGGATCCACTTTGATGTATTTTCCTTCTGTCTGGCTCTTCAAGTTATGGTTGCTCCCCATTGCCTTCAAACATCTGATGTCACTTTTGATATGGTTGTTATAGTTGTTCTCAATGTTTTTCAGATCCAAACTACTCCTTCATAGCCAGGAGGCAATGAGGAGACACTGGAGGGTCCCCATTACTCTGCACTATACCCATGGATTCCCTCAGCTGGCTCACTTTTGGTCTTTTTGCCTATCTCACCTTATGCTTTCTTCAGGGATCAGCTATTACTTTCTATTCTTTTTCTTCCATCAAGTATTTTTTTTCTCTAGCTGTCACTTCTAGTTTTACATCCAACCTATAGTTCATTCTTCACACAGTTAATGTTTGCATTGAATTGTCTTTATACTTAGAATGAAATACAATTACCCATGGGATTTATATGTTCAGCCCTGACCCCCTTTCTCTGACAACACTTCCTGCCATTCTCCCCATCTCTTACCAAGCTATAGACTTTTGTTCATTCTTGTTTCCAAGCTACAGACATAGATATTCACACAATTGGTTCTTCTTGTAATTCAGATCTCAGTTAAAATGGTACCTCCTCGATAAAACCTCTTACTCTCCTTCCTGAAGTACTTTCTCCATCACTATTATTCATTCTGTTTAATTTTTCTTTGCAGCAATCATCCTTACCTAATATTTGTTCATTTATGTATTTACTTTTTCATTTTAGAATATAAGCAGCACAGTAATAGGAACTTTCTTCTTCCCCAAGCTATTACTACTGTCTGTAGTAGTTCTTGGCACATAGTAAACATTAGATGAATGAATAAAATTTTACAAGATTTATTTACACTGTGACTTGCACTGTATTTCATGCTTCTGATACACTCTCTCATTAAATTATCAGAATAACTCTATGGAGTAGAGTCTATTATTGTCCCCAGTTTATAGAGGAATAATGCTTAAGGCACAGAGAGAGATTGTCTTGTTCAGTTACAGCAGGTAACTGGTGGTATTAAGACTTAACTTCGAGCCTGCACTTTTAATCCCTAACAGCATTGTTTTTAGACTTATGATCTGTACTGTACATTTTAGATCATTAGTTATAATTAATTAGGTTTTCTATTAATTTTACATGGGGCAAATCCTCTCAATTAAAGAATAATTTTCTTGATAACAAAATATGATCTTATTTTGGATTTCCTTTTTGTGTTTCCACCACAAGAGTTTTGAGAATTGACATCTGGATTTTTGTTTTGCTTTTTTTTTTTCACCTAGCATCCACTTGTCATTCTTCTGATAACAGTATCTGGATTTTCCATGAAGAGCACCCCTCTTTCATCCTCTGTTGGTAGGATTAGCCAAAGATCTCCCATGCCTGATACAGGGCTGCTCAGTTGATATGCTCCACCCCTAAACAGACACTTCCTTAGGAATAAACATGTGACCTGAATCTATCCAATGACAGTTAATTCTGAGTCTTTTGCTGGAAAAAAATTCACTTTATTTATTTTTCTTTTAAGACTTAACACTTTGAGGATGTAAGTAGGAGAGCCCACTACTCATAAACCACACCCCCACTCACTGTAAACAAAACAAAATATAAAGCCAATATTGAGGCACTCAGAATTGGGAGTTGGAGAGAGGTATTAACAGATGCTAGATAATATTGTTTGATTGTTTGAGCACCTTCATCCAGTCAGCCTCAAACCACAGTCTCATCTGGCCTTTTTGGTTTAATGCACCAATTAATTTATTTTGTGCTTAAGCTAGCTTTAGTTGGATTTCTCTCACCCTTACACCCAAGAGAGCTGTGACTCATACAGTGCTTCATAAATGCCTGTTGATGTTTGATTGACTATGTGGACATGTGACTTGTACAAACCCAAGAGTGTATCTGTGTAGCCTGATGAGAGGCAAAAGGGTGTCTTGCATGACCTTGAAAAAAACCTCACCACGCACCTCCCCCAGCTCTCTGCTTTGGGCCCTTGACTCTGCATGAGGTCAATCTCTTATTTGTCAGGTGGTGGTAATAACGAGCCAGATGGAATAGTTGCTGATGCTTGGATATCAATTAGTGAAGCTCTAACTGCAGGAAAACCTCTCAGACATGTCCTAAGTGTCCTAATCTCTCAGTGGGCCTTCTCCTCTAAAGGCTTAGATAGCTGGTAATATGCTTGAGCTGTTGATCCTTTCTTTGATCACATCTTATAGGATTATTCTGAATGAAATGGTGCCGAGGAACTGGGGCGGTTATTTGGTTGTCTTGGCTCACACTTAGGCCATGTTGCTTGGCTCTGGCATTTGTTTTTCTTCTTCCTCTGCTTGTGCTGGATTGGAAGGGTCTCACCAAAGCATGTGTCTTCTGATTCCCCAGCTCTCACCAAGTTGTGTAAGTGTCAGGTTAATCTTCAAGTCTAAGAAAACAGGGTTTAACAATTCCCTGCACACCTGGCAGCAATTCCCTTTTGTTGTTATCTTGCACTTTATCCTTATGGCAACTCAGGGATAGTCAGGGCAGATGTTACAAGTTCTATTTTACAGATGAGAAAAATGAGGGGCAGTGAGATATAGCAACAGTGTAGCAGATCTGCTCCAAGGTCAGTGCTCTCATATTATTACAGCATCTCATAACTCTGTGATTATCCAGTTATTTCCTACAACAGATGATCAGTAATATTTCCAATGCTTGGCCAGGCATGGTGGCTCATGCCTGTAATTGCAGCACTTTGAGAGCCTGAGGTGGGAGGATTGAGGATTGCTTGAGACCAGGAGTTTGAAACCAGCCTAGGGAACATAGAAACACTCCATCTCTAAAATGTGTATATCTCATACTTTAAGAGCCAGCCCAAACAGCACCTCTTCTATATCATCTGCACATATCACCCAGCTAAAAAAACTCTCTTCTGAACTTGCATAGCACTCTTTCCAGTATCCTTACAGTTTTATAAATTTCTACCTTGTAATATAATCATTCATGTGTATTTTTATTTTCTCTCCTAGAATAACTAGGTAGATGCTCAGATATACCTACCATGAGCAATTCATAATTGTTTATTCATAGCATGAACAAGTAAGTAAATGCCTTAATTAATTTTGGGGAGTTGGTGGGAGAAGGTAGAGGTGGTATATTTCAAGGGACCAGAATGATTGTTTCTAGAGTACTTAGAGGGCTGTTATGTGGAAGAAGGATTAAATGTGTTATGTGCCATCCAAAGGGCAGATATAAGACCAATGGGTAGATGTTTCGGCTCAATATAGGAATTCCTACAGCCAAAGCTGTTGAAAGGTGAAGGGGATATCTTCTAAGATAGTTAAGGTCTGTGTCATTAAAGGTATGAAAACAAGTATTGAGTGATCACTTGGTAAGAAGAGTTCAGAGGAGATTCAAGTATCTTAGGATGGATCGAACTTCCAGGTCCCTGTCTACTTAGACAGTAGTATTTAAGAGATCTACAGTATAAATGGCTTTTGCTTTCTCATGGAAGCAAAGCTTATACTCAAGAGGTAGATCCTCACTCATTTAATAAACATATAGGCAGTGGTGCATAGTGACTAGGAATGTGGAATTCAAGTTCTGGATTTCTTACTTACTAATGTATGACCTTGACAAAGTTACTGAACATCTCCAAACTTTAGTTTCCTTATCTGTAAAATGATGGTAATAGTATTACTACTGGGATGTTGTGAAGTCATGTGTAAGGAACACTTAACATGGTGCCTGGCACAGAGGAAGTACTCAATTGTTATTACTACTAATTGTTATTATATTACTACTCAATTGTTGTTACTACTGAGGCTCTACCTCTACTCCTCCTCTCCTACCAGGAGCCCTAGCCTCTGTCCGTGTTCTGCACTTCCTTGGGGCTGCCAAAATCCTTCCTTCCTGGTAATGTCTTAGACTTCAGGCAGAAAAGGTCAGGGAGGTTCCCCCAGAGACCTTAGAGCTTGTGCCTCTGAGCATGTAGTTGACAGCTGACTGTGAGACTAGCTATCTGAGCCTTTGAGGCCTCCGGCCACTTTCCAAAGCCAACAATGCAAGATAAAAACACAATATAATTTCTCCAATCTCTTCTGGGATCCTGGTTGCTGGCACTCATTAAAGGCAGTTTTCTTTTAGATTTCAGAAGCTGTTTTAAAAGCTTGAGTCTAACATTGGGTTCCCCAAAGGCTGACAGTAGTTGCTTCTGTTTTTCCCCCAAATCTCTGACCTGAATTTCCAGTGGCTGGGTTATTAGTGCATCAACAAAACATGTTTCCTGGGAATAGAAAATCCATTCTTGTCTTTTGGTCATTTAGAGAATAGCAAGGAAAGATCTCAAATCCCCAGCACAACCCTTGGTGGAGAGCCAGGTTGCTCCCAGAGTAATTCTCCATCCTACAAGGTTTGAGGTTTACTAACAATAGAACAAAATTTACTCAAAAACTCTTACACAAATTCTTTCTTTATATAAGCTCCTTGATAAGAAATTATTACACATGGTTGATACTTAATAAAGGTATGTTTTGTGTACTTAATATCATCTCCATTTTAAAAAAGAGAAATGAGGTAGTGTTATCATTTCTGCTTTAAAGATGAAGAGATGCAGAGGGGCAGTAACTTGCCTGCCCCCGGCTAGTAAGGAGTAGAGTTGAGATCCCAAGGGAGTTCTATCTGATCCTAAAGCTTGGACCATTTATGGTAAATCATGCTGTCTTCTGTTAGGAGAGCTACAGGGAAGAATTTATTATTTATAGGATAAATTTAACAAATTAACAAAACACAGTTGCAGGCAATCTCAGACAGGATAACATACACATAGAATGAGCTAATGTATCCATCTTCATATTTAGCACTCAGGCCAACCCTGAGAAGTTAATGTTCATGTCCCTGGTTTTATAGATAGGGAAACAGACTCCAGGAGGTTAAGGAGTTTGCTCAGGAAGCAAACTAGCCCAGGGAAGGAAAGCTAGGATGCAAACCCTGCTTCTTGAACAATTGGGTGATCTACTTTTTACCATGTCACAGTTGTAGCTCTATAAGAAGTACATTTAAAGTATCATCCTCAAAATTTGCCTTTTTAACTTTTTAAAAATGCCTTTCAGAAATCTTAGAGTCTCTTAGTGTTCCAACAAGCTTGGAAGGGCAAGCCTTTGGTGTCCTGTTTTAGCAATGAGAGACATGAGGCTAGGGTTTGCCTACTGTCCAACAGTGAGACAAGTGAAAAGATGGGTTAGAACCAGCTCTTCTTGCATGAAGCTCAGCTTTGGTCCTCTTCCATTTCATTGTTTGTCCTGCCTCAGCTTCCCAGTTCCTTCAGTCATTAAGTTTCTTTTGACTACTCAGGATCTACAATCTGGTAATTTCTTGGGTCTCTTCTTTCCAGGTGTTCATTCGGTCAACATGCTGTAAGCCAGGTACCATGGCAGTTGCAGAGAAAAGAGTTTATCTGAAAACCAGTCATCCTGCTTTACTGTTCACCTCTACACACCTTATCTCTCTCCCCATAGGTGTCTATTCTACCTCACCACTCACAAACCAATTTGTGTTTTATAGATGCTTATGGTAACATAAAATGGTACCCCTGGTGGGAAAAGGTTCTTAGAGATAGGAGGAGTGCTTGGTATTGAGATTAAGGGATATTTGGAGGCAGATAGTATGTTTTCAAGTGTCTGTTTCATCCCTTGTGAGCTGTATGACTTTAGCCAAGTTGGTTAACTCTTTGGCCTTAGTTTCCTAATCTGTTAAATGTGCCTAATTTATGGGGTTATTGTGAAGATCACAGGTGATCATTAATATAAACTGTTTAACAAAATGAATATACTCTTCCATCATTAACTGGGAAGATAAGATTTACATACACACAATAATTACAACACAAAGCAAGCCCTGTATTTTAATGACTGCAGAATCCCCAGTGCCTATCTCAGTGCCTGGCATACAGTTGAGGTTCTAGGTCCACAGCTATGGGTATCATCTATTGAATGCTTTTCTTGCTTTAGGCATGTGCTAAGAGTTTAGTGTGTATTATGCAATTTAATCGCTACCAACAACTCCTCAGGGAGTATTCTGACTCTCTTGTAGATGTTGCAGATGACGAAGTTGAAGCTGAAGCCTGGAGAGTTCAAGTGACTTACCCAAGGTCACAGGCTTGTAGAATAGTAGAGTCAGGGTTTGAAACCAGGTGTATCTGACTCTTAAGCCTGTATTCACTTGCATATTTGATTTGTGATTTATTCATTCAGACAACATTCTTTGAGTATCTCCACTGGGGGAGGTACTGAATCAAGTGCTGGATATGCAGTAGGGAAGATGGCATAATCCATGCTCATAAGAAATTCAGCATTTGTTCATATCCTTTGCAGGGACATGGATGGAGCTGGAAGCCATTATCCTCAGCAAACTAACACAGCAACAGAAAACCAAACACTGCATGCTCTCACTTATAAGTGGGAGATGAATAATGAGAGACCACAGGGACACCAGGAGGGGAACAACACACGCTGGAGCCTATTGGCAGGAGGAGGTGCGGGGGGAGGGAGAGCATCAGGAAAAACAGCTAATGCATGCTGGGCTTAATACCTAGGTGATGTGTTGAGAGGTGCAGCAAACCACCATGGCACGTGTTTACCTATGTAACAAACCTGCACATCCTGCACACGTATCCTGGAACTTAAAGTGAAAAAAAAAAAAAAAAGAAATTCAGCATCTGGGAAACAGACACATATGACATGGGTTGTGGGGGTCAGGGGGAAATGAGTTCAATAAAGGGAGCAGTGCAGGGGCCATGGCACAATCCTTCCCTGGACTTTCTGCCTCCTCAGTGTTTCCAAGGGGGAGGATGCAAGGTGAGGAATATGGTCCCTATGGCCTGGAATTTAGAAAACACTTTCTGGAGGAGGTGGATCATAGAGAGGAGGATGTTCTCCAGAGTAAGTTTAGCCAGGGCAAAGGGGCGGGGGTGGGACTCCCTTAGGAGGCAGCCTTTGGGTCTCAGCAGAGGGTATAGAGAAGAGTAGTGGGGAAGAAAGCTGGAGAGTAAAGTGAAGGCCAAACTTCAGAAAGTGCTGAAGACCAGTGTGAGGAGGTTGAAGGTAAGGTAGGCAAAGTCGAGTTAGAAATGAACACTGGCTTCCATGTGCGGGAGCTCCCATATTCCGAAGGCATTTGCTGTAACATGGCAAGGCCACAATGAATTTGTAGCACTTTTGTTTTTTATAAAACAATCCTACGCCAGAGCAGGAAGCTATGAATTTCAGGTAGGAGGTGAGCAGGGCTAGAAGAGGTTATTTTAGACAGTGGGAATTTGGGGGTCATCTCAGGTCACTGGGACTCAGGTATCTTGTTTCACTTCTTGCTCAGGAGATTGGGAGCCCTCTGCAAGCCTCAAAGCTATGTGTGTTTTGGGGGTGACTATCACCGAGCAGGTATGAGGATGGGCCTTGTTTCCTGGATGATTCTGCAGGGGGCCAGTACTTCTGCCTTCATGGGAGATCCTTGGAGAGGCCCTGCTGGGCATTTTCTACAGCTGCATTGCAGCCACGTTGCCTTACACTGTGATTCCACCGACCAATTGTGAGATTATCGAGTTATTGAACACTGTGGGAACACCACAGGTGGGAAGCAGCTCCCGCAAACTGCATTTGCTTCTCTGTGATTACATTGCAGTCTATAACAGAAGAACAGTCTTTATATTTATGTATAGGTTTCCAAATGAAGAAGAGAGCAAGCAGTTGAGCGTATGATGCCCTCTTCTTTCTTTCTTTTAAAAAATTACCATTGAGGCTATCCTGTTTCCATTTCCATACCAGTTCTGTGTGGCGTAAAATCATCGGTGGTCCTGGAGAATAAGCTCTGAATTCATACTCATGTGAGGAGCTAGAATAGGACAATCAGGTTCAGCATTGAGTATCCTTGATTTGGAGTCAGAGTTCCTCATGACACAGTTGCCCAAACGAGAACACTAATTCCCCTGTCAAGGCTCTTCCTTAACTTTTGGCTGAAACCAGAGCAGTTGAGTGCAGTCAGTACCAGTCTCTCAGGATAACTGGGAGGATGCATATCACTGGTCAAGAAAACAGGACAGTCATCAAGACTTAAATCATGCAGTTTAGTAGACTGAAATATTTCAAAGGCAGAAATGCACAAGAGTAAATGCAAAATGGATCTTCAGTGGTACAAAAGTCAAGAACCACCAGTCCTAATAATTCTCTCTGTCCCCATATCCCCATGGACCATTTCTTTTCTTTTTCTTTTTTTTCCTTCTTTTTTTGAGACAGAGTCTCGCTCTGTCGCCCAGGCTGGAGTGCAGTGGTGCGATCTTGGCTCACTGCAATCTCTGCCTCCCGGGTTCACGCCATTCTCCTGCCTCAGCCTCCTGAGTAGCTGGGACTACAGGCACCTGCCACCACGCCCGGCTAATTTTTTGTGTTTTTAGTAGAGACGGGGTTTCACCGTGTTAGCCAGGATGGTCTCGATCTCCTGACCTTGTGATCTGCCCACCTCGGCCTCCCAAAGTGCTGGGATTACAGGCGTGAGCCACTGCCCCCGGCCTTCTTTTTCTTTTTTGAGTTGGAATCTTGCTCTGTCACCCAGGCTGGAGTGCAATGGTGTGATCTCAGCTCACTGCAACCTCCGCCTCCTGGGTTCAAGCAATTCTCTTGCCTCAGCCCCCTGAGTAGCTGGGATTACAGGTGTGTGCCACTACACCCGGCTAATTTTTGTATTTTTAGTAGAGACGGGGTTTCATCATGTTGGCCAGGCTGGTCTCAAACTCCTAAACTCAGGTGATCTGCCTGTCTCGGCCTCCCAAAGTGCTGGGATTACAGGCATGAGCCACCATTCTCGGCCCCTCCATGGGCCTTTTCTAGAGACCCTGGACTACATCTTCTTATCTCCCTCATGTAGAAGTGTCTAAAAATATAACCTTGAGCATCCATTGACTTAGAGAACATTCAAGAAAACAAGAAGGCTTGGATCCAAAGCCCATGGCATGATATTCCAGGCCATTCATGATTTAGAAGCCATATTTCTTTTTGGTCTTATTGCCCATTCACCCCTTTATTCAGCAGTTTGGAATGCTCTTTCTGAATTTCATGTCTAATGAAATCCTAGATACTATTCAAAGTCTCTGAAAGGCCACTTTCTTTTTAAAGTTTTTCTTGCCTCCACCCAGATGTGTCCCTCCTGCTTGTACAAATCTGTGGCACTTTGCTTGTATTATAGCAGTTTCCAGAGTGTGGGCTTCATGGGCCTTATGGCCTGGAAGATGATTTTACATAGACAAAGACCTGGTATTGAATAGAATTGGATTGCATGCTGAGAAAGTTAGTCCCTCTGTAGTATTTCTGACTACATCAAGAGGAAGGTGTCATGTTGGTGTCAGTATGATTTTGAAACACCTTTTTGCCCTTTGCCAGGTTTTTTTTTTTTTTTTCAAATAAAGGCAGAAGTCAAAGCAGCCCTCGGGCCCAATCACTTTGGCAGGTGATTGTAGGTAGTTAGAATTTAATAGTACTCATCTAATTATATTGTTTTTTAATGTTTTGTTTCTTTTCCCTTTTTGGAAAGTAAAATGAGTTTTTCATTTGTAAAAGTGTAACAACATGTAAAAAGAAACTTATTTAAGTCAAAAAGTCAGTCAATGGGAAAAAAAGATTAAATAATAGGAGAAATTTTTTGCAGATGGGACAAGTATTGTGACAGTTGTACTGCAGTGACTGAAATTTAACTGAAACAAATTCTCCAGAAGTAGAATTTGTTGTGCCTCCTTTTGCTCCAAGTCTGTGAGTGCGGGGCTATGCCTCATTCATCTTTGAGATATTCTAGAACAGGAGTTTGCAACCTACCATCCACGGGCCAAATCTGGCCTGCCACTTGTTTTTGTAACCAACCAGCTAAAGATAGTTTCAAATGGTTAAAAAAACCCAAAAGAATAATATTTCATGACACACGAAAATGACACAAAATTCAAATTTCAGTGTCCATAAAAAAGTTTTATAGGAGCATAGTCATACCTGTTTGTTTACATTCATTTATGGCTGCTTTCATGCCACAATGGGCCAGTTGAGAAGTTTTGACAGAGACTGCATGGCCTACAAAGCCAAAAGTATTTACTATCTGGCCCTTGACAGAAAAAATTTCTGCCCCCTAGTCTAGGTCACCAGGCATGGAGTCAGGAGGTCTGAGGTTGATCCCTGGCACTTCCATGAAGTCACTGGTGACTTTGGACAAATCAAATCCTCTCTCCAAGCCTCAGTTTTCCATCTATAAAGCGGAGCTAATAGTAATACCTAATTCATAGGGCCATTGTGAGGATGTGATGCATGGGAATCTACTTTATGAACATGAAAGCATCATAAAAATTTGTAGAGATTTGTAGTTCCTTCCATAGTTCTAATTTTCATTTTGGAAAAGACACTGTGTACTCATATATACCTGCTATAGCTCTTCACATTTTCTAATAGAATCTGGAGAGTTCTCTTTTATTTTTAATTAAGGAGAGCTTATTCTTTTTTTATTATTATACTTTAATTTCTGGGGTACATGTGCACTACGTGCAGGTTTGTTACATAGGTATACATGTGCCATGTTGGTGTGCTGCACCCATTAACTTGTCATTTACGTTAGGTATTTCTCCCAACACTATCCCTCCCCCAGCCCCTCACTCCCCAACAGGCCCCGGTGTGATGTTCCCCTCCCTGTGTCCATGTGTTCTCATTGTTCAACTCCCACTTATGAGTGAGAACATGCGGTGTCTGGTTTTCTGTTCTTGTGATAGTTTGCTGAGAATGATGATTTCCATCTTCATCCATGTCCCTGCAGAGGACGTGAAAGGGAGAGCTTATTCTTTACTTTTTTCTGCTTCCAACATTTATTATCTATTTTTCACTATATTCATTCTTTTTTTCCCCTCACCCCACCCTTTCCACTCCCCACCCACCACCGCCTCCAACCAACTAATCCTACCACATAACGTTTTTCTTTGGAACTTCCCCATCTTGGCCACTGTAATCAATTCTTCCTCAACCCCAGGATTTTTCTTCAAGACCCAATTGTACTTAAGGACAAACTATCACATCAGAAGCACAGTGTTTCTATTCAGTATTGTCCTAGATCTGTTGTGTGTTGTATAAACAGACTTAACTTCTCTTTGCTTTTTTTCAAATAGAATTGGCTCAGGTCAGGCAGGAATATTTGCATACAATTTCAAGTGTGTAAGAGATAGTTTTTGGATGAAAGATATTTAAGGAAGTCATGTGGCATTTACTGAGCACTTACTATGTGCTGGGCAATGCGCTACAACATTTTCTACTCATTGTCTCATTAAATTTTTAAAATAATTTTAAGAGGGAGATCAAATGATCCCCGCTTAATAGACTGGGAAACTGAGGCTGAGGGTTGAAGTCCCTAGCCCAAGATCTCCCAGCAGGAGAGTGATGGTACTGAGATTGGTCTCCACGTGTGATTATATGGAGCTGGCAGACATAGCACTATAAGGCACTGCTGCCTTTACCCGGGAAGCTTTCCCTGATCTCCTATCTGCGCTCTCAGTGCCATGTGGCTCCCCTGTTCCAGGATGTATGACACTATATTGCAGTCGCTTCTGCCTCCTCAGCTAGACTCTGAGCCCGAGGAAGGCAGGGACTGTGTCTTTTCTGTTCACTGCTGTATCATCACACCTGACACAGGACTGATACTGAGTGGGTGCCTGCAAATGTATATTAACTGAATGAATGAATAAATGAGTATAATGGGCATTTGTATGGCTCCAAGCATTCACCTTGAATCTAAGGGGAAGGAAAATGATATGCTTCTCACCAGTAGCAAATTCCTCTGCTACCAAGGAAGCCTTGGGAAAAGAAAGGAAAAAGGAAGTGGGAGAGCCTGAGTGGATTTCAACTGGAAAAATGAGGCAACAGGATATATTATTTAATTTGAAAAATAAGTGGGAAAAAAGTTGCATGCCATGTATTTGTTTCCAATCAATCCAACATTTATCCAATTTTAGTCTTTTGTATCTTTGTGATTGTTGTCATATCTGTGAATCACCTATAATATTATTTGCTTAATATTTTCCTTAACATTGGCCCACCTTTCAAAACATACATGTATTTATTTTAAAAGGAATCTTCATACTACAATAAATGGGAAGCCATTATCACTTGCTTTAAAAAGTAGATGACCTGAAAATAAGTATAACAAAAATAGAAGAAGCAATTACATTCTAGCTGATACTGTTGCCTGCTAAAGGACCAGGGCTGCGGACTGCTTTTTTGTTTAACAAGGATGATTAAGAAAGTGGTAGGACAGGGTTAAAGACACACTAGCACCAAACTGAGGCTTCTTCCTTTCTAATGAGAAGAATTTAAAGAGGATTGGAAAGTAAATAACTTCCTCACTAAATGACTTAATGTGATTTAATGTGTCTGTGTCTTAAAATCATCTCCTGTACCATGTAAAGTCATTGTTACGTTGATTGGAAAATGCTGAATAGGTGGAAGTAGGCCTGCTCTCCTTGGGTGTGATATCTTAGACAATTCTGCTAAAAGCTATCTTTCTCTTGAAAAACAGAGGATGGTTTATTTCTTCCTGTCTTCACTCACAGCTCTGTTCCTGTGAGGGAAGGGAGAGAAGAGGACAGAGGCAAGCTGCCAATTGTCAGTGTCCTTCAGTTCGGAGCCACCTCTGCTCCAAGTCTTAAGAGGCTCCCCCGAGGCCATCACCTGGAGGTGAGCAGCCACCCCAGGCTGGAGCAGGTAAATCAGGGGGCCTGGGAACCTCTGCAAACAAAGCAAATCTACTTGAAGTCACCTTTTCAGCCTAGAACATTTTATTCTAGTGAAATCTCTCTCCTGCCCCAATTCACTCACTGCGAAAACCAACATAATTTATCTTCTGGAGGGAAGGGTGCAGACTTCAGCTTGGGGTTTTTTTTTTGGGTCAAGCAACAGCTCAGCCTAAATCATTGGAAGAAAAAGTGGGGGAAAGAAGGCTAGAGCAAGCTGCCAAATTGCAAGTTTGGAAATAAAATCAACATGGGCATTATCTTAAAGGTTAGGGAGAAGATGGCCCCAGTGTTCTTGAGAGGAAGGAAAGGTTTCCTATCAATGTTCTCTTTGCCCCATTTCTTTTGGAATCACAGACATTTTTTTCTTTTATGAGCCTTAGGATCAGGAGATCTTGCAGTTCTGGATGCCCCCTTTTAGGAAGTGAGGAGGCTAATATTTGCTGAACACTATGTGCCTGGAAGGGTGCAGGGCATACCCCCCATTGTTCTCATCTTCTCAATAACCCAAAGAGGTAGGGGAAGGGTCAGCCACATCTCACAGATCAGAAACACCTTGTCCAAGGTCACATAGACTCTAAATAGCAGAGCCAGGACTGGACTGCACTATCCTGATTCTGAAACCTATATTATTTATATTGCTACCCTCCAAGGATCATGGGAATAGAACTAGAGATTTAAAAGGAATGTTGATGCCTCTATTTAATGTTCTGCCACACAGGATCTGCTCCAGAGTCCCAAAAGATTCATCTTCTATGTGACTCATTGTCCTGTGGAGCCAACCCATTTTACTGATGAAGGACATAATTGTTAACGGACTTTTACTGAAGTGAGCATTACCTTTTTTCTTATGCTCCATGGACATCTCATCAAGGACCCTTGAAGTGAGGTTACCATTCTTAGCTCCCACAGCAAAGAGATCCCATGAGACTGGAGACTGAAGAATCTCATCTTGTATAAAGACAGACCAAGGTATGATGGTTTTCCTTTCAAACCTATAAACCCTATGGGATTCATTCCATTCTTTTCCTGCTGCCAGGATATTTAACAAGTATTTCCCTGACAAAGGAAGACATTCATTGCAGAGCAGATGAGAGGACTCCAAGGTGACTTATTTAGGCCATGCAGGGGTGAAAGGCCTAATGTTAGGTCAGGCCAAAGGTGCTCACTCCCTGAGATGGGCAAACAGCTTGGCTAAGACACCAAGAGATCACAGCCTTCTCATTAAGGCTCTGTGCAGATGGTGGTACCCACCCTTCCTGCATGTGGTGTTTGTCTGCAGAGGCTGAGAACATGCTAGGGCAAAAGCCAGATGCCTGGGATTTCCCAGGCTGTCTGTCCAGTGAGTAATAGTCCCTTCTCAGGGGCTGCTGGGTGCTGCAGAGGATGTTTCTGGTGAAGAGAGGCTAAAGGGAGGAGACCCGGGTTTTTGTTCTTTGTGCTAATTTATTCTGTTATCTTGGTCCAGACCTTCCTCTCTGGCCTTTAGTTTCATTTTCCCTAAGAAGGAGATTTCAGTACTAGCTCTTTCAGACCCTGAAAAAAAGAAACACACACTACGTCTCCATCCTTCATTGGCTACTTACAATGTGCAGCCATGGGGTAAGCACAGGAGCTGCATGCCCTCCGCTGGAGTGAAAAGCATCATCAGTATTTGCTCCCTGGGGCTTGCCAGCTCCCCTTCTCTGGCTCCTGACTATTGGCTTCAATTCATGGCCACTCTCTGCCCTCCTCCCTGATCCCTGGTGGTGGCCCATGACTACAGTTGTTTGATACCGGCTGTGCCACCTCTGGGAGATGTTCTGGTCTTGGTGCTAAGACTTATAAGCTGGGCCTGGGTATTGTTTGACCTGGGGTCCTGGAATGACCACTTAGTGGGTGCATTGCTTAAGCAGGTTTCCTAACTTACAGATTTATTTTCTTCTTTTAAGATTTCCCCCTTTTTATATCTAAGGGTTGTTGTGAACCTGAACATGAGATGAAAAATGAGGAGGCTGTTTGTAAAGAATCCTGAAAATATGAGACAGTGCAGTGGGGGTGATTAGGAATGAAGATCTGGCTGGGACAGACTGCCTGGGTTTGAATCTTGTCCCTGTTGCTTCTGAGCTTGTGACGGGGGGACAAGTAACCTAACCTTACTGTCTGAGTAAGAGGGTGCTAGTACTCACCTCACAGGACTTTTATGAGGATTAACATTTATCTACAGTAAGTACTGAGAACAGAGCTTGACACAGAGCTAGAACTCAATAAAAACTGTTCTCGCCCTTACTGTTGTGTTTTATTACTGTTAGTGTGGGCTGCAGCCTATGTAGAGAGGGAATCTTAAGTGGAGGTAGAGAGGGATGAAGCAGGCAAGACTTCCTGAAGGAGGGAGGCTTTAGCTGGTTTTTGGAGTCTGGCTAGAGGGAAATTCTAGAGGGAAGGGTGTAAACAAATGCCCAAATTGGAATGTTGGCAGCGTTGGAGAGAGAAAGATGCCCCAGGGAGAAATTTAGCTCAGCAATACTGAGTTATTGAGTGAGTACAGCTTTTCTTCTGCGGCTCACACGTATGTGTGGGATGCTGCTATGGTCTGAATGTGCCTTCCCAAAACTCCTATGTTGAAACTTAATTTTCAATCTGATAGTATTAAGAGGTGGGGGCTTTTGGGAAGTAAGTCATGAGGGCTCTGCCCTCATGCATGGGATTAGCATCCTTTAAAAGAGGCTGAAGGGAGCCTGTTTGTCCCTTCCACCACGTGGGGACACAGCTAGAGTGCACTGTCTTTGAAGCATTGAGCAGGCCCCCACCAGACACCAAATCTGCTGGTTCCTGGATCTTGGACTTCCCAGCCTCATAACTGTAAGCAGTACATTTCTGTTGTTTATAAGTTACCCAGTCTATGGTAATGCATTATAGCAGGCTAAACAGACTAAGACAGGGGTCTTTTCGCTTTACTCAATTGAAGTCAGGCTCTCTCTGACCCCATTTGGGGGGAAATGTGGAGCAGGAGGAGAGCAAGGGCTTTGCATTCAGACAGACCTAGGTTTGAATGCCGGCTTTGCTCCTCACTGGCAGACAGTCTTTGAGTTAATTATTAATCTTAACCTCCTTGAGTCTCAGTTTTCTCACTTGTAGAGATGTTGAGGGAATTAATTTAAATGAAAAGATTCTTCTCTCCTTCTTTCCCCACTTCCTCTCTCGCTCCTTCCTTCTTTCTCATCCCCACCTCTCTCCATTCACTCTCTGGAAGAGAGAATCTCTGGCTGCTCCTACAGCTGCCACACATGAGCACAGCTGGTTGCCAACTCTGGCAGGGTGCCAGGGAGATGGTGCCACGGGAAAAAATTGTAAGTGCCATTGGAACAAGGAGAATTTCATAGAATTAGAAAGGTCCAAAAGGTAGCTTTTTAGTATGGGTCACAAGCAGGCTGACTCGTAAGAATTTTGTTTTGCTGTGTTCTTTGTTACACCCTCCCAGAGTTTTAGCCAGGTGACAGTGTGAGCAGCTTAGCACTTTTGCCATCTGCCCACCCATTATGTATGTGTGTAAACTGCCTCAGTCACTTAAATTTGTGCACTCTGATACAGCTCATTCTTCTTAGAGACAAGGAAGCTGAGGTTGAGAGAGTAGGAGTGACTTGCCCAAGGCCATGCAGGGGCTGGGCTAGACACCTGCCTCCTTAAACCTGAGCTCTTTTCCTCACACAGAAAACGGTGTCAAAAGCAGTGGGATAGGTGTTGGGATGTGGGAAGATGCTTTGCAGTAAAAAGGGAATTTGTCTTCTAGGTGAGGTCAATTTTTCTTAGATTGTTTTGACTGTTCAGTCCAGAATGAGAGTTCCTTTTTTGGATTATGTTCATAAAATCCTGCTGATTGGATGATTCTCACCATCCTTTTAGGCTTGATGAAAAAGATTTAAAAAAAATCACAGGTGCTGAGTTTTCCTGAGAAACTGTGGCTTCAGTTCCCTTACCTCCTTCAGGGCCCCTCCCAAGGGTGAGTTTTTAAGCATGATGAATTATTGTGGTCAGCTGCGGCAGCATGCCATGCCCAGGGGAGTAGAGCCCTCGGCTCCTTGGCCAGCCTGCATCTCTCCAGCAGGCCAGCCTGCTGCACGCGTTCCTGCACAGACACTGTCGCTGCTGCAGCATTTCCTCTGTCCCAACAGAGGCATCACAAATCTCTGAGAGGAACGCATCCACTTCCTGGCCTGGTAGAGCGGAAAGCAGAGGTGGGTATTGCAGAGAGTTGGGAGAAATTGCTTCTGGTTGCCTGGAGCTTGAATTACCTCCACTGGACTTGGTTGTTAGGTTTTGCATTGTTTCCTATAGGATGAGCTCAATTGGAGGCTGTGCTAGAGACACACTTGGGGCTCTGGTCGTTCTGTCCCATAGACACAGCCAACTCTTTGCTATTCTTTTAGCAAGTGTTTCTTGAGCCTCTAATCTCATGCTATAAGCTTTGGGGGATACAGAATTGGCAGATAAGTTTCTGTCTTCCATAGTTACATTCTAGTTGAAGAACATGTACCAAAGTTAAATAATGTTATAAGCCTGTGGGAGAGACATCACTAGGTAGACATCAATGTATACAGTAAATGTTTATTAACTGCCTACTGTATACTGTGAGCTAGGCGTTGGTTTATCATCGGCTGAATTTCACTGGTCAGGGTGCACAAGGGTTCTGGAAAAAGGAAAAATCTCAGTAGGGTGCAAAGTTTTATTATTCTAATAGCAACAAATATTTATTTATCCCCTGCATGGTATTAAATGTATTATGTAGATACAAATATTATCTTGTGGAGGAGGGACAATCACCATCTCACTTTACAGGTGGGCCCAGGAGTCCAAGAACTTCCCCTAAGGCTGCTAGTCGGTGAGTGGCAGAGCTGAGATCAAACCCCATATCTATCTGACTCCAAGGTAGCAATCCCTAAAGGCTTGGCTCTTCTGATGGGAACTGAGCTGGAATTTGAAGAACAAGCAGATCCAAGAAGGAAAGATTCTCATGGGTTGAATAGCCTCAGAGCTTTGAACTTTGCTAAATATTTCAAGGTTCCCCTCCATTCTTAAGATAAAAGAAAACGGGTACCAACATAACCTTCTAAATGGCCCTTCCAGATGGGCCAGCTGTTCAAAGCAAGGACATTACCTTCTCCATTATTACACTTATTCCTGTAGAAGAACAAGCAAGAACTGACTCCATCTTCCCAAATGCATTTTCTCTATATGCCATATTAGGTCCTGTAGGCTGCCTCCTCCGCCCAGGTGCTACCTGCATGAACTTGATATGAGCTTTATTAGGACTTAATTTCTTTATAATTGGATATGATAATTACCTTTGAGGTGTAGTGAAGATCAAATAAGATAATATTAAATACACGGTTTCTAGAACAGAGGAAGTACTCAAATAAATTTGCTTTGCTTAATTATTACTCTACATTATATTTTGCTTATATTTCGACCTCCTTGCCAGACTCTAATCTTCCCATGGTATTTTTTTAACCTCATGAAATCTAATTTGAGGCCTGAAATACAGTATGAGGCAAAACTGATTGAACATCTAAGAAGGGGTTTTCATATTCACATTGGGTGATGCTGAGTAGGAGTTCAGTTAGCCATTAACTTCTGTGTGTCAATTACATTTTTGTTTGTTCACTTTTCACTCGTACTCCCTCTCACCAATCATCAACTCATTTCCTACTAGGGATGAATAATGGTGCCAGGAATTAAAAAGAATTTATAATGGAGATGCTTAAAACTACAAAAAAGTAGAGAGAATAATATAATATTATTACCCAGTTTTAACAATTGTCAACATTTTGCTAATCTTGCTTTAACCATTTTTTAAAACTGGAGTGTTTTAAAGTCAATGCCAGAATCACGTCATTCTACTTATAAATACTTCATATGTAGCTTTAACTAATAAGGACTTTGGATTCTTTGTGCCTAGCTGCATTTCCAATAATCCTGAGTAGCACTGGTAACCAGTCATACTTACACTTCCCAGATTGATTCAAAAGTTGCCTTTTAATAATTGCTTCATTGAAATCAGGATTTAAACAAGGTTCATGCATTGTATTGGTTAATTATGTCTCTTAAGTCTCCTTTATTTTTTAATAGTGTCCCTTCTCCCCACCTTTTAATACCATTGGCTTGTTAGAGAAATTGGTTCTTTTGTAGATTATGAATTTAGTTGATTACTTCTTCCTGCTATTATTTAAGTTTTTCTTTTATCCCTTCTTGTTATTTAAGTTGTTCTTTTATCCCCAGTATTTCCTATAAAGTGGCAGTAAGTTTAGAGGATGATTATATTCAGGCTCCATTTTTTCAGCTAGATGACTTCGAACATATTGTGAGTATTGTACTTCCTGTTCTACCACATTCTGGGTGTGTAATGTCAAGTCTTCCTAATCTGCATGATGTCAGTCTGGTCCCACCATGGCAAAGTTCTCCAGTCAACCTTTCACCTAATGAGTTTGGCATGCCCTGATCATCCTGTCTAGGTCCATCTTTTCATTAGTGGTTGCAAAATGGTGATTTTTCTAACTCTTTTGTTCTTTCCAGGCCTTTTGTTTTTCAGGCCATCTTTGATTTTCTCTTCTATCCTAATCTTTTTTTCTTTTTTAACAGAACCTAGGAACATTCAAATGTGGACATGAATGGGGGTTACAAAATTTAGTTTGTGGATTGGAGCTGGACTGGCTACATAAAAATCAATGTGATCTTTATAGAAGTACAGATTTCAGGATTCCACTTCTGTGGATTCTGACTCAAGAGGTGGGGAGAAAGAATAGGAAGGGTTCTTTGTTTTTAAATCAAGTTGCTAAAATGTAGCCAGGCCAAAAGAGGGGGAGTTTTAAAATCCACCATCTAATATTGCAAGAGATGAAGTTTGCTACCACACTTGCATGTCCTTTCTGAATAGGACACAGGTTGGGGACAGGAGGGGTGAGAGGAACTGAAATGAATTGGGAATGTCCCATGGATATTGTGGCCTCCATACTGCCCCTTACTTGGAATTTGTAGCTACACTTTCTTTGGTTGATCCTGGTCTCCCTCATTGCATGAACCTCAGAAGCTTCAAACTGTAACAGTGTATGATTCCTTTGTACCTCTCTCCAGTCTAGATCTAATTACTACAAGCTGTTGGGACTTCAGCATGATGACAGAGGATTTTCTAGGATTATGCTCAACATGTGACCTTCAATTACTGTGCCTCAGGAGGGTGGAGGTTAGCTAGGCAGGGAACTGGTAGGGATGGATGGGATTTCCAGATATGGATGTCAAGGGGCTCAATTTCTGGGGATGCTAGAGTCATGCTGCCTAAACTTTAGTGCCAGCTTGTTAAAAAGAAAATGCTGGAATCACAAATCTGACCATAGGTTTCAGTATGTCTAGGAAAGAACCCAGGAGTTAGCATTTTTAACAACCTCAGTATTTAAAAGGATTAAATAAAGACTGCTCTGGTGGAAACAGGCATGGATTTAGTCCATTCAGCATAACCGCTTGCTTCTCTCATCAGACTTTGGGATGTCTGCCTCCTGACATCCATGCACAGCCCCGGGCTTTCATAAAACCACTTTGAAAACCACTGGGCGGGGTGATGGCTGAAGTTTCTTCCCACTCTGACATTCAGTGATTCTGGGTTTGATCATGTGGAAGGGCCATGATAGTGCTCTCATCCTCGCCAATACTGCCACATGACTCAGGCCCGGCCAGCAGAACTCTCCCTCCCCTCATTCACAGTGAAAGGTTCAGAGGAGAGCTTGTAGCCCAGTTCAAGCTTGAGTCTCCTCTAAGAGGAGTAAGAGCCTCTTCTCTTACTATCTCAGTGTTGTAAGAGAGAGGATCTTGCTTGTCTTCTCAGATGAACATGAACACAGACCCAAATGCTAGGTAGCTCTCTTCTAATGAACTTACAGGAGTGAGAATGCTGTAAGGCACCTCATCCTGCTGAGAAGAAATCTAACTTAAATGCATGTCTGCTGATGGGGTGAGGGGGTGGGGTGGAGCTTTTCACATTCCTACTTTGAACAATGCATGGTGCTGGGTGTTATGGAGTAAGGTAGACACAACTCCTTCTTCAAGGAACTTATTTATTTGGGGAGATTCTGACATATGAAAAATCAATGAATTAACAATATATGGCAGTATGGAGTGCAAAATTGATGCTATAAACAGAGAAGAGACTTTTGAGGAATACACTCATAAAGCTTGAAGAATGGATTGAATTTATTATTACTGTTCATAAAAAGGGATATATCATACATATATATACATATGCACACATAGTTGTTTATTAGAAAACACAGGTGCTGTGTCTTTTACAGAGATTTAATTCACATAGTATAAGAGGAAATCTATTAGGGCACATCACTGAGAATTTCAGGGATCATTCCAGCTTTAGTCATGGCTGGATCCTGAAGATCAATGTCATTAGGGCTCTCTCTTCACTTCCTGGCTCTGTTTTCTGATCTGTCTTGCCTTCATTCTAAGAAAGGGTTTCTCCATATACTGGAAGCAGCATAATAAATCTCCCAATAATTCTTGGCTAATTATGGTCTTTTTAGCTTAACATCCCAGAGGACAAGCAAGCTCCTCTTCCTTACAATGCTCAGATAGTAAGTCTTAGAGGAGACGCAAGCTCCTCTGGGCTGTGAGCTCTCCTTTGAACCATTCACTGTGCACGAGGGGAGGGAGGGCTCTGCTGGCCTAGCCTGAGTCATGTGGCAGTATTGGTGGGGATGAGAGCACTATCTTCGCCCTGCCACAACTGTTTGGGTGGAATGGATTGTTCCTCAAAGGACAAGTAGGAGGCAGGCATGCAAATTCAATAGCTTTCTTCCCAAAACATGGAAATAAGAAAGAACAAAAATCACAGGTAATCTAACACAGAGGAGGTGCACACACACACACACTCATAACACACACATACACACTTGTGTGTATCCAGAAAGATGTTCATGCTACTTTAAGTGAAAAACTATAATAGAAACAGTTTATACAACAATATCTCATTAAAACTTTTAGTGCATTTATTCTATTTGAATTTGCATAAATATGTATGTGTTGAAAATATAAAACTGAAATGTACTATTTATTGTATAGAGTTTTCCCCTTGACAATCATGAACATAATTCCTTGTCATTAAATAACATCCTATGCTACTCTTCTCAGGCCTGTGTTGTGTTAGGTGGTTGTAGAGTGATTTGGCTGATACCTGGGTTCATTTAGGAAAGCTGGGCAGCATTACTAGAGCAGGCGTTGGGATCTGCTGTCCCTGCTTACTGGTACTTTAGGTCAGAGGATGTCTATCTGGCATCTCCTTTCTGGGTCCTTTCCAAGTCTATCTGGCATCTCCTTTCTCGGTCCTTTCCAAAGGGACCCAGCCACTCAGTCCCAAGCAAGCTTCGGGAGTTGAGTGGGACCTTTAAGCAGGAGTGCATTGTCTACTTTTGAAATAGGAATCTCAAGGCCCAGGCATTTATATATAGCCTTTGTTTCAGCAGCCCCGTGTGTAGCTGGCATTTCTGGGGTCAAGGCAGAAAAGATCAGGGACAAGTAAAAGCTGCAGGAATTTATTGAAGGAAAGTAGGTTGTTTCAAAGCTGAGGTCTGGATTTGGGCTTGATAGTAAACTCGCATGACTCCAGAGAAGCTGCATGCACACCAAGGCTGCTGTTGTCTCATCTCCCTGGTGGAACTGTTGCAGGTGAAGCACCTGCAGATGACATGGATGAGGGGAGGGAAGCACATTCAGGCTAAGATGACTGCCTTTGCAGTGGCCTCACTGACAGCACTGCAGCTCCAGTGGAAGGTCTCTCGGGCACTTTGTTGGCCTAGTGGAGGGCAGTTTTGGTGAGTCCCCCTGCTTCACTTCTGGGGAAGACTGACCTATTCACTAAGACGCTCTACCCAACACACACAGCGAGGCACTTAGAGAAACTGGGGTGCTTCTTCTCAACCTCAGAGTAGTGCCTTCCAAACTAAAAAAATGTAAAGAAGAGAAGAAAAAATAATAGGTAGGAGGTGGGTCCCTTTCTTTAAAGGAAATTGTACTTGGGTAGAAGAACACAGGGTTGCTGGTAAAGGCCCTGTGGGTAAGTCTACCTGGGTGTGACTCCTGCTCCACTTCCTGCTGGATGGCTTTGAACAAGCGACTTAACCTTTCTCACCCTCAGTTTCCTCATCTCTATAATGGGAAAAAGACTAACAGCTACCTCACAGTCTCTTGGGAGTATTAAGTACGATGATGCACATTAAAAATACTCACATATAACCTGGTATTAAGTGCTCAATAAATGTTAGCTGACACTATTAACAGATTTTAGGGAAAAACACAGACTTGCCTTGATTGGAGCAGAGGTAAGAATCCTGCCTTTTCTTGTCACTGTCACATTTTTGGAGTCTTAGGGATCTAAGGAGTTTGAAAGTTACTTTGTAGAACATTGTATATTATACACATATAGTTACACATGGAAAGAGGAACAAGCCATACTAGCATGTCATATTAGAAATTGTAGCTTGGGCAACATAATGAGAGCCTGACTGTACAAAGAAAAAAAAAAAATTAGCTGGATGTGGTGGCACATGCTTGTAGTCCCAGCTACTCAGGAAGCTGAGGTGGGAGGATCGCTGGAGCCTGGGAGGTTGAGGCTGCAGTGAGCTGTGATCAACCACTATGCTTTGGCCTGGGTGACAGAGCGAGACCCTGTCGAAAAAAATAAATAAAAGTGCACTAAACTGGAAGTATGAGTCCTGCATTCTAGTCTTGATTCTGTAATAAACTCACTTCAAGGCTTTGAGTCACTTCACTTCTCTGGGCCTCAGTTTTCCCATTTCAAAAATGGACTGTTAGGTAGCTGGTCTTTAGACTATATCCTGGTGAACTCAGGTTTCAGAGAGGTGCTGGTGATTGCTAGGGGATTGGAGGAGATTATAGGATTACACTAATTATAACCAGTTTTGCTAGCTGCTTTCTGAGGGTTCTTGCATCTCTTGTATGGTACAACACGAGACTAGGAATCCAAGAGGCAATTCTGCTTTCTTATCGTAGCATTGTTATGATGGTGGCTTGTATAATCTCATTTTAAAGATGAACCACATCAGACTCAAAGGGCTCAAGCAGTAGGCCCAAAGACCAGTAGCTGGTGCCAAGCCTTAATATGTATTCTGGAAAAACACTCCTATTCCAGTGCTCATTTCACCCCATTGCTTTACCTTTTGTAACTCCTGGACACTGCGTTTTATAAAATGGAGCTGACAGAGGCTGGGTGAATTCAGTCTTCCTGATAAGCCACCCATCTTAAAATAACACCATCTCACTGTGCTCACATCTCAGATACATTTGTCACAAAAGGAGGGCAGATAGACATCCAGCCTTCATTTGACCTTTAAATCACCTCCTTTTTATCAGCTGTGGCTGATCAGCTGCTCTTTTTGAGAGCAGGTGGGTCGACATAAGATTGATTGGTTTTCTCTGCAGGGGAGTAACTTGGCCCTTTCCAACCCTCTGACCTGCAGAGGCCCTCTGAGCTCTGAGATCCTCGGCAAGAAACAAGAACATAGATTAACAAGGCAGAATGAGGGGCCTCTGTGCCTGGATGCAGGACAAGAAGAGAATAACCAGTGAGAACTCGGAAAGAAGACCAGCCCTTGGGACCTTGCACAAGTCCTTTAGTTTATCCTGTCCCCAAATCCTAGGGTGTTTGTGACAATCAAATAAGAAGTTACGTAAGTAGATAGAAACTTGTCAGCCCAGTATGGGCCAATGCAGGAAGTTTTGGACTTGGAAGACATTGTGTTGTGGTGGAAAAAGTGTGAGCTTTGGATCCAGTACCAAAGATGGGTTTGAATCTCAGCCCTGTCCCCACCCAAAGCTCATCTGGAATTGTAGCTCCCACAATTCCCACATGTTGTGGGAGGGACCCGGTGGGAGTAATTGAATCATGGGGCGTGTCTTTTCTGTGCTGTTCTCGTGATAGTGAATAAGTCTCATGAGATCTGATGGTTTTATAAGGGGGAGTTTTCCTGCACAAGATCTCTCTTTGCCTTCTGCCAGCAGCGTAAGATGTAACTTGCTCCTCACCTTCCACCGTGATTGTGAGGCCTCCCCAGCCATGTGGAACTGTGAGTCCATTAAACCTCTTTCCTGTATAAATTACCCAGTCTCGGGTATGTCTTTCTGAGCAGCGTGAAAACGGACTAATACACCTGGCACTGACAGGAAAAAAAAAGGTTAAGACAGTTGTGAACCCTTGAGCAGGTCACTAAACTCCTCTGTGGCTCAGTTTCTTCATCCAGAAAAAGGAAATTATAATGCTGAATGTGTAGGATTATCATTAAGTGTTAGGGTAATCAACTTGCCTGGAGCGTATCTCATAGTCAGTGCTTAAAATGGTAGTTTTTGTTACTGACATGGAAATGATTGATAAAACAAAGGCCTCAGGGCTTATAAGGAGCAGTGATTATTTTATTGGTGAACAGGATGTTCTATTCCTGTTGGACCAACTGATAACAGTCACTTCATGAAGAAAAAAGGATTTCGAGTGGGATAGAACACTGGAGTTTTCTTTGGTGGTTTTGTCTGGTGGGATCTATTTAATTGCATTCTGCTTAGAACCAACTAATTGTTGAACAATTCAGCTGATCACACACTAGCTAAGAAGGCCATGTGTGAAAAATATCTAGAGAGGTCCTAGCTATTTGGGAGCAAGTCCATCATAAGCCAATATGTGACCCGGCTGCTGATACAGATGAGCCGCTCTTGGAGTGCATTAACAGAAGTAGCAAGCCTAGAGTAAGGGAGGAGATGGTCCTTCTGCATTCTCTTCTGGCTGGGATACACTTAGAAATATGGGTTCAGTTCTCTAAGAATCTCATTGTCAAACCTGAGTGTGTTCTGAAGAATGTGAGTAAGAGAGGAAGGATCTGGAGACCTTGCCATATGGAGAACAAGGAAAAGGATGAGAGAGGCTTTTCCCCTGGAGGTAAGAATGTTCACGGTGATCAATGACTTTAAACTTCTGAAGGGCTGCCATAGGGAAGGAGGAGATGATGGAACACACTGTGGGTGAGTGGAGGTGGGGTCAGAGTCTATCAAGCTTGCCCAACCTGCCTTATTTTTATTGTTGTTCTGTTTTGTTTTGTTTTAGACTTTTAGCAGCCTGAAAGCCATGGTTTTTAGTTTCTGTCTCTAGTGATAAGTGAAAAAGAGGGATGAGGAAGGGGTTTTGGTGGCCTAACCAGAATCAGAAACTAAGAACCCATAATTGTATTTTCTCCCTTGGACACCCCTGGAGGTCTTTTGGACAAAGTTACAAGGAGGAATATTCAATTCGGGAAGATGCTGAATTGGGCCACCTTGTGAGGCAGTAAATCTCCTGGCAGCTGAGATATTCAACCAGAGGCTAGCCAAAGTAAAGCAGTATGTGGTGTGGAGGTTGTGGGAACAGGATTTGATGTTAAATCTGGGTTTAAATACTGGCTGTGCTGTGTGGGCAAGAAGTAAACATCTCTGGATGTACTTGCCTTAGCGGTGAAATGGAGACAGAGCTTACACTACTGGATTGTGAGGGTTAAATGAGATAATATACGTAAAATCCTTAACAGTTGCTCTTAGTATTATTTTGGTTACTTATCAAGGATAAACTCACCAGGGTTTCCTTCCCACTCTACATTTCGGGGATGCTATGAATGAAACAGGCCACTGCATTTCTCCTTGATTGTTCTTTGTTCTCCACTTCAAACCAATTGCCGTTTCATTGCATTTTGTTAATAATATAATTCTAGAGAAAGCTGGCCTGCCATGACTGTTTTTTAGTGTTTCTTCCTCATTAATTTAGATCTTCTCCAGCTGATGAACATTTTTGCTTAGTAGAAGTTCATTAATTCTCCCCTCCCCCACTCATTCCAGCAATGCAATTTAAACAGCATTAATCCGGTATTTAGTGAGAAAATGGAGTTTTATAATGAGAAACATTCAGTTTGAGACAATCTTTTTTTCTTCTTAAACAACTTTTTTTGAAATCCTAATTTAATGATGAATTATCATCATTTGTGTTGGAAGAAGGTTTAAGAAGAGAGAGAATAATGGATGAGGGTTATGAAATTTTAGAGCCAGACGAACTCTCATCTGGCCTCTCGTTTTATACATGAGGACATGGGTCCCAGAAAGGTTGACTTATGGGCTCCAGGCCACTGAAGAGTGAATGGCAGAGCTGGGTTGTGAACCTCTTCTTGCCGTCCAAGCTACCTTCTGTCTGCTGGGGGGTGGCAGGCTTGGGTCATGTTCTCCCACTGTCTAGTCTGAGCTTGGCAAGTTTTTCAGCTGCAGTGAAGCTCGATTTTTTGATCTGTAAACTGCCCATGTAGTAATAGTTCCTCCCTTGTCAGTATTAGGGGTAGGTTAATGTAAGTAAAGCAATTACAAAATTGCTGGCACCTGGTAGGCATAGCGAGACTGTCGAATGAAGAGACAATAATTTAAGGTCATTACTGTTTATAGTTATAATTTACCTGAGTGCTTCCCATATGCTGGGCCTTTGCTGAACTCTTCCAAACCACCCTTTGGATAATGGTTTGAAAGGGCTCTGGCTAGGATATCCACCCTATGAGGTATTAGAATGGTGCAAAAGTAACTGCTGTTTCTTCCATTACTTTCAATGGCAAAGGGCACAATTACTTTTGCACCAACTTAATAGAAAGTCTAACATGTTTCTACTGTTATGAGAACTCTGGAACTTTTATTTCCCCATTCCTGTCTTGTTTGTTGCCCCCAAAACCTCATCCATTTCCTACAGGAATTAACAATGAAACCCTTAAAATGGAAAGTTCTCAGGGAACTGTTTTAGAACAGTGGAGTAGGCAGTTCCTGGGGAGATGCCTGTTATTCCACAGTGAGGGGTGAAGATAACTCACAGTATGGGGTGGGACTCGGCAGCTGTGAGAAGCCAGGGGAAGCAGGGTGAATCACTGTGGGTACAGGAGGAGGAGTTTGACTAATCATACCTTATACCAGTGGTTCTCCACTGGAGACAGTTTTGTCCCCCAGGAGACATTTGACAATGTCTGAAGACATTTTTGGTTGTCATGGGGGATGGGTGATAGGTGAGTGTGATATTGCTGTCTGGTGGGTAGAGACCAGGGATACTGCCACACTCCCTAAAATGCACAGACCAGCCCCCAACAACAAAGAACTGTGGCCCAAAATGTCAACAGTGCTGAGGTTGAGATACCCTGCCTTACACACATCCTATGATTTGGTCTTTATGACAAAGTATGAAGTATGAGGAAGGGAGCCGGTATTTAATAAGGGTAATAGGATCTCTTCTGTGCCAGGCATTACATTGGGCTGGAGTTGGGAAGACAGATTTTAACTGCCTGATAACTTGATCAGTGGGTAGGAGCCTCTTGGATCACTCTATTGACAAGGATTCTGACGCACAGCAGGAAAGAAGGCTGCAATCAATGGACTCCAGTGCTGGCACTTTTCAGCTGTGTAACCTTGAGCAGTTACTTAACCTTTCTGTGCCTCAGTTTTCATGTCTGTAAAATGCTGATGATAGGAGTATCTACCTTATTGAGTTGCCATGAGGATCAAATTAATTAATAATTTAAAGAGCTTTTCGAACTATGCCTGCCGTGCAGTTAGTTATCATCATCCTCATTATCAGGAACAAAACAATCTTGTTGCGTATTTACCATCCTTGTTTTGTCAAATTATACACAAAGTCTCATATAAGTAGATATATTAGATATGTATAATTTAACATGTGTAATTTGCCCCATTTTTAGGATGAGGAAATTTTGTTTCAAATTGGGTAAGAGGACAGAGAACTGATCCAGAATGTTAAACTAGTGGGTGAGCTTTTATAGAGAGTGTTGTCCTAGTTCATGAAGTGTTTCTTCAACCAGCTTTATCCCTTGCCTAACCCTGAAATGTGTATATCGACCCTTGGGGGCTGGTCTTCATTGCAAATTTGTATTGTTCAGTTTTTTCTTGAGCTGTGTTCTTGTTAGGCAATAAAGATTGCTTTGGCACTTACTAATATGACCTGCCCATGGGACTTTCAGAAAAAGATAGGTGTGGAGTCAGACCAGGGGCTTACATACAGGCAATCCCCTTATGGTATGTTTTGTTTGTCTCTCACAGTTTTTTGAAGTTTGAATTTGTGGCCAATGTTTATAAATCAAAACATAGCACATAAAAATGTAAGGTTCCAGTATTTCTGAAAATGAGAATATCTGGTTACACTGGACCCACATTAAAACATGGCAAAAATTGGCTGGGGTAGCCACTCTCCTCCCTTCAGATGCTGAACTTGCTAGTTTGCCCCACTCCCCACCCTGCCTCATTGCATTCTCAGTACTGAGGCTGAGCGGTAGCTGCCGTCTGTTCACTCACACTTGGCCTGCTTCACTTGTTCCTATTTCCTGTCTGCCCTGCAAGCACCAGGGTTTGCAACTGCTTGCACAGAGCTGATTATGCTATCTCGTTACATTCAAAGCGCTTTCACACATGCTGACCTGCTACCTGTGAAGAAGTCAGGGCAGGGATTATTGTGTCCACTTTCTAGATGTGAAAGTAGAGACTCAAAATTAAGCAATTTGCCCAGGATCCCACAGCAATTTTAATGCTGAGTTAGGATTAGAGTAGCCTGACGGCTCCTGAAGCTTTGGAATTGGTTTGTAACAGACTGTAAGAACTTGGAAACACGGTTTTATTCCAGGGTCCTCTAGTCTCACAGTTGTAAAAAGGAAGACTGTAGTTTCAAGACTTTGTGGATTTCTAAAATTTCTAAAAAATTGAGAGAACCCGACACATGTTGTCAACTTTGTTGTCAATTTTCATTTTGCCAGGTAAGAATATTAAATTCAAGATAGAAAGCTAATCATCACTATAATTTTATAAAATAAAGGATATGTTATAACTATAAAAGAAGGAAAAACTTAATCTCAGAATAAAGGATGGCCTATCTCAGGAAAAGTGTGCATACATTTGTATGCATACATAGAAATATTATTAAACATTTCCTTTATTTTTTTTATGTCAACTTGGCACATCCAGGAAGTAGTACTTGGGGAATCACAGGATTGGGAAATCTTTAAGATTATTTTCAGCGTACTCATTCTAGATATTTTTGTTTGTTTTTGTTTCAATGTAACAGTTTTGTGACCCAGTCTCCAAACAAATCAGAATGCTGACAGGTGTCATGTAGGTCATTTGGGCACATGCCTTTCTGGTCTCCATTCTGCTCCTGCTTCCAGATCACCTGGCTTGGATAAGAGAAAACCAAATTACCTAGTCTTTGTGAAAAAATTATTTAGGCATTGGGAGTTAATTCCTGGCTCCAAGTGGAGCCTCCACCAAGTAAATCCATGCCAATGGCTCTCTGCATAGGTGATGCCAAAGAAGCTGGATATACGGGGCCTGCATTATCTCAGAAAGCACCAACTCTCTGAAAACTCTCTTGGAGAAATGGAGAAAGACAGAATGCAAACTAGAGGTTGGGAGATAAGTGGTTGAGTTCCAATTTTTCTAGGATCTTTTGTGTAACCTTGGACAAGCTATCTCCCCTCTCTGTGCCTGAATTTCCTTCTCTCTAATGCAAAGAGAGTAGATTAGATGATATTTAAGTTCCCTCCTACCTCTGACATGCTCCAATTCAACCTAATTCAATTCACAAAATCAAAATATAAGCAGGGAAGGCCCTGAAAGGTCATCTAGTAGGAGCACCTTTTTGTCGCCTGCTCTATTCAATTAAATGCAAATGAAAAGTACCCAGCCATAAGCTTCAAGGAACACCAGACTGTCCCTTTCATCCGTGAGACCGGTGCTGTGATCTGAGAGAGGCAGGACAGTTGAGCCGTGGAATAACCTGACTGCAGTTTTGCTGGGGTAGGAAATGGCCTCATTGTTTCATCTGAGTCCAACTTTGATCCTGGGCCTAGTGGCTCTCACAATAAGGGAGAGCCTTTTGCTATTGTATTTTTTATGACTCCAGTCCATCTTTCTATTTTCAGCTAGGAGCAAATTATGACAACCCCTGTGGGTGTATTTCCCTGCTAAAATTTTTCCTTTGGAATGTCTAGGGATAAGGGGTGCAAAGAGGGGTGTATGGACTCACAGGTTCTTAGCCTGTTAGGGGTGGGGACACACACAGAACCGATGCAGTTTGAAGCTTGACTCCTTCCAGGTGCTTTCCTATCCAATGTTGTTGTAGCCTGTGTTTGCATACTTACTGTGATGGGGCCCTCACTACCTAAAGGAAGCACTTATACTTTGGCCTCTGTTGAGTGGTGGTCTTTTTACTGAGTTGAAATCTCTTTCCTCTGCTTTTTACTCATTGTTTCTGGCCCTGCTCTCTGCAGCCACTCAGAAGAATTTTGTTTCCTTCTTACTTGGTAAGTCAGCCCTGCATCTTTTCTCTTAGTTAAGCATTCTCTTCACCCTCAGCCATTTATCTCTTTTTTTTTTTTTTTGAGATGGAGTCTTGCTCTGTTACCCAGGCTGGAGTGCAGTGGTGCGATCTCGGCTCACTGCAAGCTCCGCCTCCTGGGTTCATGCCATTCTCCTGCCTCAGCCTCCTGAGTAGCTGGGACTACTGGTGCCCGCCACCACGCCCGGCTAATTTTTTTTGTATTTTTAGTAGAGACGGGGTTTCAACGTGTTAGCCAGGATGGTCTCGATCTCCGGACCTTGTGATCTGCCCGCCTTGGCCTCCGAAAGTGCTGGGATTACAGGCATGAGCCACCGCGCCCGGCCAGCCAGTTCTCTTATAATTTCCAGACCTCTCACCAACTAGATTATTATCCTTGGGCTTCATCCTAACTTATTCATTCATTTACTTATTCAACAAATATTTATATAGTACCTATCATGTGCCAGGCTTTGTGCTGCATACCGGTGATGGGGTGTTAAACAAGACCTGATTTCTGGCCTCTGAGTACTATGGAGAAAACATTCATTGAGTAAATAATTCTGAAGCCCCACTTGGTGAGTTTGAACTCCAGCCCCACCATTTACCTTTTGGAGCTGTTCCGTAAGTTGTTTGACTTTTGTGGCCCAGAGTTCCCCTATCTGCTGAGTGGGGGAGGGGGGAGTAATAATAGCTACTTCATTAGGGTTGTTATTAGGAGTTAAAAATGAAAAGTACCTAGAACCAAAATTGGCATGTCATAAACCCTGAGAAAATGTTAGCTGCTGTTACTACTACAGTACTACAACTACTACCACAATGGCAGAGAAAAAGATGCTCAGGTGCATGGACTGTGGCGTAGTGGAAGCATGGAATTCTCCTCTAAGGAAGTAGCGTTTAACCTGAGACTTGTAGGGTGAACAGGAGTTGGCCCAGTGAAGAGAGAGAGGAGAGTGGTGAGCAGTCCAAGCAGAAGAAACAGCATGTGCAAAGGTCCTGAGGAAGGGAAGGTACTTGGCATGTTGTAGGAACAAAAGAAAGCCAGTACGGGTAGAGCTTAGTGAGGCAATGAGCAGCAGGAGACATACACCAGAGTGGTGAATGGGACTGCATGGTACAGGATCTCACAGGTCATTTGACGACTTTGGGTTCTGTAAGAGCAATGGCCAGATGCTAAGAGGTGTAAATCAAAAGTATCTGAGATAGGTCTCAATCAATTTAGAAAGTTTATTTTGCCAAGGTTAAGGATGTGTTCCTGACACAGCCTCAGGAGGTCCTAACAACATGTGCCCAAGGTGGTCAGGGTACACCTTGGTTTTATACATTTTAGGGAGACCTGAGATATCAATCAATACCTGTAAGACATACATTGGTTTGGTCTGGAAAGGTGGGACAACTTGAAGTGGTGGGGGTGGGGTGGGGCAGCTTCCAGGTCATAGGTAGATTTAAAGATTTTCTGATTGGCAATTTGTTGAAAGAGTTATTATCAATAGAAAAGAATGGGTTACAATAAGGGGTGGTAGAGACCAAAGTTTTATCATGCAGATAAAGCCTTCAGGTAGCAGGCTTCAGAGAGAATAGATTGTAAATATTTCTTATCAGACATAAAGAGTCTGTTCTATTAGTAATTTATTAGTAATTCTTTTTTTTTTTTTTTTTTTTTTTTTGAGACAGAGTCTTTCTCTGTCACCAAGGCTGGAGTACAGTGGTGCTATCCTGGCTCACTGCAACCTCTGCCTCCCAGGTTCAAGCAATTCTCCTGCCTCAGTCTCCCGAGTAGCTGGAATTACAGGTGCCTGCCACCACCCTTGGCTAATTTTTGTATTTTTAGTAGAGACATGGTTTTACCACATTGTCCAGGCTGGTCTCCAACTCCTGACCTCAAGTGATGCACTCTCCTTGGCCTCCTAAAGTGCTGGGATTACAGGTGCGAGCCACCGTGCCCGGCCTCTATCAGTAATTCCAAAAGGGAGGAGGGTATAATGATGCAATCAGGCCTCCCCTTACTATCAGGGCCTGAACTAGTTTTTCAGGTTAACTTTGGAATGCCCTTGCCGAGGGGAGGGGTTCATTCAGTTGATTGGGGGGCTTCAAATTTTATTTTTGGTTTACAAAGGCTTTAAGTTGTGGAGAAGCAAGGCAAAGGTTTGCCTTTTGTGATCACTCTGGCTATTCCATAGGTTCTGAATACATGAAATTCTTTGGGATCATCATCTCCTTTAATTTGTACCCTTTACTCTTATTGACACAACCAAGGATCACATTTGCTCTTTAGGTGGTTTTATAGAACCAGTGGCTTATATCCAGGGTCTCATTCCATAAGGCCTTGCCTTGACTTACTGGTCTTCAAACTCCCTAAAGAATTACACAATAGAAGCTTAAAGTATTATCCCACACAGATGAAGGAAAATCCTAAGGCTGGAAATCTTTAGATTATAAGAGCACAAACTCCAATAGCGTGGTTTTAGGCATTGTAACAGGTGGTGGAGTGGCAGCTTTGGGCAGGGGGACCTACAAATAGCCCTGAAATCCCAAGGCAGTCCTAGCCCTCTACCCCCCAGGCACAGACACCCTATGATTATATGCCATTTTGGGACACCTATGGGGTACAGTGAGACCTTTTAATCAATACTTGGGTAGAGAGACAATCCTTTTTGAGGCACATATCCTAACTCCTTCCCAAGAAGCTGAAGCCTTACTCTGAGTATCTCTTTCTCTTTTTCATTTGTGACACTGAAATAACAGGGCAAGAGTAGGGTGGATTGTGGATAACCTGCTGACATCAGTGACAGACCAAATAATTGATTTTCTTCTAAATCCGGATTATGCTGCTGTAGCTCCCAGGAACTATTTATAGTGCCCGTCAGTCTTATTCTGTTGTGAGCATTGGTTGAGGTGTATATATATACACACACACACGCATGTGCACACACACGGAAGCAGATTTGAACACATACACACAACTTCAATAGCAATATGCCCAGACCCTCAACTCACAATGTCTCAAGTTTATGTACAGATCCACACATTTACTTTTAAAAACTGAGGTATAATTGACAAATAGAAGTTGTATATATTTAAGCATACTATGCAGTGTTTTGATATATGTATACATTGTGAAAAGGTCACCACAATTGAGCTAATTTATATATTTATGACCTTGCATGGTCATGATTACTTTTTGCATGGTGAGAACATTTAAGATCTATCCCCTTAGCACATTTCAAGTATATAGTACAGTACTGTTAACTACAGTCACATTGCTGGATGTTAGGTCTCCAGAACTCATATATAATAACTTAATTTATATAACTGAAGCTTTGTATCCTTTGACCAACATCTCCCCATTTCTCCCTCCCTTCAGCCCCTGGCAACTACAGTTCTACTCTGTGCTTCTATGAGTTTCAGTATTTTAGATTTCACATATAAGTGAGATCATGCAGTATTAGTCTTCCTGGGTGTCTGGCTTATTTCACTTTGCATAACGTCCTCCAGGTTTATTGGTGTTGTTGTAAGTGGCAGGATTTCCTTTTTTTTAAGGCTGAGTAATATTCCATTGCCTATGTACATATACCACAATTTCTTTATCCATTTATCTGTGGATAGACATTTAGGTTTTCATATCTTGGCTATTGTGAATAATGTGGTGTTGAACATGGGAGTGCAAATATCTTTTTAAGATCCTGATTTTATTTCCTTTGGATACATACCCAGAGATTGGATTGCTAGATCATATTGATAGTTCTACTTTTATTTTTTTGAGAAAGCTCCATACAGGTTCCCATAATGGCTGTTCAATTTATGTTCCCACCAACTGTATAAAGAGTTCCCTTTTCTCTACATCCTCACCAGCTTGTCTCTTTTTTTAATGATAGCTATTCTAACAGGTGGTCATACACCATTTTAACACACCCTGTTACAGACCTTCAGATCTGAAGAGGCCACGTGGCCATCCTGAGCTTTCTCTTCATTCCTGGTTAACTGTTTTTCAGTCTCTGGGATCTTGCTGCTGAAAGAGATGCTGGTGGACCAGCCACAACATCACCGAGGCTGCTGGATATGCAAAATCTTGGGTCCCACCCTAGAACTCCTGAGTCAGAATCTGCCTTTTAACAAGATCCCAGGTGATTTGTATGCATGTTATAGTCTGAGGAGCCATGGGCTAAAATATTTGCCTCCCTTGGCAAACATAGCAGTGGCTCCAACCAGAGCAGCTCTATTTTTATGCTTGATATTAATGGTTTCTACAGAGGATTTTACTGGAAGAAAGGGCTCCCCTGCTAGGACGATGTATGAAAGCTGCTGCACCACACTGTGCTGGCTTTCAGGCTTGGAGGATGTTTCCTCTCAGAACCTCTTGTGTGGCCACATTTTTCCATTTGGACACTTCTCATATACTCACCCCATTTCCTAGAATGTTGTCTCCCACATCCCCCCATGTTGCCAGACTAAATCCCATACAACTTTTAGAGGTCTCAGCTTCTAATTGATTCCTCTTGTAGGCTGCAAATGCACAGTGAATGTCTCTTTGTAAACACTGAACATACTTGGAGTTTTATGCTTAATATCTACCTTCTCCAAGAAATTATGAACTCCATAAGGTATTGTTATTTGGTGCTTAATAGACATGCAATAAATAGGCATTGAAAGAATGAAGGACATAGGAAGGTTGCTCAAGGAGGACTACGAGTAAAGGTCGTTCATTCACTCATGCAGAAAGCATTTCTTGAACACCTACTCTGTGTCCGGCAGGGTATTGAGTCTTGGGGGCACACATAGCTCAGGCCTGGGTCCTTACTGCAGTTGCTCTTAGTATAGCAGGTGGAGATGGACATAAACACTGAGGCATAGGCAGGTGGGAGCCAATATCAGTTCCCATGAGACACAAAAGAAGGGGTGATTGTACCTCATTTCTGAGATAATTTGTTAATATCTCAGCCAGGGCTCTGGGATCTTCTGTTTCTCTCTGTGTGAGGAATTAGCTGTTTCAAGGAGCCTTCTCAAAAGGAACCCTTGGCTCAGAGGGCATTATGAATCTTGATTTTGATTTTTTCTTATTTTTTATGAGTAAGTTTCTTAGGAACAGGCACAGATACTGTTTTTTTTTGTTTTTTGTTTTTTGTTTTTGAGACACAGTCTCTCTCTGTTGCCAGGCTGGAGTGCAGTGGCGTGATCTTGGCTCACTGCAACCTCTGCCTCCCAGGTTCAAGCGATTCTCCTGCTTCAACCTCCCGAGTAGCTGGGACTACAGGCACGTGCCACCACACCCAGCTAATTTTTGTATTTTTAGTAGAGACGGGGCTTCACCATGTTGGCTGAGATGATCTTGATCTCTTGACATCGTGATCTGCCTGCCTCGGCCTCCCAAAGTGCTGGGATTATAGGCTTGAGCCCCAGCACCCGGCCTACAGATACTGATTTTTAAAGAATAAATCTTCAGACTTTAACTTCTCTTTTTAACAATGATCCTCTATTTCAGTTTGTTGGGGGTGATTCCTTATTTTTCATTTTTTTTTCCAAAGGTCAAATGAAGAATAAACCCAAATATAAGGAAAAAGCAAGGGCTTAAATAAGGAAAACCTTGGATAGGCAAGGCAGTTTCTTCTCTGCTTCCCTCTTTGTCTCCCTCTGTCCTTCCTGCATTCCCTCCCTCCTTTCTTCCCTCCTTTGTTAGGTGCTGGGGATTCAGTATAGTCTGTCTCCTCACATGGCTTACCATCTAATGAAGCAAACAGAGGATTAAGCCATCACAGCAAAGTGTGAAATATACTCAGATGGGAAGGGCCAGTTGCCCTGGGAGCACATAGCAGAGATATGCTTTAGTCTAGAATTGCAAAAGGCTTCCTAGAGGAAGTGATATTGAGGGATGAGTAAGCTTTAGAAGTGTCAGGCTTCAGGCCAGTAGGGTGGAGGGAGAGAGGGACAGTCAGGGTGGTGGGGGCATTCTGGGTAGGGCACAGCATGTGCAAAGGCCCAGAAATAAGAAGGGGCACAGCACATTGAAGGAATTGAGAGAGGAGCAGCAGGGGCTGGGACATAAGGAGCTTGCAGAGAAGAGACTGGGGTAGGAAAGAGGCAGCACCCTCATGGTACAGGATTCTTTAAGCCACTTTTAATAGTTTGAACTTGATCTTGGGGAAATGGGGAGCTAATAAAGGGTTTTAAGCTCAGAAGTGAGACAATCAGACTTGAGCATTTGTGAGGTCCCTAGTGTGGAGAGCATATTCCTGGGATAAGTCTGAAGGTTGGGAAACTGAAAGGGGGCTGTTGTAGCTGCTGAGGTAAAAGATAATGGTATTCTGATAATCCTAGTGAGCTAAGTAGGGTGGGTGCTCCTGGGGATTGGGTTTACGAGTGCTAAAGCCCACCTTGACCCTGACCATCACTCAGGAAGCCCTTGTGCCAGGCCTGTGCTAATTAATAATTTCATTTAATGCTTGTATAATCTTGCCAAGTATGTTTTGCCTCCACCTGCCAAAAAGAGACAAGGATCTACCTGTTGTCTTTCTCTGGGGGGCCTGGTGACAACCAAAATAAGATCCTCTTTAAGAAAAGGTCTTAAAAAGTATAAGCTATACTCATAAGAATGATTATGAGCTATATTCATAATTCACTGAGAAGTGAATTAATGATGTAATATAACCCTGGGTCAACCTGGAGGAGATCTCAACATGGGCAAATTGGGGGTGGGTTATGTGGGTGAGGATGTCAGAGACCTCAGAATGGCCCTTGACCCCAAACTAGTTTCTCTGTCACCCTGCAGATATCTAAAATTCTATCATTGAATTGTTAGTTGAAATGCAGGTCCAGGCCGGGCGCGGTGGCTCACGCCTGTAATCCAGCACTTTGGGAGGCCGAGGCAGGCAGATCGCGAGGTCAGGAGATCAAGACCATCCTAGCTAACACGGTGAAACCCCATCTCTACTAAAAATACAAAAAATTAGCCGGGCTTGGTGGCAGGCGCCTGTAGTCCCAGCTACTTGGGAGGCTGAGGCAGGAGAATGGCATGAACCCGGGAGGTGGAGCTTGCAGTGAGCTGAAATCGCACCACTGCACTCCAGCCTGGGGACAGAGCGAGACTCTGTCTCAAAAGAAAAAAGGAATGCAGGTCCAAATGAAACTCTACTATTAAGTGAAGGGGTAATGAGTATCTTCCACATTACATAAAAACACTGTTCATGCTTGGCATTGGTACTGATTTCTTGCTTTGTATTTTTTGCCAATAATATAAATTTTCATGTATTTTCTCCCATTGATCTGCAGTCTTCATAAAACCCATAAAAGGTAGATGGAGAGGTCTGGGATGATTATTCTCATTTAACAGATGATAAACCAGAGAAAGACTCTGAAAAGGAAGTGACTTGCTTGCAGTAAATGGCAGAGCTAAACTAGGACCTGGAATCTTACAACTGCAGGCTGTGAGGCTCAGGCCTAAGCCCAGAGTTACCTGAGACTCAAGGTGGGTGAGAGCAGATAGCAGGGGAAAGAATGAGAGAAAGGAAGGTGCAGGCATCCCTCAGGTGGGAGTCCATGTGCCTGAACTTTCTGGCGGTCCTTTTAGTTGCAACCTGCTTGAGGTGATGGTTTCTCCTTGTTTCAACCCAGAAACTTTCCTGTATGCTCATTCATCAGGTTCACTTTCTGCTCTGCCAGTGAGGTAGGAAAGCCAAGAAGCACTTGCTGTAGGCTTTCATTTTACTTGTTTTTCAGATGAGTGAGGAATGAAGATAGATCAGGGAGGCCAGGAGTGGGGAGGCAGAGAACATCACTGAGATACTATTAGCAGATTCTCTTCAAGAGGCTTTTAGTTAAATGAGACAAATAATGACATTAAAAATCTTCTGTGTCAGGGAAACTCTTTATGGCTCACAAAACGCTTCTATCTCCATTTATCTCTTAACCCCTTTCTAGTGCTTTCCTGCTGGATTTGTTGAGGCGACAAAATGAGATAATGATATAAAGTAGTTAGAAGTACCTAACTATCGTGAGTAACTCATATCCTCCTCTTACTTCTTTATGCCATTACACTAGGTACAATATTTAGTGATAACATTAATTATTGCTTCCATTTATTGAGCACTTACTAGGAGCTAAGAACTATGCTGAACCCTTCGCAGGCCTTATTCCATTTAATCTTCATAGCAATTCTCTAAGAAAGGGACTATGATTCCTCTCTTGTAGATGAGAATATGAAGGTTCAGAGAAGTACACTTGCTTGCTAAATACGCAGTTTGTATGTGGAAGAGCTGGATTTTGAATCCAGGCTGTCTCCACACTCCCTGCTAATAATGGCTTGGCCTCCTCAAATCAGTCTGGGTTCCTTCTATTAGCACCCTTTCCCCCAGAACAGTGGCTGTCAGCCTGGGCTACCCAGTGGCTCTCAGCATGCGCTACCCATTGGAATTACCTATTACCTCCAATGGGTAATAGGGAAGCTTTAAGAACTTGCATGCTGGGGTCCCACCCTGAGGCACAGATATGATTGGTCTGGGGTGTGGACTGAGCCATGGGACTTTAGAAAACTCTGCAGGTGGTTCCAATGTGCAGCCAGGGTTGAGACTCTGAGTTGCAAAGTTTTAGTATCGTATTCGCCTCCTGTATTTGTCACAGGTTGGCTAGGTGTTTGCTTAATCAAGGGAACTCAGACTCAAATACCTATGGATAAGGCAAAAATGTAAAAACAGTAGTAATTAAAAAAATAGAGATAAAGTTTGATGATTGACTTAAAGTGTGGCAATTGACTTTGACCTCAGCTTTGGGAGGATCCTAGGGAGTGGTGGGGCAACAGTAAACTGGAGAGCCCTTGGACATCTAAAGAGGAGCCCCTCTACCCCAATCAGTTATTGCCATCTGGGCCCAGTGTGGTCAGATCTCATTTTTTTTTTTTATTATACTTTAAGTTTTAGGGTACATGTGCACATTGTGCAGGTTAGTTACATATGTATACATGTGCCATGCTGGTGCGCCGCACCCACTAACTCGTCATCTAGCATTAGGTATATCTCCTGATGCTATCCCTCCGCCCTCCCCCCACCCCACAACAGTCCCCAGAGTGTGATATTCCCCTTCCTGTGTCCATGTGATCTCATTGTTCAGTTCCCACCTATGAGTGAGAATATGCGGTGTTTGGTTTTTTGTTCTTGCGATAGTTTACTGAGAATGATGATTTCCAATTTCATTCATGTCCCTACAAAGGACATGAACTCATCATTTTTTATGGCTGCATAGTATTCCATGGTGTATATGTGCCACATTTTCTTAATCCAGTCTATCATTGTTGGACATTTGGGTTGGTTCCAAGTCTTTGCTATTGTGAATAATGCCGCAATAAACATACGTGTGCATGTGTCTTTATAGCGGCATGATTTATAGTCCTTTGGGTATATACCCAGTAATGGGATGGCTGGGTCAAATGGTATTTCCAGTTCTAGATCCCTGAGGAATCGCCACACTGACTTCCACAATGGTTGAACTAGTTTACAGTCCCACCAACAGTGTAAAAGTGTTCCTATTTCTCCACTTCCTCTCCAGCACCTGTTGTTTCCTGACTTTTTAATGATTGCCATTCTAACTGGTGTGAGATGGTATCTCATTGTGGTTTTGATTTGCATTTCTCTGATGGCCAGTGATGATGAGCATTTTTTCATGTGTTTTTTGGCTACATAAATGTCTTCTTTTGAGAAGTGTCTGTTCGTGTGCTTCGCCCACTTTTTGATGGGGTTGTTTTTTTTTTCTTGTAAATTTGTTTGAGTTCATTGTAGATTCTGGATATTAGCCCTTTGTCAGATGAGTAGGTTGCGAAAATTTTCTCCCATTTTGTAGGTTGCCTGTTCACTCTGACGGTGGTTTCTTTTGCTGTGCAGAAGCTCTTTAGTTTAATTAGATCCCATTTGTCAATTTTGTCTTTTGTTGCCATTGCTTTTGGTGTTTTAGACATGAAGTCCTTGCCCAGGCCTATGTCCTGAATGGTAATGCCTAGGTTTTCTTGTAGGGTTTTTATGGCTTTAGGTCTAACGTTTAAGTCTTTAATCCATCTTGAATTGATTTCTGTGTAAGGTGTAAGGAAGGGATCCAGTTTCAGCTTTCTACATATGGCTAGCCAGTTTTCCCAGCACCATTTATTAAATAGGGAATCCTTTCCCCATTGCTTGTTTTTCTCAGGTTTGTCAAAGATCAGATAGTTGTAGATATGCGGCGTTATTTCTGAGGGCTCTGTTCTGTTCCATTGATCTATATCTCTGTTTTGGTACCAGTACCATGCTGTTTTGGTTACTGTAGCCTTGTAGTATAGTTTGAAGTTAGGTAGTGTGATGCCTCCAGCTTTGTTCTTTTGGCTTAGGATTGACTTGGCAATGCGGGCTCTTTTTTGGTTCCATGAACTTTAAAGTAGTTTTTTCCAATTCTGTGAAGAAAGGCATTGGTAGCTTGATGGGGATGGCATTGAATCTGTAAATTACCTTGGGCAGTATGGCCATTTTCACGATATTGATTCTTCCTACCCATGAGCATGGAATGTTCTTCCATTTGTTTGTATCCTCTTTTATTTCCTTGAGCAGTGGTTTGTAGTCCTCCTTGAATAGGTCCTTCACATCCCTTGTAAGTTGGATTCCTAGGTATTTTATTCTCTTTGAAGCAATTGTGAATGGGAGTTCTCTTATGATTTGGCTCTCTGTTTGTCTGTTGTTGGTGTATAAGAATGCTTGTGACTTTTGTACATTGATTTTGTATCCTGAGACTTTGCTGAAGTTGCTTGTCAGCATAAGGAGATTTTGGGCTGAGACAATGGGGTTTTCTAGATATACAATCATGTCATCTGCAAACAGGGACAATTTGACTTCCTCTTTTCCTAATTGAATACCCTTTATTTCCTTCTCCTGCCTAATTGCCCTGGCCAGAACTTCCAACACTATGTTGAATAGGAGTGGTGAGAGAGGGCATCCCTGTCTTGTGCCAGTTTTCAAAGGGAATGCTTCCAGTTTTTGCCCATTCAGTATGATATTGGCTGTGGGTTTGTCATAGATAGCTCTTATTATTTTGAAATACGTCCCATCAATACCTAATTTATTGAGAGTTTTTAGCATGAAGTGTTGTTGAATTTTGTCAAAGGCTTTTTCTGCATCTATTGAGATAATCATGTGGTTTTTGTCTTTGGCTCTGTTTATATGCTGGATTACATTTATTGATTTGCATATATTGAACCAGCCTTGCATCCCAGGGATGAAGCCCACTTGATCATGGTGGATAAGCTTTTTGATGTGCTGCTGGATTCGTTTTGCCAGTACTTTATTGAGGATTTTTGCATCAATGTTCATCAAAGATATTGGTCTAAAATTCTCTTTTTTGGTTGTGTCTCTGCCTGGCTTTGGTATCAGAATGATGCTGGCCTCATAAAATGAGTTAGGGAGGATTCCCTCTTTTTCTATTGATTGGAATAGTTTCAGAAGGAATGGTACCAGTTCCTCCTTGTACCTCTGGTAGAATTCAGCTGTGAATCCATCTGGTCCTGGACTCTTTTTGGTTGGTAAGCTATTGATTATTGCCACAATTTCAGGTCCTGTTATTGGTCTATTCAGAGATTCAACTTCTTCCTGGTTTAGTCTTGGGAGGGTGTATGTGTCGAGGAATTTATCCATTTCTTCTAGATTTTCTAGTTTATTTGTGTAGAGGTGTTTGTAGTATTCCCTGATGGTAGTTTGTATTTCTGTGGGATCGGTGGTGATATCCCCTTTATCATTTTTTATTGCGTCTATTTGATTCTTCTCTCTTTTTTTCTTTATTAGTCTTGTTAGCGGTCTATCAATTTTGTTGATCCTTTCAAAAAACCAGCTCCTGGGAGCCCCTCTGCCCGGCCAGCCGCTCTGTCCGGGAGGGAGGTGGGGGGGTCAGCCCCCCGCCCGGCCAGCCGCCCCGTCTGGGAGGGAGGTGGGGGGGTCAGCCCCCCGCCCGGCCAGCCGCCCTGTCCGGGACGTGAGGGGCGCCTCTGCCCGGCCGCCCCTACCGGGAAGTGAGGAGCCCCTCTGCCCGGCCAGCCGCCCCGTCCGGGAGGGAGGTGGGGGGGTCAGCCCCCCGCCGGGCCAGCCGCCCCGTCGGGGAAGTGAGGGGCGCCTCTGCCCGGCCGCCCCTACTGGGAAGTGAGGAGCCCCTCTGCCCGGCCAGCCGCCCCGTCCGGGAGGGAGGTGGGGGGGTCCAGCCCCCCGCCCGGCCAGCCGCCCCGTCCGGGAGGTGAGGGGCGCTTCTGCCCGGCCGCCCCTACTGGGAAGTGAGGAGCTCCTCTGCCCGGCCACCACCCCATCTGGGAGGTGTACTCAACAGCTCATTGAGAACGGGCCATGAAGACAATGGCGGTTTTGTGGAATAGAAAGGGGGGAAAGGTGGGGAAAAGATTGAGAAATCGGATGGTTGCCGTGTCTGTGTAGAAAGAGGTAGACATGGGAGACTTTTCATTTTGTTCTGTACTAAGAAAAATTTTTCTGCCTTGGGATCCTGTTGATCTGTGACCTTACCCCCAACCCTGTGCTCTCTGAAACATGTGCTGTATCCACTCAGGGTTGAATGGATTAAGGGCGGTACAAGATGTGCTTTGTTAAACAGATGCTTGAAGGCAGCATGTTCGTTAAGAGTCATCACCACTCCCTAATCTCAAGTACCCAGGGACACAAACACTGCGGAAGGCCGCAGGGTCCTCTGCCTGGGAAAACCAGAGAACTTTGTTCACTTGTTTATCTGCTGACCTTCCCTCCACTATTGTCCTGTGACCCTGCCAAATCCCCCTCTGCGAGAAACACCCAAGAATGATCAATAAAAAAGAAAAAAAAAAAAAAAAGTTCAAGAAAAGGAAAAAAAAAAAAAAAAAAAAAAAAAACCAGCTCCTGGATTCATTAATTTTTTGAAGGATTTTTTGTGTCTCTATTTCCTTCAGTTCTGCTCTGATTTTAGTTATTTCTTGCCTTCTGCTAGCTTTTGAATGTGTTTGCTCTTGCTTTTCTAGTTCTTTTAATTGTGATGTTAGGGTGTCAATTTTGGATCTTTCCTGCTTTCTCTTGTGGGCATTTAGTGCTATAAATTTCCCTCTACACACTGCTTTGAATGCGTCCCAGAGATTCTGGTATGTTGTGTCTTTGTTCTCGTTGGTTTCAAAGAACATCTTTATTTCTGCCTTCATTTCGTTATGTACCCAGTAGTCATTCAGGAGCAGGTTGTTCCATTTCCATGTAGCTGAGCGGTTTTGAGTGAGATTCTTAATCCAGAGTTCTAGTTTGATTGCACTGTGGTCTGAGAGATAGTTTGTTATAATTTCTGTTCTTTTACATTTGCTGAGGAGAGCTTTACTTCCCAGTATGTGGTCAATTTTGGAATAGGTGTGGTGTGCTGCTGAAAAAAATGTATATTCTGTTGATTTGGGGTGGAGAGTTCTGTAGATGTCTATTAGGTCTGCTTGGTGCAGAGCGAGTTCAATTCCTGGGTATCCTTGTTGACTTTCTGTCTTGTTGATCTGTCTAATGTTGACAGTGGGGTGTTAAAGTCTCCCATTATTAATGTGTGGGAGTCTAAGTCTCTTTGTAGGTCACTAAGGACTTGCTTTATGAATCTTGGTACTCCTGTATTGGGTGCATATATATTTAGGATAGTTAGCTCTTCTTGTTGAATTGATCCCTTTACCATTATGTAATGGCCTTCTTTGTCTCTTTTGATCTTTGTTGGTTTAAAGTCTGTTTTATCAGAGACTAGGATTGCAACCCCTGCCTTTTTTTGTTTTCCATTGGCTTGGTAGATCTTCCTCCATCCCTTTATTTTGAGCCTATGTGTGTGTCTGCACGAGAGATGAGTTTCCTGAATGAAGCACACTGATGGGTCTTGACTCTTTATCCAATTTGCCAGTCTGTGTCTTTTAATTGGAGCATTTAGTCCATTTACATTTAAAGTTAATATTGTTATGTGTGAATTTGATCCTGTCATTATGATGTTAGCTGGTTATTTTGCTCGTTAGTTGATGCAGTTTCTTCCTAGTCTCGATGGTCTTTACATTTTGGCATGATTTTGCAGCAGCTGGTACCGGTTGTTCCTTTCCATGTTTAGTGCTTCCTTTAGGAGCTCTTGTAAGGCAGGCCTGGTGGTGACAAAATCTCTCAGCATTTGCTTGTCTGTAAAGGATTTTATTTCTCCTTCACTTATGAAGCTTAGTTTGGCTGGATATGAAATTCTGGGTTGAAAAATCTTTTCTTTAAGAATGTTGAATATTGGCCCCACTCTGTTCTGGCTTGTAGGGTTTCTGCCGAGAGATCTGCTGTTAGTCTGATGGGCTTCCCTTTGAGGGTAACCCGACCTTTCTCTCTGGCTGCCCTTAACATTTTTTCCTTCATTTCAACTTTGGTGAATCTGACAATTCTGTGTCTTGGAGTTGCTCTTCTCGAGGAGTATCTTTGTGGCATTCTCTGTATTTCCTGAATCTGAACGTTGGCCTGCCTTACTAGATTGGGGAAGTTCTCCTGGATAATATCCTGCAGAGTGTTTTCCAACTTGGTTCCATTCTCCCCATCACTTTCAGGTACACCAATCAGACATAGATTTGGTCTTTTCACATAGTCCCATATTTCTTGGAGGCTTTGCTCATTTCTTTTTATTCTTTTTTCTCTAGACTTCCCTTCTTGCTTCATTTCATTCATTTCATCTTCCATCGCTGATACCCTTTCTTCCAGTTGATCGCATCAGCTCCTGAGGCTTCTTCATTCTTCAAGTAGTTGTCGAGCCTTGGTTTTCAGCTCCATCAGCTCCTTTAAGCACTTCTCTGTATTTGTTATTTTAGTTATACATTCTTCTAAATTTTTTTCAAAGTTTTCAACTTCTTTGCCTTTGGTTTGAATGTCCTCCTGTAGCTCAGAGTAATTTGATCGTCTGAAGCCTTCTTCTCTCAGCTCGTCAAAGTCATTCTCCATCCAGCTTTGTTCTGTTGCTGGTGAGGAGCTGCATTCCTTTGGAGGAGGAGAGGCGCTCTGCGTTTTAGAGTTTCCAGTTTTTCTGTTCTGTTTTTTCCCCATCTTTGTGGTTTTATCTACTTTTGGTCTTTGATGATGGTGATGTACAGATGGGTTTTTGGTGTGGATGTCCTTTCTGTTTGTTAGTTTTCCTTCTAACAGACAGGACCCTCAGCTGCAGGTCTGTTGGAGTACCCTGCCGTGTGAGGTGTCAGTGTGCCCCTGCTGGGGGGTGTCTCCCAGTTAGGCTGCTCGGGGGTCAGGGGTCAGGGACCCACTTGAGGAGGCAGTTTGCCTGTTCTCAGATCTCCAGCTGCGTGCTGGCAGAACCACTGCTCTCTTCAAAGCTGTCAGACAGGGACATTTAAGTCTGCAGAGGTTACTGCTGTCTTTCTGTTTGTCTGTGCCCTGCCCCCAGAGGTGGAGCCTACAGAGGCAGGCAGGCCTCCTTGAGCTGTGGTGGGCTTCACCCAGTTCGAGCTTCCTGGCTGCTTTGTTTACCTAATCAAGCCTGGGCAATGGTGGGCGCCCCTCCCCCAGCCTCGCTGCCGCCTTGCAGTTTGATCTCAGACTGCTGTGCTAGCAATCAGCGAGACTCCGTGGGCGTAGGACCCTCCAAGCCAGGTGCAGGATATAATCTCGTGGTGCGCCATTTTGTAAGCCCGTCTGAAAAGCGCAGTATTCAGGTGGGAGTGACCCGATTTTCCAGGTGCCGTCCGTCACCCCTTTCTTTGACTCAGAAAGGGAACTCCCTGACCCCTTGCACTTCCCAAGTGAGGCAATGCCTCGCTCTGCTTCAGCTCGCGCACGGTGCGCGCACCCACTGACCTGCGCCCACTGTCTGGCACTCCCTAGTGAGATGAACCTGGTACCTCAGATGGAAATGCAGAAATCACCCGTCTTCTGCGTCGCTCATGCTGGGAGCTGTAGACCAGAGCTGTTCCTATTCGGCCATCTTGTCTCCTCCCCCAGATCTCATTTTTTTCAAAAGAAGATGGCAGTTGGTATTTATTAAGGGAAAGCTCCCGGTTTTTAAATGTGGGTAATTACTTTTAAAACAGTTAAACATCATCTGGATTAAAGATGTTTTATACCTTGTGGGCTACTAGTTTGTATTCTCTGTCTTAATTATTTTTCTCTACAAACTACTCAGATCCCTGGTTGTTAAGGTTTATTTATCTGATTTACCATAAACCACTGTGTGTTGTTAATTTACATTAAATAACGTAATTTTTAAATTGAGAAATGTAACACCTTTATTTCATTATGGAAAATATAAAACATGCACATTATGAACACATAAAAATTATTGCCTTTCTACTCAGAAATAAACATGCTATATATACTTTCAGTCTTTATTTCTCTATCATATACAGATCTTTATATATAGAACGTGTTACAAATGCAGATCCCTGAATCCCACTCTTGGGCTAATTCAGTATGTCTGGAAGTAGGCCTGGGAATCTGAATGTATAACATGTTTTGAGATGATTATAATATATACAATTATAATTGAGATGCTCTTTTCTTTAAAATGGGCTTTAAAAACTTAATCTGTAATGAAATTTTTAAATGACATTTAGTATTCTATATAATTCTTGAAAAATTCATTTGAATATATCACAATATAAACAATGTTTTAAAAAACTGAAATGAACATCCCTCTAAATAGTTTTACATGCCCATTTAATTAGGATAAATTTCTACAAATAGAGTTGTTGGATTAAAGAATATGTACATTTTCAAGCTTCCAATATAAATGGGCAAATTGTCCTCCAGAAAGGATACAATTTTTTAAAAATTACATGTTTATTTTTTGTAGAGAGCATCAATTTTTCCATACTCCTGCTAAAACCTGGAATTCTCATCTGAAAGATCAATTTAGTAGCAGCAAATATCTTACTTTCATTTGAATTTACCTGCTGCATGCTAGAGAATTTTAACATTTTATTTTTATTTTTATTTTTTGCCATTTTTATTTCTGTTAATGATTGTCCATTTCCTATTCTTGTTATATTAAGAGTATACCTTTTTCTGTCATGTATATTGAAACTGCTTTTTTCCAATTTAAAAATTTGCCTTCCAAAGCCTTTTTTATACTGAAGTTCTAATTCAGTATAGTCAAATCTGTAGATGTTTTTTCCTTTATGGATTCTGCATTTACTTATATGTAGGATTGTTGATACAATCTAAGTTAAAAAATTCATACATTTTCTTCTTCTTTTAAGAATTACATTTTAACTTTAATTTTTTAACCTATTGTAAATTAATTTTGGCATATAATACAAGATGTGGGTTGAAATTTTATTTGTTTTTTTTCTGCTATTTAAATAGTCAAGTTTTCAATGTGTCTGAGTAAATTTTAACTTACTTTTTCCTAGAAAAGAAACTATTTCAATGAGATTTTTCAAATTTATTAGCCTGGAGTTATGCACAGTATTCTTTATAGTAAAAAAATTATTCTTATTTCCAATATTTTTAATTTGCTTCAGTCTCTTCCTCTGTTTGGTGTTCTGTAGGTATTTTTAAACATTTACATTTAATGGTTATTTGGGTAACTTAACAATTCATTAATTTTTTGCTTTTTGATTTGTTAATTTTTGCTTATCTTAGTTTATTATTTTTCTAATATTGTCTTCAATTCTTACATTTATTTCCACTTTTTCTTGTTGAGTAATGACACATAAAGTTTTAAATTTTAATATACAGATAGCTTTGACCACCTCACATATATTTTGGAATGTAGTAGCCTCAAATTTTATTATTCTTGAAATAATTTGTAATAAGGATTTTGATTTCCACTTTCAAAAGTTATTCAGGAGAACATTAATAATTTCTAAGAAGTTGATATATTAAAACTTGAAACTTTAATTTCAAATTTTATTGCATTATGCTCTGAAACGTGATCTGTACATTTATTTTTGCAGCGTATTGAGGTATTCATTGTGGCTTAATAAATGACAGATTTTTATGACTTTTATGAGTGCTGGAAGGAAGATATATTCCCTTATTGTAGAGTATCTAGTTTGTTAAATCAACATAATTAATTTATGTTATTTGCATCCTTTTGTCTTAATTTTTGTTCACCTTTCCAGTCAAAGATTTAGATGTATTTAATTATCTCACTGCTAATCTTTTCTCCTCAATATCTACGTAACGTAATTTATATATTTCAAAGAAATTTCTTGGTTAATAAAAAACTAATATTTTTCATTATGCATTTTATCCTTTATATTATTATTTGTTTAATTAAAAAAAAATTTTTTTTTGAGGTGTGATCTCACTCTGTCACCCGGTCTGGGGTGTAGTGGTGCAATTACAGCTCAATGCAGCCTCGACCTCCCCAGACTCAGGTGATTCTCCTACCTCAGCCTCCTGAGTAGCTGGGGCCACAGGTGGGTGCCACCACACCTGGCTTATTTTTGTATTTTTTGTAGTGCCAGGGTTCCACCAGGATGCCTAGGCTGGTCTCAAACTCCTGAACTCAAGTGATCCACCTGCCTTGCTTGGCCTCCTCAAGTGCTGGGATTATACCTGTAAGCCACTATGCCCGGCTAAGGCTTCTTTTAAAAACTTTTTCTACTTTTCACATAATATTATTGTGAACCTGATTTCCTAATGTTTAGGTGGTCTGTCATGTCTTTCTCCATTTCTCTAACTTTTACACTTTTTTTTTCCTTTGGTATGTGTTACTTGGTTTTAGAGATATCTCCTTTCAATAGTATGAAATTTAGTCATGTGTGTGTGTTGTGGGAAGTCACTCATTTTGAGAGTTTTTTTTTTTTGCCATGTAAGAGAGTTGTTAAACTGATTTATATTTATTTCTGAATGTCTATAACGGTCTTATTTATTTTTCCAATGTGAATTATCTATTAGAAAGTAAATTTTCTTTTCTGAGGGTGAGACATAAAGGAAATTTTTGGGCAAATGAAATAAACTGAGTTTTTGGGATTAATAAATCAATTTGTAAATCTAAGGATTAATAAAAATAGAATGTTAATTTTCATGGTTTCTTGATATTTACTAAAATGGTTGAATTTTTTTCTGATCTTTTAAATGTATTTTTCTCTGTCACATGTTTTGGTTATTTTTTCCATAGGTAAAGAAAATGTATTAGTATTACTTTTAATTGACACATAATAATTGAACATATTTATGGAAAGCAGTGTGATATTTTGAACATGTATATACTATATAATGATCAAATCAGGGGAGTTAGCATATCTATCACTTCAAATATTTATCATTTCTTTGTGCTGGGAACATTCAAAATCTTCTATCTATTTGAGAATATACAATAAATTATTGTTGACTGTAGTCATCCCACAATGTTAGAGAACACTGGAACTTATTCCTCTTAGCTCACTGCAATTTTTATCCATTAACCAACGTATCCCTGTTTCCCTGCACCTCTACTCTTCCCAGTCTTTAGTAACCACTATTCTACTTTCTACTTATGTGAAATCAACTTTGTTAGCTTCCACATATGAGTGAGAACATGTGGTTATTTATCTTTCTGTGACTGGCTTACTGCACTTAACATGTCTTCCATACTCATCCATGTTGCCATGATGAATGAGAGTATTTCATTCTTTTAAAATGACTGAATAGTATTCCATTATGTATATATACCACATTTTCTTTGTCCATTCATCTGCTGATGGATGCACGTTGATTTCATATCTTGGTTATCGTGAATAGTTCTGAAATAAACATAGGAGGTCAGATATCTCCTCAACATACTGATTTCCTTTTCTCTGTATGTATACCTAGTGGTGGGATAACTGGATCATGTGGTAGTTCTATTTTTAGTTTTTAAAGCAGCCTCTGTTCTGTTTTCCTTAATGGGGGAAATTCCATAAGAATTTACATCACATAAGAATTTTCATTTTTACCAATAGTAAGAGTTTCTCTTTCTCTGCATCATCACCAGCATTTGTTATTTTTTGTCTCTTTGATAATGGCCATTCTAACTGGGGTGAGATGATATCTCACTGTGGTTTTGATTTTCATTTCCCCTCATGATTAATGATGTTAAGCATTTTATTTTTTATTTTTGTTTTTTTTTCCATAGCTTATTGGGGTACAGGTGGTGTTTGGTTACATTAGTAAGTTCTTTAGTGGTGATTTGTGAGATTTTGGTGCACCCATCACTCAAGCAGTATACACTGTACTGTATTTGTAGTCTTTTACCCTCGCCCCTCTCCTACCCTTCCCCCCATGTCCTGAAAGTCCATTGTGTCATTCTTATGCTTTTGCGTTCTCATAGCTTAGCTCCCACATATCAGTGAGAACATATGATGTTTGGTTTTCCATTCTTGAGTTACTTCACTTAGAATAATAGTCTCCAATCTCATCCAGGTTGCTGGGAATGCCGTTAATTCATTCCTTTTTATGGCTGAGTAGTATTCCATTGTAGATATTCCACTCGTTGATTGGTGGGCATTTGGGTTGGTTCCACAATTTTGCAATTGCGAATTGTGCTTCTATAAACGTGAGTGTGCAAGTATTTTTTTCGTATAATGACTTCTTTTCCTCTGGGTAGATACCCAGTAGTGGGATTGCTAGATCAAATGGTAGTTCTATTTTTAGTTCTTTAAGGGGTCTCCACACTGTTTTCTGTAGTGGCTGTACTAGTTTACATTCCCACCAGCAGTGTAGAAGTGTTCCCTAATCGCTGCATCCATGCTAACATCTACTGTTTTTTGATTTTTTGATTATGGCCATTCTTGCAGGAGTAAGTGCTATTGCATTGTGGTTTTGATTTCCCTGATCTTTAGTGATGTTGAGCATTTTTTCATATGTTTGTTGGTCATTTGCATATCTTCTTCTGAGAATTGTTCATTCATGTCCTTAGCTCACTTTTTGATGGGATTGTTTTTTCTTGCTGATGGCGCTTGAGTTTGTTGTAGATTCGGGATATTAGTCTTTTGTCAGATGTATAGATTGTGAAGATTTTTCTCTCACTTTGTGGGTTGTCTGTTTACTCTGCTGACTGTTCCTTTTGCCATGCAAAAGCTCTTTAGTTCAATTAAGTTCCAGCTATTTATCATGGTTTTTATTGCATTTACTTTTGGGTTCTTGGTCATGAAATCCTTGCCTAAGCCAATATTTAGAAGGGTTTTTCCAGTGTTATCTTCTAGAATTTTTACAGTTTCAAGTCTTAGATTTAAGTTCTTAATCTATCTTGAGTTGATTTTTGTATAAGTTGAGAGTTGAGGATCCAGTTTCATCTCCCACATGTGGCTAGCCAATTATCCCAGCACCATTTGTTGAAAAGGGTGTCCTTTTCCCACATTTTTTTTTTTTTTTTTTTTTGCTTTGTCAAAGATCAGTTGGCTGTAAGTATTTGGGTTTATTTCTGGTTTCTCATTCTGTTCCATTGGTCTACGTACCTATTTTTATACCAGTACCATGCTGTTTTGGTGACTACGGCCTTATAGTATAGTTTGAAATCGGGTAGTGTGATGCCTCCGGATTTGTGCTTTTTGCTTAGTCTTGCTTTGGCTATGTGAGCTCTTTTTTTGTTTCACATGAGTTTTACAATTTTTTTTTTTTTTCCTAAGTCTGTGAAGAATGATGGTGGTATTTTGATGAGGATTGCGTTGACTTTCTAGATTGCTTTTGGGAGTATGGTTATTTTCACAATGTTGATTCTACCTATCCATGATCATGGGACTGTGTTTCCATTTGTTTGTGTCATCTATGATTTCTTTCAGCAGTGTTTTGTAGTTTTCCTTGTAGAGGTCTTTTGCCTCCTTGGTTAGGTATATTCAGAAGTATTTTATTTTTATTTTTTGCAGTTATTGTAAAAGGAAATGAGTTCTTGAATTGATTCTCTGCTTGGTTGATGTTGGTATATAGAATAGCTACAGATTTATGTACATTAATCTTGTATCTGGAAACTTTGCTGAATTCTTTTACCAGTTCTAGGAGCTTTCTGGAGGAGTCTTTAGGGTTTTCAAGGTAAACAATTATATTGTCAGCAAACAGTGACAGTTTGACCTCCTCTTTACTGATTTGGATGCCCTATATTTCTCTCTCTTGTCTGATTGCTCTGGTTAGGAATTCCAGTACTATGTTGAAGAGGAATGGTGAAAAATGGGCATCATTTTCTTGTTTCAGTTCTCAGAAGGGATACTTTTAACTTTTCCCCATTCAATATTATAATGGCTGTGGGTTTATCACAGATGGCTTTTATTATATTGAGGTATGTCCCTTGTATGCTGATTTTGCTGAGAGTTTTAATAGTAAAGCGATACTGGATTTTGTTGAATGCTTTTTCTGCATCTGTCGGTATGATCATGTAATTTTTGTTTTTAATCCTGTTTATGTAGTGTATCACTTTTATTGACTCACATATGTTAAACCATCCCTGCATCCCTGGTATAAAACCCACTTGATCATGGTGAATTATCTTTTTGATATGTTGTTGGATTTGTTTAGCAGGTATTTTGTTAAGGATTTCAGCATCTATGTTAATCAGGGATATTGGTCTGTAGTTTTCTTTTTTGGTTATGTCCTTTCCTGGTTTTGTTATTAGGGTGATGCTGGCTTCATAGAATGAATTTGGGTGGGTTCCCTCTTTCTCTGTCTTGTGGAATAGTGTCAAAAGGATTGGTAAAAACTCTTCTTTGAATGTCTGGTAGAATTCTGTGGTGAATCCGTCTGGTCCTGGCCTTTTGTTTGTTGGTAATTTTTAAATTACCCTTTCAATCTTGCTGCTTGTTATTGGTCTGTTCAGGGTATCTAATTCTTCCTGATTTAAGCTAGGAGGGTTGTATTTTTCCAGAAATTCATCCATCTCATCTAGGTTTTCTAGTTTATGTGCATAAAGCTGTTCATAGTAGCTTTGAATGATCTTTTGTATTTCTGTGATATCAGTTGTAATATCTCCTGTTTTGTTTCTTACTGCAGTTATTTGGATTTTCTCTCTTCTTGGTTAATCTTGCTAATGGTCTATCAATTTTATTTATCTTTTCAAAAAATTAGCTTTTGGTTTTATTTATATTTTGTATTTTTTGTTTCAGTTTCATTTAGTTTTGCTCTGATCTTGGTTATTTTCTTTCTTCTGCTGGGTTTGGGTTTGGGTTTGGTTTGTTCTTGTTTCTCTAGTTCCTTGAGGTGTGACCTTAGAATGTCAGTTTGTGCTTTTTCAGTCTTTTTGAAGTAGGCATTTAGGGCTATGAACTTTCCTCTTAGCACTGCCTTTGCTGTATCCTAGAGATTTTGATAGATTGTGTCACTATTGTCATTCAGTTCAAAGAATTTTTAAATTTCCATCTTGATTTCGCTTTTGACCCAATGCTAACTCAGGAACAGGTTATTCAATTTCCATGTATTTGCATGGTTTTGAAGATTCCTTTTGGAGTCAATTTCCAGTTTGATTCCACTATGGTCTGAGAGAGTGCTTGACATAATTTCGATTTTCTTAAATTTATTGAGATTCATTATGTGGCCCATCATATGGTCTGTCTTGGAGACAGTTCCATGCACTGTTGAACAGAATGTGCATTCTGTGGTTGTTGGAGGAAATGTCCTGTATATATCCTTTAAGTCTATTTGTTCCAAGGTATAGTTTAAATCCATTATTTCTTTGTTGACTTTCTGCCTTGATGACCTGTCTAGTGCTGTCAGTGGAGTACTGAAGTCCCCCACTATTATTGTTTGCTATCCATCTCATTTCTTAGGTCTATTCATAATCGTTTTATAAATTTGGGAGCTCCATTGTTAGGTGCATATATGGTTAGGATTGTGTTATTTTCCTATTGGACAAGGCCTTTTACCATTATATAATGTCCCTCTTTGTCTTTTTTAACTGCTGTTGTTTTAAAGTTTGTTTTGTCTGATATAAGAATAGCTTACCCCTGCTCACTTTTGGTGTCCATTTTCATGAAATGCCTTTTTCTACCCCTTTACTTTATGTGAGTCCTTATGTGTTAGGTGAGCCTGCTGAAGGCAGCAGATAGTTGTTTGGTGAGTTCTTACCCATTCAGTGGTTCTGTGTCTTTTAAGTGGAGCATTTAGGCAATTTACATTCAATGTTAGCATTGAAATGTAAGGTACCATTCCATTCATCGTGCTATTTGTTGCGTGTGTGCCTTGGTTTTTTGTTTTTGCTTTTTAAATTGTATTTTCGTATTATAAGTCCTGTGAGATTTATGCTTTAAAGAAGTTTAGAGTTTCTGCTTTGATGCATTTCCAGGATTTGTTTCAACATTTAGAGCTCCTTTTGTCAGTTCTTGTAGTTGTGGCTTGGTAGTGGCGAATTCTCTCAGCATTTGTTTGTCTGAAAAAGACTCTATCTTTCCTTCACATATGATGCTAGTTTCACTGGGTACAACATTCTTGACTGATAATTGTTTTGTTTGAGGAGGCTGAAGATAGGGCCCCAATCCCTTCTAGTTTGTAGGGCTTCTACTAAGAAATCTGTTGTTAATCTGATAAGTTTTCCTTTATAATTAACTGGTGCTTCTGTCTCACAGCTCTTAAGATTCTTTCCTTTGTCTTACCTTTAGATAACCCGATGACAGTGTGCCTAGGCAATGATCTTTTTGTGATGAATTTCCCAGGTGTTCTTTGTGCTTCTTGTATTTGGATGTCTAGTTCTCTATCAAGGCTGGGGAAGTTTTCCTGAATTATTCCCTCAAATATGTTTTTCCAAACTTTTAGATTTATCTTCTTCCTCAGGAGCACCTATTATTCTTAGGTTTGGTTGTTTTACATAATCCCAGACTTCTTGGAAGCTTTGTTTATATTTTCTTATTCTTTTCCTTTGTTGGATTGGGTTAATTCAAAGACCTTGTCTTGGAGCTCTGAATTTCTTTCTTCTACTTGTTCAATTCTATTGCTGAGACTTTCCAGAGCATTTTCTTTTTTAAAAATTTTATTTATTTATTTATTTTTATTTTTATTATTATACTTTAAGTTTTAGGGTACATGTGCACAACGTGCAGGTTTGTTACATATGTATACATGTGCCATGTTGGTGTGCTGCACCCATTAACTCGTCATTTAGCATTAGGTATATCACCTAATGCTATCCCTCCCCCCTCCCCCCACCCCACAACAGTCCCCGGTGTGTGATGTTCCCCTTCCTGTGTCCACGTGTTCTCATTGTTCAATTCCCACCTATAAGTGACAACATGTGATGTTTGGTTTTTTGTCCTTGCGATAGTTTGCTGAGAATGATGGTTTCCAGCTTCATCCATGTCCCTACACAGGACATGAACTCATCCTTTTTTATGGCTGCATAGTATTCCATGGTGTATATGTGCCACATTTTCTTAATCCAGTCTATCATTGTTGGACATTTGGGGTGGTTCTAAGTCTTTGCTATTGTGAATAATGCCACAATAAACATACGTGTGCATGTGTCTTTATAGCAGCATGATTTATAATCCTTTGGGTATATACCCAGTAATGGGATGGCTGGGTCAAATGGTATTTCTAGTTCTAGATCCCTGAGGAATCACCACACCGACTTCCACAATGGTTGAACTAGTTTACAGTCCCACCAACAGTGTAAAAGTGTTCCTATTTCTCCACATCCTCTCCAGCACCTGTTGTTTCCTGTCTTTTTAATGATCGCCATTCTAACTGGTGTGAGATGGTATCTCATTGTGGTTTTGATTTGCATTTCTCTGATGGCCAGTGATGATGAGCATTTTTTCATGTGTTTTTTGGCTGCATAAAATGTCTTCTTTTGAGAAGTGTCTGTTCATGTCCTTCGCCCACTTTTTGATGGGGTTGTTTTTTTTTTCTTGTAAATTTGTTTGAGTTCATTGTAGATTCTGGATATTAGCCCTTTGTCAGATGAGTAGGTTGTGAAAATTTTCTCCCATTTTGTAGGTTGCCTGTTCACTCTGACGGTGGTTTCTTTTGCTGTGCAGAAGCTCTTTAGTTTAATTAGATCCCATTTGTCAATTTTGGCTTTTGTTGCCATTGCTTTTGGTGTTTTAGACATGAAGTCCTTGCCCATGCCTATGTCCTGAATGGTGTTGCCTAGGTTTTCTTCTAGGGTTTTTATGGTTTTAGGTCTAACATGTAAGTCTTTAATCCATCGAGCATTTTCCTTTTCTATAAGTGTGTCCAGTGTTTCCTGAAGTTTTGATTGTTTTTTCTTTATGCTATTTCCTTGAATATTTCTACTTTCACTTCTTATATCATATTTTGAATTTCCTTACGTTGAGCTTTACCTTTCTCTGGTGCCTCCCTGATTAGCTTAATAACTAACCTCCTGAATTCTTTTTCAGGTAAATCAAGGGGTTTCTTCTTGGTTTGGATCCGTTGCTGGTGAGCTAGTGTGATTATGGGGAGGTGTTAAAGAGCCTTGTTTTGTCATATTACTAGAGTTGGTTTTCTGGTTCCTTCTCATTTGGGTAGGCTTTGTCAGAGGGAAGGTTTAGGGTTCAAGGCTGTTGTTCAGATTCTTTTTTCCCACAGGGTATTCCCTTGATGTAGTGCTCCTCCTTTTTCCTATGGATGTGGCTTCCTGAGAGCCAAGCTACAGTGATTGTTATCTCTCTTTCAGGTCTAGTCACCCAGCAGGTCTACCAGGCTCTGGGCTGGTACAGTGGAGGGGTTGTCTGCACAGAGTCCTGTGATGTGAACTTCCATGGGTCTCTCAGCCATGGATACCAGCACCTGTTCTGGTGGAGGTGATGGGGTGCAATGGACTCTGTGAGGGTTCTTAGCTTTGGTGGTTTAGTGTTCTATTTTTTGCCAATTGGCCTCCTGCTGGGAGGTGGCACTTTCCAGAGAGCATCAGCTGTGGTATTTTGGAGAAAAACTGGTGGTGGGCAGAGGCCTAGAACTCCCAAGATAATATGCCTTTTGTCTTTTTTTTTTTTTTTTTTGAGACAGAGTCTCACTCTGTCACCTAGGCTAGAGTGTAGTGCCATCTTAGCTCACTGCAACCTCTGTCTCCTGGGTTCAAGTGATTCTCCTGCCTCAGCCTCCCGAGTAGCTGGGATTACAGGTGTCTGCCACCACACCTGGCTAATTTTTGTATTTTTAGTAGAGATGGGGTTTTGCCATGTTGGCCAGGCTGGTCTCCAACTCCTGACCTCAGGTAATCCACCCACCTCACCTTCTCAAAGTGCTGGGATTACAAGTGTGAGCCACTGTGCCCCACACAAGAGTGTATGCCCTTTGTCTTCAGCTACCAGGGTGGGTAGGGATGGACCATCAGGTGGCACAGGGATAGGCATGTCTGGGCTCACTTTCCTTGGGTGGGTCTTGCTGTGGTTGCTGTGGGGGATGGGGGTGAGATTCCTAGGTCAACGGAATTATGTTCCTGGGAGTATTATGGCTGCCTCTGCTGAGTCATGCAGCCTTTCAGGGAAATGGGGGAAAGCTAGCAGTCACAGGCCTCATCCAGGTCCCACACAATCTGAAGGGTCAGTCTCACTCCCACCATGGCCCCCCTAACAGCACCAAGTCTGTTTCTAGGCAGTGGGCAAGCTGGGCTGAGAGCTTGCCCCAGGCTACCCACCTCCCAGCTGTGAAAGAAAAGGGCTTTAGTTCTTCCCCCCACTTTCCACACCCCCTCACCCCCTGCCCCACACCTGTGGAGTCTGCACGCTGGATTCATGCCCTCCCCCAAGTTCTGGCCAGAAGGCTTCTCCCCAGGTTCAAATTATTACAAAGTTGAACTGGAGACTTCCTTCTCCTTGTGGTGTTTTCCCTGTGCCTCTGGTCACCCTCCCAAAGGATTCCTGTGGTGTCAGGCAGGAATGTCCTGCTTAGGGACCCAGAGAGCTCCTAGGGCACTTTCTACTGCTTCCTCTACCACCATATTTTGCTCGACTCTCTAAATTGACTCAGCTCTAGGTAAGGTCAGAAACTTCTCCAGCAAACTAGACCTTCATATTCCCCTGTGGGGGTGTGTGTGTGTTCAGGGGCAGACAATCTCCATTTCCCACTTCTGCAGTTTGGGCACTCACACTCCCCAGGTCCTGCAGGAGCAATGTATTTCCTTCAGGGTCCTCTCGGGATTCCTGGTTTGCTCCTGTAGTCATTCTAGAGCTAAAATTCACAATGTGAACCTCGGCATGCTGCTCTGTCCATCTGAGTTGGAGCTGTAATGTAATCCTTCCTCCCATCCCCATGATGATCCACAAAAGCCAAAGCATTTAAAAAGTATACTTCATATACATATTTTTACATGTCTTCTTTTGAGAAATATCTATTCAGAAGATTTATCCATTTTAAAATCAGATTTTTTTTCCTGCTGTTGTCTTGTTTGAGTTTCTTGTATATTCTGGATATTAATTCTTTGTTGGATAGCTAGCAAATATTTTCTCCCATTTTATAAATTGTCTCTTTATTCTGTTGATTGTTTCCTTTGCTGTGCAGAGGCTTTTTAGTTTGATACAATCCCACTTGTTTATTTTTGCTTTTGTTGCTTGTACTTTTGAGCTCTTCTCCATAAAACCTCTACCCAGACAAATGTCCTGAAGCATTTCCCCTATGTTTTCTTCCTGGAATTGCATAGTTTCAGGTCTTATATTTAAGTCTTCAGTCCATTTTGAGTTGATTTTTGTATATGGTGAGAGAGGGATCTAGTTTCATTTTTGTATATGGATATCCAGTTTTCCTAGCACCATTTATTTAAGAGACTTTTCTTTCCCCTTTATGTCCTTGGCATCTTGTCAAAAATCAATTAGCTATAAATATGCAGATTAATTTATATTTTCTCTGTTTCGTAGGTCTATGTGTCTGTTATTTTGTTTACTATAGCTTTGTAGTACATTTTGAAGTTAGATAGTGTGATGCCTCCAGCGTTGATCTTTTTGCTCGGGATTGCTTTGGCTATTTGAGGTCTTTTGTGTTCCCATGCAAATTTTAGGATTTTTTTTTCTATTTCTATGAAGAAGGTAATTTTTTTTTTTTTTTCGAGAGAGTTGGTCTTGCTCTGTTGCCCAGGTTGGAGTACAGTGGCACAATCATATTTCACTACAGCCTTGACCTCCTAGGCTCAAATGATGCTCCCACTTAATCCTCCTGAGTAGCTGGGAATACAGGCATGCACCACACTGCCCAGCTAATTTTTGCTGTGTTGCCCAGGTCTTGCTATGTTGTCTAAGTTGGTCTCAAACTCCTGGGCTCAAGTGATCCTCCTGCCTCAGCCTCCTAAAGTGCTGGGAGTATAGACGTAAGTCACTGTACCCAGCCCGTCATTAGTATTTTGATAGGGATTGCATTGAATCTGTAGATTGCTTTGGGTAGTATGGCCATTTTAATAATATTAATTCTTCTAATCTATGAACATGAGATGTCTTTCAATTTTTTTGTTCCCTTCAATTTCTTTTTATCAGTGTTCTGTAGTTTTCTTTGTAGAAATCCTTCATCTCCTTGTTAAATTTATTCCTAGGTATTTTTTATGGTAGCTATTTTAAATGGGATGGACTTTTGATTTCTTTTTCAACTAGTTTGTTATTGGTGCACAGAAATGCTACTAAATTTTGTACCTTGATTTTATATCCTGCAACTTTACAGGTTTATCAGTTCTAAGAGTTGTTTTTGGCAGAATCTTTAGGTTTTTCTACATATAAGACCACGGAAAAGACTTCCTCTTTTCCAATTCAAATATTCTTTATTTCTTTCTCTTGCCTAATTGCTCTGGATAGGATTTTCAGTATCATATTGAATAAGAGTGGTGAAAATGGAAAAAGTGGAAAATATATTTTTGTATTGTTCCAGTTCTTGGAGTGTTTTCAACTTTTACCCATTCAGTATAGTGTTAGCTTTGGATTTGCTGTACTGAGGTACATTTCTTCTATAGCTAGTTTGTTGCAAGGTTTTAATCATCATGAAGGGATGTTGAGTTTTATTAAAACTGTCTTTTTTTTTACATTCATATAGATTATCATAAGGTTTTTGTCCTTCATTCTATTGATGTGATTTATCATGTTTTTTGATTTGCATATGTTTAGTTATCCTTGCTTCCCTGGATATATCCCACTTGATCATGGTGTGTAATTTTTTTAATGTTTTGTTGGATTTGGTTTGCTAATATTTTGTTGATATTTTTGTGTCTATGTTTATCATAAATATTGACCTGTAATTTTATTTTTTGTTGCCTCCTTGTCTGGTTTTGGTATCTGAGTGTTCCTGGCCTTGTAGAATGACTTTTGAAAAATTTCTTCCCCCCGCCTGTAATCTCAGCACTTTGGGAGGCTGAGATGGGCAGATCACAAGGTCACAAGTTTGAGAACAGCCTGGCCAATATGGTGAAACCCTGTCTCTACTAAAAATACAAAAATCGGCAGGGTGTGGTGTTGGGCACCTGTAATCCCAGCTACTCGGGAGGCTGAGGCAGGAGAATCACTTGAACCCAGGAGGTGGAGGTTGCAGTGAGCCGAGATCATGCCACTGCACTCAAGCCTGGGCAACAGAGTGAGACACCATCTTGAAAAAAAAAAGAAAAATGTATTCCCCCTAATTTTATGGGAATAGTTTGAGAAATCTTGGTGTTAGTTCTTAATTAAAAGTTTGGTAGAATTCAGCAGTGAAGTCATCAATCCTGGGCTTTGTTTTTCTTGGGAGATGTTTTATTACTGATTCAATCGCATTACTCATGATTAGCTGTTTAGATTTTCTCTTTTTTCCTGGTTCAATCTTGGTAAGTTGTATAGGTCCAGAATTTTTTCCATTTTTCTCTAGGTTTTTCAATGTTTTGGCATTTATTTCTGTATCAGTTTTAATGTCTCCTTTGTTTTGTATCTTATTTTATTTATTTGGGTATTCTCTCTTAAATCTTTTTAGTTACTTTAGCTAATGGTTTGTTGATTTTGTTTATCTTTTTAAAAATCAATGTTTTGGGTGGAGCCAAGATGGCCAAATAGGAACAGCTCCAGTCTACAGCCCCCAGCGTGAGTGACACAGAAGATGGGTGATTTCTGCATTTCCAACTGAGGTACCGGGTTCATTTCACTGGGGAGTGCCAGACAGTGGGTGCAGCACAGTGGGTGCAGTGCACCCTGTGTGAGCTGAAGCAGGGCGAGGCATCGCCTCACCTGGGAAGCGCAAGGGGTCAGAGAATTCCCTTTCCTAGTCAAAGAAAAGGGTTACAGACGGCACCTGGAAAATCAGGTCACTCCCACCCTAATACTGCGCTTTTCCAATGGACTCAACAAATGGCACACCAGGAGATTATATCCCACACATGGCTCGGAGGGTCCTATGCCCACGGAGCCTTGCTCCTTGCTAGCACAGCAGTCTGAGATCAAACTGCAAGGCGGCAGCGAGGCTGGGGGAGGGGACACCCACCATTGCCCAGGCTTGAGTCGGTAAACAAAGTGGTCGGGAAGCTTGAACTGGGTGGAGCCCACCACAGCTCAAGAAGGCCTGCCTGCCTCTGTAGGCTCCACCTCTGGGGGCAGGGCACAGACAAACAAAAGACAGCAGTAACCTCTGCAGACTTAAATGTTCCTGTCTGAAAGCTTTGAAGAGAATAGTGGTTCTCCCAGCATGCAGCTTGAGATCTGAGAATGGGCAGACTACATCCTCAAGTGGGTCCCTAACCCCTGAGTAGCCTAACTGGGAGGCACCCCCCAGTAGGGGCGGACTGACACCTCACATGGCCGGGTACTCCTCTGAGACAAAACTTCCAGAGGAATGATCAGGCAGCAGCATTTGCGATTCACCAATATCCGCTGTTCTGCAGCCACTGCTGCTGATATCCAGGCAAACAGGGTCTGGAGTGGACCTCCAGCAAACTCCAACAGACCTGCAACTGAGGGTACTGACTGTTAGAAGGAAAACTAACAAACAGAAAGGACATCCACACCAAAAACCCATCTGTACGTCACCATCATCAAAGACCAAAGGTAGATAAAACCACAAAGATGGGGAAAAAACAGAGCAGAAAAACTGGAAACTCTAAAAGTCAGAGGGCCTTTCCTCCTCCAAAGGAACCCAGCTCCTCACCAGCAATGGAACAAAGCTGGATGGAGAATGACTTTGACAAGATGAGAGAAGAAGTCTTCAGAAGATCAAACTACTACGAGCTAAAGGAGGAAGTTCGAACAAATGGCAAGACGTTAAAAATCTTGAAAAAAAATTAGATGAATGGATAACTAGAATAACCAATGCAGAGTCCTTAAAGGACCTGATGGAGCTGAAAACCACAGCACGAGAACTACGTGATGAATGCACAAGCCTCAATAGCTGATGCGATCAACTGGAAGAAAGGGTATCAGCGATGGAAGACGAAATGAATGAAATGAAGTGAGAAGAGAAGTTTGGAGAAAAAAGAATAAAAAGAAATGAATAAGCCTCTAAGAAATATGGGACTATGTGAAAAGACCAAATCTACATCTGACTGGTGTACCTGAAAGTGACAGGGAGAATGGAACCAAGTTGGAAAACACTCTGCAGGATATTATCTGGGAGAACTTCCCCAATCTAGCAAGGCAGGCCAACATTCAAATTCAGGAAATACAGAGAACGCCACAAAGATATTCCTCGAGAAGAGCAACTCCAAGACACAAAATTGTCAGATTCACCAAAGTGGAAATGAAGGAAAAAATGTTAAGGGCAGCCAGAGAGAAGGTCAGGTTACCCACAAAGGGAAGCCCATCAGACTAACAGCTGATCTCTCGGCAGAAACTCTACAAGCCAGGAGAGTGTGGGCTAATATTCAACATTCTTAAAGAAAAGAATTTTCAACCCAGAATTTCGTATGCAGCCAAATTAAGCTTCATAAGTGAAGGAGAAATAAAATACTTTACAGACAAGCAAATGCTGAGAGATTTTGTCACCACCAGGCCTGCCCTAAAAGAGCTCCTGAAGGAAGCACTAAACATGGAAAGGAACAACCGGTACCAGCCACTGCAAAAACATGCCAAATTGTAAAGACCCTCGAGGCTAGGAAGAAACTGCATCAACTAATGAGCAAAATAACCAGCTAACATCATAATGACAGGATCAAATTCAAACATAACAATATTAACCTTAAATGTAAATGGGCTAAATGCTCCAATTAAAAGACACAGACTGGCAAATTGGATAAAGAGTGAAGACCCATCAGTATGCTGTATTCAGGAAACCCATCTCACGTGCAGAGACACACATAGGCTCAAAATAAAGGGATGGAGGAAGATCTACCAAGCAAATGGAAAACAGAAAAAGGCAGGGGTTGCAATCCTAGTCTCTGATAAAACAGACTTTAAACCAACAAAGATCAAAAGAGACAAAGAAGGCCATTACATAATGGTAAAGGGATCAATTCAACAAGAAGAGCTAACTATCCTAAATATATATGCACCCAATACATGAGCACCCAGATTCATAAGCAAGTCCTTAGTGACCTACAAAGAGACTTAGACTCCCACACAATAATAATGGGAGACTTTAACACCCCACTGTCAACATTAGACAGATCAATGAGACAGAAAGTTAACAAGGATATCCAGGAATTGAACTCAGCTCTGCACCAAGCGGACCTAATAGACATCTACAGAACTCGCCATCCCAAATCAACAGAATATACATTCTTTTCAGCACCACACCACACCTATCCAAAAATTGACCACATAGTTGGAAGTAAAGCACTCCTCAGCAAATGTAAAAGAACAGAAATTATAACAAACTGTCTCTCAGACCACAGTACAATCAAACTAGAACTCAGGATTAAGAAACTCACTCAAAACTGCTCAACTACATGGAAACTGAACAACCTGCTCCTGAATGACTACTGGCTACATAACAAAATGAAGGCAGAAATAAAGAGGTTCTTTGAAACCAGTGAGAACAAAGACACAACATACCAGAATCTCTGGGACACATTCAAAGCAGTGTGTAGAGGGAAATTTACAGCACTAAATGCCCACAAGAGAAAGCAGGAAAGATCTAAAATTGCCACCCTAACATCACAATTAAAAGATCTAGAGAAGCAAGAGCAAACACATTCAAAAGCTAGCAGAAGGCAAGAATAACTAAGATCAGAGCAGAACTGAAGGAAATAGAGACACAAAAAACCCTTCAAAACATCAATGAATCCAGGAGCTGGTGTTTTGAAAAGATCAACAGAATTGATAGACTGCTAGCAAGACTAATAAAGAAGAAAAGAGAGAAGAATCAAATAGACACAACAAAAAATGATAAAGGGCATATCACCACCGATCCCACAGAAATGCAAACTACCATCAGAGAATACTATAAACACCTCTACACAAATAAACTAGAAAATCTAGAAGAAATGGATAAATTCCTCGACACATACACCCTCCCAAGACTAAACCAGCAAGAAGTTGAATCCCTGAATAGACCAATTACAAGTGCTGAAATTAAGGCAATAATTAATAGCTTACCAACCAAAAAAAGTCCAGGACCAGATGGATTCACAGCCGAATTCTACCAGAGGTACAAGGAGGAGCTGGTAACATTCCTTCTGAAACTATTCCAATCAATAGAAAAAGAGGGAATCCTCCCTAACTCATTTTATGAGGCCAGCATCATCCTGATACCAAAGCCTGGCAGAGACACAACAACAAAAAAAGAATTTTAGTCCAATATCCTTGATGAACATTGATGCAAAAATCCTCAACAAAATACTGGCAAACCGAATCCAGCAGCACATCAAAAAGCTTATCCACCATGATCAAGTGGGCTTCATCCCTGGGATGCAAGGCTGGTTCAACATATGAAAATCAATAAACGTAATCCAGCATATAAACAGAACCAAAGACAAAAACCACATGATTATCTCAATAGATGCAGAAAAGACCTTTGACAAAATTCAAAAACCTTCATGCTAAAAACTCTCAATAAATTCGGTATTGATGGGATGTATCTCAAAATAATAAGAGCTGTCTATGACAAACCCACAGCCAATATAATACTGAATGGACAAAACCTGGAAGCATTCCCTTTGAAAACTGGCACAAGACAGGGATGCCCTCTCTCACCACTCCTATTCAACATAGTGTTGGAAGTTCTGGCCAGGGCAATCAGGCCTGAGAAGGAAATAAAGGGCATTCAATTAGGAAAAGAGGAAGTCAAATTGTCCCTGTTTGCACATGACATGATTGTATATCTAGAAAACCCCATCATCTCAGCCCAAAATCTCCTTAAGCTGACAAGCAACTTCAGCAAAGTCTCAGGATACAAAATCAATGTGCAAAAATCACAAACATTCTTATACACCAATAATAGACAAACAGCCAAATCATGAGCGAACTCCCATTCACAATTTCTTCAAAGAGAATAAAATACCTGGGAATCCAACTTACAAGGGATGTGAAGGACTGCTTCAAGAGGAACTACAAACCACTGTTCAACAAAATAAAAGAGGATACAAACAAATGGAAGAACATTCCATGCTCATGGGTAGGAAGAATCAATATCGTGAAAATGGCCATACTGCCCAAGGTAACTTATAGATTCAATGCCGTCCCCATCAAGCTACCAATGACTTTCTTCACAGAATGGGAAAAAACTACTTTAAAGTTCATATGGAACCAAAAAAGAGCCTGCATTGCCACGTCAATCCTAAGGCAAAAGAACAAAGCTGGAGGCATCACGCTACCTGACTTCAAACTCTACTACAAGGCTACAGTAACCAAGATAGCATGGTACTGGTACCAAACCTAGATATAGACCAGTGGAACAGAACAGATCCCTCAGAAATAATGCCACATATCTACAACTATCTGATCTTTGACAAACCTGAGAAAAACAAGCAATGGGGAAAGGATTCCCTATTTAATAAATGGTGCTGGGAAAACTGGCTAGCCATATGTAGAAAGCTGAAACTGGATCCCTTCCTTATACCTTATACAAAAATTAATTCAAGATGGATTAAAGACTTACATGTTAGACCTAAAACCATAAAAACCCTAGAAGAAAACCTACGCAATACCATTCAGGACATAAGCATGGGCAAGGACTTCATGTCTAAAACACCAAAAGCAATGGCAACAAAAGCCAAAATTGACAAATGGGATCTAATTAAACTAAAGAGCTTCTGCACAGCAAAAGAAACCACCGTCAGAGTGAACAGGCAACCTACAAAATGGGAGAAAATTTTCGCAACCTACTCATCTGACAAAGGGCTAATATCCAGAATCTACAATGAACTCAAACAAATTTACAAGAAAAAAAAAACAACCCCATCAAAAAGTGGGCGAAGGACATGAACAGACACTTCTCAAAAGAAGACATTTTATGCAGCCAAAAAACACATGAAAAAATGCTCATCATCACTGGCCATCAGAGAAATGCAAATCAAAACCACAATGAGATACCATCTCACACCAGTTAGAATGACGATCATTAAAAAGTCAGGAAACAACAGGTGCTGGAGAGGAAGTGGAGAAATAGGAACACTTTTACACTGTTGGTGGGACCGTAAACTAGTTCAACCATTGTGGAAGTCGGTGTGGTGATTCCTCAGGGATCTAGAACTAGAAATACCATTTGACCCAGCCATCCCATTACTGGGTATATACCCAAAGGATTATAAATCATGCTGCTATAAAGACACATGCACACGTATGTTTATTGCGGCATTATTCACAATAGCAAAGACTTAGAACCACCCCAAATGTCCAACAATGATAGACTGGATTAAGAAAATGTGGCACATATACACCATGGAATACTATGCAGCCATAAAAAAGGATGAGTTCATGTCCTTTGTAGGGACATGGATGAAGCTGGAAACCATCATTCTCAGCAAACTATCGCAAGGACAAAAAACCAAACATCACATGTTGTCACTCATAGGTGGGAATTGAACAATGAGAACACGTGGACACAGGAAGGGGAACATCACACACCGGGGACTGTTGTGGGGTGGGGGGAGGGATAGCATTAGGTGATATACCTAATGCTAAATGACGAGTTAATGGGTGCAGCACACCAACATGGCACATGTATGCATATGTAACAAACCTGCATGTTGTGCACACATACCCTAAAACTTAAAGTATAATCACAATAAAATTAAAAAAGAAATCAATGTTTTCTTGATCTTTTGTATGTTTTAGACTGTACTTTGTTAATTTCTGCTCTGATCTTTGTTATTTCTTTCCTTCTGCTAATTTGGGTTTGTCTTGCCTTTCTAGTTCCTTCAGTTGCATCATTAGGTTTATTTAAAGTCTTTCCACTGTTTTGGTGTAGGTGTTTATTGCTATAAAATGTCCTTTTAGAACCGATTTTGCTCTATCCCATAGGTGTTGGTATGGTTGTGTTTCCAGTTTCATTTGTCTCAAGAAATTTTAAAATTTTCTTCTTGATTTCTTCACTGACCCATTGGTCATTCAGGAGCATATTGTTTAATTTACATGTATTTGTACAATTTCCAAAGATTCTCTTTTTTATTGATGTCTAGTTTAATTTCATTGTGGTTGAAAAGATATTTTAGGTAATTTTGATTTTTTTAAAAGTAAAGGAATTGAAAAGGGTGGCTACTCCTTAGGCAGAGCAGCCTAATTTTGATTTTTAAAATTTGTTGAGACCTGTTTTATGCCCTAACATATGGCCTATCCTGGAGAATGTTCTGTGTGCTGATGAGAAGAATGGTATTCTGCAGTTGTTTGATGAAATGTCCTGTAAATGTTTGTTAGGTCCTTTCGATCTATAATGCAGTTTAAATCTGATGTTTCTTTGTAGATTTTCTGGATAGAAACAAACTTCTAGTGCTGAGGGTGGAGTGTTGAAGTCCCCAACTATTATTCAATTGAAGTCTATCTCTCCCTTTAGATTTAATAATATTTGCTTTCTATAGCTGGATGCTCTGGAGCTGGGTGCACATATGTTTATAGTCGTTATATTCTCTTGTCAAAGTGATCCTTTTATCATTATGTAATACCTTCATTGTCTCTTTTTATAATTTTTGAATTAATGTCTATTTTATCTGATGTAAGTATAGCTACTCTTGTTTGTTTATGCTTTCCATTTGCATGAAATATCTTTTCCCATTCCTTCACTTTTAGTCTACTCTGTCTTTATAAATGCAGAGTTTCTTGTAGGCAGCATGTAATCAGGTTTTGTTTTTATAATTCATTCAAGCAATGTATATCTTTTAATTGGAGACTTAAGCTGCTTATACTCAAGGTTATTATTGATATGTTAGGACTTACTACTGTCAGTTTGTTAATTGTTTTTTAGTTGTTTTATATATCCTTTGTTCCTTTCTTTCTCTCTTATTATTTATCTTTGTGGTTTAATGATTTTTTGTAGTGATAAGATTTGATTTCTTTCTGTTTCTAATTTGTGGACCTGCTCTACTTGTGAGTTTTATACTTTTGTGTGTTTCATGATGGCAGATATTGTCTTTTTATTTCCAGATACAGGACTAACTTTAGCATTTCTCATAAGGCCATTCTAGTGGTGATAGATTTTCTGTTTTTGCCTGTTTAGGAAAGGCTTTATTTTTATTTTATTTCTGAAAGATAGCTTTGCTGAGTTTAGTATTCTTGGGTGGCAATTGTTTTTCTTTCAGCACTTTGAAAATATTATTCCATTCTCTATTGGCCAGTAAGATTTCTGCTGATAAATTTATTGTTAGTCTAATGGGGGTTTCCTAATATTTGATTTGACACTTTTTCTCTTGCTGTTTTTAGAATTTTTTGTCTTTGATTTTTGACATTTGGACCATATTGGCCTTGAGGAAGAACTTTTTAGGTTGGATCTGTTTGGGGCCTTTTGAGCTTCCTGGATCTGAATGTGTATATCTCTACCACAACTTGAAAAACGTCCAGCTATTATTTCATTAAATTGGTTTTCTATGCCCCTTTTTTGTCTCTTCTCCTTCTGGTATTTTCATAATGTGAAAATTTCTTCCTTTACTGGTGTCCCATAAATCCCATTGGCTGTCTTCTTTCTTTTATATTTGATCTGATTGGGTTATTTCAAAATACCTGTCTTGAAGTTCAGAATTTTTTCCTTCTGCTTGATTTAGTCTGTTGGTGAAGCTTTTGATTGCATTTTTAGTTTCCATTTAGTTTTTTTATGTTTATCTCTGTTAAATTCCTCATTTAGATAATAAATTGTTTTTTGACTTTGTTGAAACGTCCATCTGCAAGATTTTTTGCAGATACAAGATTCTCTTGTATCTCTTGTATCTCACTGAGTTTCTTTGACATTATTATTTTGAATTCCTTTCTAGGCATTTCATAGATTTCCCTTTTTTTTGAGATCTGTTATTGGAAACTCATTGTGTTCATTTAGAGGTATCATGTTTTCTTGCTTTTTCTTGATTCTCTCGTCACTGCATTGATATTTGCATGTCTTGGGGAACAGTTGTCTCTCTTCCTGTCTTATGGAGTAGCTTTTGTAGGGAAAGATTAATTTCTGTAGATGTGCCCTATAGTGCTGATTGAATAGAGTCCTTTGGCTTTGGTTTTGGGTGTGCATAGTAGTGTCTTTTTGTGATTTCTTTGGCTGTAACCAATGTCAGTGATGTCTATGAATGACTTACTGGCCTAGACTTGGGTGTTTGTGAAGGCAGTGGTATGGCTTTGCTGCAGGCAGGGGCCTCCAAGTGGACTAGTTCTCAGGCCTTGAGAGGGGACACACACTGGGCATAGCAGCATTACTGGCAGTGATGGGCACCAGGTGGGCCAGTACTTGGGCTATGGGAGTTGTGTGTGATGTATGGCATCTCCAACAATGAAGTAGGTGGGATTGCTGGTGGTGGTGGTACCCAGGTGGGCTGGTTCTTGAGGCCTGGGGATGGGGAATGTATGTGATGGCTTTGACGCTTGAGGATGTGGTGTTCCTGGTGGCAGTGGGTTCTGGGCATGCCAGTCCTTGGGCCCTTAGTGGCGGGTATGTTGATTTTTTCAGTTTTAGGGATGGCCTCACCACTCTGCTAGACCACCTCTTTCTTGGGTTGCAGGACACTACGTGAGCTCAAGTGCTGGGGTCACAGTTGTACCCCTTGGTACAGGTTTATGTTGGGGTTGTGGCATTGCAGCCCTTTGTATGGGTGTAGTGGAATAATGATGGGGTCTCAGAAGTGTGAGGCTATTGGCCCCCAGGAAGGATGCGCTTTAGCAGTGGCTCTACTCTCAAAATAGCACTATGCCGTAACAGTTTGGGTCCTGGGGAGTGGGATAGACCCAGTGTGAGTTCTTTCTCTGGCACAATTCTGCTGCATGGATTCTGGGCATCTCCCTTTACTGGGCTTAGGACCCATGAGGACTGTTTGGCTCTTCTGCAACTAAGACTGCAGGTGTCTGTGGTGGTAATGGGGATTGCTGGGGACCTCCTACTTACCTTTGCAGCCATTCTGAGTTTCCATGCCTTAGGGGGTTTATATGACTTCCTTGATGCACTCCGTTATTCTCTATTATACACTCCACTTGAAGTGTAATTATTTGTTTATTGTTTTGACCCCTCTCTGCAGAAGAAATGAGCATTGGGCACTTGTAGTCAGCTATCTTGATGATGTCTAGCTTATTTTCTGCTTTCTTGTTTTATTATTTTCTGTGTCTGATGGAATATATATAATTTTTTTTCCTGGTGTTTTGAATACTTATATTCTATTCATGATTATTTTAAATGTTTTTGAGAGCTATGTTTTTTTGTAGCTATTTAATTTTCAGTTGATAGAAAAATTGTATTAACTTTAAAATATTTAGTACGCTTTTAGTAAACTTCTGGTTTCCTACAGAATACATATACTCTGATATACTCAGTTTAGATTTATAATGTTTACTATCAGTCTTTTCACATCAATCCTCTATTTATGAGATCTTCTTTTTTATTTCCTTGCTCTTTGGGGTTATACTTTGACTTCTTTTTCTTTTGGGGATATACTTTTACTTCTTTTTCTTTTTGCCTGCTTCATATGGGGGTATACTTTTAAATAACTTAAAAAAAGTGAATATAGGCCAGGTACAGTGGCTCATCCTGTAATCCCAGCACTTTGGGAGGCTGAGGTGGGAGGATTGCTTGAAGCCAGGAGGTCAAGACAAACCTGGGCAACATGGCAAAACTTCATCTCTACAAGAAATAAAAAAAAATTAGCTGGGCATTTTGGCATGTGTCTGTAGTCCCAGTTACTCAGGAGGCTAAGGTGGAAGGATCGATTGAGCCCAGGAGGTTGGGGCTGCAGTGAGCCATGCTGGCACCACTGCACTTCAGCCTGGGTAATAGAGAAAGACCCTATCTCAAAAAAAGTGAATACGAATAGTGTGTTTTTCTTAGCCCTTGCTTATCTAATACAAACTGGCTGAGTATATGATTCTTGGGTTATAACTCATTTTAGAGCAAAAATATGAGACTTGCCTGATTGTTGTTTCTTCACAGAAATCCCTTTTTTTCTTTAAAAAATCTCTGCATGTATGTAGCATTCCTCTTATTACAAATCACATAATTTTTGAAAATATAATGCTATTTTTTTATATGAGGGTGGCTTTTAATTGAATTGATCTGGAAGTCAGTGGACCCTTTCAATTTGTATATGAATAAGTCTTTTCTATCTGAGTACATTTAATTTATACTATATCTTTGGTTAATGTTTTTTCTTTTGGTTTTGATGACATTTTTAGAAACGCTAAGTATCTTCATATTAGCTTTTGTTTTTTTCCCCAATTTTCTTCATGGTTTTCTCTTTTTCCTTTTCCTTTGCTGTCTAGGAGAATGTCCCACATCACAGTTGTGATTTTATGCTTTATCAGTTTTACTTATTTACTGCTTCTTTTGTGTATTTTGATTTCACAATTACAGCTATGGTGTTTTTTAATATTAAAAATACTACCTTTTATTTCATCCTTTTATCTCATTGAGTCATAATATTTGTTATATTTTCATTTTAGCTATTTGTCCTAATGGCTTCCTGCTCATTTCATGGATACTAATTTTTTTTTTCTTTTGCTCTCTGTTGAGAATACCAAACAGTTTTCTGAAATTTTCTTCTGTATCTTGCAGTAGATTATTTCTGGGATCTTTTGGATAATCTTTATTTTTCTTTGTTCTGCATGTTTTCATCTGAAGTTCATGCTAGTTATTTTTCAAAATTTTCAATTATATAAAAACCTTGAGTTTGTTGATATTTGAAGGTCTGACTTCCCTTGGTTTTCACTCAAGGGTATTTACATGATGATTGGTCAGCTTTACAGTTAGATGGCAATGTAATATGAATAACTCACCATATAATTTCCAGTTTCTTAAACACTTATCTATGGCAATGGTTCTCAACTGGGAGCATTTTTCCCCCAAGGGACATTAGATAACATCTGGAGACATTTTTGATTGTTATGACTTGGGGAGGGGTATGTTTGCTACTGGTATCTAGTGAATCAAGGCCTGGGATACTGTTAAACACTACAATGCACGGGACACACACTCAACAAAAGAAAATTCTGTGGCCCAAAGTGCTGAAATTGAGAAACTGGTCTATAACATTCCAGTTTGCTAACATAGCATTTTATCCTAGTTAATCTACATTCTTTATAATACTCTGAATCAATGAAAAAACATGTAAAATCCAATTTTTAGCATATAGTACTACCAGAAATTATTTTTTTTCTTTCCCAGGTTGAATTGCTTTATATATAAAGTGATTATATATAAAGACATGTTCCAGGATGCAATTTGCCATTTCCAGCCTGTCTTAGTTCATTTAGTGTTGCTATAACAGAATACCTGAGACTGGGTATTGTAAAGAAAAGAGGTTTATTTAGCTCATGATTCTGGTGGCTGTAAAGTTCAAGATTGGGCAGCTGAATCTGATGAGGGCCTTGGGCTGCTTTAGTTCATGGCAGAAAACAGAAGGGAAGCCAATGTGTGCAAAGAGATCACATGATGAGAGAGGAAGCAAGAGAGAGAAACTGAGGAAGACAGACTCTAACAACCCACTATCTCAGGAAGTAATTCATTCCTGTGAGAGCAGGAACTCACTCCCGCAGGAGGGAAATACCTATTCATCAGGGATCCTTCCTCATGAACCAAACACCTCCCACTAGTTTCTGCCTCCCAACACTGCTACATTGGGGATCAAATTTTCACATGCATTTTGGTGGGGCCAAACTATATCCAAACCATAGCAAGGCACTCCTTCTTCATGCTCAGAGTTACTGTATTACAAATGACTTAGAATTAAGACATTAGGGGTAGCTATATGAGAATGGATGGAAAATGGAATAACGTGTTCATTTATCCAGTTAGCAGGAATTGGTTTCTGTATACCATGTGCCAAGCCCTGTGTTCTGATCCCCTCAGTAAGCAACATCCATGCTCTAAAAATAGAGCAGTTTTTTGGTTTCTTGGGTTTGAGTTAGTGCAGACAGTGGGTTCCATGAGATAAAACCTGGATATCTTGAGCTAAGCCTTTAAGTTTTGCTATAGGAACACCAGCTGCTTCACAATTAACAAACATTTCTACTAGGTTGTCTTTTTTTTTTTCCTTTTTCATTATGTGTTTTTGTGTGTTTATCTCTGTCTTCTGGTTATTTTAGTGGAAAGTTGACAAAGGCTGCTTTAGGGCTAATAAGCAGATACACCTTAGAGTTCTGCTAGATTTTTAATAAGTACATAGTATATCTCCCCTTCCAAAGTTTTAGCTCCTTGAGAGAAGGCCCTGCATTGTATTTGTCTTTGAACTCCTCTTGAAATCCTGTACATGATGATGTTTGGCAATGACTTGTTAAATGATTAGATTTTATCTGCATTCATAACCTAAAGATGAGAGACAATTTAACACATGTATCTTTGGAATTTACAGCATGGCTGGAGTAAGGGTTAGTGAACTGGCTTTAGAGGTGGGGTTTGTAAAGAAACTGGGCAATGTTGCCTGAGATCTAATATGGACATTTTGAAAGTGTCTTTGCAGAACACTTTAAGCTGTTTGCTCTAGTATCATTTACAGAAAAGCCTGTATGAGGGCCAACAGCAGCGGCAGTTATAGCTGTTTCCTTTTTGCATTTTACTGGATAGAAATACATTAACTCCAGGACCATTTGGCCAATAAGAACAAGCCAAGGCAGACACCAGGAATAGAGCATTTTTGATAGCCACAGAGTAACTGTTCTCTTTATCTCTTAGCTGTTTCTGGGACTCCCTCTTTTTTTGGGTAAGTCCTGTAGCAGTTACACCAATGATATGGACATCTGGAGCACCTCAGGGATGCTGTTATATTGACATTATGTAATGTAATAGCTAGACAATCTTTTGGGCGTGCCTGTGAAGTACCTGGTCACATGAGTGGAGAAAAGATAGTGGTGGGATGGAGGAGCAGACAGACATCTCTGATTCAAGCCAACCCCCTGTGGCTTTGATTTTTAAGCACTGGAGTAATTCTCACATGGTGAGGTGTGAAGGGCAGGAACCAGTATAAAGATAATGCCAGAAGGATGACATTATTATGTTTGAGCATTATAGTAACAATAGTCACTTACTGAGCACTTACTACGTAACAGAAAGAGGACATGATTATATACTTTGTTACTCCAAGCAAGACCTTCTTGTACATTTTCCTCTAAGAGGACCTGTTTTACGACCTGCTGAGCCACTTCTTTGAGCCATAATTTCCATTTCTAGGTACATGGCCTAGTAGATATTACCTTGGACTTGGGGCTAGAAGTCCTCATTCTAGTCCTGGCTGTCACTCATCAGTTGTGTGACTTTGGGTAAGCACCTTTCCCTCTCTGGGTCTTATTTGCCTCATGCGTAAGTAAGGAGATTGGATAGAGAATCCACAAAATTCTTGGGTTATTGGCCAAAAGCTTCAGCAGGGCTGTTGGGAACTTTGTCGTGGTGGTAAACACATTGCAGGCAGGGTCACATCAGCTGCAGAATTCATGGGTGAGAACACACATCTTTTGCTTTCTGTCTCTGTCTTTTCAACCCCCTTCCCTCCCTCTACCCCCAGTACATTGGGCACGTGATTTATTCTTTTCACTGCCTCATAAGCACTGCCCTGCAAGTCACTGAAAATCCTGAGTGTGCCTTAGTCCCAACCTGATGGTTTTGATTTTTAAGCACTGGAGTCATTCTCACATGGTGTGGTGTGAGAGGGAGGCACCATTATAAAGATTATGCTAGAAGGATGACATTATTATATGTTTGGGCATTATAGTGATAACAGTCATTTATTGAGCACTTACTATGTATCAGGAATGGTACAAAGGACTTTATTTAAAAAAACACAAATGATAGTTAATATTTACTAATTCTTATTATGTGCCAGTGCCAGCTACTATTATAAATACTTCATGTATATTTTAAATCACTGAATACTCACAAGTACCAATCATGGTAGGTACCATTATTATTGACATTTTACAGAGGATAAAATTGAAGGACAGAGAGGTTAAGTGACTTTTCCAAGGTCACACAGCTAGTAGATAGTAGAGCTTAGCTTAAACCTACATAGTATGACTACAGAGTTCATGCTTTTAACCATTACATAATATAAGGTCTATTGTCAGTTCTTCCAACCCTGTGAAGTATTTAAAATTTAATTATCCTTGTAATTACAGATAAGCAAGCTGAGCCTTAGAGTGGGCAGGTAACTTGCTTTAGGTCACACAGCTAGAGCCACAATTTAAACTCAGGTATGTATGATTTAAGCTCAGATTTCTAATTACTGTATCTTGTCAGCAAATTATCTGATGACAAAACAGCCCCATGAGATAGACCTGTTGGATCTTATCATGCCTGCTGGTCAGATGAAGCTCTGAGAAGTGAACTATCTTGCTTAAGATCCCACAAGTCTGGGTACTTCCTTCTCTAGTCCCTAGTCACTCATTTATAGTTCATCCTATGGCCCCAAAGAATGACCACCTTGGCATCCATATTGAGAGATGAAGCTAAGCATGGAAGTCTTTATAGCAGAGAAAACAGACTGACATCCTCACTCAGGTGTAAGCGACAAATATAAGATCCTTTTCTGAAAGCAGACTTTAGTAAAGGGAGAGGAGGACAATATGAAGACATCAGGTCCCTGGGTGGGAGGAGAAGGCATGATGGACTGCAGAGAGTCTGTGCAGAGGCAAGAGGCTGACGTTGTTGACGTCAAATCTCCAGCTGCACAATTTTAACTAGAAACTGGCTCGGTTGAATGCACACCTTTTCTGCATTGAATCAATTTTCTCTCTGTAAATTTGGGCTTCCTGCAGCGCAGATACATTTCCATCCCAGCCTCATTGCCAAGCGTCCAGTTCCCATCCAGAAAAGTGGGGGAGGGGTTGGTTGTAATCACATCTCGCTGAGGGCTGTAGAGCAGCCCCATTCCAATGCTGAGACAGACGCGCACGTCCTCAGGAGGAGACGCATGGGTGGGGTGGCTGCGGAAACGCAGCAGATGGAGGTTGCTGGCCTCCAGTTGGGGCCTGAGCAGAGAGCTGAGCCCCCTCCATCCCATCTGCCACTCCCACCGCCTTCTCCAGCATTGCCTGGCAGTCCTGTAGCCCTTGGTCCAGGCAGAAGAGTGCTGTGCAATGATGCTCCTAGCAATGGGAGCGAGCGCATGGATTGGGAGGGGGGAAGCGAAGGAGGATAGACGCAATGCAGAGGCGGCTAAGGCAATCCTTTGGGCTCTCAGGCTGAGGCTGGAAGAAGGCAGAACGGAGTGGGTGGGTGGCCTTTCAGGAGCTGGACCACCGGTCAGCAATGGTGCTCTTTCAACCCATTTTTTTTTATAGGGTAGGAGACAGATGGGGGGTGGACAGAACTGTTAATCCCATAGATCTAGGATGATTCAGAATGAGGCAGAGGTCAGGGATCAGGCAAGAGCTGGGGATGTCAGGAATGGGTGAGCTCCATGACTGAGTTATTAGAGCATTTTTCAATCACCATAGAGACCCTGAGGTATTTTGGACTGAAGGGTTGGGAGAGAGGGATATGGATCCTTTATGTTAGGTGGCTGAAAATAAAATAAATGTCTAAGAACTAAATTTGGAATTAAGAAAACGGGGTTTGCCTTCTTGCTGCTGCATAATTTACTCTGTGACCTATGTGAATGGTGTCATGTCCCTGGGCCATCTGTGACCAGGGGGTGCTAGCTGCTCAGCCTCCTTTGTGGGGTTGAGGCAGGGATCACACAAATTGCATCACAAATAGAGATTTGCCTTAACATCACGAACATGGCAAAACCCATACCTTGCTCTTTGTGGAGATCTGTAGAATGACTAATAGTGAGGGCTGAGATCAGAGAAATCTCTCTCCAACTTGGAATTCATCTGTGTCTCTCATGAGGTGTGGCGTGGGAAGTCTTCTACAGGTAATAAAATGCAGGACCAGTGCGAGCTGTCCAAGGTCTCACATTGTGATTGACAGTGACCAGAATCTGCACCTAGGGTTCTTTGTGATAGGTTTGTACCCTCGGGACAATATTGACTGAACTGTTGAACAACAGTGGGCTTTTCTATACTCAGGCAAAAATTTCCTTGCCATTCCTGGCAAAATCAGCCTTTACCCCTGGATGCCTGAATATCATTTACATTTGGAGTCTAAGCAAGTGAATGATTCCCAATGACACTTGATTTTCATCCATAGTTGGCAAACATGATTGACTACAAAATCGGCGGTAGACCAAGGGAAGAGCGGACAACTAGGGAACTGCTGGCCCAACTCCCTCTGTTTATTGTAATATTGGCTTCTGTTTATTCATCACTTACTATGTGTCTGTGTTGTATTGTTTGAGTTTTTTATGTGGATCATCTTGTGTAATTCTGCGAGGTCAGGGCTTTTATATTATTATTTACAGATGATGGCACTGAGTCATAAAGAGGTTAGGTAAGACCCAGGGTCATACAGCTAGAAGTAAAAGAGCCAGAATTTGAGCTGAGATAGGGAGAGATATTGGCTAAGATTATTCAGCAAGTGGCAGAGCTGGGCCTAGAAGCACAATAGTTTAGAGTTGGAAAAAAGAAATGTAGGGTTCCTCAGAATTAATCTTCTCCTTGTATAGATGAAGATGCTGAGGTACACAGAGGTTAAGGCTGCCCCAGGATTCCCCAGTGAGTCTCTGGCAGAACTGGAATGCAATTCAAGTCTACTAATTATCTGCCAATCCCCTTTCTGTTACTTAGGCTTCCTAAGTCCATGTAAGTCCAGATTCAGTGAGTTCATTATTCACTCACCTCTTTAAGAAACTAGAGGGAGAAAAACAACTGACAAATTCTTTCCTCTAAGGACCCATATGAGATAACACTAGAAGTTGGCTTTTAAAAACAGATGAGTTTTTTGGCTAATAATACTAGTTATTATGTGGCCAGAAGCCTACAACCAACTCTATCAATGTGGAATTGCATCAGAGATGCATTGTATAGACCCAGAAACATGCCTAGCGAAAACAAAACAACAGCAGCAGATGCATGCATGAGAAAACAAAAATTTAAGTAGTAAAGGCTGTTATGTCTACCATTCCATTCTATGATGGAATGCTCCATGGTAAACTGAGATGGAAAGATATGGAAGACATGAATGCAGTTGGTCTTAATTTCCATAGTTTCTCTTAGTGTGAACATTTCTCCTCACTGAGCAATATGCCAGTGTTTAAAGATTTGAATGTTAGCCAGGCAAGTGGCGTGCATCTATAGTTCCAGCTACTTCAGAGGCTGAGGCAGGATGATAGATAGAGCCCAGGAATTTGAGGCCGTAGTGTGCTATAATTGCATCTTTGAATAGCCACTGCACCCCAGCCTGGGCAACATAGCAAGATCCCCACCTCTTAAAGAAAAAATAAAATTTTTATATATAGCGTGTTTGATATCTGTACCTATTGCCATCCAGTGTTGGCATAAAAGATTATGTTTGCTATTTTCTACTAATGAGGGATTAATGGGGTTTTCAAATTATTTTTAGTAACTTGAATCAGGCATTCTTTTCACCTTTTGCTCTGACTTTGGGAATTAATTCCATCTCTGAGCATCCCTGAAAGGCTTCCTCTGCCACACAAACATCTCCTGAGCCAGAATGCTGTAGTATCTGAGATTCCACTATCCTATACTTGTTTAAGGCAATTAAGACTCATGTGAAGACAAACCTTAGTAAGTCAATAACATGTTAGCATGGACTGCTTTTCAAAAGAGAAAGAGCTTGAAGCTTAAAAAGATGGGATATAGTACAAGCATATATTGATTATGGGAGATAAATGAGGAAAGGGAGGAGGAATATGGAAGACCAGATTAATGACAGCAAGCTAAAAGAGGAGATGAGAAGATAGAAGACCAAGATCTACATCTCATAATTTCCTTCAGTACAGTCCTACTTATATTTGTTTTTCCTTTTGTCCCTGAATGAGCACCTGTTGTTTGAGTTCAACTTCTTTCTGCTTTGAGAACTGAATTACTCCCTGTTGCAGTGATTCTTAATTTTATTATCTACTCCCTTATGTGTGTAATGAAAACTGTAGAACCTGTTTTGGGAAATGTGCACATGTCTTTGAAGCTTTACCTAGAAACTCAGAGGGTCCTCTGACCCCTAAGGGTAGAAGATCTTGATACAGTCTGGTGAAATGTATAACAGATGTGAAGTAAGGAGGGTTAGGTCCTAGCTCTGGTTTCTACTAATAGTCTATATATTTGGGGAAGTCTCTTCTGTAAGCATAAATTCTTTCATTAATAGAATCAAGGGGGATGACCCAAGATGATTCATTTCATTTCAAACCCTAATCTTCAGAGAAGCCCTGGGAGAAGGAATTGAGACTAGGGGCAGATGAATAGCTTTGCTGGTGGGGCTTCTCACTTTCCATTTTTGAATCTGAGCGCCCTCTGAGCACAGGAATTCTGTTTGGTTAACACTGGAAGTCTGAAGGGCTCAGTGTTATCTGGCTGGTCATTTTAGCTCTTCAAGGAGTGGGAAGGAGTGATCAGGCTTCCCTTTGTGGTTAAGAGACTCTCAGAGCCCTTGAACATACTTGAATATTCATGTGCTTTCTCTTGCCCAGTGCATTGTTCTGTCCCCAGCTGTCCTTTCTTCTGAGTCTGAGCCCCCAGCTCCTTTAGATCAGGCTTTATTACTGCTGCGTGGGACAGCTTGGTTTTGTTTGACTTTTTGAGAAGAATAGTGCCTAGGTTGGAGACAGGAGGCGGGGAGAGACTGAGGAGGGGTACTCTAGCTCAGCTGTGGCCCTTTTGAGAGGTGAAAGGAAGATTTATGATGCCACTTGTCAACTACAAGATGGATGGAGGTGCCCAGACTGTGAACTCCCGTGAAATGAAGGTTATGGTAATAATTAGGGTCCCTGGAGATGTAGCTGTTGGTGGGGTGATCAACTCTCCTAACAGTGATGGTTCCCAAGCCCCCTCCTCTGTCTGTCTCTCCCCTAATGGGCATTCTTTGTTCCTCTGCTGAGTCTGTCACTCTGTTTCAAGGATAACCAACTACTGATTGATTATCTGTGCTCATGAAGGGGAGTGTTACCATGCTGAGAAGAAATTTTTTATGTTAGTGTCTTGGATAAATGAAACAATGGAAAATGCAAAATCAGTTTATTTTTGGCTTCAGAATTTTCATGCTTTGCCTGAACTATTGGGAACAGTCTATATGCACGTGCATGATCACCCTTTACTTTGCCTGCCTTTTATTTCCCCTCGTTTATCTCCCCAGCCTGCAGCTAGAGGACAGAGAGAAGCCCGGAAATGCTCACAAAGAACGTCCCAAAGACAGCTAGATGGGATACACCTCCTGGGAAAAAGTCTGAGCGCAAGAACTCTATCACCAAATACTTTAGGGAAATTCTATATACACATCAGGGCTTTACAGAGTTAAAATGCACACTGCATGTGAAAGAGTTTGGAAAGTCCTGTTATTAAAGAATACCATTTGGTTTAAAGTTTCCCATGCTTTTTTTTTTTATCTCAAAATGCTTTTTTGTTGCATCACATTTACTACCCCCCTGTAGATTTAGTGTTATTCAAAACTTACTTCGGGAAGCTTTGGTATTTATAAGGGGTATTGGCAATGCTTGATGTCCAAGACAACCCAGTCTTCCAAGTGGAGTGGGGTTAGACGTTTTTCTGCCCAGCATTGGTGCAGACTTGATGTGTGACTTTTGCAAAGTTTCCATATCTTATTTTTTAAATAATCCTGGCATATATAGAGTTTATCCCCATTTAGAATGGGCCCTTACTGAAGTGTGGTTATAAATTGAGTATTGTGGTAACGCTTTTGTTTAAAATCTCTTCACTGAGTTATAATTCACATAAAAAACTCACCACACATATATATAGAGTGTACAGTGTGATACGTTCTGGCATATGTATACATCTATAAAACTGTCACTACAGCAAAGCTAATGAACATATCTATTACCCCAAAAGTCTCTTCATGTCCCTTTTTAATCTCTTCCTTCTGCTCTCAGGGCCGCTTCACCCTTTCCTCATCCCCAGGCACTCACTGACCTGCTTTCTGTCACTATGGATTAGTTTGTATTTTCTAGAATTCTGTATAAATGAAATTATAAAGTACAGTATGTACTTTAAAATTTTTTTATTTTTTATTATTATGGAGACATAGTCGTACATATTTATAGGGTACATGTACATTGCTACAAGCATACAATGTATAATGATCAAATCATGGTAGTTGCAGTATCCATTCCCTTAAGCTTTGATCATTTCTTTATATTAAGAACATTTCAATTCTAATCTTTTAGTTGTTTTGAAACATACAATAAATTATTAACCATAGTCACCCTATTGTGCTATGAAACAATAGATCTTATTCCTTCTATCTGTCTTTTTGTACCCATTAGCCAACTCCTCTTTATCCTCCTGTCCCCACTACCCTTCCCAGCTTCTGGTAACCATCATTCTACTGTCTGTCTCCATGAGTTCATTTTTTTTTTTTTTTTGTAGCTCTCACATATAAGTGAGAACATGCAATATTTGTCTTTCTGTGCCTGGCTTATTTCATTTAACATGATGTTCTCTTCCATCCATATTGTAAATGACAGGATTTCATTCTATTTTATGACTGAATAATATTCCACTGTGTCTATATACCACATTTTTTTAATCCATGCATCCATTAATGGGTACTTAGGTTAATTCCATATCTTGGTTGCAATGAACATGGGAGTGTAGATATATCTTCTATATACTGATTTTCTGGGGTATATATCCAGTGGTGGTAGTTTTATTTTTATTTTTAGCTTTTTGAGGAACCTCCATATTCTTCTACAGGGGCTCTACTAATTTGCATTCCTGCAAATGGTTGTACTTTTATTTGGACTGATTTCTTTTAACATGATTATTTGGAGCTTCATTTATGTTGGTATATGTGTCAATAATTCATTGATTCTCATTACTGAGTAGTATCTCATTGCATGGAATTTGTTTATTCATTCACTTCTTAAACATTTAGGTTGTTTCTACTTTTTAGCTATTATAAAACTGGCCTGAATATTTGTGTACTACAGTCTTTGTATGGACATATGCTTTTGTTCTTGGGACTCATCTCACTTGGTCATGATGTATTACTCTTTTTATATATTATTGGACTAAATATGCTAAAAGTTTGTTAAGAATTTTTATATTCATGTTCACAAGGGATATTGGTAGTTTTTCTTCATGTTATTTCTTCATCTGGTTTGGGTATTACGGTAATGCTTGCCTCACAAAATGAGATGGGAAGTATTCTCTTCTATTTAGTTTTCCTAAAGGGTTTGTGTATAATTGGTATTGTTTCTTAAGTGTTTGGTAGAATTTATCATTGAAGCCATTTTGGGCCTGGAGTTTTCGTTGTGGGAACATTTTGAATTATAAGTCCCATTTGTTTAATAGCTACATGGCAATTGAGCTTATCTATTTCTTCCTGAACAAACATTGGTAGCTTGTGTCTCTCAAGGAATTTATCCATTTCATCTAAATGACCTTTGTTTTTGGTATAAAGCTTTTATAATATTCCCCTATTTTCCTTTTAATACTTGCAGAATGACTCAGCAATGATGTCATTTCTTTTACTCATGATTTTGGTAATTTGTGTCTTCTGTCCTTTTCCTTTGATCAGTCTGGCTAAAAGGTAATCAATTTTATTGATCTTTTAAAAGAGCTAGCTTGTAATTTTATTGATTTTCTCTATTGTTTTCTATTTCTTTGATTTCTGCTCTGGTCTTTTTTTTTCTAGTTTCTTATGGTAGAAACTGAGATAATTGATTTTCTCCTTTTCTACTATAGATATTTTGTGCTATATATTTTCCTCTAAATATTGCGTTAGTGGTATCCTATAGATTTTGATATGTTGCGGTTTCAATCTCATTCAGTTAAAATATTCATGATAACTTCCTGTGTGATAGCTAATTTCCTTTTTAATTTTTTCTTTGACTCATGAATCTTTTAAGATGCCATATTAATTACTTTTTAGATATTTAGTTATTTTCTAGTTATCTTTCTGTTATTTATTTCTAATTTAATTCCATTGTTGTCAGAAAACATACCTTATATGACTTGAATCTTTTAAAATCTCTTTCGACTTGTTTTATGGCCCACAACTCTATCTTGAAATGTATTCTCTGTGTACTGAAGAGAACACGTTATTCTGCTGGTTTTGGATATTAATGTCAATTAGATAAAATTGTTTAAGAGTTTCATTCATCTATATTATTACTAAATTTAAGTCTGCTTTTTTGCTTGTTCTATAAATTGTTGTTTAATTTTAGTAAGGGTATGAAACTGTAACTATAATTGTGGATTACTCTTCCTCTTTGCAGTTCTATACATTTCTGCTTTATGTATTTTGAAGATGTATTACTAAGACATGCAAATGTTTCGGATTGTTATTTTCTCTTAGTGAATCTATCCCTTTATTATTTTGAAGTGACCTTATTTATCCCTAATAATATTCTTTGCTTTAGAATATATTTTGTCTGATATTAATATAATGATCCTAGGTTTCTTTTGATTAATGTTAGCATGGTATATCCTAATCCATCCTTTTACGTTTGACTCATTTATGTCTTTATGTTTAAAAAAGTTCCCATTTTTTGGCAATCATGTGTTTTAAAATTTTATTTAACCACTTTATTGAGATATAATTCACATGTCATACAATTTGCCAATTGAAATTTTATAATTCAATGTTTTTTACTATATTCACACGGTTGTGCAACCGACACCACAATCAATTTTAGGACAATTTAATCACCCCCCCAAAAAACCTCATCATATATAGTAGCAGTCACTTTCATTTCACCCTAATGTCTAGCCATGTCCCAGACAACCACTAATCTACTTTCTGTCTGTTATAGTTTGCCTGTTCTGGTCATTTCTTATAAATAGAATCATATAATATGTAGGTTTTTTGTGTGTCTGATTTCTTTTTGCTTTAGCATAATATTTTGAAGATTCTTCCATGTTGTAGGATGTATCAGTACTCCATTCATTTTCATGGTTGAATAATATGCCATTGTATAGATACTTTGTTTATTCATTCATTTGACAGGCATTTATGTTTTATTTTTTGGCTATTATAAGTAATGGTCTTATGAACATTTTTATACATGTTTTTGTGTGGACATATTTTTAATTCTCTTGGGCATATACCTAGGAGTAGAGTTCCTGGGTCATATGATAACTCTATGTTTAACATAGATGAAGAACCAAACTGTTTTCCAAAGTTGCTGCACCATTGTATATTCCCACCAGCGATGTTATAAGGATTATAATTTGTCAACATTTGTTATTGTCTGCCTTTTCTTAGTGTAGTCCTTCTAGTGTGTGTAAAAGTGAGTTCATTTTTGCATGTCCTTTTTAACAGAGAAGGTAGGCCCTCAGAGCTGTCATCAGGGAGACTACAGGGTCTAAGTAGAATTTTGACTTTTATTTTCTTTAAAGAACAAATCACATTCCTGTTACTTCTCCTTCATTTTAAAGTGAGGGCATTATATTAACTTTGTAAAAACAGTTTTTTTTTTGCAGTACAATTTACGTGCTACACAATTGATTTATTTAAAGTGTATAGTCAGTGGTTTTTAGTATATTCACAGAGTTGTGTATCAGAGTTGTGCATCCCTCATAGCAATTCTCGAGTATTCTTCTTACCTCAAGAGGAAACCCTATAACCTTTAACCATCATCCTTCAAATCCCCCTTCCTCACATCCCTAGGTAATTGCTGATCTACTTTCTATCTCTATAGATTTGCCTGTTCCGGATGTTTCATGTAACTTTACAAAATGCTTATTGTTTTTCCTGTGGGAATGTAAAGTTTTCTTTTTAAAATAAATTTATTAAAACCAAAATTTAGTAAGCTGAAACAATATTAAGTAAAAATAATAAAGGTGATATGTATAGAAAAGGTCAAAATTGCTACGGTGATTGCTGGTGGACTACCACAAGTAGAGGAGATACCCTTGTGGTCAAATGCAAACGGCGAGCATTTGGGAAATGGTGGCTGATAGATTTCCTTGTTCTAGACTGATCTAGAAAACCACTTCATCTTAGGACTAGAACAGAGGCAGCCTTGAGTGTCTACTAGGCCCACAGATTTCTACTATCTTTATTTCATTTTTTTTCACTTTTATGGGACACATGTACAGGTTTGTTATATAGATAAACTGCGTGTCACAGGGTTTTGGGGTACAGATAATTTCATCACCTGGGTGATAAGCACAGTACCCATTAGCTATTTTTAAAGAGTTTCTTATCAGCAGCATATAGTCAGGTCTTGCTTTGTGTGTATGTGTGTGTGTGTGTGTGTGTGTGTGTGTGTGTGTGTGAGACAGAGTCTCGCTGTATTGCCAGGCTGGAGTGCAGTGGCACAATCTTGGCTCACTGCAACCTCTGCTTCCTGGGTTCAAATGATTCCCCTGCCTCAGCCTCCCAAGTAGCTGGGACTACAGGCACGTGCCACCACGCCCAGCTAATTTTTGTATTTTTAGTAGAGATGGGGTTTCACCATGTTGGCCAGGATGGTCTCGATCTCTTGACCTTGTGAGATCCGCCCACCTTGGCCTCCCAAAGTGTTGGGATTACAGGCGTGAGCCTGCGCCTGGCCAGGTCTTGCTTTTTTATCCAATCTGACAATCTCTGCTGTTTAATTGGGTATTATGACTATTCCCACTTAATATGATTAATATGTTTAGATTTAAATCTACTTTCATACTATTTGGTTTTTGTTCCTTTTTTCTTTACTTCCTTTATTCAGACAGAGTATTTGATTTTTATTTCTCCTGTTATTTGTTCTCCTTTCCCTTTTGGTCTTGTCTTCTTTTGGGTTAATTATTTCTTATATTTTCATTGGTTTATCAGCCATAACTCTCTCTCTCTTTTACTTGCTTTAAGCATTATAGTATATGTCTTTAACTTATCAAAGTCTACCTTAAAGTAAAATTATGTTACTTCACCTATGGCAAAAGAAACAATAGTATACTTCCATTTCTCCCTTCCCAGCCTGTGTGCTAATGTCATGTATTTTACTTTCCCATATGTTAAAAAGCCCACAATTATTTTAGTTTGATAACCCAATTATCTTTTAAAGAGATTTAACTATTAAGAACAATATCTCATATATTTACCCACACAATCACCATTTCCAGTGCTCTTTATTCTTCTGTATAGATCCATATTTTCATTTGCTATTGTTCTGCCTCAAGGACTTTAACATGTCTTGCAGGAAAGGTCTGTTGATAATAATTTCTTTGAGGTTTTGTATATCTGGAAAACACTTTATTTCATCTTATTTATTTTTAGACAGAGTCTTGCTCTGTCACCCAGGCTGGTGTACAGTGTTGCGATCTAAGCTCACTGTAACCTCTGCCTCTTGGGTTCAAGCAATTCTTGTGCCTCAGCCACCCAAGTAGTTGGGCTTACAGGTGTGCACCACCACATGTGGCTAATTTTTGTATTTTCGGTAGAGACAAGGTTTTTGCCATATTGGCAAGGCTGGTCTCCAACTCCTGGCCTCAAGTGATCCACTTGCCTTGATCTCCCAAAGTGCTGGGATTACAGGCATGAGCCACTGTGCCTGGCCTCATCTTTAGTTTTAAAAGATATTTTTGCTAGGCATAAAATTCTAGATTAACTTTGTTTTCATCACTTTAAATTTGTTGTTCTATTGTTGCCTTGCTTGTTGTATTTTGATGAAAAATTTCCTGTCATCCATAGTTTTGTTTCCATGTATGTTACAGATATTTGTGTGTGCGTATATATATGTATATACATATATAGAGTATATATACATATATATACGCACATGTATATATACACAATGTGTAGTATATATAGTATATATACACATATATACACATGTATATATACACACAGTATATATACATAACTATATATAGTTATACACATACACATGAGTATATGTATATATACATTTGTGTGTATATATATATTTTTTTCTTTGGCTGTTTTTGAGCAATTTAATTATGATATACCTTAGTGTAGTTTTCTTAATGTTTCCTATGCCTGGAATTTGTTGAGTTTCTTGTATCTATAGGTGTGGTGTTATGGATTAAATTATGTACTCCCCAAATTGACATGTTGAAGTCTTAACTGTTCGTATTCAGAAGGTGACCTTATTTGGAAATAAGGTTGTTGTAAGTGTAATTAGTTAAGATGAGTTAATAGGCTGAGCCCTATTTCAATCTGACTGATGTGCTGATAAAGGAGGAACTTTGGGTACAGATATTTACACAGGGAAAATGCATGTGAAGATGAAGGCAGAGATTGGAGTGGTGCTTCTATATGCTGAAAAACACCAATCATGGCTAACAAACATCAGAATCTAAGGTAGAAGCATGTAAGAGATTCTTCCTCAAAGCCTTCAAAAGGAACCACCCTACCAACATCTTGATTTCAGACTTCTGGCCTCCATAATTGTGAGATAATCCATTTCTATTTTTTAAGCCACCCAATTTGTGGTACTTTGTTATGGCAGTCCCTGCAAACTGATATAGTGGGCTTATAGTTTTCATAAAATATAGATATATTTGGACCATTAAAACAAATTTTTTCCTGCCTCCCTCACCCACACTTTCAGGGATCCCTCAGTACAGAGATGTTAGATCACCTCAAGCCTTGTTTTGTTTTTGAATCTATTTTCTGTTTCATTTTGGGTAGTTTCTATTGATATACAAGTTGATAATATTTTCCTCTGTAATGTCTAATCTGCAACGAATCACATTCAGTATATTTTTTATCTCAAGTATTGTCGTTTTCACATCTAGAAGTTTGATTTTGGTCTTAAAAATTTCCTTCCATGTCACTAAGATTAACATTTTAAATCTTTCCTCTACTTTTGTGTATATATAGAGTATATGTTATAATGTTTTGCTGTTTTAGTCTGCTAATTCATGTGAATTCTGGGTCAATTTTAATTGGTTGATTTTTCTCCTCATTATAGGAGGAGATGGTTATATGTGTTCCTGCTTACTTTCATGCCTGGTAATTTTTTACTGGATGACAGATACTGTGAGTTTTACTTTGTTAGGTGCTGAATATTTTGTTTCCCTATAAATATTCTTGAGCCTTTTTTCTGGAAGAGAGTTAGTTAACTTGGAAACAGTTTTATTCTTTCAGGTCTTGCTTTTAAGTTTAAGTTGCTAGCTGAGACCAGAGCAATTTTTATTCTAGGGCATATTATTCTCCACTACTGAAGCAGGTCCTTTCTGAGTTATTTATTCAACATCCTATAATTTATGAGGTTTCTTGGTGTGGGTGGTAGCAATAGGCTTTATTCCCAGCCCTCTGTGAGCATTCTGTATTGCTCCCTTTAATCCTTTCATGTGGTTTCCTGGCCTTCAGTTTTTTTATCCACGCACATGCTAACCAGTACTGTGCTGAATACTTGAGGCGGATCATCTCCAGATCTCTGGAATTCCCTCTTTAGCTCTCCCCTTTACAATTCTCTGCTCTATGAACTCTAGGCACCTTGGTTTGCCCAATCTCTTAGTCTCCAGTCAGGGAACCCACTGGGCTCTGCGTGGATTGCCTTTGGCATGGTTTAAAAGTTTTTCAAGGCAGAAAGAGCAATCATGGGGCTCATCTTGTTTGTTTCCCATCTCTCAGGATCATTTTCCTCAGTTGCCTAATGTCTTGGAAACCATTCCTTACATGTATTTTGTCTAGGGTTTTAGTTTCGGTGGGAGAGTAAATCTAGTCCCTATTAATCCATCTTGGGTGAAAGAAGAAATTGATATAACAGTTTTCAAAAAGTAATAATCATAACTTACATGATTGCCATGGTCTTGGACCTTGTCACTGCACCAAACTCATAAGAGAAACTATTCTTTAAAAAAAGATTGCGGTAATTCTGGATTAAAAGATTAAAGATCTACTGATGGCACATTAATATTGAAAAGGGCACCACAGATCTTGGATTTTATAACTGTAATAAGAATAGCCAATGTGTTTGGTGGTTTCAGCATGAGATCTAAGTGAATAAGATTATGAATTAAAGTCTTATATGGCATATTTGCTTTTCCCTCTCTGTGAAAGTGGACTGACTATACCCCTGACTCTACCTGGCTGTCTTATAAGGGCATGCAATTGCGCAGATTAGGGTGAGCCGGTGTGGTGTATCAGAAAAAGAAGAAATCAAAGAATTGTGAATCAGAAGACAAGATTTTGAGTCCCAACTCTCCTACTTATTAACTCTATGACATTAGATAAGTCTTTAGCAATTGCTGAATTGTTTGCTTATCTGTGCAATGGAAACACCAACCTCAGCTCTGTTTCTCAGTTGATATGAGCATCCTGTGAGACAAAGGATGTGAAAGTGATTTGTTTGCTGCAAACCACTAGGGTATATGGTTATTAAAAATCAGAAACCTAAGTACCATCTCTTTGTATGATAAAGCTCAAAGGCCTGGTCTGCTGCATTGCGTGTAACCCACACAAATCATCTTTGAGTCCCTCCACTGTATTCAGCAGGTGCTTTGCACACAGTATTATTTCTTTAGTGAAGGATCAGAGAGACTTATTTGCATAGTCCAGTGCTATATAAGCGTAGAGATTTCAGAACCACTCACAGCAGAATAACTGTGTATCGTACTCACCCTCTACCTCCACTCTGAGTAAAGACATTTGTTACATGCTAGAGTTGGAGAAATTTTAGAAAGGAAATTACAAACTTAGCAGTCTTTAGGCTACATATTCATCATTATTTTAAAACATTTTTGGTTAATGCAGTATTTTAAAATATTTGTAGCAGTTGCTAACATTTCTAAATTGGGAGATTCCATACAAAAATACAGATTTCCAGCTTCTCTTGTGAGAACAAAACAAACAGAACTGAAAACACTGCTGGCAGTAAGAAGCAGCTGCCCCTTTTGAATAGGGTAGGCAGGGCCGGGCGCAGTGGCTCATGCCTGTAATCCCAGCACTTTGGGAGGCCGAGGTGGGTGGATCACGAGGTCAGGAGATCGAGACCATCCTGGCTAACACGGTGAAACCCCATCTCTACTAAAAATACAAAAAAAATTAGCCAGAAGTGGTGGCGGGCACCTGCAGTCCCAGGTACTCGGGAGGCTGAGGCAGGAGAATGGCAAGAACCCGGAAGGCAGAGCTTGCAGTGAGCTGAGGTCGCTCCACTGCACTCCAGCCTGGGTGACAGAGCAAGACTCTGTCTCAAAAAAAAAAAAAAAAAAAAAAAAGAAAGAAAGAATAGGGTAGGCAGGGATTCTTTAGTTTGCCTCAGTCTTCAGTTTGTTTTGGCCAACACTGAGGGTAAGTGGCATATCAATTGCATATGCTGCTGTTATTAATTTTGTAGTAGAATTAAAATTAAAATCATAAGTATGTTTCTTTATCAAAGTGGGAAAATAAAAGATGAACTGAAAGGGCTTTATTTTTCATTAAAAGTGAGAGAACATGTGTTTGTGGAAATGAATACTGAATACTTGTGTTAAAAATATAGTTTAAGATGCCATTGCAATAAGACTCAGACCATTTTATCCAGGTGTACTACCTGGGTATTTGAATTTAAGCCATGTACTGTAGAGATTATCTATAGTCCTATTTTTGTATTCTACAAAGGGAGAAACTGTAGTTAAAGGTCTACAAAGAGTTGAGATTAGGAATCAGATGTGGACTCTTAAAAATTTAAATATATTTAATATTTGTAGAATATTATAGTTTCATATTTGGAGTATAAACGTTTTTTAGCAGTAGTAGCACCTCTCCCTGTTGAAGGGAACTCAGAGTGGTATAAGAGTTGGTAATGAATACAGGAATAGAAACTATGTTTTTTCACCAAGGACTAATACCAGTGCTCCTTGCTGGTTTATACCTCTACGCAGGCAGTGTCTCAGTGACTTTAAGTTACTGTACTTTGTTTGAAGTGCTGGACAATGTGCTCAGTGCTGTGGAAGTTTAAATGTGGATGAACATTTTGCAGTGGAAGAGAATAAGACTTTAGGTCACAGTAGTACAACTCAAAGCAAATTTATACCCAGTAAAGCTATCCTTTGGGTATACATATAAACAATCTCATTATCTCAAGTATGCAGGAATGACAAAAATCAAGATTTGTTAGCACTCGCTGGAAAAAATGTCTAGACTATGAAGTGATGAATCCACATAAATAAAATGGCTATAGAAGAGCTCTGGTTACTGGGCAGGTGGTGAGCATAAATATAGAATGAAGATTAACTGTGAACATGGTGATTACAAATTAGAACAGAAATGTTATATACTTGGTAATGTGAAAATCACAAAGTTAAAAAGAACATGAATGTGGAGGAGAGAATAAAGTATAAGAGTGTGAATTCTGACATTTTAATCATAGAGACTCAAATGACATTATCCAAAATGAAAACATGATAGTAAAGAAAAAATGACCCTAGCTTCTTTTTTTTTTTTTTTTTGAGACGGAGTCTCGCTCTTTTGCCCGGGCCGGACTGCAGTGGCGCTGTCTCGGCTCACTGCAAGCTCCGCCTCTTGGGTTCACGCCATTCTCCTGCCTCAGCCTCCCGAGTAGCTGGGATTATAGGTGCCCGCCACCGCGCCTGGCTAATTTTTTTTTTTGTATTTTTAGTAGACACGAGGTTTCATCGTGTTAGCCAGGATGGTCTCCATCTCCTGACCTCGTGATCCACCTGCCTCGGCCTCCCAAAGTGCTGGGATTACAGGCGTGAGCCACCGCGCCCGGCCATGACCCTAGCTTCTTAATGATCTTCCATCCTTTCCATTTTAATAGAGATATTTTAAGAGATAACATTTCATAAGTAAAAAACCTGTTTCCTATAGTCTAATGGGTCTTTTTATTTGCCTAATATTTTTCTGTTAAATTCACATACAATTACATTTATTACATTTAATTTGAAGGTATATCTATATTATAATAATTTTAATTATGTTATACACATACATATGCACACATGTGAAGTCATAAACACAGAAATATCTGGAATTATGCTCATTTGAGATTAATGATAATATATTGGAATATGGATTTTGGGTGACTATTTTTCTTCTCAAATTTGTACTTACTGTATACCTTAAAATTTTCATTTTTTTTGGTAAAAATAATAAAATTATTTCTTTAAATCACAAAGAGAATCAGAGTATGTATTTTTTTCCGTTATTATTTTTATCTTTTTTTTACACATTTTGAATCTTATCAAATATATGTAAACTCTTATTTATTGCACCATTATTCCATGCATTCTTCAATTGTATTTATGTTGATATCACAACAATTTTCAAGTTAATATTCTTTTTATATACCATAATTTATTTATTTGGGAGCATTTATATTGCTTATGAAACTATGTTGTTATTAATACATATAAAATATGTAACAAACATATTTACTTACACCTCAAATTTTTTTAAAATTATGCTCTCAGTTCTGGGATACATGTGCAGAACATGCAGGTTTGTTACATAGGCATACATGTGCCATGGTGGTTTGCAGTACCCATCAACCCATCATCTGCATCAGGTATTTCTGCGAATACTATCCCTCCCCTAGTCTCCCACCCCCTGACAGGCCCCAGTGTGTGATGTTCCCCTCCCTGTGTCCATGTGTTCTCATTGTTCAGCTCCCACTTATGAGTGAGAACGTGGTGTTTGGTTTTCTGTTCCTGTGTTAGTTTGCTGAGAATGATGGTTTCCAGCTTCTTCCATGTCCCTGCAAAGGACATGAACTCATCCTACTTTATGGCTGCATTGTATTCCATGGTGTATATGTGCCACATTTTCTTTATCCAGTCTATCATTGATGGATATTTGGGTTGGTTCCAAGTCTTTGCTATTGTGAACAGTGCTGAAATAAACATATGTGTGCATGTGTCTGTATAGTAGAATGATTTATAATCCTTTGGGGTATATCCCCAGTAATGGGATTGCTGGGTCAAATGGTATTTCTGGTTCTAGATCCTTGAGGAGTTGCCACACTGTCTTCCACAATGGTTGAATTAATTTACACTCCCACTGACAGTGTAAAAGCTTTCCTATTTCTCCACATCCTCTCCAGCATCTGTTGTTTCCTGACTTTTTAATGATCGCCATTCTAACTGGTGTGAGATGGTATCTCATTGTAGTTTTGATTTGCATTTCTCTAATGACCAGTGATGATGAGCATTTTTTCATGTTTTTTGGCCACATAAATGTCTTCTTTTGAGGATTGTCTGTTCATATCTTTTGCCCACATTTTGATGGCAAAATGTTTGTTTTTTTCTTGTAAATTTGTTTAAGTTTCTTGTAGATTCTGGATATTAGCCCTTTGTCAGATGGATAGATGGGAAAAATTTTCTCCCATTCCATAGGTTGCCTGTTCACTCTGATGATAGTTTCTTTTGCTGTGCAGAAGCTCTTTAGTTTAAGTAGAGCCCATTTGTCAATTTTGGCTTTTGTTGCCATTGCTTTTGGTGTTTTAGTCATGAAGTCTTTGCCCATGCCTATGTCCTGAATGGTATTGCCTAGATTTTCTTCTAGGGTTTTTATGGTTTTAGGTCTTAAGTCTTTAATCTATCTTTAGTTGATTTTTGTATAAGGTGTAAGGAAGGGGTCCGGTTTCAGTTTTCTGCATATGGCTAGCCAGTTTTCCCAACACCATTTATTAAATAGGGAATCCTTTTCCCATTGTTTGTTTTTCTCAGGTTTCTCAAAGATTAGATGGTTGTAGATGTGTGGCATCATTTCTGAGGCCTCTGTTCTGTTCCATTGGTCTATATATCTGTTTCGGTACAAGTACCATGTTGTTTTTGTTACTGTAGCCTTGTAGTATAGTTTGAAGTCAGGCAGTGTGATGCCTCCAGCTTTGTTCTTTTTGCTCAGGAGTATTTTGGCTATGTGGGCTCTTTGGGTTCCATATGAAATTTAAAGTATTTTTTTCTAGTTCTGTGAAGAAAGTCAATGGTAGCTTGATGGAGATAGCATTGAATCTATAAATTACTTTGGGTAGTATGGCCATTTTCATGATATTGATTCTTCCTATCCAAGAGCATGGAATGTTTTTTCCATTTGTTTGTGTCCTCTCTTATTTCTTTGAGCAGTGGTTTATAGTTCTCCTTGAAGAGGTCCTTCACATACTGTGTAAGTTGTATTCCTAGGCATTTTATTTTCTTAGTAGCTATTGTGAATGGGAATTCACTCATGATTTGGCTCTCTGTTTGTCTATTATTGGTGTATAGGAATGCTTGTGATTTTTGCTCATTGATTTTGTATCCTGAGACTTTGCTGAAGTTACCAGCTTAAGGAGATTTTGGGCTGAGACAATGGGGTTTTCTAAATATACAATCATGTCATATACAAGCAGACAATTTGACTTCCTGTCTTCCTATTTGAATACCCTTTATTTCTTTCTCTTGCCTAATTGCTGTGGCCAGAACTTCCAATACTATGTTGAATATGAGTGGTGAGAGAGGGCATTCTTGTCTTGGGCCAGTTTTCAAAGGGAATGCTTTCAGCTTTTGCTAGTTCAGTATGACATTGGCTGTGGGTTTGTCATAAATAGCTCTTATTATTTTGAGATATGTTCCATCAATCTCTCGTTTATTCAGACTTTTTAGCATGAAGGAGTGTTGAAATTTATGAAAGGCCTTTTCTGCATCTATTGAGATAATCATGTGGTTTTTATCATTGGTTCTGTTTATGTGATGGATTACGTTTATTGATTTGTATATGTTGAACCAGAATTGCACCCCAGGGCTGAAGTTGACTTGATTGTGGTGGATAAGCTTTTTGATGTGCTGCTAGATTTTGTTTGCCAGTATTTTATTGAGGATTTTTGCATCAATATTCATCAGGGATATTGGCCTGAAATTTTCCTTTTTTGTTGTGTTTCTGCCAGATTTTGGTATTAGGATGATTCTGGCCTCATAAAATGAGTTAGGGAGGATTCCCTCTTTTTCTTTTGTTTGGAATAGTTTCAGAATGAATGGTACCAGCTCCTCTTTGTACCTCTGATAGAATTCAGCTGTGAATCCATCTGGTCTTGGGCTTATTTTGGTTGGTAGGCAATAGCCTGGTACTGGGAGGCAAGGTAGGTACTGTCTCAATTTCAGAACTCGTTATTGGTCTATTCAGGGATTCGACTTCTTCCTGGTTTGGACTTGGGAGGGTGTGTGTGTCCAGGAATTTATCAATTTCTTCTAGATTTTCTACTTTATTTGCATAGAGGTGTTTATAGTATTCTCTGATGTTAGTTTGTATTTGTATGGGATCAGTGGTGATATCCCCTGTATCATTTTTTATTGCTTCTTTTTGATTCTTCTCTCCTTCTTTATTGTTCTGGCTAGTGGTCTATCTATTTTGTAATCTTAAAAAAAAACAGCTCCTGGACTCATTGATTTTTTTGAAGGGTTTTTCATGTCTCTGTCTTCTTCAGTTCTGCTCTGATCTTAGTTATTTCTTGTCTTCTACTAGCTTTTGAATTTGTTTGCTCTTGCTTCTCTAGTTCTTTTAATTGTGCTGTTTGGATGTCAATTTTAGATCTTTTCTGCTTTCTCCTGTTGGCATTTAGTGCTACAAATTTCCCTCTACCCACTGCTTCAAATGTGTACCAGAGATTCTGGTACATTGTATCTTCATTCTCATTGGTTTCAAAGAACATCTTTATTTCTGCCTTAATTTCGTTATTTACCCAGTAGTCATTCAGGAGCAGGTTGTTCAGTTTCCATGTAGTTGTGCAGTTTTGAGTGAGTCCTCTTAATTCTGAGTTCTAATTTGATTGCTCTGTGGTCTGAGAGACTGTTTGTTATGAATTTCTGTTCTTTTGCATTTGCTGAGGAGTGTTTTACTTGCAATTATGTGGTCAATTTTTGAATAAGTGTGATGTGGTGCTGAGAAGAACATATATTGTGTTGATTTGGAGTGGAGAGTTCTGTAGATGTCTATTACGTCCGCTTGGTCCAGAGCTGAGTTCAAGTCCTGAAGATCCGTGTTAATTTTCTGTCTCGTTGATCTTTCTAATATTGACAGTGGGGTGTTAAAGTCTCCCACTATTGTGTGGGAGTCTAAGTCTGTTTGTAGGTCTCTAAGAACTTGCTTTATGAATCTGGGTGCTCCTGTATTGGGTGCATATATATTTAGGATAGTTAGCTCTTCTTGTTGCATTGATCCCTTTACCATTATGGAATGCCCTTCTTTGTCTTTTTTGATCTTTGTTGGTTTAAAGTCTGTTTTATCAGAGACTAGGATTGCAACCCCTGATTTTTTTGCTTTTCATTTGCTTGGTAAATATTCCTCCATCCCTTTATTTTGAGTCTATGTGTGTCTTTGCACATGAGATGGGTCTCCTGAATACAGCACACTGATAGGTCTTGACTCTTTATCCAGTTTGCCAGTCTGTGTTCTTTAACTGGGGGCATTTATCCCATTTACATTTAAGGTTAATACTGTTATGTGTGAATTTGATCCTGTCATTATGATGCTAAGTGGTTATTTGGCCCATTAGTTGATGCAGTTTCTTCATAGTATTGATGGTCTTTACAATTTGGTATGTTTTTGCGGTGGCTGGTAGTGGCTGTTCCTTTCCATGTTTAGTGCTTCCTTCAGGAGCTCTTGTAAGGTAGGCCTAGTGGTGACAAAAATCTCTCAGCATTTGCTTATCTGTAAAGGATTTTATTTCTCCTTCACTTATGAAGCTTAATTTGGCTGCATACGAAATTCTGGGATGAAAATTTTTTTCTTTAAAAATGTTGAATATTGGCCCCCACTGTCTTCTGGCTTGTAGAGTTTCTGCTGAGAGATCCGCTGTTAATCTGATGGGCTTCCCTTTGTGGGCAACCTGACCTTTCTCTCTGGCTGCCCTTAACATTTTTTTCCTTCATTTCAGCCTTGGTGAATTTGACAATTATGTGTCTTGGGGTTGCTGTTCTCAAGGAGTATTTTTGTGGTGTTCTCTGTATTTCCTGAATTTGAATGTTTGCCTGTATTGCTAGGTTGGAGAAGTTCTCCTGGATAATATCCTGAAGTGTGTTTTCCAACTTGGTTCTATTCTCTCTGTCACTTTCAGGTACACCCATCAATTGTAGGTTTGGTCTTTTCACATAGTCCCATATTTCTTGAGGGCTTTGTTTGTTCCTTTTCATTCTTTTTTCTCTTATCTTGTTTTCACGCTGTATTTCATTAAGTTAATCTTCAATCTCTGATATCCTTTTTTCTTCTTGACTGATTTGGCTGTTGATATTTGTGTATGTTTCACGATGTTCTTGTGCTGTGTTTTTGAGCTCCATCAGGTCATTTATATTCTTCTCTAAACTGGTTATTCGAGTTAGCAATTTCTTTAACCTCCCCACCCTTTTTTTTTTTTGAGATGGAGTCTCACTCTGTCACTCAGGCTGGAGTGCAATGGTGTGATCTCGGCTCACTTCAACCTTTGCCTCCCAGGTTCAAGTGATTCTCCTGCCTCAGCCTCCCAAGTAGCTGGGATTACTCGTGCGTGCCACCACACCTGGCTAATTTTTGTATTTTTACTAGAGACAGGGTCTTCCTATGTTGGTCAGGCTGATCTTGAACTCCTGACCTCGTGATCTGCCCGCCTGGCCTCCCAAAGTGCTGGGATTATAGGCATGAGCCACTGTGCTCGGCCTCTTCTAACCTTTTTTCATAGTTCTTAGCTTCCTTGCATTGGGTTAGAACATGCTTATTTAGCTTGGAGGAGTTTGTTATTACCCACTTTCCAAAGCCTCCTTCTGTCAATTCATCAAACTCATTCTCTATCTAGTTTTGTTTCCTTGCTGGCGAGGAGTTGTGATCCTTTGGAGGAGAAGAGGTGTTGTGGTTTTTGGAAATTTCAGCCGTTTTACGCTGGTTTTTCCTCATCTTCATGGATTAATCTACCTTTGGTTTTTGATGTTGGTGACCTTCTGGTGGGGTTTCTGTGTGGATGTCCTTTTTGTTGATGTTGATGCTCTTCCTTTCTGTTTTTTTTTTCTAACAGTCAGGCCCCTCCTCTGTAGGTCTGCTGGAGTTTGCTGGAGGTCCACTCCAGACCCTGTTTACCTGGGTATCACCAGCAGAGGCTGCAGAACAGCAAAGATTGCTGCTTGTTCCTTCCTCTGGAAGCTTCATCCCAGAGGGGCACCCACCAGATGCCAGCCGGAGCTCTCCTGTGTGAGGTGTCTGTCCAACCCTGCTGGGATGTGTCTCCCAGTCAGGAGGCACAGAGGTCGGGGACCCACTTGAGGAGGCAGTCTGTCCCTTAGCAGAGCTTGAGCACTGTGCTCGGAGATCTGCTGCTTTTTTCGGAGCCAGCAGGCAGGAACGTTTAAGTCTGCTGAAGCTGCACCCACAGCCACCTCTTCCCCTAGGTGCTCTGTCCCTAGAAGATGGGAGTTTTATCTGTAAGCCCCTGACTGGGGCTGCTGCCTTTCTTTCAGAGATACCCTGCCCAGAGAGGAGGAATCTAGAGAGGCAGTCTGGCTACAGCAGCTTTGCTGAGCTGCACTGGGCTCCACCCAGTTTGAACTTCCTGGTGGCTTTGTTTACACTGTGAGGGGAAACCACCTACTCAAGCCTCAGTAATGGCGGATGTCCTTCTCCCTACCAAGCTCAAGTGTCCCAGGTCGACTTCAGACTTCTATGCTCACAGCGAGATTTTCACGCTAGTGGATCTTAGCTTGCTAGTCTCCGTGTGGTTGTGATCTGCTAAGCTGGACCACTTGGCTCCCTGGCGTCAGCCCTTTTTTCAGGGGAGTGAACAGTTTTGTCTTGCTGGCATTCCAGGCACCCCTGAGGTATGAAAAAAACCTCCTGCAGCTAGCTTGGTGTCTGCCCAAATGGCCACCCAGTTTTGTGCTTGAAACCCAGGGCCCTGGTAGTGTAGGCACCTGAGAGAATCCCCTGGTCTGTGGGTTGCAAAGACCATGGGAAAAGCATAGTATCTGGGCCAGAGTGCACCATTCCTCACAGCACAGTCCCTCATGGCTTTTCTTGGCTAGGGGAGGGAGTTCCCTGACCCCTTGTACTTCCAAGGTGAGGTGACACCCCACCCTGCTTTGGCTCACCCTCTGTGGGCTGCACCCACTGTCTAACCAGTCCCAATGAGATGAGCCAGGTACCTCAGTTAGAAATGCAGAAATCACCCACCTTTTGGGTTGATCTTGCTGGGTGCTGCAGACCAGAGCTGTTCCTATTGGGCGATTTTGCTAGCCACCATGCCTCTATTTTTTAATACAAATTTCTGGAAGAGAATTTATTGTGTCAAAGGCATGAAGATACTTAAAGTTTTTGAAATATATTACTAGATTGTCCATAATGGTAATATGTAGGGAGGGCCTGGAAATAGAGATAACAGCTCTTTGTGCAGAAGCAAAATCAGGTGAGCAATACAGTGGGAGTTAAAAAGAATAGGACTTACTTGGGGATCAATTCTATATGCCTAATTATATTTTTTGGGAAATAAAATTTTGATAGCAGAATAGAGTCATGTATTCCTAAGGGACAGGTCAATGATATCTTGGCAGCCCCTAGGAGCAAGTCAAATAGTACATAACCTTTTAAATTTTTTAAAAATTGACATACTAATTGTACAAATTCATGGGGTACATAATGATGTAATTAGCATATTTATTATTGCAAACATTTATCATTTATTTGTGATGAGAACATTCAATATCCTCCTTCTAGCTATGTGAAATTATATGTTATTGTTAACTGTGGTCCGCTTACAGTGGTATAGAACACTAGATCTTACTCCTGTTGTCTAGCTGTAATTGTGCATACTTTACCAAATCTTCCCTTTTCTCTCCCTTCTCCTTACCCCTTCTAGCCTCTAGTGTCCTCTGTTATAATTTTAACTTCTATAATATCAACATTTTTCAGCTTCTACATATGAGTTTGAACATGGGGTGTTTAACTTTTTGTTCCTTGCTTATTTTACTTAATGTCTTCCAGTTAGATCCATGTTTCTGTGAATGACAGGATTTCATTTTTTTCATGGTGGAATAGTATTCCACTATACATATCATGTTTCTTTACCCATTCATCTGTTGTTGGACACTTAGGTTGATTCCATATCTTGGCTAATGTGAATAGTGCAGCAATAAACATGGGGTTATGGATGTCTCTTTGATATCATTTCCTTTCCTTTGGATAGATTCCCAGTAGTGGGATTGCTGGGTCTTACAGTTCTATTTGTAGTTTTTTGAGGATCCTCTGTACTACACTGCACTGTGGCAGAACTCTTCTACCATCAGAGTAGAAGAGTTCTTTTTTCTCTGCATCCTTACCAGCTATTTTTTTTTTTTTGAGGCAAAGTCTCGCTGTGTCACCCAGGGGGGAGTGCAGTGGTGAGATCTCAGCTCACCGCAACCTCCACCTCCTGAGTTCAAGCATTTCTCCCACCTCAGCCTCCCAAGTAGCTGGGAATACAAGCACCTGCCACCATGCCCAGCTAATTTTTGTATTTTTAGTAGAGATGGGGTTTCACCATGTTGTTCAGGCTGGTCTCGAACTTCTGACAGGTGATCTGCCCACCTTGGCCTCCCAAAGTGCTGGGATTACAGGCATGAGCCCCTGTGCCCAGCCATTTTTTTTTTCCTTTCAGTAGTTCGAATATATCACCTGTTCTCTACTGGCCTTTTAAGTTTCTGCTGAGAACTCTGCTGTTAGTCCAATGGAGATTTTCTTGTATGTGACTTGATGCTTTTCTATTGCTGTTTTTACAGTTCTTCATTTTTGACTTTTGACAATTTGACTCTAATGTGCCTCAGAGAGAATCATTTTGGGTTGAATTTGTTTGGAGTTCTTTGAGCTTCCTGGATCTCGATGTCCATCTCTCGCCCAAGACTTGGTAAGTTTTCTGCTATTATTGTTTATTTGCTTTTAACCTGAATGAAGTTATTCAGTCAGTCAACAAGTGTATATTAAATTCAATTGCCTCATAACGTTGTGAACCTTGCTGTAATATCTTTTGACTTTGGATGGTATATTGGTCCTAATAGGCTCAGACTTTACATTCATGTGTTCATTGACTGGATTTAATTTTATATTAGTTTTTTGACTTTTCCCCAGGAAGGACTTGCAAGATTTGTACTTCCTGAGCTCTTTCATGTTAAAAAATTTTACCTTTGTACTTGAAAGACAGTTTGGTAGGATATAATGTTATTTAGTCATATTTTGTTTCTCTTAGAACTTTGCACATATATCCCTTTATTCTCTTTTGATAATGGATATTGCTGAGGAGAATTATTAGGCCAGCTTTATTTTTGCCTTACATAGAAAAAGATAGAAAATATATGTATTGTATAATGCATATTACATTCTCTATATATGTATATACACATATACAGTAACACTAGGGTTTTGATACCTGTACCTCAAGTTTTATTTTACTATGGTGTGCTTTTTCAGTATGCAGACTTGGTTCTTGCTCCATTTCTGGGATAATTTCTATTTTTTACCTGTTTTTATGGTTGAATATCTTTTCAGGGATACCAGATATGTATAATTTAGATCATCTTTGTCCTCCATATTGATTATCTATAATTGTTTTGATTTTGTTCTTTAGTCTTTCATTGTGATTCTATTAAATCTTTGCTTTATGTCAGTCATCCACTTTACAGCTGTGTCTGTCCAATTTCTTTTGTTTGTAATTTATCAGTTTTATAATTATGATATCTTGGCTCTTAATTTGTTTCATTAGCTATGCAATCAGCCATTTAATTTCATTCTGTTCTTTCACCATTTGGTATCTGATTTCTTGTTTTATTAAATTGTATTGGATTTTGAGTAACGTGAACCTATTGTGGAGAATTGTCCTTTGTTTCATTGCATATGTTTTCTTCCAGTTGAGGTTCTTCAGAATGCCTTTTGCATGCCACCTTTCATTCTTTCAATGTTTTACTATAGCATTTTTGCACACTTGCCTGACTTTTTCTCTCTCTTTAAAAAATTGCTTACACTTAGTGTAAAATGTCTTAGTCTTTTGGTTGGTTGATGTAATATGAGTGAATTTTCTGTTACTCTTAATAATCTGTTTCATCTGAGTAATGATGGGTCTAATATTTTTAAATTGAATTGGCTTAGGTGTGACAGAAGAGTGAAAGCTGAGACTAAGGAAGTTGCTCATACTTAGAATTTATGTTGCCAATCAATAAAAATAGGGCATTTGAAGATGAAAGTACAAAATAATAATGCCATAGGACTGGATAATACAAATACCTGATATACAAGATATGATAATATGACTACTACTGATTTCCAGAAAATAAAACTGGATCTTGAGCTCTTTTCTACAATTTTGTTAATCCTATTTGTGGTAGTGTTTCTTAATCTCACGGTGGAATGGAGATGTTAGAAGATACTCTTGAAGCTGGAATTGTTTCCCCATTTCCTCATAGAAATTTGAGTCTTTCCTTCTGGAAAAGGAAGTCCACTCAGTTTTCACTTTCACTTTCCATCAATCGTTTACATCAGTCCTCTCAACATTGTTTACATCAGAAGGAGAAAATTTTAAAAACCCTTCCACAGTTTACTGCTTTTCAAATTTGTGGATATTCATGAGAATTATAGGAATATTATTATTATAATTTACCATTATATCTCCTGGAGCTGAGGTGATATTAGGCACCAAGCAAAAGGGATTAGCATTTTTTTCCCCTTCTTACCACTGTACATGCCAGGATGCTACTCCTACTTTTTCCATTTTTGTTAACTAAAAAAATTTTATTAAGTTTTTTTGTAATTTGGAGGTATTTATTAGGTATTAAGGGAGAGAGTCTGTAAGCTCCTTTTCTGCCACATCCATTTAGACTTCTTGGTTGTTATATGTATGAATAATTTAAACATTAAAAACACATTTATGTGTCCAATATTTTCAGAATATGTTTATATTACTTTTATAAGCAAAGCAACATTTTACAAATTTCAGTTTTGATCTCTTCTTTAAGGTCTACTTCAATTGCCACTTCTTCCAAGAAACTTCTCTGATATCCCTAGCCAAAAAAAACTTTTCTTTTCACTGAGTTTTTGCATAGTCTTTCTAGTCATAGAAAATATATTTTATTAACTGCTATTAAGGACCAGGCACATTTCTAGGTGCTGAGAATATAATTTATAAAATATGATTTTGTCTTCATGATACTACCATTACAGTGATTGGAGGTAGGGAGGAATTGACCTATCACCTGTCTTAACTATTGGTTCTATACATTTTTGCTTATTGAAGTTAGAGTGTTTTATTCACTGATATATCTTCCACAAAATCTCATATATTATATGGCACAAAATGGAAGCTAATAAATGTCTGTTGAATTAATGTATCCAAAATGAATGTCTTATTAGCTGGACTGTGGAAAGACAGTGCTTACAAGTGAGAAGCAAGAGGGAAGTAATCACAACCAGGTAAGATTTCAGGCCTATTTAGCTGACAGGATGCCTGCATAGGCAATTTTAACAGTGTCTCAGTGGTACAGGCACTTTGTTATAAAAATAACAAAGCTGAGCTCAAGCGGTGGTCAAGGCTAGGAAATGATGGGCACAGAGAATATCAATGATTCTTGGAGCAGAAGGAGCCAGCCCAGGTAGCACTGAAAGGGTCCCTGGAAGCTGGAGTAAAGTGGTTAAATCATATTTCAGTGCTTCAACTCCTCTTCAGGTTATGAAATTTTCCAACATTACCCAGCATAGAAAGTACAAAATCATTTATAACTAACTTTCAGAGAGAAAGGCTTGAATACCCAGAGACTTAGAAAAAGTTGAATTCTCATAATTAATTTCATTCTGGAAATGCTAAGCTGGGAAATTTTTCCTTTTCTTATTACAAGGCTGCCATGTTCCTAGCTGTTGGCAATATAGAGTTGACATTTTTCCAAAACAGGAATCTTCACAGGCATCTTATTTACAACATTAAGTAATGAAATATCATTCTTTGCAATTACGTGACCAAGAGCAAAAGAAACAGGCATGGGAACTAAAGAACCCAAGAAGCTAAGCTAAAAGAAGTGTTTTCTTATATTTTGCATTAAAAAATTATTATTTAGGCTTCATGAGCAAACCATGAAATAAGTGGGGAAAGTGAGGCTTTTGGTATGAATGTAATTTTGAGCAAGTTCATATATTTTGAAGACTATTTGACCATTGATACTTAGATTTGGAAGAGTTGTCTAGCCCAGTCAGTTGATGAATGTGATTTTAGTTAGTCTGTGGTTGAATATCATTTTAATAATTGTGTATATATTTTGGAGTGTATTAGGAAGGGAAATAATAAACTCCAAATTCATTTATATGAAAAAGTAATTAATGTAGAGGAATATACTGGAATACATTGGAATAATGGTACTAGGAAAATTTTACAAGTGGGTCTTGAATTGCACGTAAAAAATCTGATCTAGACCAAAATCGGGTTCAGTGTAGAAGAATAGTAAGCAGCAAGTGGCGTGGCATGAGTGGGTGAGGGCTCATCTCCTCATTGTAGATTATCTCATTATTATACAAGTCCAGTCCTTGTTAGAGTATCAGAGTTATATTTTTTCCTCTTAGAGTAGGTCACACATTCCTAATTCTCACTATGATTCCTCATTTGATGTTGTCTTAATTTTTTTCTTTTTTCTCTCTTTTCTTTTTTGAGGCAGAGTCTTTCTCTGTCGCCCAGGCTGGAGTGCAGTGGCATGCCTTCTTGGCTCACTGCAACCTCTGCCTCCTGGGTTCAAGCAATTCTCCTATCTCAGCCTCCCAAGTAGTGGGGAGTACAGGCACCTGCCACCATGCCCGGCTAATTTTTGTATTTTTAGTACAGACAGGGTTTCACTATGTTGGCCAGGCTGGTCTTGAACTCCTGACCTCAGGTGATCCACCTGCCTCGGCCTCCCAAAGTGCTGTGATTACAGGCATGAGCCACTGCGCCCGGCCATTAATTGCTTTGTCTTTGGGTTACGTCTAGTGATACCATTAGAGAAAAATAATGATAGAAGGAAACGTAGAGATCATCTGGCCTGGTGTTTATCAGACTGACAGCACCAGAACTCTTTCTTATCATCTTCCTCCTCCTTCTTATTTTCTTTTTTTTTCTTTTTTTTTTTTTATTCTACTTTGTTCTGGGGTACATGTGTAGAGTGTGCGGTTTTGTTACATAGGTATACACGTGCTATGGTGGTTTGCTGCACTCACCAACCTGTCACCTGCATTAGGTATTTCTCCTAATGCTATCCCTACCCTAGCCCCCCACCCCCGAAAGGCCCTGGTGTGTGGTGTTCCACTCCCTGTGTTCATGTGTTTTCCTTGTTCGACTCCCACTTATGAGTGAGAACATGTGGTGTTTGTTTTTCTGTTCTTGTGATAGTTTACTGAGAATGATGGTTTCCAGCGTCATCCATGTCTCTGCAAAGGACGTGAACTCATCCCTTTTTTATGGCTGCATAGTATTCCATGGTGTATATGTGCCACATTTTCTTTATCCAGTCTATCATTGATGGACATTTGGGTTGGTTCCAAGTCTTTGCTATTGTGAAGTGCTGAAATATACATACGTGTGCATGTGTCTTAATAGTAGAATGATTTATAATCCTTTGGGTATATATCCAGTAATGGGATTGGTGGGTCAAATGGTATTTCTACTTCTAGATCCTTGAGGAATTGCCACACTGTCTTCCACAATGGTTGAACTAATTTACACTCCCACTGACAGTGTAAAAGCTTTCCTATTTCTCCACATCCTCTCCAGCATCCGTTGCTTCCTAACTTTTTAATGATCACCATTCTAACTGGCATGAGATGGTATCTCATTGTGGTTTTGATTTGCATTTCTATAATGACCAGTGATGATGAGCTTTTTTTCATATGTTTTTTGGCTGCATAAATGTCTTCTTTTAAAAAGTGTCTGTTCATATCCTTTACCCACTTTTTGATGGGGTTTTTTTTTTTCTTCTAAATTTAAGTTTCTTGTAGATTCTGGATATTAGCCCTTTGTCAGATGGATAGATTAGAATAATTTTCTCCCATTCTGTAGGCTGCCTGTTCACTCTGATGATAGTTTCTTTTGCTGTGCAGAAGCTCTTTAGTTTAATTAGATTCCATTTGTCAATTTTGGCTTTTGTTGCCATTGCTTTTGGTGGTTTAGTCATGAAGTCTTTGCCCATGCCTATGTCCTGAATGGTACTGTCCAAGTTTTCTTCTAGGATTTTTATGGTTTTAGGTCTTACATTTAAGTCTTTAATCTATCTTTAGTTGATTTTTGTATAAGGTATAAGGAAGGGGTCCGGTTTCAGTTTTCTGCATATGGCTAGCCAGTTTTCCCAACACCATTTATTAAATAGGGAATCCTTTCCCCATTGTTTGTTTTTGTCAGGTTTCTCAAAGATCAGATTGTTGTAGATGTGTGGCATTATTTCTGAGGCCTCTGTTCTGTTCCATTGGTCTATATATCTGTTTTGGTACTAGTACCATGTTGTTTTTGTTACTGTAGCCTTGTAGTATAGTTTGAAGTCAGGTAGCGTGATGCCTCCAGCTTTGTTCTTTTTGGTTAGTATTGTCTTGGCTATACAGGCTCTTTTCTGGTACCATATGAAATTTAAAGTAGTGTTTTCTAGTTCTGTGAAGAAAGTCAATGGTAGCTTGATGGAGATAGCATTGAATCTATAAATTACTTTGGGCAGAATGGCCATTTTGACAATATTGATTCTTCTAATCCATGAGCATGGAATGTTTTTCCATTTGTTTGTGTCCTCTATTATTTCCTTGAGCAGTGGTTTGTAGTTCTCCTTGAAGAGGAGAACTACATCCCTTGTAAGTTGTATTCCTAGGTATTTTATTCTCTTAGTAGCAATTGTGAATGGGAATTCACTCATGATTTGGCTCTCTGTCTATTATTGGTGTATAGGAATGCTTGTGATTTTTGCACATTGATTTTGTATCCTGAGACTTTGCTGAAGTTGCTTATCAGGTTAAGTGGATTTTGGGCTGAGACAATGGGGTTTTCTAAATATACAATCATGTCATGTGCAAACAGACAATTTGACTTCCTCTCTTCCTATTTGAATACCCTTTATTTCTTTCTCTTGCCTGATTGCCCTGGCCAGAACTTCCAATACTATGTTGAATAGGAATGGTGAGAGATGGCATTCTTGTCTTGGGCCAGTTTTAAAAAGGAATGCTTCCAGTTTTTGCCCATTCAGTATGATATTGGCTGTGCGTTTGTCATAAACAGCTCTTATTATTTTGAGATACATTCCATCGATACCTAGTCTATTGAGAGTTTTTAGCATGTAGGGGTGTTGACTTTTGTCAAAGGCCTTTTCTGCACCTATTGAGATAATCATGTGGTTTTTGTCATTGGTTCTGTTTATGTGATGCATTATGTTTATTGATTTGCATATGTTGAACCAGCCTTGCATCACAGGGATGAAGCCGACTTGATTGTGGTGGATAAGCTTTTTGATGCTTATCCATCAAAAAGCTGGATTCAGTTTGCCAGTGCTGCTGGATTCAGTTTGCCAGTATTTTACTGAGGATTTTGCATTGACGTTCATCGGGGATATTGGCCTGAAATTTTCCTTTTTTGTTGTGTTTCTGCCACATTTTGGTATCAGGATGATGCTGGCCTCATAAAATTTGTTAGGGAGGATTCCCTCTTTTTCCATTGTTTGGAATAGTTTCAGAAGGAATGGTACCAGCTCCTCTTTGTACGTCTGGTAGAATTTGGCTGTGAATCCCTCTGGTCCTGGGCTTTTTTGGTTGGTAGGCTATTAATTACCGCCTCAATTTCAGCACTTGTAATTGGTCTATTCAGGGATTCGACTTCTTCCTGGTTTAGACTTGGGAGGGTGTATATATCCAGGAATTTTTCCATTTCTTCTAGATTTCCTAGTTTATTTGCATAGAAGTGTTTATAGTATCCTCTGATGGTATTTTTTATTTCTTTGGGATCAGTGGTGATATCCTCTTTATCATTTTTTATTGCTTCTATTTGATTCTTCTCTCTTCTTTATTAGTCTGGCTAGTAGTCTATCTATTTTGTTGATCTTTTCAAAAAACCAGCTCCTGGATTCATTGATTTTTTTGAAGGGTTTTTCGTGTCTCTGTCACCTTCAGTTCTGCTCTGATTTTAGTAATTTCTTGTCTTCTGCTAGCCTTTGAATTTGTTTGCTGTTCCTTCTCTAGTTCTTTTAATTGTGCTGTTTGGATGTTGATTTTAGATCTTCTCTGCTTTCTCTTGTGGGCATTTAGTGCTATAAATTTCCCTCTACACAGTGGTTTAAATGTGTCCCAGAGGTTCTGGTACATTGTGTCTTCATTCTCACTGGTTTCAAAGAACATCTTTATTTCTGCCTTAATTTTGTTATTTACCCAGTAGTCATTCAGGAGCAGGTTTTTCAGTTTCCATGTAGTTGTGCAGTTTTGAGTGAATTTCTTAATCTTGAGTTCTAATTTGATTACGCTGTGGTCTGAGAGACCGTTTGTTATGATTTCTGTTCTTTTGCATTTGCTGAGGAGTGTTTTACTTGCAATTATGTGGTCAATTTTCAAATAAGTACAATGAGGTACCGAGAAGAATGTATATTCTGTTGTTGATTTGGGGTGGAGAGTTCTGTAGATATCTAGTAGGTCTGCTTAGTCTAGAGCTGAGTTCAAGTCCTAAATATACTTGTTAATTTTCTGTTTTGTTGATCTGTCTAATATTGACAGTGGGGTGTTAAAGTCTCTCACTACTATTTTGTGGGAGTCTAAGTCTCTTTGTAGGTCTCTAAGAACTTGCTTTATGAATCTGGGTGCTCATGTATTGGGTGCATATATATTTAAGATAGTTAGCTATTCTTGTTGCATTGATCCCTTTACCATTATGTAATGCCCTTCTTTGTCTTTTTTGATCTTTGTTGGTTTACAGTCTGTTTTATCAGTGATTAGGATTGCAACCCCTGCTTTTTTTTTTTTGCTTTTCGTTTCCTTCGTAATTATTCCTCCATCCCTTTATTTTGAGTCTGTGTGTGTCTCTGCACGTGAGATGGGTCTCCTGAATACAGCTCAATGATGGGTCTTGACTCTTTATCCAGTTTGCCAGTCTGTGTCTTTTAATTGGGGCTTTATCCCATTTACATTTAAGGTTAATATTGTTATGTGTGAATTTGATTCTGTCATTATGATGCTAGCTGGTTGTTTTGCCTGTTAGTTGATGCAGTTTCTTCATAGTGTTGATGCTCCTTACAATATGGTATGTTTTTGCAGTTGGCTGGGACTGGTTGTTCCTGTCCATGTTTAGTGCTTCCTTCAGGAGCTCTTGTAAGGCAGGCCTGGTGTGATAAAATCTCTCAGTATTTGCTTGTCTGTAAAGGCTTTTATTTCTCCTTTGCTTATGTAGCTTAGTTTGGCTGGATATGAAATTCTGGATTGAAAATTCTTTTCTTTAAGACTGTTGAATATTGGCCCCCACTCTCTTCTGGCTTGTAGGGTTTCTGCAGAGATATCTGCTGTTAGTCTGATGGGCTTCTGTTTGTGTATAACCCGACCTTTCTCTCTGGCTGAACTTAACATTTTTTCCTTCATTTAAACCTTGGTGAATCTTGACAATTTTGTGTCTTGGGGTTGCTCTTCTCCAGGAGTATCTTTGTGGTGTTCTGCGTATTTCCTGAATTTGAATGTTGGCCTGTCTTGTTAGGTTGGGGAAGTTCTCTTGGATAGTATCCTGAGGAGTTTTTTCCAACTTGGTTCCATTCTCCCCATCACTTTCAGGTACACCAATCAAACGTAGGTTTGGTCTTTTCACATATTCCCATATTTATTGGAGGCTTTGTTTGTTCCTTTTCATTCTTTTTTATCTAATCTTGTCTTCTTGCTTTATTTCATTATCTTCAATCACTGATATCCTTTCTTCTGCTTGATTGATTCGGCTATTGATACTTATGTATTCTTCGTGAAGTTCTTGAGCTATGTTTTTTAGCTCCATCAGGTCATTTATATTCTTCTCTAAACTGGTTATTCTAGTTAGCAGTTCATCTAACCTTTTTTCAAGTTTCTTAGCTTCCTTTCATTGGGTTAGAACACGCTCCTTTAGCTCTGAGGAGTTTGTTATGACCCACCTTCTGAAGCCTACTTCTGTCAATTCATCAAACTCATTCTCCATCCAGCTTGTTCCCTTGTTGGTGAGGAGTTGTGATCCTGTGGAGGAGAAGAGGCATTCTAGTTTTTGGAATTTTCAGCCTTTTTGTGCTGGTTTCTCTCCATCTTTGTGGATTTATCTACCTTTGGTCATTGATGTTGGTGACCTTTGGATGGGGTTTCTTTGTGGACATGCTATGCCTTCTATTTGTTAGTTTTCCTTCTAATAGTCAGGCCCCTCTGCCTCAGGTATGCTGTAGTTTGCTGGAGGTCCACTCCTGACCCTATTTGCCTGGGTATCACCAGCGGAGGCTGCAGAACAGCAAAGACTGCTGCCTGTTCTTTCCTCTGGAAGCTTTGTCCCAGAGGGGCACCTGCCAGATGCCAGCCAGAGCTCTCTTGTATGAGGTGTCTGTCAGCCCCTACTGGGAGGTATCTCCCAGTCAGGATACATGAGGGTCAGCAACCCTTAGCTGAGCTTGAACGCTGTGCTGGGAGGTCTGCTTCTGTCTTCAGGGTCATCAGGCAGGGACATTTAAGTCTGCTGAAGCTGCAACCACAGCCGCCCCTTCCCCCAGGTGCTCTGTCCCAGGTATATGGGGGTTTTATCTATAAGTCCCTTACTGGGGCTGCTGCCTTTTTTTCAGAGATGCTTTGCCCAGAGTGTAGAAAACTGGCAGTCTGCCCACAGCAGCCTTGCTGAGGTGCAGTGGGCTCTGCCCAGTTCAAACTTCCTGGCTGCTTTGTTTACACTGTGAGTGTAAAACCACCTACTCAAGCCTCAGCAATGGTGGATGCCCCTCCCCACACCAAGCTCAAGCGTCCCAGGTGGATCTCAGACTGCTGCTGTGCTGGCAGTGAGAATTTCAAGCCAGTGGATTTTAGTTTGCTGGGCTCTGTGTTGGTGGGACCTGCCAAGTCAGACCACTTGGCTCCCTGGCTTCAGCACCCCTTTCCAGGGGAGTGAACGGTTCTGTCTCTCTGGCATTCCAGGTGCCACTGGGTTATGGAAAAAAAAAAAAAAAAAAAAAAAACAACTCCTGCAGCTAGTTTGGTGTCTGCCCAAATGGCCGCCCAGTTTTGTGCTTGAAACCCAGGGCCCTGGTGGGGTAGGCAACATAGGGAATTTCCTGGTCTTGGGTTGCAGAGACCATGGGACCAGCGCAGTATCTGAGCCAGACTGTGCACAGTTCCTCAGGCTCAGTCCCTCACAGCTTCCTTTGGGTAGGGGAGAAAATTCCTCGACCCCTTGTTCTTCCTGGGTGAGGTGATGCCCTGCCCTGCTTCGGCTCACCCTCTGTGGGCTGCACCCACTGTCCAACCAGTCCCAATGAGATGAACCAGGTACCTCAGTTGGAAATGCAGAAATCACCCACTTTCTGCATCGATCTTACTGGGAGCTGCAGACCAGAGCTGTTCCTATTCAGCCATCTTGCCAGCAATCCATTTTTTTTTTCTTTTTAAAGGAGTTCTTTTCAGGACTCCAAGTTTAAGAGTTAAGAATGGCCCCTGGACTGATAGGGGTGAGTAAGAAATGTAGGGCCTTATTAATTGATCTCTATTCTCCAATTTTCCTGGGAATTCTATGGTTCTATCAAACACAATCTGAAAAATGTAGGTTTCAGTTATCTGTTGCTTATTGTTTCTCACTGTTACATAGCCATCCGATTTTTAGTGGCTTAAAATAGTAATTTATTATTATCTCATATTCTTGTGTATTGACTGGATTCAGCTGAATAGTTCTTTCTTGAGGTCTCTCAAGGTTGCATCTGAGGTTAGAGTCATCTAGAGACTTCCTCACTCTTATAGTTTCTGACTGAACTAGGATGGCTGGAGGAACTGGGGATTTGATGGGTCATTGTGGGCCTTGACCTGGCCTCTCCATGTGGCTAGCTTGAGCTTCCTCATAGTATGGTGTTCTCGTCTTAAAGGGTAGCTGCCTGTCTCCATAGTGAGCATTCCAAGAGACTTAGATGGATGCTTCCAGGCTTCTAGTGACCTATCCCTGTTTATCACTCAATATTAATTTCACCACTTCTGCTTGTCAAAGAACTCATAAACAGTCCAAATTCAAGAGGATGGAAAAATAGGTTCTACCTCTCAATGGGGAAATGTACAGGGAGGATAGGTATTGATGGCAGTCATTTTGAGAAAAGCTACCTCAGGTAATATTAAGTCCAGAGAAGGTAAGGACTTATCCCTAGACCCCAGGGCCAAAAATGGCAGAGCCAAGATTTAAGCCAAAATTATAAAAAATAAAATCCACTTTCTAAGAAAGTCTCAATATCAAATCCTTCCACTTAGTACTGAAAATTAAAAATCTCACTCCATTGACTGTAGATCAAGCAGGCTTTGTATTGAAAATGTTATTATGATTGGCATGAATTTAGATTAAAAAAGTAACTAGATCCAATACCTAATAGGTAATGAGAGAACATCATTTATAATTTTATCAGCAAATGTCAAAGGCCTAGAAACAAATCTAGCAAAATATATGTAAGACCTCTAAAGAGAAAATACAAACTGTAGGAAACGGCTATTGAAGAAGACTTAAATAAATGCTGAGATATACCACATTCATGGATAGGAATTCTTAATATCATTGTTGATTCTTCTAAACCTGTTTTGTAGATTCAAAGAATTTCCAATAAAAATTCTAGCCATTTTTTCCCACTCAGAACTTGATTAAGATAATTCTAACACCAACATGAGAGAGTAAACGGCCAAGAATTGCCAGGACATTTCTGTAGAAGAGCAGAAAGATATGCAAAACAATGTTTTGCACTGTTAACAATGGCAAAAACCCGGAAATGGCCCAAATGCCCATCTGACGGAATGTATATGAATAAATGGTGGTATGTTCATAGAACTGAATGAATATAATTCTTTGTTTACACAGTGGTCAAAGCCATGAAGTACAGAGAAATATGACAGTATAGATGAATCTTAGCAAGTTAATATTAAGGGAAAAAATAAGTGCTCACATTTTAATTCAGCTTGATAACCATTTTGTAAAATAACTGTAATACTTTTAGAAGATTCTTATAAATATAGTTAAACTATGTAAAAAGGAAAACAAGAGACTTATGAACACAAGATTTAGGATGATGCTTATCTTAGCTGGAGAAAGATAGCAGAATGAGATGGGTTTCATATGGTTAGTTATTATAAAGGGTGTATCTTCTGTTTTGAGTGGTGGGTTGGCGATACTAAACACATTATTAAAGTTAACCAAATACATAAAGCAGGTCATGCTAGGGCCAATGAGGAGACCAAAATTATTATTAATTGAATTCTGTACATTTAAGGTCCAGCAAACAAACTCAACCCTGGTAAGTATTGTTCAACCTAGGTACTCTGCTATCTACGTTGTGGCAGGTAAACTGACCTTTGGCTAATTATGAGGTTAGGTAGGTTTATCTTTGTTGCTTTCCCATCAGCAGAGCTTGTGCTTACTTTGTCTATCTCAAATGGTGTAGAATGACTGACATTTGGAGTTGGCAGTGTCCTAATCCTCTAATTATACTCATTGATTTTTAAAGGGGAGAAAACTAAGGATAAGAGAATTTATGTGGCAATAGGATGCAATCAAACCAGGACAAGAACATACAATGTATTACTCCTTGTCTGATATCTTTGTTTTTTATATTAATCAAATTCTAAATTACTGAGGTACCATTGTACAATTAGGCCCTGTGAATTCTATGTATTTATCTGTAATAGATAATACATTTGTTTATAAGTGTACTTTCTGAGACATCAAATTCCAGCATATCTCTAAAGGTATAATTGGAGTTTATCAATTCCTTCTCTCTCTCTCTACACACACACACACACACACACGCACACACACACACACACAGATAAATTACTTATTTGAAAGTTTCAATACCAATACTATCAAATATGATAGGGCCCATATTTATGCCCCTTCACCCCCGACCATATTGTAAAGCTGGTGGTAAAATTTAGGAGTACAAATGTTCCTTAGAGATTATGTTTTTACCGGCCAGGCGTGGTGGCTCACGCCTGTAATCCCAGCACTTTGGGAGGCCAAGGTGGGTGGATCACCCGAGGTCAGAAATTTGAGACCAGCCTGACCAACATGGAGAAACCCCATCTCTACTAAAATACAAAGAAAAAAAAAGATTATGTTTTTACCTTTTCTTCATTATATTCATTAAAACATAATAGTCATGTCCTAAAAAAGACAAGGCCAAAGTATGTCAAATTTTGTGTTGCAGTGTTTTCATAGTTTATCTATTTTTCTTGGTTTCATCAGAATGGGAGGGGAGGAGTCAGGTTTACATTCACTAGGAAAAAACCCAAGAAATAATTTTCTCATTTTGTAACCAAAGCAGGCAATAAAAGAAGATATTTTGGTGTAGCCTGGGTGTCTTAGTCCCATTTAGGCTGCTATAACAAAATACCATGAATTGGGTCACTTATAAACAGAATATGTTCTCACAGTTCTGGAGGCTGGGAAATCCAAAATCAAGGCATCAGCAGATTGTCTGGTGAAGGCCTGCTTTCCAGGTGGCTTTTGATTATAACCTCACATGGTGGAAGAGATGAGGGCCTCTCTGAGATCTCTTTTGTAAGAGCACTAATAACCTCCCAAAGGCCCCATCTCCTAATACTATCATCTTGGGGGTTAGGATTTCAACACATGAATTTGGCAGAGACACAAACATTCAGACCATAGTATTGGATACAGCTATATTTAATTATGGGAAGGATGACGGACTGACTGAATGGAATGGACAGTTTTATACGTCAGCTTGATTAGGCTATAGTACTCACTTATTAATCTAATACTAATTTAGATGTTACTGTGAATGTATTTTGCAGGTGGGGTTAATAGCTACAATCAGTTGACTTTAAGTGCAAGAGATTACCCTCAACAATGTGTATGGGCTTATTCAATCAGTTAAAGGACCGTAGGAACAAATCCTGAATTTTTCTGGAAAGGAAGAACCTTTGCTTCACAACTACATCAACTCCTGCCTGAGTTTTCAGTCTGCTGACCTGCCCTACATTTAATTTAAGACCCACCAGCCCCAACAATTGCATGAGCCAATTCCTGAAAATAAATCTCTTTATGTATGTATCACTTATACAAACATTCACACATACGTTAACATACATACCTATATATGTGTACGTACATACTTATGCCCCCTATTGGTTCAGTTTCTCTGGAGATCCCTCACTGATATTCTTGCCTCATGAAGTGAAAGAGTACTGGGGAATTGGAGTTGTTCTGGTTTTCCCATTAACCAGTAAGGTGAACTCAAACAGTCTACGGGCTTCTTGAGGGCAAGGACTACATTTTCCTTACTGATATTTCTCTGACATCTGCATAGTTACTAGTGCACATTAGGTGCTCAGTAAGTATTTGATGAGTGAATGAATAGATGAATAGTCTGCCTTTTCCTTGGGCTCAGTTGTCTTTTCTAGAAAAGAAGGAGGTTGATCTAACTACATTCCCTTAGGCTCTTCCAGAAATGTAGAGTAGCAGTTAAGAAATTCAGGTCTGGATTCAAGTACAATGGGTTTGAATCCCAGCCATGCCACTTAATAGCTATATGACTTTGGGTAATTTAGTTTAACCAATCAGTATGGGTATTCCCACCAAACATTACCTCATTTAATCCTTACCACAAGTCTAAATCATATATATATAGTGTTTATTCTCCTTGGAACTCACCCTGCTCTGACCCAATATACTTCACCTCTTCTGTGGGCAAAGCAGTTGGACGGACATGCATGTGTGATTCTGTTCCACACAGCAAAGACATCAATGCCTCCTCCTGTTCTCCTGGCTAATCTGAGCTACAGCCACATGTGCTGCCAGAGGCATTTGGCAGACTAACCCAATGTTCAGTTAGGTGTGTAAAGAGTAAGTCAGTAGCTCAATGGGGCAACATAACTAGTTCAAATATGTGGGCCCAGTCCTCATAGATATCGTGCCCTGAGCAGTGGGATTTAGTGTTAAATGGAGTTGGAGACATGCTGGGTCACAAACAGAAGCTACACCTCAGGCTTGATTTCTGATCTGTGAAATGGGAGTCGAGTGGGCAAGGAGCCCCCAGGATTTTCCATGAGGAGGCACTGAGCACTATTCCAAGGGGAGAACCATAAGATCTGTCTGGGTTTAATGCTAAGTCAGAAACCAGAGTGGAAGCCAGGTATCCAAAATTCATCCAATGTCTGCGGTTATTTCAGACAGCTGCATGCTCTGTATCACATTGTTCCATTTTACTGTCATCACATCACCTAAACTCACTGGACATTATTTTGTTCATTTATTCATTTACTTATTTACTGTCTGTCTCACTGACCAGACTTAACCATCTGAGAATAAGAACCTTACATTTTTTGTTCACTGTTGGATCATCAGCTTCTAGAATAGTTGATTTGATATATACTTATCAAATGAATGAATGAAAAAATCCTTTTTCTTAGGGACATCTGAAAAGCACCAGGCAACTAGCAGAGATGTAAATTAGTTTTGTTCTTTTTTTTTGGCCACTGACCAAACACCTTTCAAGATCATGATATTATAAGGGAAAAGGAAAGTTGGATTAAAAGTAACTATGCACTCCCTCCATTGCCCATCTAAGCTTCAATACACTATAATTTGTTTTCTTAAAGCTCCCTTCTAATCCTAGTCAATTATTTTTCATGCTTAAAGTTACAAGTGGCCAGGATACATCTGTGTGGAGTTATGAATGGTTACAGAGAGTGGTGAGGGAAAAGAGGGTTAAACTGGTCAATTATTAATTTAAAAATGAGTATGAATGGTTTTATTTAGACTACCTTTTCCTTCTGCAATAACTGGGAGTACAAACCAACCAACCCTGACTTTAGAGTTAGAATTGGGGCTCTAGCCTTGGCTCTGTTACTCTTGGATGACCTTGAGAAGGTTGCTCTACCCCTCTAGATTTTGGTTTATGTTCATTCCTCAGCTATAAGTTGAGCACTTACTAGGTAATGGGTGCCAATCTAGGTAATGGAGATACATTTGTGTGGAGTCAACAAAACAACCTGGAGTCTTTACCCTCATTAAGTTTACCTGGCCAGAGTTGGGGGTGGGTGGAATAGACAGTAAAAATGGAAACTAAGGTAAGAAAATTACGATAGTGATAAGTGCAATAGAATAAAAAGAGCTAGACAGGCACACAAAGGTAAAGGAATATGTGAACTGAGCAGGATGGGGAATTTCTCTCTTTGGAATCAACATAAAAATTCAGAGACTTGAGTGACACATAGTTAGTTACAAGGATTGAAAGAAGATCTCTCCAGGCAAGTTCAAAGCTTTGAAAGAAGAATGAGTTTCATTGATTTGAGGACCAAAATGACGTCTAGTATGGCTGGCTGGTGCTTAGTGAATAGAAGAGAAAGCAGGAGATAAAGTTGACTGGGCCAGATCATGTAAAGCCTGCAGACAAGGTATCTGAATTGTTTTCTAGTGCAATGGGAAGTTAATCCATCTTTTCTTGCTAATTGATTACTCCTTTTAACCTATATCTCTTAACTTTGGAGTATCCCAGGGTCTGTGGATCCCTCTCTTCTTATTTCTACCAAAGATCACACCCCAGGTGATCTCATCCAGTCCCCTGACTTTAAATACCATCTATATGCTGATAATTCCCAGATTTATACCCATAGAGCAACTTCTGCATTCTAGACCTGTGTATACAACTGCCTACTCAATGCTTTTACTTCATGTCTAAAAGGAAACTCAAACTTTACATGCAAAAGTGAACCTCCTTCCGTCCCTACAAATCTACCTCACCAGCAGTCTCCCCTGTCTTTGGGAAGGATGAGTCCATCTATTTAGTTTTTTTGAGCCAAAATACCTGGAGTCATTCTTGATGCCTCAGTTCCCAGACATCCACTCTGTCTGCAAACTCTGTGGGTTCTGTCTTCAAATTATGTCTGGGGTCTGATTACCCATCACTTGCCACGAAGTTATTCCTTAATTCAAACCCCATCATCTCTTGTTTGGATTATTGCACTAACTTCTCACCTTATCTTCCTGCTTTAACTTCCTTCACTCTATTATCAGCATGGCAACCAGAGTGTTCCTTTACAAATGTAAGTCAGATCATGCTGGCTTTTAATCTATGTTTTAATCATACAGTCCAAGGTCTTCTCATCTCACTCAGAGCAAAGGCCAAGCCCTCACAATGTCTTACCTGGCGTTTCCTTGCTGTTTCTTGAACGTGCCAGGCATGCTTCTGCTTCCAGGCCCTTGCCCTGGCTGTTTCCTCAGTCTAAAGAGCTTTCCCCAGATATTCACATGGCTCATTCCCTTACTTGCTCAATTCGTTGCTCAAACACAACCTTCTGCTTGAGACTGTTCCTGACTGCCCATATAAAAATTGCACCCCCGGCACTAGCCACTTTGTTTATCGTCAGCATCCCTAAGTAGGACGTATACTCCCCAAGGTCAGGCATTTTTGTTTGGTTTCTTCACTGCTATATTTCTAACAGCTAGAACAGTGCCTAGCACATAAGGCAGCTCCATAAATGCTGAATGTTGACAAACGAGAAGGTTTCAAACAGGGGAATGATATGACATATTTTATGAAGATTGTTTGGCTATATATGATGTGTGGACTGCAGGGAAGAATGGGAGGGAGCACAGACATCCCTTAATGGCTGTTGTGGTAGTTAAGGAGTGAGATGATAGTAGCATATTCTAAGATGTTATGGGGAAGCTGCTGAGAAATAGCTAGGTTTGGAATATACAGTTGGCCCCCTGTATCCATGGGTTCTGCATCCGTGGATTCAACCAATCACACATTGAAAATATTCAGAAAAAAATTGTGTCTCTACTGACAAACTTGTTATTATTTTTTGGTCATTATTCTCTAAACACAGTATAACAACTATTTACATGGCATTTATATTGTACTAAGTATTAGAAGTAGTCTAGAGGTAATTTAAAGTATCTGGGAGGATGTGCTTAGGTTATATGCAAATACTATTTTATTTTTATTATTTTAATAGGTTTTTGGGGAACAGGTGGTGTTTGGTTACATGGCTAAGTTCTTCAGTGGTAATTTCCAAGATTTTGATGCATCTATCACCTAAGTAGTGTGTACTGTACCCAATGTGTAGTCTTTTATCCCTCACTCTCCACCCACCCTTTCCTCCACATCCCCAAAATCCATTCATTGTATCATTCTTATGCCTTTGCATCCTCATAGCTTAGCTCCCACTTATGAGTGAGAACATATGATGTTTGGTTTTCCATTCTTGAGTTACTTCACTTAGAATAATGGTTTCCAACTCCATCTACGTTGCTGCAAATGCCATTATTTTGTTTCTTTTTATGGCTGAGTAGTATTCCATGGTGTGTGTGTGTATGTATATGTATGTATGTGTGTGTGTGTGTGTGCGTGTATCACATTTTCCTTATCCACTTGTTGATTGATAGACATATGAGCTGGTTCCATAGTTTTGGCATTACAAATTATGCAACTATAAACATGCGTATCCAAGTATCTTTTTCGTGCAATGACTTCTTTGCCTTTGGTTAGATACTCAGTAGTGAGATTGCTGGAACAAATGGTATATCTACTTTTAGTTCTTCAAGAAATCTCCACACTGTTTTCTATAGTGGTTGTACCACTTTACATTCCCATCAACAGTGTAAAAGTGTTCCCTTTTCACCACATCCACGCCCACATCTATTATTTTTTGATTTTTTCATTATGGCCATTCTTGCAGGAGTAAGGTGGTATCACATTGTGGTTTGATTTGCAGTTCCCTGATCATTAGCAATGCTGAGCATTTTTTCATATGTATGTTGGCCATTTGTATATCTTCTTTTGCGAACTGTTTATTCAGGTCCTTAGCCCACTTTTTGATGGGATTATTTGTTTTTTCTTGCTGTTTTGTTTGAGTTCTTTGTAGGTTCTGGAATAGTCCTTTCTCAGATGCATAGTTTGCAAAGGTTTACTCCCACTCTGTGGGGTGTCTGTTTACTCTGCTGACTGTTCTTTTGCTGTGCAAAAGCTCTTTAGTTTAATTAAATCCCACCTATTTATCTTTTTTTTTGTTGCATTTGCTTTTGGGTTCTGGGTCAAGAAGTCTTTGCGTAAGCTGATATCTAGAAGGGTTTTTCCAATGTTATCTTCTAGGATTTTTATGGTTTCAGGTCTTAGATTTTAGTCTTTGATCCATCTTGAGTTGACTTTTTTTTATATAAGGTGAGAGATGAGGATCCAGTTTCATTCTTCTACATGTGGCTAGCCAATTATCCCAGCACCATTTGGTAAATAGGTTTTCCTTTCCCCAACTTATGTTTTTGTTTGCTTTGTCAAAGATCAGTTAGCTGTAAGTATTTGAGTTTATTTCTGGGTTCTCTATTCTGTTCCATGGGTCTGTGTGCCTATTTTTTATACCAGTGTCATGCTGTTTTGGTGACTATAGCCTTATAGTATAGTTTGAAGTCAGGTAGTGTGATGGCTCCAGATTTGTTCTTTTTGCTTAGTCTTGCTTTGGCTATGTGGGCTCTGCTTTTGTTCCATATGAATTGTAGGATTGTTTTTTCTAGTTCTGTGAAGAATGATGGTGGTATTTTGATGATAATTGCATTGAATTTGTACATTGTTTTTGGCAATATGGTCATTTTCACAATATTGATTCTACCCATCCATGAGCATAGGATGTCTTTCCATTTGTTTGTGTCATCGATGATTTTTTTTTCAACAGTGTTTTGTAGTTTTCTTTGTAGGGGACTTTTACCTCCTTGGTTAGGTATATTCCTAAGTGTTTTATTTTATTTTATTTTTGCAGCTATTGTGAAAGGGGTTGAGTTCTTCATTAGATTCTCAGCTTGGTCTCTGTTGGTGGATAGCAGTGCTACTGATTTGTGTACATTAATTTTGTATCCAGAAACTTTACTGAATTCATTTATCAGATCTATTAATAGAAGCTTCTTGGATGAGTCTTTAGGATTTTCTAGGTATATGATCATAGCATTGGCAAACAGTGACAGGTTGACTTCCTCTTTACCAATTTGAATGACCTTTATTTCTTTCTCATGTCTGATTGCTCTGGTTAGGACTTCCAGTACTATGTTGAATAGAAGTGGTAAAAGTGGGCATCTTTATCTTGTTCCCATTCTCAGGGAGAATGCTTTCAACTGTTCCGCATTCAGTATAATGTTTCCTGTGGGATTGTCATAAATGGCTTTTATTATTTATGGCATGTCCCTTGTATGCCAATTTTGCTGAGTTTTAATCATAAAGGGATGCTGGATTTTGTCAAATGCTTTTCCTGCATCTATTGAGATGATCATGTGATTTTTATTTTTAATTCTGTTTATGTAGTGTATGACATTTATTAATTTGCTTATGTTAAACTATCCCTGCATTCTTGGTATGAAACCCACTTGATCATGGTGGATTATCTTTTTGATATACTGTTGGGTTCAGTAAGCTAGTATTTTTGTTGAGGATTTTTACATCTATGTTCATCAGGGATATTGATCTGTAGTTTTCTTTCTTGTTATGCCCATTTCTGGTTTTGCTATTAGGGTGATACTGCCTTCACAGAATGATTTAGGGAGGATTCTCTTTCTCTACCTTTGGAAATAGTGTCAATAGGATTGGTACAGATTCTTCTATGAATGTCTGATAGAATTCACCTATGAAGACATCTGGTCTTGGACTTTTTTTTCTTGGTAATTATTTTTATTACCATTCAATTTTGCTGCTTGTTATTGGTCTGTTCAGAGTTTCTTTTTCTTCCTGGTTTAATCTAGGAGGGTTGTATATCTCCAGAAATTTATTCATCTCCTCTAGTTTTTCTAGTTTGTGTGCATAAAGGTATTCATAGTAGTCTTGAATGATCTTTTGTATTTCTTTGCTATCAGTTGTAATATCTCTTGTTTCATTTCTAATTTGAGCTTATTTGGATCTTCTCTCTTCTTTTCTTGGTTAATTTCACTAATAGTCTATCAATTTTATCTTTTCAAAGAACCAGCTTTTTGTTTCATTTATCTTTCGTATTTTGTTTCAATTTCATTTAGTCCTGCTCTGTTCTTTGTTATTTATTTTCTTCTTCTGGGTTTGGGTTTGCTTTGTTCTTATTTCTCTAGTTTCTTGAGGTGTGACCTTAGATTGTTCATTTGTGCTTTTTCAAAAATTTTTATGTAGGCATTCAATGCTATGAACTTTCCTCTTAGCACTGCTTTTGCTGTATCTCAGAGGTTTTGATAGGTTTTATCACTATTATTGTTCCGTTCAAATAATTATTAAATTTCCACCTTGATTTTATTGACCCAATGATCATTCAGGAGAAAGATATTTAATTTCTATGTATTTGCATGGTTTTGAGGGTTCTTTTTGGAGTTGATTTCCAATTTTATTCCACTGTGGTCTCAGAGAGTACTTGATATAATTTTGATTTTCTTAAATTTATTGAGACTTGTTTTGTAGCCTATCATATGGTCTATCTTGGAGAATGTTCTAAGTGCTAATGAATAGATTCTATGTTCTGCAGTTGTTGGGTAGAATGTTCTGTAAATATCTGGTAAGTCTGTTTGTTCTAGGGTATAGTTTAAGTCCATTGTTTCTTTGTTGAGTTTCTGTCTTGATTCCCTGTCTAGTGCTGTCAGTGGAGTATTGAAGTCCCCCACTATTGTGTTGCCATCTATCTCATTTCTTAGGTCTAATAGTAATTGTTTTATAAACTTGTGAGCACCAGTGTTAGGTGCATATATATTTAGGATTGTTCTATTTTCCTTTTGGACTAGTCCTTGTATCATTATATAATGTCCCTCTTTGTCTTTTTAAACTGTTGTTGCTTTAAAGTCTGTTTTGTCTAATGATAGCTACTCCTGCTTGCTTTTGGTGTTCATTTACATGGAATATCTTTTTCTACCCCTTTACCTTAAGTTTATGTGAGTCCTTATGTGTCAGGTGAGTTTCTTGAAGACAGCAGATACTTGGTAGGTGAATTCTTATCCATTCTTCCATTCTGTATCTTTTAAGTGGAGCGTTTAGGCCATTTACCCTCATCGTTAGTATTGAGATATGAGGTACTATTCTGTTTATCATGTTAGTTGTTGCCTGAATAACTTGGGTCTTTTTTTTTTTTTCATTTTGTTATTGTTTTACAGGTCCTGTAAGATTTGTGCTTTAAGGAGGTTTTATTTTGGTGTATTTCAAGGATTTGTTTCAAGATTTAGAGTTCCTTTTAGCAGTGCCTGTAGTACTGGTGTGGTAGTTGGTGAATTCTCTCAGCATTTGTTTGTCTGAAAAGGACTGTATCTTTCCTTTATTTATGAAGCTTAATTTTGCTGGATACAAAATTCTTGGCTGATAATCATTTTATTTAAAGAGGCAAAATGTAAGACACCAATCCCTTCTAGCTTGTAGAGTTTCTGCTGAGAAATCTGCTGTTAATTTGATAGATTTTCCTTTGTAGGTTACCTGATGCTTTTGCTTGAATAAGTACTTCGGTTTCTTAGGTGGTAGGTGGGACCATAGAGCTCACAAGAGATTGTGTCCTTTGTCTTTGGCTACTTGGGGCTGGTAGAGAAAGACCATCAGGTAGAAGCAGGGTTAGGCATGTCTGAGCTCAGACTTTCCTTGGGCGGCACTTGCTGTGGCTGCTGTTGTGGATCAGGAGGTAGTTCTCAGGCTGATGGAGTTACATTCCCAGGGGGATTATGGCTGCATCACACAGGTCACCAGGGAAGTAGGGGAAAGCCGGCAGTGACAGGCCTCACCCAGCTCCCATGCAGCCTAAAAGGCTAGTCTCATTCGCACTGTGCCACAACCCCCCCGTCCCCCACCCGCCCCTCCCCACCCCTACCCCAACAGCACTGAGTTCCACCCCCAACAACAGCACTGAGTTTATTTCCAGGCAGTCAGTGAGCAGGGCTGAGAACTTGCCCTCAAGCTACAAGCCTCCCTGCTGAGAAAGCAGGCAGGGCTTTCAGATTTTACGCCTCCCTGCCTGTGGTAGCTTCTGTGCTGGTATCTGCACTCCTGGTTTGCCTCCTGCCCTGGATTCTGTCCGGGGAATCTTTGCATTTGGTCAAAATTGTTACAAAGTTCAGCTGGAAGTTTTCTTCTCCCTGTGGTCTTTCCCCAGTTCCACTGGCAGTCCTCCCCAAGGAACTGTGAGAGACAGTCAGGAATGGCTTTTCTGGGGACTGAGAGTGCCCACAGGGCTTTTCCTGCTGCTTCCTCTACCCCTATATTTTGCTCAGTTCTCTAAATTCATCTCACCTCCACATAAGGTCAAATGCTTCTCCTGTCATCTGGACCTTCAGGTTCCCCATTGAGGATGTGTGTTCGAGGGCAGACATTCCTCCTCTCACACTCTGGGCACTCACAGTGTTTTGGCTGTCTCACCGAGCTTGCAGTGGCACACCCCTTCCTTCAGAGGGTCTGTGGATTCTCTCAGCTTTCCTGGTATGTTCCCACAGTAGTTCTTGGAGCAAAAGTTTACAATGTGAGTCTACACACACTGTTCTGTCTGTCTGAGTGGGAGCTTCAAGTTAGTCCTGCCTTTTGTCTGCCATTTTTATTTTTATTTTTTTGAAACAGTGTCTTGCTGTGTCACCCAGGCTGGAGTGCAGTGGCATAATCACAGCTCACTACAGCCTTGGCCTTCCAGGGTCAAGTGATCCTCCTACTTCAGCCTCTCGAGTAGCTGGGACTAGAGGAGTGCACAATAATTCTTGGCTTGGTTTTGCCATGTTGCCCAGGCTGGTCCCAAACTCCTGAGCTCAAGTCACCTGCCCGCCTCAGCCTCCCAAAGTGCTAGGGTTACAGGCTTGAGCCACCTCACCCGACCTCTCTGCCATTTTATATCAAGGCCTTGAGCACCTGTGGATTGGATTTTATATCTGAGGGAGGTCCTAGAACCAATCCCCTGTGGTTACTGAGGGAAGGCTCTATTTTGGCAGAACTAACAAGACTGGCTGATAGATTAAATGTAGATTGATAATGAGGAATCAAGAATGAAGTTTAGATTTTTAAATCTAAACAATTAGACAGATGATGGTACCATTATTTAAGATGAGGAAAAAGGGGGATGGGCTGGCTTTTATTTATTCATTTGTTTGAAGGTAGATTTAAGATTTCTTTGGGGGCATATTCAGGGTCCTTTGAAGTATTTATTTATTTTGGATTAAACACCTAGACTAGGCAAAAAGTTGGATATGTAAATCTAGAGCTCCTGGGTGAGGTCTGGGCTGCAAATATAAATTTGGTAATATTAACATGTCTGAAATAAAGGAAATTAGATGAGTATGTCATCCTCTGCTCTGGAGTTTATGTTCTTAGAAGGAAAGGTGGAGGGATGGGGGCAAAGGATACCCAAGTAAAAAGTAAAGTGACAGAGAAGTGGCATTATTAATCAGGGACCTATCTATAGAGCACTCACGATGTATGCACCGTGCTTGGTGCTGGTATTCCTGCGGTAAAAAAGATGAATGCAATCCTTCCCCTGAGGGAACTTACCAGTTATAAAGCAGTCTACTTCTATTACAAAAACTAATCGGATTATAAGGGAAAGAAAGCTCTATCGTTTATTTTGATAGAATGAGTAGATTTTTCCCCACCCTCCTGTGTTTGAGAATCCTAATTATTAAGTTTGGAGTGGGTCCCAAATTTAACTTGGTATAGATGCATGTGAATATACAATAATTATAGCCAGGGTGAGGGTTGCATTCAAGTAAATGGTACAAAATCCTTGAGCTATCCAGGTCTCCCTTTGGTCGAGGTCATGGTATGGAGCAATTGTCCATTATTTCTAATTCTCTGTGGATAAAGAAGAAATAAACATTTATTGAGCTCTTAGTGTGTGTTATGTACTTAATACCATTTACCTACATTAATTGAGCCCTCCCTGTAATGTATGAGGTAGGTGGCATTATCCCTATTTTGCAGGCCAGAAAACTGAGGCCAAGGAGGGTTAACAAATGTTCTAATGTCAAAAAGTGAGGCACTGGCAGATCCAGTACTCGCCCTGAGGTCTGATGTAATTTCATGCTCTTTCAACTCTAAAGCCTAAAGGAACACAAAATAAACTTAGTATTTTTTTCACGTTATAGTACGTACTTAAATTCATCTTACTTTTCCTTCCCAGTCTGCTTTTCCTTGGGCTAAACAACTTCAGTTCTTTCAAATAATCTACGTGTTACATATTAACTGTTACAGTGCTTGGCATAGTACCTGGCACACAGTCAGTGCTTTACAATTGCTAGTGAATATGATTCTGCCATGTGGCAGCTAAAGAAACTGAGTCTTACAGAAACAAAGGGGCTTATCCAGTGTCTTACACCTAATCATCCTCTCTGCTTCCAAGTTCTAGCCACATTTTACTTCTATCAGTTTTTGTTTCTTGAATGTAGTTCAACTAGAATAAGGCCATCCCTTTCCCCTCCTATATTTAGGCCTCTATACTCCTTTTAATACGGTTTCAATTGACTTGGCCTTCAGGGAACTCTCCTTGTACCCAAGGGTGTGTCTTCTCCTTTGGTTTAGTGCAGCAGTTTGTTTATTCATTCACTTTCTGAAACTGGAGCTGGCTGGCTGGCAGAATTTAATCAGAAGATTGTGTAACCATGGCAAGAAGCTGCCCAAATCCATAACTATAATGAGAGAATGGGAGACAGGAGAATTGGATTAAAAGGCAGCTCGCTTTGCAAAGAAGGAAACTTCAACTTTTCCTCCCTTTCACCTCTTATTACCCACCTATGAGAAGAAGGATGAAAACCAAAGGTAAAATTGTGAAGTGAGGTCAGCTCTGAGTGACCCCAGGGAATTTCTAAAGTGATGGGGTTAATTAGACATGTGGAAGTATATCCTGTTTGGTAGGGTCTCTATAAAAAGAGATGGGTATTACTATTCATCCATCTCTCCATCCCTCTACCTACCATCAATTCAACAATTCTAACAATCAAGTCAACATGTTTGTCTCTAACTTCTCTACCCTCTAATCCATGACAGACCCATCTTCCTCCCCCAAACCCACCATCCAAGCTTCAGCAACATCAGTCCAACTAGGAGAAAACTTAAGTGTGACCTACATGGTTCTGGGTGAGCCAGAGATTGCTGTGGACTTTAGCTGGGGATATCCAGGGCAGAAGGTAAGCAGCGGGTAATGGAGGCTGTGTATATGTGTGTACGTGGTGGTGGAATGTTGGGGCAGGGAGGTGGGAGTGAGGGATTAGTTAGGGCCATGAGATTACAGAGAAGTGGAATCAAGAGATGTTTATGTCTAAGGCTCCCTGAGAAGAACCCCAATTCCTCCTTGTTTAACCCCCCTACTCTTGTGCATGAGATTTCTCTGCTTGGCATTCATTGCTTTACCATAACAATCACAACAATATGTATACAGCACTTAGGAATATGAAGTGATTTTCACATCTACCTTATTATTTGAATCATAACAGAAATTCTGTGAATGCTACAGAGTAAGAAAAGGTGGTTTAATGCAGGGGTTTTGAGCAAAAGTTTGGAGTTGAGAAGACCAACTTGACAGCCAGGCATGGTGGCACATGCCTGTAATCCCAGCTACTCAGGAGGCTGAGGTGGGAGGATTGCTTGAACCTAGGAGTTTGAGACCAGCCTGGACAGCATAGTGAGACCCCCATCTCAAAAAAAAAAAAAAGATAGCCAATTTGTTATGGGGCTTTGCCATGGTGTTAAACCTCCCCAAGTTGTGGTTTTCTCATCTGTAAATTAGGTAACATGGTACAAATAGATTAGGGCATTTGTGAAGATTAAATAGCAATAAAAACAATAGTGCCTGCCATATATTACATATTCAATACATGTTTGCTATTATTATCTCCATTTGATGGATGAAAAAACTGAGAATCAGACTTGTCTGATGCTGCCAGAGCTGGACTGGAGCCCGGATCTCCTGACTTCCAGCTGGCTCTGGCTGTTCCAGCCCATGGAATCAGCATCATTGCATCTCCCCTCACAGTAAGGACAGTGCCACTGGGGTGAAGATACTTTTAAGTTGACAGGGAAAATAAGCCTTATTTTTATTTTTTTTCCAAATCAGGATTTACTTCAGGGTCATTAAAACGCTGCTATGGTTTGTAAGATTTGTTGGAGTTTCTAAGTATATTTTAATAGCTAAACCTTGCTTGAGGCTCTAGGGCAAAGGTGTTTGGGGTCCTTTGTTTTAAACAAGATGAATAAACAAGGAGGAACATGATAATCAATGAAGAGGTTGGACTGGCTGGGTGCTGTGGTCCTTTAAGCACAGACACTTTGAGTCTTACTGCTCATCCGTCACTTCCCATCACAAACCTGGTGGGAAATTGGCTAAGTACCCAAGCCATACCTCTATGCCTTCTAGATTTGTATTCCCCTAACCTTCCAAGGAAGAAAGTGGATCTTGGGGCAAGGTGGCAAGCTGGCTTTTGTGAGAAGCTTTTAGACTATGCTCGCTTCAGGGTAGGATCCTTTTAGGAGGAAGTAGACAAACTGGAGTGTCTTGGCCAAGATCACACAGAAAGTTGAAGAGGCAAGGCTAGAAGTCAGGTTTCTTAATTCCCAGGTTAGTGTGCTATCTGCCAAACCATACAAATACCCCTAAAAGCCTGAAAAGAGTCTCCGAATGTGTGCATGAGTGCGTGCGTGCATGCAGGTATGTGCGGAGGGGTACAGGAAAGGGAGAAGACTATCATACTGCATGCCCTCTCCTGTTCTTCGTTCCAACACATGTGTGCTCAAGGGACAGCTTTGGGACAGGATCGACATTCCTAAAGAGTATCAGTTTGAGGCTTGTGTACACAGAGAGGTAGAGCATCTCCACCACATCCCCTAGGAATCTGCCACCCAATATGTGGTCTTTGAACCTATGGCAGCTGCGGCACCTGGGAGCTTGGTAGAAATGCAGCATCTTGGGCTACAACCTGGACCTACCGAATGTGAATCTGCATTTTAACAAGATGCAGATGTGATTTGTAGGCATGTTCAAGCTTGAGAACCACAAACTAAGAGATGTTAGAAACTCATAGGCTGGCAATATATGTCTGGACTGTAGATTGCCAACCTCTGGTCTGGATGGGAAAAGAATGATGAGTTTGTCCCATGTGCAGCTTTGATTCAGTGGTAAATTCTTGGATCACTGTGCTGAGAAATATTGATGGAATTATTTTCATGTTCAATTAGTGATACCTGCCATAGATTTCGAATGGAGAATAGGCTCTTATGGGCTAGGTAGTCACCATCACTGAATGAGACTACCTAGAAAGCTCTCCCAGCTCTGAAATTCTCTAACTTTCATGCTGGCAAACTACTCTTGGGCTGGAGGCTGGGTGATGCCTTCTGGAAGTTGTGCTGGTTCTGCCCTTAGCTAGCTCTGTGATCTTTGGGAAAGTCTCTTACATCCTTGGAGCCTCAAATACCATGTCTGCCCCCGATCTAGGTTTACTGGGATGCCTAAATAAGATAGGGAATATCAAACAGATCTGTGGACCAAAATAGGTTGTAGAAATAAAAAGTTTTTTATGTAACAGTGATGAGGAGAATGAAGACAATTAAACAGGCTCAAAGAATATCTGTGGCATTCCTAGAACATAGAGAATTAATGGCCAAATCAGAGTCAGAATTCAAATTTCCCAACTCCTGGGTAGATTGACTGTGTCTTGGGATTAGTTCTACATTCCATACCTAAACACTTGAAAAAGGAAATCATATAAATGAACACATCCAAATTTAGTGATGGTGATGTGGTAACTGCTAATATCTATCGTGTATGTATATTGCGCCAGGAACAAAACATAAAGTTTGTAACATGTATGATCTCTTTTAGTTCTCACATCAACCCTCTGAAGTGGGTATTGTGTATAATCCCACTGTACGGGAAGAAACTGAGGCTTAGACTGTGACTTTTCATTGAACATCTTGCTTTTTAATGTGGGATAATGTCTTACATCAAAGGGTTACAGTTATAATGGTGGAAATTCAGGCCCCAAGGTAAGCCAGTTGAATGGGGGGAAGGAAAGGTACTTTTTGGGTAGAAGCAGATTGGCATATTCCAGTGCTCCTGAAATTGCGCCAGAAAGTGGTGGCAGGTTCTGCCAAGAAGGCGTGGCGTGAGCTGAGTTTGTCACCTTGTAGCAGTATGTGCTGCCCTGGCCCCTTTCAGGCTGAAGATACTGTAGCTGGCAGTCCTAGTGTGGGGAAGTGCCAAGTCAAGTTGGAAGGCAAGACTTTTAGACAAGATGACCAGCAAAGGTGGGGCCACAGAGCTGGGCTCGACCAGACTGCTGTGCTCCGTGTTTATAGCACGGAGCCCATCTCCAAATTAAATCTTCTGGACTTGTCACTTGGGGTAAGGTGAGGGAGAGCAAATCAACAACACAGAAGCAAGGGAACATGAGCCCTTTTCCTAATCTCAATAGCTGGAGGCCCAAGGAATCCCAAGAACATTAGTTCTAAGTTTAACCAGTAGGGTCCATAAAGAAGTTTTCTCCCACCATTAAGCAAAACGGTATAGTGGGGAAGTGTTTGGGCTCTGAATTGATCAAGGCAGTTCAAGTCCTCTGCCGCCATTTGCTAGTTGCGTGATGGTGGGCAAGTTTATTAGTCTTTAAACCTCAATTTTCTCATCTGTAACATAGAGACAACAATGGAACCTGCCTCAAAGATGTGTCAGGGAGATTCAGTAAGATCATGCATTTAAATTCATCACAGTGCCTGACACAGTAAATATTCAAAACATTGATGGCTTTGAACAAAGTTATTATTGTTAGCATCATTATCATCATCTTGATTGTTAGGGTATGAGGGGTCTAGTAAATTGTAACTCTTTGGCTTGAGTTCTGTGTCAGAAATCTGCATTAAGAAATAAGACAAAGAAATAAATCAGAAGTGAGATCAAAATGCCACTTTTATTACTGGAAAGCTAACACTGGAGGATGTAGCCTGAATGGACAGAATAACAAAGCCCTGCTACTCCATCCTGGCCGGCACAAGCTCCTTTCTTGGGAAAACCTACTTCTGTACAATTCACTGCCAAGACGATGGGTGTGAGTTCTCTGTAGGTCACCTGGCCCAATAAGGAAGAGAAACAATTGTAGAGCTTTGTGTACCTGTCCTCAAATCCTTATTTATAAGCTCCTCTCTGCAAAGAGTGCAGAGATCAGGGGAGTGGGGAGGGTTGAGATGGGGCAAAAGAGGCTGGGGAAAGGTTTAGATTTTATAACCAGGAAGACTGCTCCGAGTAAAAGGAAATATCAGGAGTGAGCAGGAAGAGCTTCTTCCAACCTTCATATATTACTGTGTAACAAAAACAGTGGCGTACTTAGCGTATTTGACATTTGGAGAAGATCATTTAATGTTGCCTCCCTCAATTAGACAACAGAATTATTTTCAGAAATAACTATATAACGATCAGAAACAACCTTTGGTTTTAAAACAATCAACACATCAGAATCATTCATTTTACTTATTTACTTATTTTTTAGAGACAGGAGATCTCGCTCTGTCATCTAGGCTAGAGTTCAGTGCTGTAACCTCAGCTCACTGCAGCCTTGAGCTCCTGAGCTCAAGCGATCCTCCAGCCTCAGCCTCCTGAGAAGCTGGGATTACAGGTTGCTTACCACCACGCCTGGTTAGAATTCATTTTATTTTTAAAGGTGTTATTCAAACTCGGTAATAGTTGACATCTGCACTAAATTTTTCACTTACCAAACAAAGATGCTATACTTTACATTTTGTACCTGTCTCAGCGTTTTACATTTTAAACCAAAATAGAAACATTAAGTGATTCCATAGAATGACAGAACTGAATGATCTCAACTTCTGTTTTCCCTGCTTTACAATCACTGTGCTATCCTTGTTTATTCCAAATCTACTGTTTAAATGCTGGAATATGTAGTGCAACAGGGGCTGGAGGCAGGAACCAGGCCCAAATTTCAAACTGTCACAAACTTTTTTTTGAAATTAATCTGTGGGGCTGAGCCTAAACATTTCAAACTTATTTATATATTATCAAAGTTCCATAGTAACCTCAGCAATTGTTTTGATCTTAGACCAACCAAGATTTTTGGGGGAGGAAGGAGGCATATTTTATCACTGGCATTGTTTAGGATTTCAGGTACCTGGTAATAATAAAAAGCAGATGCTTTTTGATCATTTTAAAAATTACGGGCTGGGCGTGGTGGCTCATGCCTATAATCCCAGCACTTTGGGAGGCCAAGGTGGGTGGATCACCTGAGTCAGGAGTTTGAGACCAGACTGGCCAACATGGTGAAACGCCATCTCTACTAAAAATACAAAAATTAACCAGGCGTGGTGGCTTACATCTGCAATCCCAGCTACTTGGGAGGCTGAGGCAGGAGAATTGCCTGAACCTGGGAGGCAGAGGTTGCAGTGAGCTGAGATTGTGTCATTGTACTCCAGCCTGGGCAAGACTGAGCAAGATTCTGTCTCAAAAATAAATAAATAAATAAATAAATAAATAAATAAATAAATAAATAAATGATAAATAAATTCAAAATCCTCTACAGACAATGCACGTCCTTATTGCCCATATATCTGGGACAGATTGTGTCCCTTTTTTGTCTCCTGTTATGCCACTGAGTAAATACTATGCAGTGCTGGGATTCAGGATTTCTGGGTCCTAGACTTATCTTTGCAATTCTCAGTTTCTAATTGGGCAACTCTCATTTCCTCTCTGGGCCTCAGTGCTCCTAACTGTAAACTGAGGGGGCTGACCTGGGTCATCTCTAAAAATTTCTTTTCTGCTCTAAACTCTGCTTTGAGAAGTCATCTTTCACCAGAGAGAGGGTAGACTGGAAAATGCATTTGAAATCTGAATCTGTCTCTGTTTGGGGAGTGATGCTGATTTATGGGGACCAGTCAGTGAAGGGAGATCATGTGCTTTTGATTTATACCAGAGGCATGATGTGCTCGGGCTTATGCAGTTCTGAAGGAGCTGAGAATAAAATAAGAGGAAGTTTCAGGGTTGGCTGCACTTGACAGGAAGAGGAGGAAACTATGACCCAGTGGCGGTGTTGATGGTGACGATGGTGCTAGCAAACATTTATTGAGCACTTATTATATGCTAGGCATGAAATCTTCATAATGTCATCATGATGAAGATAACCACTATTTATCACCAGTTTGCAGATAAAGAAATTGGAGCTGTGCTCAAGGTCACATAGTTGATAAATGGCAGTTGTGGGATTTGAATCCAGGTTGTCTGACTCTAGACTCTGTATTTTAACCACTGTGGTAGAAGGCTGGGATGTGAGTAGTTGTTTCCCCTAGACAGTGTCTCTGCTGTGGGCTGGCCATATCCAGGGAAGGGGGTTACTGGGTCCTGGCATTACAGAAAGGGCCTAGGAGGCTCTGTTAAAGCAGAGTTTGGCTTGGTTTCAGAGCTCTCCTGTTTCTGGCACATTGTAAAACCACTAATTGTTAATGTTCTGAGGGGGGCTTTGAATCTCTGATCTACCTTCCTCTTCTTTGAGGCTATAGAGACTGAAGTTTCAAGGGGGCAAGTGACTTATTTAAGGTGACCCAGATTTAGGGGCAGGTTCGGAACCAGGATTTCATCAACTCGTCCTGCCTTGACAGGCAAAGTCTGGCCTGGCTTCTTCCCATAATCTCCACCTTTGCTCTTGGGGTTCCCAGGCCACATTTTTCTAGGAATTATCTGGGTCTGGCACTTAGCTACCTCCACTGTTAAGTGCTGGGTTAAACAGAGAGATGACATTCAACCCCTTCTCATCCCACCGCAGGGATCTTTTGTCCATGGGTGAACTCTATTGTTCTTGTACTGAGTTTCACAATGATTTTGAAATTTAATGATTCTACGAAGCATTATTTCCTCCTGTAAAGAACCCAAGAGGCTTGTATTACACATTACTATTCCATTCATTAGAGTACAAGCTTTCTCTGCTAGGCACTGGAGTCATAGACATAGTCCCTGCTTTTATGAAGCTTATAGTCTAGTGCAAGACAAATGTTAAATAAGCCACAAAATAGTTAATTACCCTTGTTGTTACTTAATTTGTATTTGCATATGAGGGTATGGAGATTTTTTTCCCTTAAATATGTGCAGTCTAAAAAGAGCTATGAGCTCTTTTCTAATCTTAGCTTTTCTCTGAAATCTTATATTTCATTTTTATTATATCTCACTTTGTTTAAAAAATGTGGCATATTTTACAGTACATTGTCAAAAATGTCACATTGTTCTTTATCCCAAACAAATGAAATTTACCTTGTAACCAAGTCTCTCTTTCTGAAATAGCTACAGATCTGAGCAGAGAACAATGGAAGGTAATACATCTTCTACTGCAATTGCCTTAACATTCATCATCTTTCCTCAATTTTTTTATTAAAAACTAGAGATTAGAAAGTCTATTTTGTTTATATTTCAGCCAAAGTTTGTTGAAGATTGCAACAGTCTGGGGGCTTCCTGGATATGCATGCAATAAGTTGTAATACCTGATATATGTTATGGGTTTTTTTTCCTCTCTGGATGTTTCAGTTGTGACCACCAGTCTTCTAATTGAGCTTCACAGTGCACCATAGTAATCCCATTTTATAGAGCAAAATGGGTGAGATGTTTCTCATGTAACACAATGAAGAATAGAATTACTGACTATGAGTTTGGGAATCTTGCCACAAGTGATATTTAGTCTCTTAACATCTAAGCAGATCTAAATTAGAATCCTATCATCTCTGCTTTCATCCATCCATTCAACAAATATTTCTTATCTGCATGTATCTTCCACAATCCTGGCACCCTGATAGATGCTGAGAATACCCTGGGGCACAGAACAGGCCAAGTCTCAGATTTCATGGAGCTTCTATTCTAGTAGGGCTGACTACTATAAACAAGTAAATAAATACACAAGATAACATCAAATTGTGATGAGAGCAGTGCAATAAAATCACTAGGGTTATGGAAATAAGACTAACTCAGTGGTGATGGCCACATCTTTATTGAGGAAATGACATTCAAGTTGAATCCCAAAGGAAAAGAAGAAACTAGCCAGGTGGGGAGTGGAGCATTATAGCACATGCAAAGGCTCTGAGGCAGGAGCTGGCTTAGTGTGTTTGAAATACCGGAGAAAACCAAGATTTGTTGTCTAAAGAGCAGCGGTGGTGGTAGGGAGAGTAATGGGATGGGTGGCTGCGGAGGAAGCAAGGTCAGATCATCTGCAGCCTTTAGGGCAAAACTAGGGAGTTTGGAATATTCTAAGTATAGCTGGGAAGCCAATGAGGAATTTAACAAGGGAGCCATAATTATACCATTCAATGGGATAGTTTAAGGGGAGCAAATCTGAAAGAAAGAAAGAATGCATTTGGAGGCTGTCACAGTGGTCCAGGCAAGAGATGATGGTGGCTTGGCCTATGACGGTGGAATGGAAATGGAGAGATGGAAAGTTTCAAGACAAATTTAGGGACCAGGGCAAGGGAAAGAGATTTAAGGCTATCTCTGAAGTCTGGCTTGAGAAATTTATTAGTTACATTGTCTTGGGAAAGATTCTTATCCTTTCTGAATTAGAGGATTGGCTGGGGCATGACGTGAGACCCTTGGAGGAGACTGAAGACCTAGGTGGGATAAACCCAGGGCAGGGAAGGGAAGATGGCAAATGCTGTTGGGCATCTGTGCAGTGGCTTAAATTGCTTCTCCACCAAGAATTATAAAATGTCACAACCTGAAGAAACCTAAACTACCAATAGTGTTAGTTACTCAAGGAAAACGACAGTGACATATATTGCTTCAGTTTATACCCACAAAACCTAGTTAGTAGAAATTGAATAAAGACCTTTTCTTACTAAAATATGTATTATTCAAGACTTTTGGGGTTACAAGGAAAAGAAATGCAGCTTGAACTGGTCAAAAAAGAAGAAAAATTATTTGCCATTACCATGAAAAGATAAAGGGCTAAACTTCAGGCTTGGTGAAATCTAGGTGCTCCTGTACTGTTATCCATCATCTGATTCCTGTGAGTACAGGATCTTCCTTCCTTTGTGTTGGCTTTTCTCAGACAAATTTTCCTGAAGGGGTAGCTAAGTTGGAAATCTTTACTTCAGGTTGGTATGTGAGCAGCTCCAACAGAAAGTAAGCACCTGTTTCCCAATAGTTACAACATTAAGTCCAGGGGTAGGTTCTTTTTGACCTGGCCTGGATTGCATGCTCATCCCTAAGCCACTCTCAAAGGTCAGTGGGTGAACTATGTGGATGACTCAAGGTCTGGCTAGTAAGAGGGATCGCCCCTGTTTAAACCTTATGAATGGAAAATAGACGATTCCCAAGGAAAATGGAGCTGCTGTTGCTGGGAGCTATAATACATGCTGGGGAGGCAAGAATGACAGACCCAACAGGGGCCCCATGAATTCCAGTTCAGAATCTCATCTGCCAAACAGATAAACCCTGCATCTCCCTTCACTCATTGATTCCCCAGAGGTGGTCAGAACGGGGACGTGTACAGTCTGACAATGCACAGAAGGCAGAAGCAATGCTTTCCATATTACTATGGCTTCAAACCTGGGTAATATGGACATTAAGCCAGGTACAGAAACTTCTGAAACCAAGAGTTGGGTAGTTTGGCTTTTCGTGCATGTTGGGGGAAGATGGAGGTAAATGGCTGGCACTGAGGTGGTTTTACTCAGCTCTTCTCCAAAGCAGACATTTCTTAAATCTTCCAAACGCTTGTCAGTTTCCTTAAAAAGCATTTTATGACATTATCGTAGATTGTCAGAGCTGGAAGGCAACTCAGAAATTTTTCAGTCCGAACTGGTTCTCTCTTCAGATGAGAAAACTGAGGCCTAGAGCAGTGAGTCTGGAGAAAGGTCTTGAATCCAGGCCTGTGGCTTTGTTCCTATGAATAGTATGTTGAGTTTCTTAATTGCTTCCCTGGGTGAATTTGCTTCACATATGAGCTGTCTTTTCACTTTTTTTCCTACAAAAAGAATCTGTTTAGTTTCCTGTAGGAGATTATCTTGGCCCATATTTCACTTTGCTAATTCTTGAGTTTAAAAATCTCTCTGAGAACTGAAGGTTCTTTTGAAGATGATGTGTGGGTGACAATCACCCATGAGTCACTTTGCCCACAAAGAACTTAAGACCATGGATAGTCTCTGCTGGACTCCATATACCCCCAGATTCACTTTCATCCAAACCTCAGGAAGAAAATGTCTTCTTCAGAAGCACCACTTTATCCAGTAACAAACCTGCACGTTCTGCACATGTATCCCAGAATTTAAAGTATAATAAAAATTAAAGTAAAAAATAAAAAAAATACAAGAAGCATCTTACACATATGTCTTATGATGGAGCATCTCCTCCTGAATGAGGGCAGACCAGCCACATTGGATGAGAAACTGGAATAAATGTCCTGATTAAGATCCTGAATGATAGACTCAAATATCCTTGCCTGTGAATTTAGGCTCTGACATTTATCAGTTGTGTGATCTTGACCAAATTATTAAACTTTGTTGAACCTCAGATTCATTATATTTAAAATGAACAGATTCATATAAGTCTACCTTATTACATAGTTGAGGTAATTAAACGAATGCTTAAAAGTACTGAGCACACTGCCTGGGAGATTTTAAGGGCAGAATTTATGTGTTAGCTGGGTGGTAGTGGTGGTTGTTTTAGGTAACACTGGAAGAGAGCTTGAAATACTGTGTAATTCATTCAAGATAGATGGGGATTCAGAGTGGAGTGTGTACAGTGTGGGTTTGTTGAAAGAATAACTTTACTTGGCCCAAATCCTACTCTGTCCATCTCTCTCTGGAGTCTCTAAAATGTAGACATTTAGTGCAGTTTCTGCCACAGTACCCCTTTATTTTATCATACAATCTCAGTGACTTGTACATGCTCCCTTGAATTCATTGACTAACCCTGATATCTTCCTCTCCTTCAATGGAATAGATTCCTCCTCTGATCAATACTTGTCACTCAACAAAGACTCAGTGAGATAATGCACATATAGCATTTAGTCCACAGTGGCTGGCACATGGTAACTAATCAATAAAATGTTAGCTACTGATATTACTCTTACGACCACTCCTGGAATTATTATCAAGTACCTGGCACAGTGATAGCAATGAGAGTGAGAATGATGATGATGAGGGATATCTGGGGCCACCAAGGCACACTTCTTAGTTTTTACAAAAGGCTAAGCTTTATTCACATTTATCATCCTATTTTTTTTCCTGGCAGGAGAAATAATTTATTAGGTCAACTTCTTCACATCCGTCTTTTTAAGGTGAATTAACGTCAATCTTTAAAAAACAAAACAACGTTTCCCATAGATCCTGTTTGTTACCTGCTGCTTCCAATCATTTCCTCTTCACTAATCCGGTTTGGTGCTTGAAATAGATCCGAGTGGCTCAACGTCAACCATTAGAGAGACAAGATTTCCCACATATAAGTTTGATTTCATCATTGACGTAAGTTTTCAGGGCATCCTCTCAAGCATTCTATGATTTAATCCTGAAAATAGTCCACGGTGCAAGCATGTTACTGTTCCTGTTTTTCAGAGATGGGTTAAGTAACTTGCCCAGTGCCAAAGAGGAGTAAGTGCTCCCTATTTGGATGGAAATTCGCTCTGCTGTATCACAAGGGCTCTCATGGGGTTTGGTGTGAGTTGTCTCTTATAATAGGTCAGCATGGGGGTGAAGTCGTTACAGCCATTCTTCATATTGCCCAGGGGACTAATGTAGGGAGAAAACAAGGCAGAGACACTGACATTCACCAGAGGCTCAGCATGTGGGCTGCAGCAACATTAGTTGTAAGAGTTTAGTTGGTATCTTTTACCATTACCCTCAATGGTCCTTCCACTGGCTCAACTCACTGCCTTGTATTTGTCAGGTTTAGTAGTGCTTGTTATTTCTCTGTGTCAGTACTGTGATGGATATAGAGAAGCCAAACTAAGAGGAATATTTTTGAAATAAGATATATCTAGGCTTGAAATCAGCCATTTACTAGCTGTATGAGCTTGGGCAAATATAATATTTTCTAAGCCTTAATATCCACATTTGTAAAGTGGAGACAAGAGTGCTTGGGCATATCTTCATATTACAGGGAAGAGTAAGTTAATAGTAAGGACAAATAAATAAAGCTGATCATCATCACTGCTTTTATTATTTTAAAAAGGAGAGCCCTTGAAGCATGAGAGTTGAATAGAGGAATTGGTTTGCGTTCTGCAAACCCAATCATAGGCCCTCACTTCTCACTTCGTGTATAATCTTGTTATTGCCTTTGGATTCAATTCAATTCATTATACACTAATAATTTCCAAATGTGTATTTTGAGCCCCAGATATGTGTATATAACTGCCTAATTAACATTTTTCTTAGGTGCTTCAAAGGCACTGCAAATTGCTGTGTTGAAAAGCAGGAGTTATAATCAACTCCTAAACCTAATCATGTTCAGGGTTCTATCTCGGAGTGAATGGCCCCTCTGTTTGGCCAGTTGTGCAGGCCAGAAGCCTGAGGCTATTCTTAAACACCTTTTCTGATGTGGCCCATTAGAAAGTTCTGTAGGTTTGGCCTCTTTGAAATACACTGAATGTATCCATTTCTTGCCATGCCCAGCACCTCCCTGGTCAAATCTGGCACGATCTCTTAGCTAGACTGCTACAACAGTCTCCAGGCTAGTTACCCTACAGCTACTCTAGCCTCTTTCAGGCCAGTCAGAGGAATTTTTTTGGGGTAGGTAATGATCCTGTGTCCAGCCCCTACTACCCAGTCTTACACCTGAATATCTCTTTAGTGGTTTCTCCTTCATTTTAGGATTAAAACATGTTCAAGGACATGGCCTATAAGACCTATCAGGATCTGGGCCCTGGCTCTCCCTGAGGCTCATTTTCCATTATGCTGTCTCTTGTGTTTTCTCTGCTCAGACTTACTGATCATCTTATTGAACTTCCTGCTCACCATGTTTCAATCATAGGTGCTTTGTTCATGGTCGTATCTCTGCCTGGAGTGGTTTTTCCATCCCATCTTCTACCTAAACTGCATCTACTCCTCCTTCAGATCTTGGATTAAGCCTTCCCTGACCTCTACAACTAGTTCAAATCCTTCTTTTATAGGCTTTCACATTATCCTGAACCTCTCCTTCATGGCACATGGTAGAGTTGCAATTTTACATATACATACAAGATTTTTATTTTATGTCAGTCTTTCCTGATTAGTCTTTCTCTGTTTTGCTCGTCACTGTTTTCCAGCACCCAGCACAGTACCTGGCACTTAATAGATGGTCAATGAATATTTGTCCAATGAATGAGAATCCTCAAGGAGAATTCATGTTTCTGGTCTCAACCTCCTGGCTTCAAGTGATTCTCCTGCCTTAGGCTCCTAAAATGCTGGGACTACAGGTGTGAGCCACTGCACCTGGCCCGATTCATGTTTCTGTACCATTGCTCTAGTTCATTGATCTCTAAGTGGTGTTTTGTATATCACTAGCTAATGTGCATGGTGATTAACTGCTAATAAATTTCAAAGCTGGGACTTGAACCCAGGTCTTCTGTATGACAAGCAAGCAACTTAAGAGTCTAACTGGAAGGCTTACTGCTTAAATGGCTCCCTCTTGATTCAAGAGTGAAAGGGGTATGGTGATCAGAGGCTTGCCCTAGGAGTACTCCTGCTCCAAAGTCAATGATCTAGAACTGTAGGTTTAGAGATGTGGATAAGTAAATGATTCATTGGGAAATGGCTCTGAGCCTTCTGAGAACCTTAAGAAACATATTCTTTTTTACTCCTGGCTGGTCATGCATAGGACTTAGAAACGAATGATAACAGAATATATTTTCTGTCCCTCTTTGACATCACCTGAGTTTCAGTAAAATGTAATCTTCTATGGGTGGAAGAGAGTTTATAGAGCCGGCAAAGTCTGATCGCCACCTGTGTCTTCCACCAACCCAGATGTGTGTCCCTACCTGCTTATTAACTTTTGATGAGAAGCGTTCTGGGAAGAACCTGCATCCATATGTTCCCTTGATTTATGTCTTCCACTGCATTCTCACTGCTACCATCACGAGATCCTTGCCACCTCAAGCACTGGTCCTGTTTGGAGTATTCATAATATTCGGGGTAGAGCATCAGTTCTCCCTGAGCTGATTTATTTCTCATCTCAATATTATTAGTCTTCCTTATTCAGAGAAGCTCAAGGGACTACAGTAGTTCCCTGTTACCTGCAACATCAACATGAGGCTTTTCTCCAGGGTCTTCAAGTAACGTCTTAATCTTTTTCCATTTGTCTTCATCTCCTATTACTCCTTAGTATATGCCATTAGAATGTTTTTTCTCCCATTATCTATCAACCAGTTATATAACTCACATGTTCAAATACTTACTGAGCCCCACTATGTGCTAGGCACTGTATTGCACACTAGGGTACAGCAGGAGCAAGATAGTCACAGCACCTTCCCTCATGGACCTATGATCCATAAGGAGAGATAAACATTTAAACAACTCCATTCACCATTGCTTGTTTGGTTAAAATGGTAGTAAGGGCTACAAAGAATGGAGGGGTGCTCAAAGTGTGTTACAGGGGAACCTTACTTTGTAAGGAGAATCAGGGAAGTCTTCTTTGGGAGGAAATGGTGAAGTTGAATCAGAGATAATTCCTTATATTCATTCCCATTTTCTATCTAGTCCTGTGCTTTTTGAATCCCTAGGAAAAGCAGCCTTTCTTTCCTCTTTCTACACAAAAGCTACTCATTCCTTAGTTGTAACTTATTTCAGTGAGTTGACGGAAAAATATGACAGTTAAAAGCTCAGATGCTTAAATCAGAGAATTGAAGTCAAAACCCAGCTCCACCATCTCTTGGCCTGGTGTCTTTATGCAAGTTATTCACATTGCTAAGCCATAATTTGCTCAAATGCCAGGTGAGGATTGTAATACATTCCTCTCAGAATCATTCTGGGTGTGAAGTACTTAGCACCGTGCTGACACTTAGTAAATGCTCAATTAATAATGGCCAAAATTACCATAATGATCAACTCCTGGGTTGACGTCCAGGACCTGCTTCCTTCTGTTTTTTCAAAAAAACTCAGTCTGTACACACTAGCCAGATACTCTGCCAGATGTTGGAGACACATCAATAAATAAGGTGGCCCTGCCCTCAACCCTGGAAAATCCTTTTGGATCTCAGCTTCATCTTCATGGTGAGGGCCAAACCTACTCTTAGGCTCAAATCACATGAACCCAGGCCCTAAAGTGACATGGTATGGCACCTATTCCCACACCTACTTTGGAGACTTGGTTCTGAAACTTTTCTCTGCCTGGTGCCCTGTGCCTGGACCCCTGCCCAGATTACCTGCCTCTACCTGAATTTCCCACAGGGCTGGTGGTAGCCTTTTGCTTACTGGTTCCTCTATCTTGTATCACACTCAACACACAGCTCTGCTTGCAGAAGCTCCTAGGCAAAGGCTGGTTCACTGATCATGCTGAGAGCTCCAAGATTAACTTTGGTTCTTTGTTAGTCTTATCTTCTGGTACATGGGATTTTTACCAAGCAGCTCATGTTGACTTTGTAGCTTTCACTCCCCAGGCTGGGCAGCACTGAGTGGATGCTAGGAGTGCTGACTACTTGGCTGGGCAAAACAAAACCTGCTGTCTCCAGCTCAGACCCACTAATCAAGAGGTCCGTGGGCCTCTTGATTGTCCGCTGATGAGAACTAGCTTTGAGAATATGGGATTGAATCTTCCTTTGTGGGAACAACTCCTGTATAGCCTGACTTGGATATCCATAGAGTTGGGGGTGATGTATTCTGTATGAGAACCTTCTAGGGGTAGGGCAGAAATCTTTAACTCTTACTTAACAGAATAACCCTTTCTTTTTTAATGAACTCTTTATACAACAGATAAAGGGATGCTTCTCGGAGGGGGTGAGGCTTGGCTAGGAGGGTAGAACACAGACTGTGGTTTATGTCCTTGTCCACCTGCCCTCCTCAACTTTAGGTCTGCATTTGAGACCCATCTTTGATATATGCTAACTTAGGACTTGGGGAAAACATTGCCCAAGTCTTGACTTTGGGTTCCTCATCTGTGGGGATTCATTCATTCATTCAACTATATTCTTAACACCAGATATGTACCAAGACTATGCTAGGAATACTGTAATGCACAAAACAGACATTGGGGTCATGGGACTTACTCAGGTGAGGGAGACACAGTCACGAAAACGAAGCCTATGACAAAATGAGTGAAGGAGAGTTTTGCTGTCCTGAGAGAGGTGTGGTGTGGCAAGGGTGGGTGTGGGGGCAGACCTTGAGTGCTAAGGAATAGTCTATCCTAACAGTATAAACAGGGGGCAATGATACTATCCCTTTTAACCTTACAGGTATTGATTGTGTGGCTAAGTGAGATAATTTGAGAAGTCTTTGGCTTCAGACACATGTAAAAACTGCTTCTCAAAAGTCACTTTCCAAAGATAGTAGCCCCTTTTCTTACACAATCTAATGAGAACTAACCCTCATGAAATCCTAAACTTACCCTTTATCGCCTTAATTGTAGTTGTTAGTTAATTATATATTTAGCATCTGCTTTCTCTCTAAAGCTAGAAGGATGGGGGTTGTATCTGTCTTCATCTGTCTAACCCCAGCCCTGACTATAGCTGAGTAGATGCTTGATAAATATTTATTGAATGAATCAATAAAGTGATTAGAGAGGACACCGAGGTCTAATATGTGGTTTGGAAAATTATAGTATTCTGCAGATTTGGGAAATGTCTCATTTGGGGATTTAGAGGCCACCGAATCAACCTTATCTTACGCATGAGGAAAAAAGACCCAGAGAGGGGAGGCAACCTGGCCAAGCCACACACTGAGTCACTGGCTCACTGTGTTATTGTTCTCTTAGTTCATGGTTGTTTTCTTCATAGCTATAGCTGTTTTATCTGAAGTGAGATAAGCTCTTAGGATTGTCTCTTAAAGTATAAGTCTGTGCCTCTGTATTAGGACTCAGGCAAGCAGAGTAGCCACCCTTGGAAATTCCTCTCTCCTGGCCTGCTGTCAATGCCTGGCACCCTGCCATTAGGGAAGCATCACATTGCATTCAGTTTTGTCCTCTACAACTGCCTGTTTGAGAAGGCGTGTGTGACTGGGAGAGGTAGCCAAAACCTCATTTGGTAAAACGTGTATCTAAGTGATCTGCTGCTTGGAATGTGAAATTCAGATGAACATGAATGTTTGTTTAAAGAATGCTAGCACTGTAAAGAGAGCTATAAACATAAGGGATAGATAACTGATGGGTAGAGAGGAGGCGTAGGGTATGTGAACTCAGTTGGATGCAGAGGGGATGTCACACAGACACAAAGAACCAAAGGGAAATGTTTGTAGAAATGAAGCATTGGCAAGCAACATGAGTTGCTGCAAGTTGCAGGCACTGCACTGCATGGAGGAAAAGGATGGCACAGATGAACCAGAGGCAGCTGGGTCAGTTTGTTTTTGCACTCCCCAAATTGTTATTGAATGTTCCCAGGTGCCCAAGCCCTGTGCCAATGCTTGGAGTCTGGGCAGAGCAGAGAGAGATGGCAGTCCCTCCTCTCATCGTGCTTGTAAAGTGGAGGGAGAGACAGATATTAAGCAAATAATCGTGGTAAAAAATTATATAAACTTTGATAATTGTGCCAAAGTAATAGGATGTGATCCTGTGAGAACAAGTAATATGGAAACTCCCCAAGACTGTGTGCAATGGGGAAAGTGGAGGGGTAGGGGTGTGTGTGTGTGTGGTGTGTGTGTGTGTGAGGAGTGAGCAACCTTTCCTGAGAACGTGAGCTAAAACCTAAAGGATGAGCTGAAGCTAACTAGATGGATGAAGGCATGAGGAAAAGCAAGAGTTCCAAGTAGAGGGAACAGCATGTTAAAAAGCCATGAGTCAGAAGGAAGCAGGTAGCAGGAAACAGAGGAAAGTAAGGGAGCGAGGGGGTTAATTTCTGCAATAAAAGGCTTGGGAGGACAAGCAGGGATGCCGACCTTGCTGATCCTAGAGGCCCAATGCTACTCAGAGTGGTCTCTGTGTGGGGGCCGCACTCCAACTGTGAATTATAGACCTGTGGGGAGCTAGGCACAGAATGGAGAATAAGCTTTTAGTGCAACTTGGCAGAGCAACTTTATGTCTGCTGAAGCTAGTATTCTGTATGTCTTTTTAATTCATTTTCAAGCAATTCATTGTTATTTTACAACTTTTCAATTGTTTTCAACGGATTGGGGTCGAGGAAACCTGGTCGTTTACTCTAGAATTTGGTCTTTATTCAGAAGCCGTGGAATGATTTTGAATAGGGGGCATGACAGAATCATATGCTCAGTTTTGCAAGGCTGTTGTGGGCACAGCAGAAGGCTGGGAGGCAGCAAGGGGGCCAACCTAGGGGGTCTGGAGAGAGGAGGGTGCAGCTTAGGCCAGGGAGCTGGCTGAAAGGATGGAGAAACATGAATGGATTTAGGATTGGGCAGAACTGACTTCTTTGGCAGGAATTTTTGTCAAGGCAGACAAAAGAGAACGGTAAGGAAGACTTTATTTAGAGAGAGCCTGGTGGGTTGGTAGTAGAAAGTTTTATTGCTGGCAGTACAGAGGGGCCAACATTTCCCAGAAAGAAAGGTTCTCTTTCCCTCAATGGGCAAGAGAGCTGGGAGCACTTGTCTGGGTGGAGGAAGAAACAGGGAGCTGCCACCCATGACTCGTCCACAAGTGCTGGGTGCTGGGCCAGAGAAGGGCATTGGAGCGGTTTGACCCTTGACAGTGCTCACTAGCTCTCTACAACCTGCAGGTTCATATATAATGTGATTAGTGCTTCCTGGGGCATGTGGGCAAGTGAAGAGCTCAGTAGATTGAGTTGCCACGGTAGGGGAAGACCATGTCCCAAAAAATAGGTTACTTTGTGTGAAGGGGGAACTCTACTCCAGTCCTCGCCAACAAAGCATCACCATTTTGACCTTTGTTTTGGATCCCAGGTGCTGTCTAGCAGTAGCCTAACCAAGCGTCAAGGATAGTTTGGCAGAGGAGAGGCAGACATGGTGGGGTGCACCTGAGTGAGCTGTTATTGGTGTTATCTGGGCCCCTAAAAGGCTCTAGAAGACTGGCTTCTTTTAAATATTTCTCAGTTAAGTACTGGTCCTGTGAATTTTGCTGCATTTGAGATATTTCATTTATCAGCTACATTGCTGCAATAAATCAAATTTGCTCTGGTCATACTCTTTACCTAGTGGCAGTTGGAAAATGGATTCAGGTATTTGTCAATTTAATCTCAGATCTGTTTTGCTGAAGGCAAAGCCAAGAGGGTGACAGAATCACAGGTCATTGCCACAATAGAAGGGTGCTGGTCCTATCTGGTAGAAGTTGGAGGCAGTGGTTAGGTGGAAGGCATGACCCTCTGTCCACACTTCTCCTATTCACAATGCCTTTACTCCTGTCAGGGCATGCAGATTTAATATGATAGAATTATGTATTATCAGTGCATAAAGACATCTTAATGATTATCTATAGCTTAGGAATGGCAAAAACAAGGCATCCTTGCCATTACTTCCTTTTCTCTTTCAGGCAGATGTCAAGAATTGATCTCCGTATTCTGTGTAGCCTCAGAATCCTTCTCAACACACCACTCCAAGCAGATACTACTGATCAGCTGGAGTTAGCATGTGATCTAAGGAGACTTATATTAGTTTCCTTGGACTGCTTTAATAAAGTACCACAAACTGAATGGCTTAAAGCAACAAACCCTTTTCCTTTCACAGTGCTGGCAACTAGAAGTCCAAAATTGAGGTGTTAGCAGGGCCATGCCCTCTCCAAAAGGTCTAGGAAAGAATTCTTTTTTGCCTCTGAGTTTCTGTTGGTTGACATCAACCCTTGGTGTTCCTTGGCTTGTAGGTGCATTACTCCAGGCTCTGCCTCTGTCTTCATGTGGCCTCTTTCCCTATTTGTCAGTGCGCAAATTTGCTTCCTTTTATTAGGATAGCAGTTACCGGATTAGAATCCACCCTAGTTCAATTGAATAGAGACTTGAACATGCTGAAAATTCATAAAATCATACATGAAAATGATAATCTACATTTAGGATGGTGATGCACTCCAGGGAAGAAAAAGAGGGATTGAAATTGAGAAGAGGTCCCCAGTGATTTGAATCTATTTGAATCTATTTGTAATCCATTACTGTGCCTAGCTCCCCACAGATCAATAATTCACAGCTGGAGTACAGCCCCCCAACACAGACCACTCTGAGTAGCACTGGGCCTCTAGGATCAGCAAGGTCTGCATCCCTGCTTTTCCTCCCAAGCCTTGTGTTGCAGAAATCCACCCTAGTTTACCCTCATCTTAACTTGATTACATTTGCACATTTATCCCAGGTTAACAGACATTTTCGGGGGTACACTATTCAACCCAGTATAAGACCCAGAGCTATCCAGATCCCATTCTAAATTCCCATTTTGCAGATGAGAAATCTGAGGTTTAGAGAGAAAAAGGGACTTGCTGAAAATTACATGATTATTAACAATAGGTGCAAGATAGGACTTAGAATTCCAGACTGCCAGTCTAGTGTTTTTCTGGTGTATATCTGAATGAAGCATTAGAATAAAGACTGCTCCTCTTTCTCAGGAAAGACTTAAATAATCTAGTTTGATTATGTAAGTTTGGTTTGTTTCTGTGAATTTCTACCCTCAAGAGTAACCCAACTGCGCAAGAAAAGTGACGATTCTTGCTTTCAAGTTATGATGCACTCCATGAGACTGAGTCTGAAAGGAGATTGTGGTAAAGTGAAGTCCTGACCTGCCATGAGCTGAGTGTTCCTAGCCTGGTTCCAAGCACCACTCTGGATGTACACGGATAGATGCTTGACAGGTATTTGGTGAATTTGATGTGCAACACATGTTTGGTAAATAAAAATTTCATATATCATTTGCTTTTGCCTGTTTCGACACAGAAGAAACTTCGGAATAATAAAGCTGATTTGGGAAAGGTAGAGAGAACTGGAAGTATCTCTAGACAGACTGTTAAAGATATAGACCAGAAAGAAATGGGAGTGGCAAAACTGGGGACTGCCTTTACCTATTTCATTCACTTCATGCTCATTCTGACTCTAGTTTCCAGGGAAGGAGGGAAGAGAGCAAACATAGAATACCTTTGCAGTGTTTCTCGGCTTGCATTATGCCAAGCATTGGGCTGGGTGCTTTATAAACATCCTTGATGTAATTCTCTTAATTTAGATAGATGCTATTATGCCTACTTTATAGGTTAGGAAAAAGTAATTCATTTGTCCAAAGTCACACAGCTAGTAAATCTTGGGGTCTGGACTGAAAGCAATTCTTTTCCAAAACCATTTTCTTTTTAAAATGTATACCTAACTGAGTTGTGGGTATCACTTCTGTTTCAGGAGCAAGGCATGAGAAGCTCTATCTTTGCAAATAATTTGCTTTGGATAAAGCTATTTCTTTTGCAGAAGCATCACATGTCATCTGAACATTTAAAAAATATTTTTTGTGTCTCTTAGAAATTCTCGTGACATTTCCATCATATAGACTTTAGATAGTGTGGTCTTCAAAATTACATGGTGGACACTTACAACCCTTAGGTGACTTAAAAGAAAAGCTTTACTGAGATATAATTTACTTATAAAATTCATCCACTTTAAGTATGAAATTCAATGATTATTATTATATTACAGAATTGTGCAACTGTCACCTAAATTGAATTCCTTTGGTAACTTAGTTTGTACACTGTAACGGATCAATTATCCAAGAGGATGAGAGAAGTCATTGCAGATATAAGGAACGACATGAGTAAAGGTGTCAGGATGGGGACATAGAGATCATATGAAGAGGAGTGGATAGTCCTATTTGGCTGGGTATAAAATGAGTAAAAAGAGAAAAATAAATAATACCAGGGCTGGGTAATAACAATGAACACAACATTTCCAGAGAGCTGGTTTGGTGGGAAGAAGGCACGGACTATTTGTTGTCCAAGGCAAAGCTGGTGGAGAAAGAAAGGAGGGAGGGTTAGTGACAGTTCCTCTGCTTTTCTCTATACTGTAGAGGGGACCCCGGTGGGGCCTCCAGGCAAGTTGGATGACAGCCAGTATGCCGAATGATGGATTTGCCAGATGAGCGAGTCATTAATTCCCTGAGGATATGTTATCTTGGCTTGCTCATGGCTTTATCTGTGAATGAATGGGCTTTGTCTGACCAGAACTTTATTGTCTCTTAATTTTGTCACATATGGCCCATTCTTGCTGTTTATCTTCTGCCCCTTGTCTTCACCCTGCTTGTTCCCCTCTATCTCCTTCTCCTGCCTCTATCCTGGAGGTAAAATGGCAGTGGGCAGTTCTCCTAGAGTGAATTTGGGTATTTGTCTGACAGTTTTATGTGAACAATCCTTTGCTGAATTGATTTTCACTGTACTAGCTTCTGTCTATCAGCTTTCGAGCCCAGACAGTTGGCTTTGATAGATACTTTGCCACTCCGTGATTTCTGCATTGACCTTTTGGTGCTTTCTTTTTTCCCTGCATATAAGGACAAAGGCCACAGCCATCCTCAGCAGGTCACGAACTTCAAGAAGGAAGAATTGTAATAGCAATTGTGAACTTCTTAGGCTTCCTCCAAAGGAAAGGGTGAGGTAAATGGAAGGCATTGTACAGTTATTATGTGATATCACATATATTAGTTTTTCTCTCCAAATCATTGCCTAGGGCTCTGTTTTGAAATTGGTTTTTACCCTCCTTGCTCTTATTGCAGCCTTCGATGTTCCCATTCCATATTTAACTTTTCTGCAATTCAGCACCTGCTCTGTTAGCACACTTCCCTTCCAGGCTTTTAGTGTGAAGCACCTGCATTTAGATCAGCCTAAGCTGTGTGGGATCAGGGTGCACTCACAGCCCAAACTTCTAGAACTTCCTCTCATTCCAAGGAGGGTGAGGGCCAAGGAACCTGGACCCCAGAAAGACTGCTTCTCCTGCCCTATTTAGTGTAGTGATTGAGAGTATGAATTCTGGTTTGAGCCATAGCTCTGCCACTTACCTGCTGTGTGACCTTAGGTAAGTACCTTAAACTCTCTGTACCTTAGTTTCCTTATCTGTAAAATGAAAGCCACAGTAGCACCCACCTCATAGGGCTGTGAGACGAACTAAATGAGTTAATGCATGTAAAGCACTTAGAGCAATGTCTGGCATATAATAAGTGCCCTGAAAGTATTAGTAATGTTGATTTTTTTAGCTATTAATTCTTATTTCCTTTTAAGCATATTGGGATGGCATCAGGGGGCCTGGATTCTCTTCCAGGCACAGCTGTCAAGTTGCTGTGCGACTCAGAGATGTCATTTCTCCAAAATTTGGCTTCCTCTTCAATTAAATGAGACTTACAGTCTCAGGCCTGCCCTGCTCATTGCCCGGAGTTGCTCTGAGGATAAAATGACACAGCAGACATAAACAGGCTTTGTAAATATGAAAGAGCTGCCTGCAGAAATGGTGGTGAGATGTTCCATGTTCTGTAGAGGGATGACCTTGTGAAGGTATTTCTTGGAAAAGGTGGCTTGGTCTCAGGGAACAAGAGTCCTCCTTGGAAAGAGTGAGATCCTGATTATTCTCAGCCCTGATTGGCTTAGCATTGTTTTGAGATGTCTTCTTTCTGGGGTCTCCTGGGAGAACAGTGGTGGTATTACCTCTTAGCATCAGCATTCTTAGTTGTAAACAACAGAAACCAGTGCTTGTTAATTTAAGCAGTAAAGTAGCAAAGGATTTAATTAGATGGAGTTGGGTAGCTCACAGAGTGTCCTGGAGCACCAGAGAACCAGGAGGCTGTGGATCAGTGGCCAAAGTCACACAGCAGAACTGGTCCAGAATGGATGCCACGGTAGCACTGCTGGGCACAGGCTCTGCAGCTTATACTCACACAAGACAAGAGTGTTGTAGGGGGCACCCAGAACTGGAACTCATCATGGTCCAGGAATCTCTTAGCACAGCTACCCTCTGTGGGGAGGCTTTATTCTCTACCACCCCTGACTAGCTTTTCTTTTGGGTGGGAAACAGGGCCACATAGAGCTTTGCACCCATCTCTTTTAAGTTCCACCACCAGAGGAAAGGATCATCTTCTTTTGGTCCTCATTCAAATAAGGCAGCCCAGGAAAAGGATTGTCTCTGGTTGGCTGAGCTTTGGGCTATTGCCCATTCTTGGACCAATCAGTATAGAGCTTGGTGGTGAAATGTCAGGATTGGCCCAGCTTGCTGCCATGGGAAGTTTACAGCCCTGGGTGGAAGGATGCCACTGGAATGGTGCAAAGAGAAGGATAGATTTCTCAGAGGTGGGGATGGGAGATGGGAAGGGCTGATCTCGGTCGTACTTTCACCATCAGGCACTACAGGGGGATTTGCAGTCTGCCCCCCCCCCCTTTTTTTTTGTTTACACTATGCTATGGCACTGACCAGGCCTTCATAATTCCATGTTAGCATCTCCCTGTCTATGCAGGGCTGTTTGATCACATCTCTCCTTGCACAAAAAAACCTTCATTACTTTCAAACTAGAGTCCACGATCCTTATTAGAAACACTGAAGATTTAACCCCATTCTTTTTTTTTTTTTTTTCTTTTTTGAGATGGAGTCTCTCTCTGTCGCCCAGGCTGGAGTCCAGTGGCGTGATCTCGGCTCACTGCAAGCTCTGCCTCCCAGGTTCACACCATTCTCCTGCCTCAGCCTCCCGAGTAGCTGGGACTACAGGCACCCACCACCATGCCTGGCTAATTTTTTTGTATTTTTAGTGGAGACGGGGTTTCACCATGTTAGCCAGGATGGTCTCGATCTCCTGACCTCGTGATCTGCCCACCTCAGCCTCCCAAAGTGTTGGGATTACAGGCATGAGCCACTGTGCCCGGCCAACCCCATTCTTTTTTTAAAAATTTGTTTTATAATAATATATTTCAAACATAAAGAATAATAACATGAGTACATATGTACCCCCAATTGACCTTTAACAGATTTAACATTTTGCTGTATTTGTTTAATGCTTTTAAAATAAACAGTAATGGATTACAAATAGATTCAAATCACTCTGGGGACCTCTTCTCAATTTCATTCCCTCCTTTTCTTCCTTGGAGTTCATCAGCATCCTAAATGTAGGTTATCATTTTCATGTACGACTTCATGAATTTTTTGCATGTTCAAGTCTCTATTCAATGCATAGTATTGCTTTGCATATTTGTAAACTTTATAGAAACACTGTCCTACTATACATATCCTTTTGCAGTCTCCCTTTTGCATTGAACATTATTTTTGAGATTTATTCACACTGGTATGTGTAGATCTAGTATATATTCATTTTATCTGCCATATAGTGTTTTATTCATCTATCTCTGATTGATGGGTTTTTCTTTTTCTTTTTTTCCACCGTGAGCCCTGCAGCAGTGAGCATTCTTGTGCAAACCTTGGGGAGTATACCCAGGAGTGGAATCACATCAGGGAGAAGGACAGGCAAAGCAAAGTCATAGCCCAACAACTTTCCTACCATGCAGAGCTAGCAGGTGATTAAACCCAGGAAATCCCTGGCAGGACTGATCAAACAGGGTTTAGCAGCTTGTGAAATGGGACTTTATTTCTTTAGCTAATCCCTTGTTGGGGAGGGGGAGGGAGATCTGAGATCTGACTTCAGCATGATCTGGAGGTAGGCGAGCCCAGACTACTTAAAATATTTGCTGATCACAGAGATGGGCCTTTTGAGTGACAAGAGAATGGCAGATTGTACCTTTACTCCCCTTTCTTTGAGTCATGCCACAAACGGCATTTACTCTGCTTTGGAAAAATGCAGGGGTAAGAAAAAGCATAGAGTTTGGAGTCAGAGAGAGCAAGTTTGTGTCTCTATGTCTGCCATTTACCAGTTGCATGACCATGTTAATTATTTACATTCTCTGAACCTCAATTTTCTTATCTGTGAAATGAGTCCCACTGATGTCCCCTGCTTTCAGCATCAGTAGTGCCACTGCCCTGAGTTGTATGGATTGGGCTGTAGCCAGAAACCTCAGGTCCACCATGCCACGGTTCCTTGAGTCAAGTCCTGTTGGCTATAGACCTTCAGGTGAGCTCTGAATGTTGACGTTTCCTCCTCACCCAGGATTTACTGCATCTGCAAAGCACTCTGACTGCCTGCCAGGGCCTGAGCCTGTCTTGGAACTCTCTATGCATGACTGGATACCCAGCTAATTCTTACCAGGCCTCTTCTTCGTGGGACTTGACCCTAATTCTTATCTATTCCTTCCCTCTGGCCTTGCCATTGGATGTGGAATTTCCAAGAACTCATGTCATATTTGTATCATCATGACTCTCATATAGGCAGCTCCATATGTGGCGCCCTTACTGTAAACCTGATGGTGAGCTCAGCCCTCTACATCTACATGTGTTTATATTGAAGTGTGTAGGAAGGGGTTGAGAGCACATTTCACTTTTTGGAGCCAGATACATTCGGTTTCAGAGTGTGAGCTTCCTTATCTTTTTTTTTTTTTTTTTTTTTTTTAAGGTAATATGTTTCTGGATGACTAGATAAATTTTAAAAAAGATAATAAAACTTTTCTCCTGGGGTTATTATAAAGAGTAAAAATGTCATAAGAGTAATGCTTTTAGTATAGTGTCCAGCTCACAGTCAGCACTCAATAAATTACAAGTCGACATGCTATAATAGGTTGAAGGCTACATGTAGAAGCGAGATAGCCAGAGTGATGAAAGACATGGGCTCTGCAACCAGATGGGCTGAGTTTATATTCTGAACTCTCCACTTCTATGATACAGCCCTGGGCAGGTGATCGAACCTCTCTATGCTTCAGCTCATTCATTCCCTAGAGGAGGATAATCATACAAACTCACAGGTCTTCAACTGTGAGAAACAAATGATGTGACCTATATAAAGCAGTGGGAACAGTGCCTGGCACACAGGAAACGTTCAATGCATGTCAATAAATTCATTACATTTATTATTTTATTTTACCATTATTTTAAATATATGTGTATATATAAATGTATAGGCATGTATGCCATGAACTCAGGTTACAAGAACATAACTTTATTTTCCTAAAACTGAATCTACTTTCCTTCTTGAAGTCTATTCCATCAGAAGGCATAACATGGATTCTCATTACTGCCAGAGGAACTCAGTCATTTCAGTTATTTGGGACTTACAGGCTTAAACTCAGACAAATTCAGGATTTCCCTCTTTCCTTCCTTTCCCCTGGAGTTGATGTGGCAAGATGGCGGCATCCTCAGACAGGCATATTTGCCACGACCTGGGCTTTGTCGTCAGTACCCGTGGTGCTTGGCTGGTGGGACCATGCTGGGCTGTCACTTGGTCCTGTCTGTCTTTCACTGCATGTGGCTTTCTCATTTCTGCTGCCCTCAGAATGGCATAGAGTTTGATATGAGGGGTTTTCTGTCCTCCCAGAACTCCAGAGAAATTGGGAGACGAGAAGGGTGGTAAGGAAAGGGGCATAGGGCCCGTTATAAGTGTCTGAAGTCTTTCCTTTTCTTTCAACAGTTTTCTCCCCACCGAGCTGGGAGAACGTTGTAACTTCGTGGTAGGGTGGAGGGGTGTGTGTGTTGATTTGCGTTCTTCCTAGTCTTTCCTGTATTGTTCTTGAAACAAGGCTAAAAGTGAGGAAATTTTAGTGTCATTTTTTTCTGAGTTTGTTGTTATACTTCTCATTTTCAGGAGTCTTCAAATGTTTTGACCTAGACCTTGGACTTAGGGGATTGAAGGGGAAAAACACATCACAGTATTTTACTCACTGTTCCACCTGGAATACAGTTTTACAAGCTGGCTAACTAAGTACTGCCACTGTTTCCCCAATCATCCAGAAGAGGAAACAAACTCAGAAGTTGAGTAACTTGCTTACAGTCATCTAGGTAGAAAGGAGTGACTTAAAACCAGGTATGTGAGGCTCCAAACACATGCTTCACAACCTCTTTCTATGTAATGAGCCACCTGAGACAACAGCATCACTTCCCCACTGACTGTGGGCATTGCCAGCCTCCTAATTCTTCATCAGCCATAATGATGAAGGCCCTGCTAGGAGGCCCACTCCACTCCCTCATCAGGGATGGGCTGAGCCATCCCTGAAGCTGCACAATGTGCTGATCACTGAACACTGGACGGTCCAACTACCCTGTAGCAGAACAGCATTGATAATAATGTGTCTTCTCTCCTATTGTCTCATTCAGTCCCAGATTTCTCCATTTCCTGCTTGATGTGTGCATGCTAAGCACACGGAAACTCATGATTTATGTATTAGGTTGATGCAAAAGTAATTGTGTTTTTTTCCCATTACTTTTAATAGCAAAAACTGCAATTACTTTTACACCAACCTTAATAAATCTCTGTTAATAGTGAATAAATGTGTATCAAAGGGTTAAAGGCCTCTAGAGGGGCTGGCTCTTAGTCCTCTCGGTCTGTGGTGCAACAGGGCTCCTGGGCTCTGCTCATCCTAGCTGTCAGATTAATGGCAGGGACTTCTGCAGTGATCTCAGCCACACATGCTGCCTCTTCTATGTGACCCAGAACAGAGCTCAGAGTGAGGTCGTATTGATTTCATGAGAAGCTGGGCCTGCATCTTTTCTTTCACTCTAGGTTTGTTGGCTCCTGCCTGTAAGATGGCTGAAGGCTATCATTTTTGTGTGGAGGATTAATTAGAATAGATTTCTTTGACTTGGGATGCCAATAAAATCTGTGGTCTCCAGCTATTGATTTATGATGCTAAGCAGGAAGTGTTGGTCCCAGAACAGGCCCCAAGAAAGTAGTGGTGTTGGGCATTTTGATGCTCGGGTGGTTAATTGTGGCAAACTGGAAAAGAATAAGAACACATAGGAGCTTTGGGGGGTACCGTGGGGGAAGGGAGATTGGTACAAGGGCCACCCTGATTCAGTGAATGAAAAGAGAATCTTATTTCCTGTGAATGATGTGGCTGAGAAATTGAAAGGGACATTTGTGAACTTTGGAGACTGAGATGATTGTGAGCAAATTAATAGCTAGATATCTGAGACGTTTGTTCTTATGCAGATAATTGAGTTCTGAAGAGAGAGAGGTCACTGGTCCTTCAACTTCTCCATCGTCTCAGAGTCCAAGTTATGATAAATTTCTAACTTTTATTTCCCAGATGACCTAGCAATTTAATTCAATTCAACAAATATTTATTAGCACCTACTGTGGTGGTGGGAGGGAAGAGGGTATAAGAAAGCAAAAGTCAGCCCCAAGTGTGACAAACTCCTTAAGAGAATGGAACATGCCATTTTCAAACCTGTGATTAGAATGCAAAGTGGACTCTCGGGGGATGAGGGTGGCATAGGAGGAGAGATTTAGACTGAGAGTGAATGAGAACTTTTCATGATGGGTGGCATTTGAGCACAGTTTCAAGCACAGTGGCATGTGGCAAGGGGTTCCACATGAATCATCATCATGAAGAGGGTGGGCTTAGGACTTACTTGGGCTCTTTCCTTGGGTACTACTGTGACTGGAGCTTAGGTAAATGTAATAAAAATAGGTCAAAATATAGGTGTGGCCAAATCATGGAGAAACTGAAGAGCAGGCTAGGGAGTTGGGGATTTGATTCTGTAAGTAGCGGGGAGCTATTGAAAGTCTTTGAGGAGGAGAGGGCCATGAATGATGAGACAGACATCCAGGAAGCATGGTCCTGCATCCTGTGCCAATGAGATCAATGCAGCAAGGGAGGGGCAAAAGATGCCACTGAAGAAGTTACCACCACAGTCAGGGGAGAAAAAGATAGATATGTTAGGGGAGGCAGGGCAGGAAGGAGACCAATGATGTGGACATATGGACTTTCAATCCTCAGTTTTGTCATCAGTAAAATGGGGGATCTATTATTGTTTCTAGGCTTTGAGAGTTGGTAGGCTTAGGTGATGAAAGGAAAGGATGCATCAGAAATTTTTATTAGGTTTGCAGCCTGAGCATCATCTTTCTTAATCCCTTTTTCCTTCTGACCCTTTTTTTTTTTTTTTAAACCTGGGAAGTTGGTGGCTATAAATAGGGTATATCTGGGACCTCGGTGTGTACGAATGAGTGGCCAATTTGCAGGCACAAGATTAACAAGGTGCTGTCTTCCTGCCTAAATACTTGGCTTAGGAGTTGTAGAGAAACCAGGCAGTGTGGGAGCAAGAGGAGGACATGTGGGCAGAGCACCAGGAGGCTCTGCTTCAGACTACTGGCTAGAGATAAACAAGTCCTCCTCCTTCCTGACCCTCTGTCCCCAATTTGTCATTTAGTGATAACTTCCTGGCCTCAGGAGTCTTCTGTAAGGATGAAAGAGATTGTGCTCTCTTTTTAAAAGATAAAATACTAAAACTGCGATTAGTTATTGTAGCCCTTTTGGGAAGCAGCATGATGGAAGCAGTGAAGAGCACTGGCTCTGGAGTCAGGCAGCCTGGGTTTGAGTCTTGTCTCCGTTACTTACCAGCTTTGTGATGATAGGTAAACTAAATTCTCTGTGCTTCAATTTCCTCCTCAGTTAACACAAACGTAATAATAGTCGTCTGTTAGGTATGATGTGAGGAGGACTCACACAGTGCCTGGCATGCTTGTTGCTGGATAAATGTTTGCAATGATGAGAATGATGCTGCCCTGCACTGCCAATGATGGGCTCTCTGAATACTAGTGTGCCTTTGATACCCATAAACCCAGCAAAACTATGCTGCTCGCATCTTTCCTTCCAGCTCCTCCCTCAATTTCTATTCAAGGTGGGCATCTCATTGCATCACAGAACATCACAGCAGTTAAGCAAGGAGGTTTCTCTCGTCTAATACTTTATCTGTTCTTTCAACTACTGATCAGAAGGAATCTTACCTCCTGGTTATAGGGAATGCTCTACCTCTATAGACAGCCAAGTCCACGTATAGATAGCTTTGAAGATTAAAGTGCAAATCTACTTACTGATCTCTTCCTTTTTTGTTTGTGTGTATGTGCATGTATGTGTAAAACACACCCAAAAAAATTACTTCCAGATACTCTCACTAATGCAAGAAGTGAGTCCTTAATAAAACATTGACTGTTGAGAAGGGAACAGTGGTAGAAAAAATAGTAAGATATGTACTCAAGATTTGGAAATGTAGAGAAATAAGTAAAATCAATTGAGAACAACCACCATATCTATAATGAGCTTCCCCTTCCCTGCCAGCTCACCGTTAGCTGAGGGGACTTACAAATGTAATGAGAAGAAATGGACTTTATGCTGTAGGCAGGATTTGGATTAGATGTTCAAGAGGTTCGTGCCTGGGAAGTGATTAGGGGATGTCCAGGCTTCTCCGGATTGTTCACATGTCTTCCCTGGATGTGCCAGGAGGTGCTTTCATACCAGGAACTTACTAATTGCAAGAAGGAGAGGAAGGGGAAGGAGAGGAGAGTCTATTAAAATCCACTCTGTTAAGGAGAAGTTCAATAGAGAGGCCAGTATTCAGAATGACTCATGCCCTGTCTGACTTCTCAACAGCTAGAGGTGCTTGGCTGGCTTGGGTTTCCCAGCTGCCTTGTGCTCAGAAGGCTTTCAGGGGAGGCCTCAAACTGGCTTTAAGATTGATCTGGTTAGCACCAATATCACCTACTATGGGTTGTGAAAACTCTTTGGTCATAAAAATAATAGCAATACAGTGAAAACCTTGGCTATCTAAGAGGCCTCAGGAAATGAAACATTTTGGATAGTGGAATTTTCCATAAAACTGAGGATTTTTCCATTTAAGTAGAGGCTATTATTTTTGTATTTTAGATGGATTGAATCAATATAACATAACATTTCTTGTTTGCTTGGAGACAACAAACAAATGATAGTTATTGTTCTATGTCATTAATACAGTAGTTCTCTAGGGGATTAATGAACCACACAGTTTACCCCAAGACTAAATGCTGAAACCTTTGTGCCTGTTGAGATCTTCCGTCTGCTTTTTAGTTTTTCTGACCCTCTTTGCTACAAGACATCTTTGCCTCTCATTTCTTGCTAATCTCAGTACATCTGCCTGAAATGGTTTCTATTTTTTCTCTTATTTCTCTTGTCTTCATTTTCATGTTATAAAGTACCATTGATCTTGCATATCATTGTTGTAACTGGTATCAGATCATTCAAGTAGAGGCTCTCTATATTTATATTAATTTATTTGTTTAACAAATGAGTATTGGGCATCTACTCTGTAGTAGGCAGCATGGTAAGTGCCAAAGATTCAATGATGAAAAACTGAGATGACATAACTTGCTTATTGTTACAATCTGGCAACTGGCTTATAAAGGGTGCGTTGGCTCCACCCTTTATGCAAGTCCTTGTTTGTCAGTATATTCTAGCTTAGTGGTTCTCGTATTTGAATGTGCCTCAGAATAACTTGGAGCACTTGTTAAACACACATAGCTGAGCTCCACTCCTGGAGTTTCTGGTTCTTGGGCGAGAAGGTGAGAATGTGCATCTCTACTAAATTCCCATGGCATGGCCTGGGACTATACTTGGAGCGACACTTCCTTCGCCACATGACCTTCCCTTTGTTGTTCGAATGTCAGTCTTGTTTCTACCTCAAGGCATTTGCATTGAGGCACTTAGCGGGTGTGTACCCTCTGTCTGATCTTGGCCTGGCTGCCACTTGTCATCATGTTTTTAGGGAGGCCTCCCCCGAGCATCCTTATTTATGTTGCTCCCGTCTTCCCAGGCACTCAATGTCACTGCACTTGGTTTTGTTCCCTTCTTGGGCCTTTGCCACTCTTTGAAATTATCTTTATAGGATTGTCTCAGGGGTGGCTGTGATTGAAGAGATACTAACAGACCCAGGCAAAGAATGCACGTTTCTTTAATGCAATTAAAAGAAGTAAGAGTTTAAGTTCATGAAGACAGCTACACAAAGCAGAGGGCAGAGCAGCATTTTTTTTCACTGGAAGTCCCAGCCCTTCAAGTCCCTGTGGCTAGTAGTGTCAGCTGACTGAGGCAGAGGTCCCCTAGGTCTCCCGAGCAGCTGCAACTCATCCATTCTCAGGGTCTTTATACACCCCAGTCTCCTGTTTACTGATCTGCAGACACAGAGGAGTGTTTCCTGCAAGGTCAATTTCCCAGGTGAAAGATCTCCCAAGCAGGATGGAACTTCAAACTTTCCTGAGTCTTATATTTTTATTTATCTGTGTGATCTATTTTATTTTATTTGATAGCTGTCTTTTCTCCCACTAGCATATAAGCACCACGAGAACAGGGGCATGTCTGTGTCCTCTTCCAGCATTTTCCAAGCACCTAGACAGGACCTGGCAGAAAATGGGCACTTAATATATATAAACTCCCTCCTCCTTCCCTCACCTAATAGCAAAGTAAGTATGTGCCTCTTGAATGTAATTTAATTCTTTCAGGGAACTGAACAGACATGTTCTCAAAGAAAGCCTCTTCTGTTACCCTGTAGCTCATTTCAGAGCATGCCGAAGAAGGAGAAAGGCAAATACAAGTGAGAGGAAATGTTTTTCCCTCTGTATCTTAATGTGGCAAGAGCTCTTGGGCAAGAAACCATCTCCTCATGTTCAGCTTTCTTTTTCCTTCCTCTCATTTCTCCTGTTCTTGTGTCGCTCTGACTTCAGAGCCATAATAACAAACCTATTACTGCAATAAGATGCCAGAAGGGGAAAATGAGACTAAGTTACCGAGGAAGAAAGAGATGCAGCACCAACCCCAAGCCTCTCTGAAGAGCCTGCAGGCTGTTGAATAAGGGATGTCAGTTTAATTGCTTCTTTTCTCCCTTGGTATGGTATAGATGCGTCTGTTCTTTTTCTCTTTTTGTTCTCTATTAGGTTCACAAATTATTTTGCCATAGATGCTAATAGCGTCTGCGAAGAGGCAGCGTAATTCTGGAGTGGCCATTCCTTGGGTTTCTCTCTGCCCCCACTGCTCCTTATGTTAACTTTCTCCAGCCAGATGAGAAGCTCTTTGAAGACAGGAGCTACATCTTGCTGAGGGTTACCTGATGCTTCTGTTGCTCACAGAAGCATGCACAAGGTTGCATACTACAAGCATCTGAAAATTCTCATGGAAGCAAAGTCTCTATGTCTTTTCCTAGCCCCTTCTCCTCCCGCGTTGTGGTTGACTTAACCAAGGGAGATACTGAGTGAATTCTGACTTTTTTTTTTTTTTTTTGCGACGGAGTCTCGCTCTGTCGCCCAGGCTGGAGTGCAGTGGCGCGATCTGGGCTTGCTGCAAGCTCCGCCTCCCGGGCTCACGCCAGTGAATGTTGACTTTTTTTTCTGATTTTCCCAAGGAAAGCTGACAGGTAAGTGCCCGCATTATGATGATTTATTTGTTTATACAAATATGATTATTGCAAACCCTGCTAGGTGTTAGGCTCTGTGCCAGGCATGTGGAAGGTAATAGTGATCAAGACAGATAGGCCCTTACTTTCTTGAGCCTATTTTCCATAGGAAAGCTGACAAAAGCAAGTTAGTTAACACAGATTGCGATCAAAACTATAAAGATAAAATAAGGGGCCAGGCGCGGTGGCTCACACCTGTAATCCCAACACTTTGGGAGGCTGAGGCAGGTGGATCACTTGAGGCCAGGAGTTTGAGACCAGCCTGGCCAACATGGTGAAGCCCCATCTCTACTAAAAATTCAAAAATCAGCTGGGTGTGGTAGCACGCACCTGTAGTCCCAGCTACTCAGAGGATCACTTGAACCTGGGAGGAGGAGGTGGCAGTGAGCTGAGATCGTGCCACTGCACTCCAGCCTGGGTGACAGAGTGAGACTGTCTCAAAACAAAACAAAAAACCCCCACAAAAACCAAGGTGATCAGAATAGTGGATAATGAGAGAGATAACCTTCTTTCCATGGAGTGGTACGGGAAGGACCCTGGGAAAGTCATCTGAGACTCTGAAAGTTAATCTGGGACCTAAAAATGGAGAATCAGCCAGTTCTGTTGAAGAATAAGAGGATAAACACATGCAAATGTACTAAGGTGAGCGAAGTCCTATTGAGGAACTAAAAGAGGCTTAGTTTGGGAGAGGGAGAAAATGACATCAATCCAAGCTGGAGGAGCAAGCAAGGACTAGATCATGAGTTGGATATTCATTTTGTTTAAGTCCAACATCCTGTTCTGTTGCTCCTTTTGTCAATTAGAGCATGAAGAAGCCACAGATTAATTCTCAAACTTTCGTGTACATCAGTCTCTCCCAGGGAGCTTATAAAAGTGCAATACTTGCTCAGAGCTTCTGACACAGTAGCCATAATAAGCACAGGTTCTTTCTGTTGGAAGTCATAGAAATTCAACTAAAATCAACTTAAGCAAAGCCAAAACAGAAGTAATGGCTTCTCTATTTGGGAATCAAAGAGGTGGTGTTAGCTTCAGGCATGACTCCATCTAGCAGTTAAAATAATATCATTAAAGCTCCCTCTCTCTTTTCTAAAAAGTTGTTCTTCTAATTTATTTATTGGCTTCATCCTTAGGAATGCTTTCTCCACATGGTAGTAAAAATAGGCATCAGAACTCCAGGCTTGTATTATCCTCATAGGTAGTGATCCCAGAGGAAAGCGTGCTATGTTCTCTTTTTCATTTCCACGTTAACCCCTCTAATGGATTTGGATTGGCCCTGCTTGGGTCAAATTCCCACAGTGGAAGTGTCCAAAGAGATGTATATCATCTCTTTGGACACTCTCTTTAGTTGGCTGCCTAAGCAGAGGAAGCAGGGTCACTTGAGTGATAGAATCACCAGATTCACTTGGCTTGGGGACAGGATAGTTTCCATAAAGAAGAAATATTCAAACAGGAAAGACCAAAAGTAGCAGACATTCCCCACAAAAGGCTTGGGCAGGGCAGAATTCTGACCTCCTAACGCTAGCACCATGACTCCTTTATGTTGCTAAATAACAGACAGTGCTTTGAAAAACATTGCTAGAGATCACTTTGCGGGTTGAGAAACTGAAACTGAGTTCATAGAGAATGGGAATTCACCACAATGACAGACAAGAATGCTATGAAAATTGTTAAAAGACTTACAAGAGTCTCATAGTCATTGTCTTGGTTTCTAGGTCTCCTTTCTTGAATGTTAGTAATGTTATACATGGTAGGTTCCCACCCCACTCTTTATTATATACAGAAAGCAGAAATCAACTTGCTTATTTTTACGAAGAGAACTCATTTGAAAGATATGATTTGTCAAATAGTTCAGAAAATTCTGATGAAATTTTAGTTAAAATTGCACTGAAAAATAAGGGGAAAATTAACATTATTTCAAATGTGAAATATCTGATCCATGACTATAACTCTCTCTTTCTTGGTCTTCTTTATGCCATTAAGTGAATTTAAAAATATGGTGTTATACACTATTCCTTCATAGTACCTAGCTATTTTATTATTTTTGCTATTATGAATGAATTTCTGTTTTCTATTGGTTATTGCTGGTGTAGACACATATTACTGCATTTTATATGTTTACTGAAATCTGGTCACCCTACTGAATTCTATTCTATTAGTTTGTTTCTTGATTCTGTTGGGTTTTATAGATAGATAATTATATAATCTGCTAATATGAAAGTTTTGTCTCTCTTCTCCTAATAGTATGCTTTTATTTTTCTTGTGTTACTAAATTGGGCATAGCTTTCAGTATTATTTTGAACGGTACTGGTGATATATGAAATCTTGGCTTATTCTTGATTTGAAGATTTGAAGACAATATATAGGGTTTTCATTAAGTAGGATATTATATTGGATATAGGTTAATGGAATATAGCCTTTATCAGTGGAAGCTCTTTCATCTCTGTTTTTCAAAAGGTTTTTATAATTAAATAGATATTGAATTTTATAAAACGTTTTAAAAAAACTATTGAGATAACAATGTGATTTTCCTCCTTGCATCCATGATTGTGGAGAATTACATGGATAGGTTTTTCTAATGTTAAACCATTTAACAATTGCCTTTCTTGAATAAATCCTACCTAATCATAATGGATTGTCTGAAAAATTATTTAAAGCTAACATTTTTTTGGGGGGCTTTTATATGTGTTTGAATGGATAGATATATAATTCCCTTTTACTTGTAATGTTCTTTCTCAGTTTTTATGTAAAGTTTATATAAGTCACCTAAAAATTCATTGAAAATATTTTCCTCTTTTTTTCTTTTACAATTTGTACAGCGAGGGATTATTATCTCTTCCTTGAAAGTTTATTAGAACTCTTTTATAGAATTATCTGAACCTAAGGCTTCTTTTTTTTTCGAGAGAGAGCAAAGGACTTTTATTATTATCTCAATTCTTTAAATGTCTAATTAGATTATTTAATTTTTTATATTTCTTTCTTGTATCAATTTTGATATATATTTATATTTTTTAAATTTTATATTTCATTTAGATTTTCTGATTTTATGTATGGTTTATAATTTTGGAATTAAAAATTCTGTTTGACCTGTTCTCAATTTGTGGCTTAAAAAATTTACATACTATCTTTAAAATGTCTTAATCTGCCATTTCAGAGGTGTTCTCACATTATTATTTTCAAACACCCATATTTTAGATTTTTTAAATTTTTGTAATTACTTTTTTCTTTATTAGTTTCTAAATTTAAAAATATATCCATCCTACTTTTTTGGTATATCTGATATTCTTTTTTATTTTCTTGAGTTGAACACTTAGCTTGCTTACTTTTAATTATTATTACTTTCTGTTAATTACATTTAAAGTTATAATTTTTTCTTCTAGTACAGCTTTGGCCATTTTCTACAATTATCAATGTGTATTGATTTCATTGTTTTTGATAAAAAAGTGTTTTATAATTTCACTCATAAATTTCTCTTTAACTCAAGGACTATTCAGTAGCATTTTTTGTTTTAGTTTGTAGATATATATAACTTTTAAGTTATAATTAAAATTATTAATTTTATTCTACTGTGATCAGACTCTGTAAGATGTTGATTCTTTGGGATATCTTGAGCCTTCCTTTGTGTCTTTTATTTTTGTAAATTCCCCATGAATGCTTGAAAGCATCAATGTACTTCATTTGATAGGTACAAACTTTCGTATATGTTTACTAGGTCTAGCTCATTAATTGCATTAGGAAAATCTTCTGTATCTTTATTTTTTGTTTACTTGATCTATCACTTTCTGAGAAGCATGTATAAAAATTTCTTATTTCTTGATATAGTTCTGTACACTCCAACAATTAAATATCAAGTCCAGTTTTCAAATTTTCTTTTTTTTTAAGCAGCAGAATCATTTTGTCACATAAAGTCTTGTCCAAGATTCCAGTTCAAAAATAGATAAAAGCAGATCTATTCTTGTTGAAGGGAGGGAGGGTTGTGGGGACTGTATCCCTTCCTTAGTCCCCAACAATCCTCTGCAAATCCAAAACACTGCAAAACCCCAGTACAGTAGGCAGCAGGGTTTGAAAACCATTGGGAAAGGGATGGGAGAACCAGACTTAAAGTCAACCCCATTTCTATTTTTAATTGGCTTTGTCTCTTTAACCAGATTATTCTTCTTCTCCATAAAATGAGAGGGTTGAGACAGATGCTTTTTTGAAATCTTCTCCAGATATGAAGTTCTATCATTCTGAGTATTTGCTGGGTGCCAACTAAGTGCCCAGCACTAAAATCATATGAACTTATATATTTTACCAATATGTCAATTGCTTTTCCTCCATTATCTCATTTGATCTTCAGATCAGCAGGGAAAAGTGGGCTAATCCTTATGTAGAGATCTGTTTCCAATTCATTGGAAATGGTCATTAGAAGACAGACAAGAATCTTAGCAGTTAAGACTATGGGGTTTGAAGTCAGGATTCAAATCTCTTCCCTGTGACTTATTAGGCATGGATCCTTAGGCAAGCTACTTAACTCCTCTGAGGCTGAGACCCTTTTTCCTCTGTAAAATGGTGGTGATAATGATGTCCAGTACGTGCCTGGTACATTGTAGGTGGTCAATAAGTATTAAGATGTCTTCTTATAAGAAGTAGAAATTCTAGGGTAGGAGACAGAAACAACAGATGGAAAACACACTGTGGAAGAATGCTGCACTCGAACATCAACAGAAATGACAGTTGGTGCTTCCTGACTTCCAGGTTAGACGTGTAAATCTCAGACATGTTTTTCCTGGGACCTCTGGCCTTAATGTGTCTGAACCTTCCTTGGCTCCAAGGCCTCTGTTTTGATTGCCAAGAAAAATGGCACAGAAACTCTAGAAGCCCTGGCTTGGAGTCTCTCTCTGGGTCTGCTCACAGCACAGCACTGCATAGGTTCATTATACAGTCATGAGGAGACTTTGGGTAATGTGCTGACCTTGTTATAATTAATGGATAGTGGGGTAATGGGTCTGTGTGACTCATTAGATAGAGAAAAGAGATCCAGCTCTTCTCATTTTGTTTAATTGAAACTCTAAAACATTTATTACTTTGGGCACATGATAGTAACTGGGTTTTTAAATATCAAAGTGATGATTTCAGCTGTTCCCCAAAGGGAAAACAGGATTGGAAGTTTCAAAGCAATAAAAAGAAACAACCTGAAGGGGCAGAGACAGAAACTTTGGAGGATTGGGGTTTGTTTGGGTAAATGACTTGGACAAGTTCCTTCACTTCTTGGGGCCACAATTTACTCATGGTGAGATGAGGAGATTGAAAATGCCACCATCACAACGACCCCCCACACCCCCACCATCATAGTTGCTAAAAACTCGTTAGGTACGGCGCTAAGCCAAGCACTTCATGTGCATTGCTTATTTGATCTTCATGCATGGTAGAATAGGTACTATGCTTACTGCCAATTAACTAAGGAAGAAGTAGAGTTTTAAAGAGGTTGAATCACTCACCCGAAGCCACCCAGGAAGTAAAGAGTGACGCTGGGATTTGAACTTTGATCCATGTAACTCCAGAACTCTTGTTCTTCCCCCATGCATCATATCTCCCTTAATTATTCTTCCTGTTTAAATGTTCTGTGAGTTCTGTGAGCAGAGGGCTGTTCTTGTCCCCATGTTTTAGGAGGCTGTCCTCTATTCCCTGAAAATTTACATTCCATGGAACCTCTTTGAGGGAGTGAAATTTAGAAGTAGGAAGAAGGTATTAGCTAACATTTTGTTAGAATTTCTTCTAGGCTCATTTGCTCCATCCCCACCATTTTTTTTTTTTTTTTGGCCATAGTTGAGAATATTTATATATGATATTGTGTCCTTTTTATTTCCTCCCTAACTTAGGAGCTTTAGCATTTCTGCAAGTTATTAAAATTACTCAGAATCATAATTTTTAATTTCTGTAAGGTGCTCAATCATATGAGGGCCTTATCACTTACCTAATCCACTCCTTACTGTTATACATTGAAGTTATACCAATTTGTCATTATTATAATGATAGTATGAACATCTTGGGGCATAAAGCTTAAAAAAGTTTAGAATATTTCTTTGGGATTGACATCTCTAAATTTTCTTTTCTGATTATAAATATAATACAAAGATACTTTAGAAGTTTTTAAAGGGAGGAGGAATTTAAAGAGGGAGATAATAACAGTTGTTATTATTGTTATTATCAGCTAACATTTATACAGGGCTTTCTGGCTACTACCTGGAACTAAATGATGTTCTAAACATGTCATATAAACATCTAAATGATTGTTCTAAACATCTTATATGAATTAACTTACTAATTCCTACAATAAATATGTGAGATACATACATGTTTATTTTTGGTATATCTTGATTATTTCCTTAGGAAATTTTTTTTTAAATATATGAACATTTTTAAGGTTCTCATACCTTTCACCAAACTGCTATTCAGAGATGTGGTAGCTATTTCTTCTCACACCATCATGGTTAAAGAGTGTTCTTCTCTCTACATGCTCACTAGCATAGTGTTTTATTATTTTAAAAAGTGTTCGAGTCCTGAGTGCTTTCTGTTGCATCATACTACATCCCAAGGATCTCTGAAGCTTTGTTACTAATCTGTCGTAAGTTTCCAACTGGTAAAACATAATAGCTGCATGTGGTAGCTACTAATGTGTCCTGAAGCTGAGTAGAGGAAAAGAGCACGGTGCCAGGAAGCAAATACCAATGCACACATCTCTGATGTCACACTAAGGTCTCAGAAATACAGGAGTCTCCATGTGTCTGTTCCTCTAGGGGTGAGTCTGAAAAAACTCTAAGGGGATGAGAAACTCATACATTAGGTAGAAAAAGATAAAAGTGGTAGGCAAAGGAATTTTACATTTAAGATTCAAGGAAAATGACATAAACATTCAGCTCAGAAAATAAAAACTTATACTGAACTGTAACAGCAAAGAAATTCTCTCTGGATCCCATGGAACATTGCAGACTCTGATAGAAGGAGGAAATATGTGATTCAAAAAGGCATACTCTGTTAGGTCAATGTGATGTCCTAAAATTCCCAATATCCATAAAAGACAGAGTGTGATTCCTGAAATCTTGTAGGTATATAAGGTACTTCCCTATACTTTGATCAAAGATAACAGATCTCTCTTTCTGCCTGCTTCCTCCTTATTTCTTTTTGCTTCTTCTTTCTTTCCCTTCCTTCCAGCTTTATGGATTTGATATGGTTTGGCTGTGTCCTCACCCAAATCTCATCTTGAATTGTAGTTCCCATAATCCCCACAAGTTGTGGGGAAGGACCAGGTGGAGATAATTGAATCATGGTGGGGGGCTTTCCCCCATCCTGTTCTCATGATAGTGAGTGAGTTCTCATGAGATCTGATGGTTTCATAAGGGGCTTCCCCTTTGCTCAGTTTTCATTCTCCTTCCTGCCGCCATGTGAAGAAGCTCATGTTTGCTTCCCCTTCTGCCATGATTGTAAATTTCCGGAGGCCTCCCCAGCCATGCTGAACTGTGAGTCAATTAAACCTCTTTCCTTTATAAATAACCCAATCTCGAGTATGTCTTTACTAGCAGTGTGAGAATGGACTAATACAGGGACTCTTCAAATTACCAAATTAATGGATATTTATTTTACTATGTTAAACAATTCAGAGGTGCATGAAGATGTTAATAATCTTCCTCTATCTTCCTTTAATTTCACCTTGCCCAGATAATCAATGGTTACAGTTTGATCTGTATTTTTCCACACATTTAGGAAATGTTCCTATAAAGATAAAAATTTATTCCACTTCTTTCTTAAAAGAACAGGACAAAACTCTCTATATTATTTGCTTTTCTGACTTAAAAATATATCAGAGAAACTGTTCTAGGTCAGGATACATAAATCAAACTCATGTAATAACAGCTTCATAATATTGTATAGTATGGCTGTACCATAAATTTTTTTGACCAGTCCCCTACTAAGGGACAGTCAAATAATTTTCAAGTTTGTTTTCTCCCTCTTTCCCTTCCTTCTTGGACCCGCTGAACTGTTTCCTTTTATACAGGTGCTTATTTTTTTGTCAGATAGAGTCCCAACACATGAGATTGTTTGGAAAAAGGAAATGTAAATGTTAATTTTTAATGGCTGTTTTGTCTTTTTAATTACTTACTTTTGTTGAACACTGTCACGTATGTATTTAAGTTGGTATTCATGGCAACTTCTTTCACTTGGTAAGGTAAGGGGCATTATCTCCATTTTGCAGATGCACCTCACTGAGATTAAATGACGTGTTCAAGGTCACTCAGTTAGCACATGGCTGAGCCTATTCTTAAAGCTCTTGTGCCTTTGAGGCTTATACTTTTTCCATTAAGTATTTCTCCTCTGCTTCTCCCTGGCTAAATTTTTTTGAAGTTTACCTAGGAGAATAAAATGAGGCTCCATTAGAAAAATGGAGCCTAATTTAAAAATAATGATGCTAACAATGAAGGTGATACTGACACATAATTAAACAGTTGTCAAAAGGGAAAAAAGAAGAGATTTCCACAGTGTGGTATCGGGTTTTTAAGAGTGGTTGTTAAGCTTTTAGGATTTTCAGTCCCCTGCTTCTGTTCTTCCATGCTTGAATGCTCAGAAGGATGAGGAGACAAAAGCTGGCCTTTGGCTTCTTTCCATCATCTGTTTTGGCTCTTTCCTTCTGGTGCCTTCCCAGTGTCCAATTTCTTCCATTCATGAGGCTGTCTGTGAATGCCTGATGCCGTTTAGGGCTGAAGCCTGCTGAGGATGTTCAATTTCTAAGCAAAGAGTAATATCAGGTCCTTAGGGGAAACAAACCTGGATTCTACACTGAGAAAAATTGAGGAAGGAGAACATACCTCTGACCTCAGTCCTATCCTTTTCCCTCCTAGATTTGGCCCAACTACTTTTTCCATCATTGTATACTGTTTGTGCATTGTGATCCATCCCCTCTTCCTCTATTAGTCTTTATACCTGAGTGTGACCACCAGTCTGTGGTTCTCTCTCCCTGAAGTATTTGCATTTTATGACTTACAAGAAAGAATGAAAAAATAAGTGAATGAGTGATTTGGAGAGTCCTTTTAGTGTTCCTGAAATAATTAATCAGGATAGCTAACATTTGCTGAGCACTTACATTGTGCCAGGAACAATTTAACATACACATCTACTCTATGCAGTAATCTTTCCCTTTTGCCAATGAGGAAACTGAGGCACAGTGGTTAAGTGACTAGCTCAAAGTCATGTACTGTATTTTACCAAGTCTAAATATCTTGCTAAATAACTAATGGTGCATTAATTATAAGATGTACCATTACTTTGTTTACACTAAAAAATGCTGCTAATAAAACTAAGACATGTAACTGATTTTAAGAAATGATAAATGTGAAAAAATATGCACCTTAGAATCAGTGACTGTACATGACAGAGCTGGGATTTGAACCCAAGTAGATCAACAGCAGTACTTACAGCTTTCTACCATGCTCTGTTTATGCCAAAAGATAGTCTTGACTACCATTTTATTAAGTCAGCATTTTTTTCAAGTGTTTTGAAAGGGAGTAGTGGGTATCAAGGAGGAAAGTGTTCTGTGAACAAGTAAGTTTAAGAAAGGCTTCATTAGACAGAATATAATTTTTCTACCATAGGACTTCTCCGAGCTGTTAATTTATTTTTTATTTTTTATTTTATTTTTGTTTTTGAGACGGAGTGTCGCTCTGTCGCCCAGGCTGGAGTGCAGTGGCATGATCTTGGCTCACTGCAAGCTGTGCCTCCCGGGTTCATGCCATTCTCCTGCCTCAGCCTCCCGAGTAGCTGGGACTACAGGCGACTGCCACCATACCCGGCTAATTTTTTGTATTTTTAGTAGAGACGGGGTTTCACCGTGTTAGCCAGGATGTTCTGGATCTCCTGACCTTGTGATCCACCCGCCTCAGCCTCCCAAAGTGTTGGGATTACAGGTGTGAGCCACCGTGCCTGGCCTAGAGCTGTTAATATTAACATGTATTTTGTACCTTCTGCATCATTTCTCAAACTTTTTTTTTTTTTTTTTTTTTGTGGTGGAGTATTTTATGGAACTTCAGTTTCTTGGAACACATTTGGAGTACACAGTAATCAGTAATTTCTCTAATCTGGTAACAAATATGTCCAGAAGGTCAAGTTTCATTTTGCCTAACTAGTCTGTGGGGGTAATTATTGCATATTAGGCATGATGGGTCTGTAAAGACGGAATTGAAATTAACCCTACATCTTCAGGAAATTTTTCTCCTGGTCCACATATTTTATTCAGTATTAATTTTTTGAAAAGGTATTTAATACCAAGAACAGTATTTTTCAAAGCATGCTTTTTGGCAATGGATTTCAAACTTTTTCAGTCAGGTATCCCTACCAGTAGAAAAAAAAAATAAGCGAATGTTATGGTTCCTTTAAGGACAAAATGTACCAATGATTATAAAGATGACTTGCATACTGGGAGGCACTCGTTTCCATTGTTTGATTATTTAAAAAAATTGTTTTGCAGAAACTTTTTGTAAAGGTTACAATTGCTTTTATCTACAGGTAACAGAGTACCTGCCTAATGATGCTTAAGCAATAAAGGTTGTTCAAGTTCCTAAAATAGGAAGAAGTTCGGAGATAGGTGGTCCAGGGCTAATGCGGGGCCTCAACTATGTCCTGAATGACTCAGATGTTTCTTTTATGCCACCACCCCTCCCTAAAGTGTTGTCTTGTTGTCTCAGGGACACAATGTCTTATGCAGTCCCAGGCATCACATCTCTGGACAAAGCAGGACAAAGAGGTTATAGTGGCATCAACTATACCTACCTTTTTTTTTTTTTTTTAATCGAGAAAGGAAAATGTTCCTGAAGTCCCCAGTAGCCTTCTCTTTATGTGCTGAAAGTGCTGAGAGACATAGCCACACCTGGTTGCAAGCAAGCTGGAGCCAGGACTGTCATGATCAGTGTGTGCCAGTGGCTCTCCAAGTGAGGCCTCCAGGCCAGCATCATCACCATCACCTAGGAACTTGTTACACATGCAAATTCTCACTCCCCGCCATCCCCAGACCTACTGAATCAGAAACCCTGGAAGTGGGGCCAGCAGTTTGTATTTTAACAAGCTCTCTGGGTGATTCAGATACACTAGATTTTGAGAAAAACTGTCTCAGACCAATGATTTGTTGTTCCAGACTGGGGTCGTTGTTGCCCTGAGCAGACCTGAGATGCCATTTGTAACACAAAAGTTAGGGATGGATATCGGGCAGGTGTCTAAGTGTCCAACACAGAGACATTAATGTTTGACTGTTTTATATGTTATAAACAGGGATTATTTTTATTAATGTAAAAAGCCGCAGCAAAAACCAGCATTCTTAGCCTTGAGAACCAGCACTTTCTATCTTGTTTGCTGTGTAACCTTGAGCAAATCACTGAACCTTTCTGAGTTTGCTTCCTGCTCTTTTAAGAAGAGAAATCTTTGCAGGGTTTCTATAGGAACCATCTAATACAATGCACATAGAAGGACTCCAAAAACCCTCACACTTCATGTGGCGTCTGCTCCCATGCGTGGGTGGATCACTGTCCTCCTGCATCTTAAGCCTTTGGCACTATTCCTCCTGCCTGGCTCAGGCAATCTCTGTGCATTGCTAATAGGGTTCCTGCAAGCACAGCACACCAGACTCCACCAGCAACGTCTAGGTCTCCCACTTGCTCATGGCAGGGGGTAATGTCTTGGGAGAGCAATAGAGAAGGGGGAGGAGCACTTCTGTAATGTACCACGCTTGTGTTTTATTGTTGCTGCTGTTGTCTTTCTCCTGGCTTCTTATATGAATTCCTTGAATTTAACAACCTGGGGGCTTTCAAAACAGCTTGCCAAGTAACTTGCAGCCAAACAATGACAGTAAAGAGGTTGAAGATGGGATATTGACAGTGGACATGGGTAGGTAATTCTCCCCTACCTTCCATCTCTCTGGCATTTGCAGTAAGAGAGGCAGAATGGGATTTATTTAGGATGCACTAAGCATTTAAATGGCTAGAAGCTGTTTCTTTCAGTCTGCATGCCTATAACATCTTCCACTGTACTGTAATCTCAAGCCTGTTTACAAGCTTTGAAAGTGTTATAACCATAAAGACCAACTGAGCATAGCTCTCCATGATTCAACCAATTCACTGACAAGGATTTATGTAGTGCCTGGGAGAGGATACACACTGATATCCAAGCCTAAAGGGGCACAAAGATGATTATTTTGGTGTGTTAGGCTGCTTGCGGATATATCAGCAGTCATCTGCCCACAAGTTGTAGGAGCCATCCCCATCTCTGAGTGTCAGGCAGGGGGAGAGAGGATGGCAGAGCCCTGGAGAGCTGGGAGGATCTATCGTACAACCTTTGGAAACAAAGGTGGCAATCTGAGACAAAGATGGCCTTGTCAGACTGACATGTGTGATTGTTTTAGATTGTAGGAAGGAAGGCTGGTGAATCCAATCCTCATAGCAGACAGAAGCCCCATGTTACCATCTCAGGAGGGAGTCAGAAATTGTGGACCAAGGACCATAATCATGAATTCTTGTGAAATTCTGGAATTCTTATAAATTTTGTTAACTCTTGGATGTGTCCACATAGCAACTAGCAGTCAATTGTGAAGAAGGCCTGTGTTTTATTTTCCTTTTTTTTTTCCTGGCAGAAGGTAGAGAGGCAGCAAAGAATTAAGGAAAGACTGGGTTGAGGCAGTGATGGCTTCTGGTAGGGAAGCAGAGGGAGGGTGGATGGTAGCGACTGACAGAAAATCATCTGGAAAATGGTGGAGGGAACTGGTTTGCACTTGAGAAAGATCTTTGAGTTTGAGCAGTAGAAATTCTGGGTGGAATCCCCTTCGGCTTCAACTGAGTTGGGTGTCACTTGGGTCAGTGTCTCTTTTTCTCCTTATACCTCAGCAGGTTAGGGATTGGAAACATGTCATACCTTTTACCAAATATTAGACCAGTAATTAATTTATTCAACACATATTTTGTATTTCCTGAGAACCAATAAGTGCTGAGTGCCATAAGTAGTACTTGGTACACACACAATGGTGAAAAGTCATGCAAGATATCTGCCTCAGGGTTCTTTTCTAATGAAGGAGATGCATACTAACTAAAAAAAAAACAACTATATTCATCAGTATAGGTGACAGGAAAGAAATACAGTGATGAATGAGAGGCTTACCAGTGAGCCATATTGGAGGGGGGTGGTCAGTGGGGTCTTTCTTGAAGACATACATTTGAGCTGAGAGTTGAGAATGAGAATGAGCCACACAAGGTGCTATGGGGAGACCATTCCTGACAGACAGGGGAATAACCAATGCAAGGGCCTGGAGTTGGGAGAGAGCTTGGCAGTTTCCAGCAGTGGAAAGAAAGCTAGGATGTTTGAAGATGGTGAGCAAAGGCAAGGTAGAGAGAAAGGTATGAAATGGGATGGGGAGTTGGGGAGATCCCAGATCATGAGGTCTTCATAGGCCATGATGAGGAGTTAGGAGTTTATTTTATGACCAATGGGAAATCATTAAAAGATTTTAAGCAGTAGGTTGACAAGGACTATTGATAAAGGTCATTCCAGTGCTGACTGAAGACTGGATTGAAAGGGTCTAAAAGAAGTGGGGAGATAAATCAAGAGGCTGTCATAGTAGTGCTGAGAGAGAGTATGAGGATTTGGAATGGGGAGAACAGTGAAGATGGAGAGATGTGGATGGATATAAGACAGATGGTATTTAGGATGGCATGTGGACTGTAAGGATTTAAGCAGGTGGTGACAGCTACTAATAGCAACTCATCGAGAGGGGCTATCTGGAAAGAACTGAAAGAGGATACAGGCGTACCTCCAGGAACCCCTCCAGGGTTCAGTTCCACACCACCAACATAAAGTGAATATTGCAATCAAGCAAGTCACACTAGGTTTTTGGTTTCCCAGTATACATAAAAGTTATGTTTACACTATACTGTAGTCTATTAAGTGTGTAATAGCATTGTCTAAAAAATGTACTTAACTTAATTAAAAATACTTTATTGGTAAAAATGCTAATGATCATCTGAGCCTTCAACAAGTTATAATCTTTTTACTATAGGATGATCTTGCCTCCATGTTGATGACACTGTTGATTGATCAGGGTGGTGGTTGCTGAAGGTTGGTGTAGCTGTGGCATTTTTTTTTTTCTTTGAGTCAGAGTCTCGCTTTGTCGCCCAGGCTGGAGTGCAGTGGTGCGATGTCCGCTCACTGCAAGCTCCACCCCCCGGGTTCATGCCATTCTCCTGCCTCAGCCTCCCTAGTAGCTGGGACTACAGGCGCCCGCCAGCATGCCTGGCTAGTTTTTTTGTATTTTTAGTAGAGATGGGATTTCACTGTGTTCGCCAGGGTGGTCTTGGTCTCCTGACCTAGTGATCCGCCCGCCTCGGCCTCCCAAAGTGCTGGGATTACAGGCGTGAGCCACTGCGCCCAGCCAGCTGTGGCAATTTTTTAAAATAAGACAATGAAGTTTGCTGCATCTGCCGACTCTTCCCTGAAAAATTTCCTTGTACCATGAAATGTTGTTTGATAGAATTTTTACCAATACTAGAACTTCTTTCAAAACTGGAGTCAATCCTCTTGAACCCAGCCACTTACTTGTCAACTACATATATATATATATATATATATATACTCTTCTAAACCCTTTGTTGTCATTTCAACAATGTTTTACATCATCTTCACTAGGATTAGATTCCGGCTGAAGAAAATATTTTCTTTGCTCATCCATAAAGAGCAGCTCTTTATTTGTTCAAGTTTTATCATAAATTGCAGCAATTCAGCCACATTTTCAGGCTCCACTTCTAATTCTTGTTCTTTTGCTATTTCTACCACATCTACAGTCACTTCCTCCACTGAAGTCTTAAACCCCTCAAAGTCATCCATAAGGGTTGGAATCAGTTTCTTCCAAGCTCTTGTTAATGTTGCTATTTGGACCTTCCTCTATGAGTCCTTCTTAATGGCATTTAGAATGGTGAATCCTTTCCAGAAGGTTTTAAATTTATCCAGATCCATCAGAGGAGTCATGATCTATGGTAGCTATAGCCTTACACAATGTATTTCTTAAATAAGAAGACTTGAAAGTTGAAATGACTTCTTGGTTTATGAGTTGCAGAATGGATGTTGTGTTAGCAGGCATAAAAACAACACTCATCTTCTTGTGTATCTTTATCAGAGCCCATAGGTGACCAGGCCATTGCAAAGAAGCAGTAATATTTCAAAAGGAATCTTTCTGAGCAGTAGGGCTTGACAGTAGGCTTAAAATATTCAATAAACTATGCTGTAAACAAATGTGCTGTCACCCCAGCTTTGTTGTTCCATTCATAGGGGACAGGCACAGTAGATTTAGCATAATTCTGAAGGGCCCTAGGATTTTTGGAATGGTCAATGGGCATTGGCTTCAACTTGAAGTTACAAGTTGCATTAGCCCCTAACAAGACAGTTTATCTTTTGAAGCTTTGAAGCCAGGCATTGACTTCTCCTCTCTAGCTATAAAAGTCCAAATGGTGTCTTTTTTTTTTTTTTAAATAATAAGGCTGTTTTATCTATATTGAAAATCCATTGTTTAGTGTAGCCATTTTCATGAATGCTCTTAGCCAGATCTTCTGGATAAGTTGCTGCAGCTTCTACATTAGTACTTGCTGCTTCACTTTGTACTTTTATGTTATGTAAATGGCTCCTTTCCTTAAACCTCATGAATCAACCTCTGCTAGCTTCCAACTTTAACTTTTCTCCTGCAGCCTCTTCACCTTTCTCAGCCTTCATAGAACTGAAGAGAGTTAGGGCCTTCCTGTGGATTAGGCTTTGACTTAAGGGAATGTTATGGCTTGTTTGGTCTTCTCTCCAGACCACTAAAACTTTATATCAGTAATAAGGCTGTTTTGCTTCCTTATTATTCATGTGTTCACTGGAGTAGCACTCAGTTTCTTTCAAGAACTTTTGTTTTGCATTCACAACTTGCCTGTTTGGCACAAAAAGCCTAACTTTTGACCTGTGTTGGCTTTTGACATGCTTTCCTCACTAGGCTTAATCATTTCTAGCTTTTTATTTAAAGTGAGAGATGTGCAACTCTTCCTTCCACTTGAACACTTAGAGGCCATTGTAGCGTTCTTAAGTGACTTAATTTCAATAGTGTTTTGTCTTAGGCAATAGGGAGGCCTGAGGAGCAGGAGGAAGAGACAAGAATGACCAGTTGGTGGGACAATCAGAACATATGCAGTATTTATCAATTAAGTTTGTTGTCTTATATGAGTGTGGTTCTTGGAGCCCCAAAACAATTATGATAGTAATATCAAAGGTCACTAATCTGAAACTTAAGATATAAGAATAATAAAAAAAGTTTGAAACATTTTGAGAATTACCAAAATGTGACAGAGACACAAAGTGAGCACATGCCTTTGGAAAAATGGTGTCAATAGATTTGCTCAATGCAGGGTTGCCACAAACCTTCAGTTTGTAAACAAATGGAATATCTGTGAAGCTCAATTAAAGTGTAGTACAATAAAACAAGGTATGCCTATACAGGGAAGTGTCTGTACTTGGGATAGACCCTTGAGTCTGAGCCATAGAATATCCAGGGTAGAATTCCCTGAAAATAAGTGTTGTACCACCTCTTACTCTGTAACTTCAACTATTTCACTGTGGAGTTAGTGATGGATTGGATATATAAAAATAACAGCAATCATTGAGCATTTACTGTTAATCTGACATGTTGGTAAGTTCCTAAGTTCTTTTATCAAAACTATGGAACAGATCTATTACTGATCCTCATTTTCTGGTTGTAGAAATGAGGTTCAGTAATGTTAAAAAACTTGTTCTGAGTCACACAGGTGAGGTGTGGCAGAGCAAACTGAGGCCAGGGATATCTGATGGTAACTTCATGTTTACATGACTATACTCTCAATTTTTTTTTTTTTTTGAGATGGAGTCTTGCTCTGTTGCCCAGACTGCAGTGCAGTGGCACGATCTCAGCTCACTTCAATGCCTGCCTCCCGGGTTCAAGCAATTCTCCTGCCTCAGCCCCCCAAGTAGCTGTGATTACAGGCACCTGCCACCATGACTAGCTAATTTTTTATTTTTAGTAGAGACGGGATTTTGCCATGTTGGCCAGGCTGGTCTTGAACTCCTAAGCTCAGGTGATCCACCCACCTCGGCCTCCCAAAGAGCTAGGATTAGCCACTTGCCACCACGCCTGGCTAATTTTTTATTTTTAGTAGAGACAGGGTTTCGCCATGTTGGCCAGGCTGGTCTTGAACTCCTAAGCTCAGGTGATCCACCTGCCTCAGCCTCCCAAAGAGCTAGGATTACAGGCGTGAGCCACCATGCCTGGCCTATACTCTCAATTTTATAGGCTGTACTTGGCATACAATTAACTGAACAAATGTCTCCTGTGGATACCTACTCTGTGGAGCATCTAAGCAGGAGGTGCGACTTTGAGTGAGATGTGGTTCCTGTTTTAAAATATTGACACTAGAGTAGAACGTTTAAAAAGTAGTTCTTTTGATAAAAGCACTTAGGAACTTACCAACATGTCAGATTAAAAAGTAGCCCCAGATAACTCATACAAACTAGAAATTGATGTATAACACACAAGAGGTTAAAACAAAAGGCTTTTAAGTTTGGAAGAAGGCAGAGTTTTCCCAGACTGTGGGTAGAAGGGTGCAGATTCAAAGACTGCTTCATGAAGGAGGTAACAGTAAAGATGGGTTTGCCTGCAGCACCCGGAGAGAAGCATGGGGAGCGGCAGGCACAGTGGGGCAGAGGCTGTGATTGGTTTAGGGCAGAAGTTCTGCGTATGGTCTGGGGACACTTTGATGTGTGAGATCAAAACTATTAGTCATCAGGTCGAGATATCACACTGTGATTAACCACATGGGTTTTTGCATCAGCAATCCTGGTTTTTAGCCAGACACTTTCACTTATTGTCTGTGTTATTTAATGTCCCTGATCTTTACTTTTTTCAAAAAAAATTACTACATATAAATGATTATATATCTACCTCACAGATTTGTTCAAGATATTAAATGAAAGAAGCTATATAAAGTATGTAGCATGGTACCACACCCATAGTTAGGCCTCATATGGCAGCTATTAGGGGTGAATGAGGACTAGTGGGTTGAAGTTATAGGCAGGAAAATTGTACTCTATTAGATAATGCACAATTAAGACACTAGCTAGCCTAGTGCTTGGCATCTGCTAATCACTTGATAAGTGGTAGTTGCTGTTGTTGATGTAATTATTTTAAATATGAATTTAAACGTTGTATGACATAGAACTTCCATATGCTTAGATTTCTCCCCTGAATGAGTTTGGATGTCTGGGATTCATTTTCTTCATTCATTTTTTCATTCATTTATTCACTTACTAAACATACTGAATGCTTCACCAGGTACCATACTAAGTGCTGAGATTACAAAATTTATTAAATGAGTTTTCTGTCCTAGGAAATATGTATGCAAAAAATGGACAATCAGTCATGGAATGCTGTAGAGGAGATTCATGCTGAGGACTTCTGAGCAACTTCCCGCCTGGTGACTTCCAAAATTGTATTTCTGTATGACAGTAGAATTGTAGAATATCAGAGCTGATATGACATTCAGGCTCTAGAGATTACTTAGGCCAAGAAGTTCCTCGCTCCTATGAAGAAATTCAGGTCCTATTTCCCAGTGCAGATCTTGATAATGTTCTCTTTAATATTTAAGGTCCCCAAATAATTTTGATTTAGATGGAAGGATGCAAGAAATGAGTAGAATGATAAAGGACATTAATCAACAGGCAACAGGCAAATCATTCAATGAGTAGAATTTTTCTGGGCACAAATTATCACGTATCATGTGTATCATGGTGGAGACAGAATAGCCTTGTGGTTAAGAAAACCCAACTAGACTCTCAGGTCTTACATTTGTGTGACCTTTCGTTGCATACCTAAATAGGCACAGTCTTTTTAGTTCTCTGATATTTTCTCATCTGAAAAATGGGGATAAGGCAGTTAGAAATTACATTCAGCTAGCAGAAAGAAAAAATTCCCCAAAACAGTGACTTGAACAAATTAGGATTTTATTTTTTTTCTCATTTAAAGAAGTCAGAGACTAGGCAGACGAAGGCTTATATAGCATTTATCCAATTTCACAGTGACTCAGGCTCTGTCTACTTTTCTGTTTGTTATCCTAAGTGCATAGCTTCTTTCTTTATTCTTAGTGTGTGGCTTTGTTTACAATATGGCTGCTGCAGCTCCAACCATCACATCTGAGTTTCTTGCAGGTCTATAGGGAAAAAATGGAAGGGAAAAAGTCATCTGTTAACTGGGCCAGTCTTCTTTCAAAGAATGTTTCCCAGAAACTCTACTCACAAACTTGGCCAGGGAACCATCCATAACTGTAAAAGACGTTGAGAGATATACTGTTATGTCTGGTACTTTACTGCCTCTAAAAAACTGGAGTTTACTTAGTAATGAAGAAAGGGATACTGGATATTGGATACATAGCTATCAGTCTTTATCATAGGAGCCAAATAATATGACTTATCTCCTTAGGTTTTGTGAGGATTAAATGAGATGATACAAGTGAAGCACTTAGCTCAGTGCCCAAGCATACAGAAAGCGTTCATCTAAGAGGGGAGGATAATCCCTGTCTTCAATAAATTTGCCCATTTATTGGGGAAATGGATATACACATGAAATAATAATATGATAGTATCATATAAGACAAATGTAAAATTCAGTCACCTCACAGCCCTTCTTCCCCACTGCCATCTCAGGACTGTGTAACAAAAGTCCTAGCATCTGACTTTTGTTGAATACTTCTCATTGGTCAGATTCTTTGATATTGCTTTATACATGCATGATCTCATATGACCCTCAAGGCAACCCACATGGGATAGGTGCTATGAGGCAGGTACTGAAAACTAAGGTTTTTTTGAGGTAAGTAACTTGCCTCACTACATACTTATTATAGGTTAGCTGGTATAGGAATCCAGATCTATGGGATTCTTAACTTGGTGCCAGGCACTAGTCCTGGCTCTGCCTGCAGGGTTCTCAGACACAAGCCCTGCCCCCTCTGTGGGCCACATTTCCTCATCAATAAAACACATGAAACTAGATGAGCTTAAAGGTAGTTTCTGGCTTCAAGAACGCTCAGAACTCTGAACACAGAATTCTCCTAAGAACTGGTAAAAGATAACTAAAAATAAAAGATAAAATCCTGATTTTTCACATTGGATTTGATGCTATTAACCTTCAATGTTCCTTACCTGAAGGAGTTAGTTCTTTCCTTACTGAAGGAGCATTAATCAGAATTAGATAATGAACAAACCACCTGGAGTCTTTCTCTGTCTGGTTCAAATCATGGTGGAACATGCCTGTAATCCCAGCTACTCAGGAGGCTGAGGCAGGAGAATTGCTTGAACCCGGGAGGTGGAGGTTGCAGTGAGCCGAGATTGTGCCATTGCACTGCAGCCTGGGCAACAAGAGCAAAACTCCATCTCAAAAAAAAAAGAGTCAAGGAAGAAAAAATCCTAGGAGAAAATGGTGAATTCAGATTCTGTTATTCTAATCTTGCATACTTGACCATTATTTCCTTTGCAATTCCTTATCTAGCATTGGAGAGCATCAGTAATGTTGATGGGAAGGCCTATGCAACTGATTGTGAATAAAAATCAATTTTGAATTTAAAAAATAGAAGAAAAAATCATGATTCTCATACAGATATAGAAACGAACATGTGTTCAGGATTTTATTTAACTCCTTTAATGAGAAAATGGGTTGTGTGATAATACAACCAGTTAAAGGAGAATCCACAGAACAGGTACATCTATAGATCATGAATATTGAAATGAATTTGCAAATAGAGATAAAGCAATTTTTTTCCATGGGAGAAGGGAAAAGGTTGTTCCTCCACTGTACAGAATTTATTTGCATGTCTATAGACAATAATTATTTTGCATTGCTATCAGTTAGCAAACAGCTTACATATTTGTGAAATAGTTCCCAAAGTCAGAATCAGCTAAGGTGAAAGGGTGAGCTGTAGAGAATGCACAGTGCTCCACTGAAGCCAACTTTTTCCCTACAGTAAGTCTTATAGTCCAGTCAGTCTGACCCTATTTCCTGCACAGGTCTTGGGTTTCTGCCTCTGTCAAATATGTGCTGTCCTCTTCTCTCTGCTATTTCAGAGACATCTATTTCCTTTGGGTTTGACTTATGGTTTGCTGCTTCCAGAAAGTCTTCATTGATCCGCATCTCTTTAATTGGGCGTAGAAAAGCAGGTTGGAGAAGTGACTGGATTGGGAGATCTCATATCAGGAACCTTTTCTAGGGCGTGGCTCTCATGGTGGCTCAACCGCCAACTGGTTAAGTAGCCCCAGGCAAGTCACTTGACTTTGAGTCCATCTGGAATTTCCTAGAACTCCCTACATAGACTGAATGGTTCTTGAGAGCTAAGGAAAGTTTTGTCCTCTCCCTCTTTCAGAGGGACATTTGGGAGGCCACATGATAAAGTTGAAGTGTCCTGGGTTTAGTGATAAAATTTTTTTTAACTTAATTTAATTTTTTTTTTTATACTTTAAGTTTTAGGGTACATGTGCACATTGTGCAGGTTAGTTAGATATGTATACATGTGCCATGCTGGTGCGCTGCACCCACTAACTCGTCATCTAGCATTAGGTATATCTCCCAATGCTATCCCTCCCCCCTACCCCCACACCACAACAGTCCCCAGAGTGTGATGTTCCCCTTCCTGTGCCCATGTGATCTCATTGTTCAATTCCCACCTATGAGTGAGAATATGTGGTGTTTGGTTTTGTGTTCTTGCGATAGTTTACTGAGAATGATGATTTCCAATTTCATCCATGTCCCTACAAAGGACATGAACTCATCATTTTTTATGGCTGCATAGTATTCCATGGTGTATATGTGCCACATTTTCTTAATCCAGTCTATCATTGTTGGACATTTGGGTTGGTTCCAAGTCTTTGCTATCGTGAATAATGCCACAATAAAGATACGTGTGCATGTGTCTTTATAGCAGCATGATTTGTAATCCTTTGGGTATATACCCAGTAATTGGATGGCTGGGTCAAATGGTATTTCCAGTTCTAGATCCCTGAGGAATCGCCACACTGACTTTCACAATGGTTGAACTAGTTTACAGTCTCACCAACAGTGTAAAAGTGTTCCTATTTCTCCACATCCTCTCCAGCACCTGTTGTTTCCTGACTTTTTAATGATTGCCATTCTAACTGGTGTGAGATGGTATCTCATTGTGGTTTTGATTTGCATTTCTCTGATGGCCAGTGGTGATGAGCATTTTTTCATGTGTCTTTTGGCTGCATGAATGTCTTCTTTTGAGAAGTGTCTGTTCATGTCCTTTGCCCACTTTTTGATGGGGTTGTTTGTTTTTTTCTTGTAAATTTGTTTGGGTTCATTGCAGATTCTGGATATTAGCCCTTTGTCAGATGAGTAGGTTGTGAAAATTTTCTCCCATTTTGTAGGTTGCCTGTTCACTCTGATGGTAGTTTCTTTTGCTGTGCAGAAGCTCTTTAGTTTAATTAGATCCCATTTGTCAATTTTGTCTTTTGTTTCCATTGCTTTTGGTGTTTTAGACATGAAGTCCTTGCCCATGCCTATGTCCTGAATGGTAATGCCTAGGTTTTCTTCTAGGGTTTTTATGGTTTTAGGTCTAACATTTAAGTCTTTAATCCATCTTGAATTGATTTTTGTATAAGGTGTAAGGAAGGGATCCCGTTTCAGCTTTCTACATATGGCTAGCCAGTTTTCCCAGCACCATTTATTAAATAGGGAATCCTTTCCCCATTGCTTGTTTTTCTCAGGTTTGTCAAAGATCAGATAGTTGTAGATATGTGGTGTTATTTCTGAGGGCTCTGTTCTGTTCCATTGATCTATATCTCTGTTTTGGTACCAGTACCGTGCTGTTTTGGTTACTGTAGCCTTGTAGTATAGTTTGAAGTCAGGTAGTGTGATGCCTCCAGCTTTGTTCTTTTGGCTTAGGATTGACTTGGCGATGCAGGCTCTTTTTTGGTTCCATATGAACTTTAAAGTAGTTTTTTCCAATTCTGTGAAGAAAGTCATTGGTAGCTTGATGGGGACGGCATTGAATCTGTAAATTACCTTGGGCAGTATGGCCATTTTCACGATATTGATTCTTCCTACCCATGAGCATGGAATGTTCTTCCATTTGTTTGTATCCTCTTTTATTTCCTTGAGCAGTGGTTTGTAGTTCTCCTTGAAGAGGTCCTTCACATCCCTTGTAAGTTGGATTCCTAGGTATTTTATTCTCTTTGAAGCAATTGTGAATGGGAGTTCACTCATGATTTGGCTCTCTGTTTGTCTGTTGTTGGTGTATAAGAATGCCTGTGATTTTTGTACATTGATTTTGTATCCTGAGACTTTGCTGAAGTTGCTTATCAGCTTAAGGAGATTTTGGGCTGAGACAATGGGGTTTTCTAGATATACAATCATGTCATCTGCAAACAGGGACAATTTGATTTCCTCTTTTCCTAATTGAATACCCTTTATTTCCTTCTCCTGCCTAATTGCCCTGGCCAGAACTTCCAACACTATGTTGAATAGGAGTGGTGAGAGAGGGCATCCCTGTCTTGTGCCAGTTTTCAAAGGGAATGCTTCCAGTTTTTGCCTATTCAGTATGATATTGGCTGTGGGTTTGTCATAGATAGCTCTTATTATTTTGAAATACGTCCCATCAATACCTAATTTATTGAGAGTTTTTAGCATGAAGTGTTGTTGAATTTTGTCAAAGGCTTTTTCTGCATCTGTTGAGATAATTCATGTGGTTTTTGTCTTTGGCTCTGTTTATATGCTGGATTACATTTATTGATTTGTGTATATTGAACCAGCCTTGCATCCCAGGGATGAAGCCCACTTGATCATGGTGGATAAGCTTTTTGATGTGCTGCTGGATTCGGTTTGCCAGTATTTTATTGAGGATTTTTGCATCGATGTTCATCAAGGATATTGGTCTAAAATTCTCTTTTTTTGTTGTGTCTCTGCCTGGCTCTGGTATCAGAATGATGCTGGCCTCATAAAATGAGTTAGGGAGGATTCCCTCTTTTTCTATTGATTGGAATAGTTTCAGAAGGAATGGTACCAGTTCCTCCTTGTACTTCTGGTAGAATTCGGCTGTGAATCCATCTGGTCCTGGACTGTCTTTGGTTGGTAAGCTATTGATTATTGCCACAATTTCAGATCCTGTTATTGGTCTATTCAGAGATTCAACTTCTTCCTGGTTTAGTCTTGGGAGAGTGTATGCGTCGAGGAATTTATCCATTTCTTCTTGATTTTCTAGTTTATTTGTGTAGAGGTGTTTATAGTATTCTCTGATGGTAGTTTGTATTTCTGTGGGATCGGTGGTGATATCCCCTTTATCATTTTTTATTGCGTCTATTTGATTCTTCTCTCTTTTTTTCTTTATTAGTCTTGCTAGCGGTCTATCAATTTTGTTGATCCTTTCAAAAAACCAGCTCCTGGATTCATTAATTTTTTGAAGGGTTTTTTGTGTCTCTATTTCCTTCAGTTCTGCTCTGATTTTAGTTATTTCTTGCCTTCTGCTAGCTTTTGAATGTGTTTGCTCTTGCTTTTCTAGTTCTTTTAATTGTGATGTTAGGCTGTCAATTTTAGATCTTTCCTGCTTTCTCTTGTGGGCATTTAGTGCTATAAATTTCCCTCTACACACTGCTTTGAATGCGTCCCAGAGATTCTGGTATGTTGTGTCTTTGTTCTCGTTGGTTTCAAAGAACATCTTTATTTGTGCCTTCATTTCGTTATGTACCCAGTAGTCATTCAGGAGCAGGTTGTTCAGTTTCCATGTAGTTGAGTCGTTTTGAGTGAGATTCTTAATCCTGAGTTCTAGTTTGATTGCACTGTGGTCTGAGAGATAGTTTGTTCTAATTTCTGTTCTTTTACATTTGCTGAGGAGAGCTTTACTTCCAAGTATGTGGTCAATTTTGGAATAGGTGTGGTGTGATGCTGAAAAAAATGTATATTCTGTTGATTTGGGGTGGAGAGTTCTGTAGATGTCTATTAGGTCCGCTTGGTGCAGAGCTGAGTTCAATTCCTGGGTATCCTTGTTGACTTTCTGTCTCGTTGATCTGTCTAATGTTGACAGTGGGGTGTTAAAGTCTCCCATTATTAATGTGTGGGAGTCTAAGTCTCTTTGTAGGTCACTCGGGACTTGCTTTATGAATCTGGGTGCTCCTGTATTGGGTGCATATATATTTAGGATAGTTAGCTCTTCTTGTTGAATTGATCCCTTTACCATTATGTAATGGCCTTCTTTGTCTCTCTTGATCTTTGTTGGTTTAAAGTCTGTTTTATCAGAGACTAGGATTGCAACCCCTGCCTTTTTTTGTTTTCCATTGGCTTGGTAGATCTTCCTCCATCCTTTTATTTTGAGCCTATGTGTGTCTCCGCACATGAGACGGGTTTTCTGAATACAGCATACTGATGGGTCTTGACTCTTTATCCAATTTGCCAGTCTGTGTCTTTTAATTGGAGCATTTAGTCCATTTACATTTAAAGTTAATAGTGTTATGTGTGAATTTGATCCTGTCATTATGATGTTAGCTGGTTATTTTGCTCATTAGTTGATGCAGTTTCTTCCTAGTCTCGATGGTCTTTACATTTTGGTATGATTTTGCAGTAGCTGGTACCGGTTGTTCCTTTCCATATTTAGCACTTCCTTCAGGAGCTCTTTTAGGGCAGGCCTGGTGGTGACAAAATCTCTCAGCATTTGCTTGTCTGTTAAGTATTTTATTTCTCCTTCACTTATGAAGCTTAGTTTGGCTGGATATGAAATTCTGGGTTGAAAATTCTTTTCTTTAAGAATGTTGAATATTGGCCCCCACTCTCTTCTGGCTTGTAGGGTTTCTGCCGAGAGATCCGCTGTTAGTCTGATGGGCTTCCCTTTGAGGGTAACCCGACCTTTCTCTCTGGCTGCCCTTAACATTTTTTCCTTCATTTCAACTTTGGTGAATCTGACAATTATGTGTCTTGGAGTTGCTCTTCTCGAGGAATATCTTTGTGGCGTTCTCTGTATTTCCTGAATCTGAACGTTGGCCTGCCTTGCTAGATTGGGGAAGTTCTCCTGGATAATATCGTGCAGCATGTTTTCCAACTTGGTTCCATTCTCCCCATCGCTTTCAGGTACACCAATCAGACGTAGATTTGGTCTTTTCACATAGTCCCATATTTCTTGGAGGCTTTGCTCATTTCTTTTTATTCTTTTTTCTCTAAACTTCCCTTCTCGCTTCATTTCATTCATTTCATCTTCCATTGCTGATACCCTTTCTTCCAGTTGATCGCATCGGCTCCTGAGGCTTCTGCATTCTTCACGTAGTTCTGGAGCCTTGGTTTTCAGCTCCATCAGCTCCTTTAAGCACTTCTCTGTATTGGTTATTCTAGTTATACATTCTTCTAAATTTTTTTCAAAGTTTTTAACTTCTTTGCCTTTGGTTTGAATGTCCTCCTGTAGCTCAGAGTAATTTGATCGTCTGAAGCCTTCTTCTCTCAGCTCGTCAAAGTCATTCTCCATCCAGCTTTGTTCCGTTGCTGGTGAGGAACTGCGTTCCTTTGGAGGAGGAGAGGCACTCTGCTTTTTAGAGTTTCCAGTTTTTCTGTTCTGTTTTTTCCCCATCTTTGTGGTTCTATCTACTTTTGGTCTTTGATGATGGTGACATACAGATGGGTTTTTGGTGTGGATGTCCTTTCTGTTTGTTAGTTTTCCTTCTAACAGACAGGACCCTCAGCTGCAGGTCTGTTGGAATACCCTGCCGTGTGAGGTGTCAGTGTGCCCCTGCTGGGGGGTGCCTCCCAGTTAGGCTGCTCGGGGGTCAGGGGTCAGGGACCCACTTGAGGAGGCAGTCTGCCCCTTCTCATATCTCCAGCTGCATGCTGGGAGAACCACTGCTCTCTTCAAAGCTGTCAGACAGGGACATTTAAGTCTGCAGAAGTTACTGCTGTCTTTTTGTTTGTCTGTGCCCTGCCCCCAGAGGTGGAGCCTACAGAGGCAGGCAGGCCTCCTTGAGCTGTGGTGGGCTCCACCCAGTTCGAGCTTCCAGGCTGCTTTGTTTACCTAATCAAGCCTGGGCAATGGCGGGTGCCCCTCCCCCAGCCTCGTTGCCGCCTTGCAGTTTGATCTCAGACTGCTGTGCTAGCAATCAGTGAGATTCCGTGGGCGTAGGACTCTCCCATCCAGGTGCGGGATATAATCTCGTGGTGCGCCATTTTTTAAGCCCGTCTGAAAAGCGCAGTATTCGGGTGGGAGTGACCCGATTTTCCAGGTGCTGTCTGTCACCCCTTTCTTTGACTCGTAAAGGGAGCTCCCTGACCCCTTGCGCTTCCCAAGTGAGGCAATGCCTTGCCCTGCTTCAGCTCGCGCACGGTGCGCGCACCCACTGACCTGCGCCCACTGTCTGGCACTCCCTAGTGAGATGAACCCGGTACCTCAGATGGAAATGCAGAAATCACCCGTCTTCTGCGTCTCTCATGCTGGGAGCTGTAGACCGGAGCTGTTCCTATTCGGCCATCTTGGCTCCTCCCCCGACCAACTTAATTTAATTTTAAATTCTGGGATACATGTGCAGGATGTGCAGGTTTGTTGCATAGGTAAATATGTGTCGTGGTTGTTTGCTGCACCTGTCAACCCATCACCTAGGCATTAAGCCCTGAATGCATTACCTATTTATCCTGATGCTCTACCTCTCCCTGCCCCTCAAATAGGCCCCAGTGTGTGTTGTTCCTCTCCCTGTGTCCACGTGTTCTCATTATTCAGCTCCCACTTAAAAGTGAGAACGTGTGGTGTTTGGTTTTCTGTTCCTGTGTTAGTTTGCTGAGGATAATGGCTTCCAGTTTCATCCATGTTGATACAGGAGTTAAGAAGAAATTACTTAGCCAGATAGAGTGTGGAAGTCCTTGGTAAGGTTTTCCTTTTAATGAAGAGCAGCCCCAAATCATTTTCTAACAAAGAGCAGCCTGTAAAGTCGAGCTGCAGACATAGACAAGCAAACTGGGAGCTTGCACGGGTGAATGCCAGCAGGAAAGAACTACCTTGGACTACACGTGTTGAAAACGGCAGCTCCATCTTCCCTTCTCTGCCAGCCTCGAGTATGGTAAGGAGCAGACAAGATGGTGCCAGCCAACGCGGGAGTTCATTTGCATAATATTAGGGTGGGGTGGCCAGCCTTCCCCATGCTATGTAAACGTCACACCTGATGGAGCCAATCTATGAGCCCTACGTAAATCAGACACCATCGCCTCAAGCCTGACTATAAAATATGGTACATCCACTGCCGGCAGGCCTTTTCCTCTCGGAAGTCCCCTCTCTCTCACTAGAGAGAGAGCTGTTTCATTTCTCTTTCTTTTGCCCATTAAACCTCCACTCCTAAACTCACGTGTGCCCATGTCCTAAATTTTCTTGGCGCGAGATGACGAACCCCTGGTATTTACCCCAGACAATGTAGCTGCTTCAATGTCAATAGCAAAAACATGGACTCAACCCCAAATTTAATTTCTGTGTTGCATCTGTCACTAACTGTGTGACCATTGGCAAGTCCTTCAACCTTGGTTTGCTTATCTGCAGAGGGGCAACCATCACTCATGCCTGTGAGAGGCTGAAAATTAGCGCCCAAAGGAAATCTACTTTAAATCTTTTGAAACTATGAAAAAGGGTCTTTGCAGATGTAACTAAGTGAAGGATCTTGAGATGAGGAGAGTATCACGGATTGTGTGGGTGGGCCCTACAGGCCATCACAAGCATCCTTATGAGAAAAGGGCAAAGGGCATTTGACACAGAGGAGAAGGCAATGTGAAGCCCTAGGCAGGTATTGCAGCACCACAGCCATGAGTCCAGGAATGCTGGTGGCTGCCAGACCCTAGGTGATACAAGGAACAGATTAGTCCTGGGAGTCCCCAGAGGGAGAATTGCACTGCTGAATTTCAGACTTCCAGCCTCCAGAACTGAGAGAGAATACATTTCTGTTGCTTTAAGTTACTGAGTTTGTGGTAATATATGACAGCAGCTTCAGGAAATTCATATAATGTCCCACCGGCCTCCCAGGGTTGCTGTGAAGCTCAAAGAAAGAATGCAACAGTGCTTTGTAAATGGTCAATGCATGCTAGAGCTTTTGTATAAACAAACAATTGGCAAGTAGTATGTATATATTATTCATAGATTGCACATTTACAGAGAACTTTGATAAGCAATAGTAACAAATTGCATGAAAAAATAAATGAGATAATTTTTCAAGTAAAAATAATATTCAGAGCAAATATTCCCCCTTTGTCTCATTTAGGTATTAACCTCTTGTTGTCAATGTAAAGGACTGAAGCTTTTGTCTCTCCCTGGCAGCTGCCCTGCCCCCCGAGTTATGGGATAGGCTGTCTGAGGACGTATCAGTGCGGCACAGGCACTATTTGCTGTATTGAAATAGTGTTGCTACTGAGAGGAGTGACAGCAAGAATGAGCAGCTGTTGTTTTGTGGGTCCCATCTCAGAGTGAAAATTCCTGGCATAGCAGAGAGCCAGTTGGAGTGGGATGAGGCAGACTGCAGTAGCTGCAGTGCAGCACGGCAGGACTGAAATGCAATGTTGAGATGCTGCCTGCCAATGTCCACTGCATTCCAGAGGTGCAGACGCCAATCTGATGCAGGTGCTGTGTCAGGAGCAGGTGGAGGGGCACAGCTTGCCAGAACAGTGTGTCCATCCTCCCCTCCCGATACACACACAATGTCCCACCAAGGTGCTGGGTAAAGGACACAGACCCAGCTCTTCAAGTATGCCCTAATGGACCTATTCGGGCTCATCTCTTGTTCTTGTTAGTCTCAGCACTTGAGCCCAGCCACTCTACTTGTTAGCACTTCATCTTCGTTCCCCAGCCCAATTGTATGTTCCATTTTCCCTCCCCAAAATATTCCCACCTATCTGCTCTGGTAACTCACAATTATCACACCAATATTCTAGCCTTTAATTAATTACTGAACAGTGAACACCTACTTTAAGCCAGGCAGAGACACACTGCTGGGATGCATGGTAAGCAAAACAGACACAACCCCAGCCTCCATGGAGAATGTTAATGGGCAGACGGCCTTTGTGCAAACAATCACAGGAAGAACTGTGTAATTACAAACTATGATACACTATGGAGAAAGAAATATAAGGTGCTAAAGGAGACAAAAACAGCCATTTTTAGGTTGGAGAGAAGTCCTCTCTGAGGTAGGAACTTTTATTTGTAGGCATGATGGATAAATATGTTTCCCTGGTGTGTGCAATTTGGGTTTGATAATGGGGGCGAGGGGTCTCTAAGAGGAATGAACAACAGTTGCAGGAGCTGACCTGTGTTTGAGGGGCAGAAAGGAGGTCATGTGGCTTCCATGGAGCAAGCAAGGGGACAAGAGGTTGCAGATGTGGGCAGAGGCCTGATTATACTGATGGTATCTTAAGCATCTATATCTTTATTCAACATGTGGAAGACTTCACAGAGGCATTTTAAGAAGGAGAATGACACAATCTGATTTTTTGACTGCTGGATGGAGAATGGGTTGGGAGGGCCTGAGTGAAAGCTGAGACAATTAGGAGGATATTCTGAGAGAGCCTAGTCACCATTGAGGCAACCTTTCCCCACAGATGGACTTGACTGGTGCCCCAAATTCCCCCAGTGAGTTGGTGGAAGAGCCAGGACTTGAACCCTGGTTTAATAATGTCTAGGTCAATATACTTGCCATTGCATCACACTACGCTTAAGTTTCTCTTCACATGGATAATTGATAATAATTGATGTCTCATCCTTCAGTGGGAATTAAAGACATTTTGTGGTCCTATAATAAGTATTTCATGCAGAGTGATAAAAGGATGTTCAACAACTAGCTTTTGCATGAATTCATAACCTTACATACATGACCACTGCAGGCATGTTCACCACTGTGTTCAAGGCGGGATAATGTGATCAGAAGATTCAGGGCTGCGGAACCAGACAGACCCGGGTTCAAATACCAGATCACTGCTTATTAAACTCTGCCACCTTCAGCAAGTTACTTTACTCCCCTGAGTCTGTTTCTTCAACTAAAAGTGGGTGTATGTGTAAGAGAGTACTTTATATCATGTCTTATTAAAAGGAAATATGCATCTGGCATATAGTAAGTGCACAATAACTGTTTATCAGGATGGGAATGATGATGTTGATAGTGTTATGCTACTTAGTCAAAGACAGAGTGTATCCTTGGGGAGACAGGAAACTTCAAAACACATATCTTTTCAGAAAACAGTTACTTAAGTGTACTTTTAACGAAGCAGTTCAATAATGTATGAAGTGTCTATTGTATATAAAGATCTGTCCTAGGCATGATTCACATCCACAAGGTGTTTATAACAGGAGATAAAACAAGTCTCCAGATAACTCTAATACTGTGTAGAAATAATGTTTCCCGGGAGAGATGCTAAGTGAAATGTGGTTTTAATAGCAGTGGTGTGCCATTCCACTGGTAGCATTCTGCAAGTCTTATGGACAAGGTGGTTCCTTAAATGGGGCTTGGAGGATGGGTAGAATTTTGTAATTTGAAAATGATACAGTTACCACTTTGGTTGTTTCCTTGGTACTATAAAAGCTATACCCGATCTCTTTAGAAAATTTAGAAAAAAAATCAGTAAGCAAATAGAAGAAAATCAAAATCCTCTGTGATCTTACCAGAGTGATAACTCATTATCTTTGGGTTGTATAATTTTTAAAATATTTTACTATGCAAATATGTACAACCATAATTATACGAATGGGGTTGTACTACTCTCTAACTTTTTTATTCAAAACATAATTAAATTTTTTTCTCCACAAAATTGTATTAGACTTTTTAATGAGTACATGATATTTATTTATTTATTTATTTTATGATTTTTTAAAATATATTTTAAGTTTTAGGGTACATGTGCACAACGTACAGGTTAGTTACATATGTATACATGTGCCATGTTGGTGTGCTGCACCCATCAACTCGTCATTTACATTAGGTATATCTCCTAATGCTATCCCTCCCCCCTCCCCCCACCCTACAACAGGCCCCAGTGTGTGATGTTCCCCTTCCTGTGTCCATGTGTTCTCATTGTTCAATTCCCACCTATGAGTGAGAACATGCGGTTTTTGGTTTTTTGTCCTTGCAACAGTTTGCTGAGAATGATGGTTTCCAGCTTCATCCATGTCCCTGCAAAGGACATGAACTCATAATATTTAACTCCTGGAGATACCAAGCTGTGTTTAACCAAACCTCATTATAGTTGGACATATAAGAGGTTTTGAAGTTGTTTTTTGTTCATGTTTTGCCCGTTACAAACAATATTGCCATAAACATAGTTGTAGCTAAATAATGCAGTCACACGTGACTATTTTCTTAGGCTAATTTCTTAGTAGTGAAATTCCTAGGCCAAAGGGTATGTACTTTTTATATTTTGTTTTTTCTAAGTTCTGGAAATGAATAGCAGGTGTGTGCTTTTAAAAGGCATTTTGTTTGTACTGGGATGGGCAGGTTTTTTCTTGCTCTAATTTTTATTAATAACCTCAAAACGTTAGTAATAATCCCCTACCCGTTGGAGACTTACGTATTTATTGCCTTAGAATTTTGGAAGCATGTTCACACACTTTCACTCATTAATCTGATCGTCACAACAATTCTGTAAGTAGGCAGGTAGACATGATTCCCCATTTTTCAGATGAGGCAAACAAGTCTCAGAGAGTGAAGTTGGCTGCTTAGGGTAACACAGCTAGTGAATGACAGAGCTGGGACTGGAGCCCGTCTGCCAGCATGGAGTGCTGTTGCTGTCTCGCATGATACCATGCTGCCTGTCTCCTGCCTCTCCAGCATGCTCAGGACCACTTTATCACTTCACGAAATTAGCATGTTGGAGATTATTAGACCTATGATATTCGCTAGAACCTGTTTTGCCAAGTTTTATACCACTTTTCCGTAACATATTATTTATTAAAAGAAAAAAGCCTGCAACCATGGGACATTTTTCTTGGTACTCTATTACTTTCTCAGCTCATGGTTGAATAGGCTTTGAACAGGCAATGGGGAAGAGGAGACAGTATTTCAAACAGTAGGAATAAAGTTGTGTAGGCAGAAATTAGGACAAAAGCTTCAAACTGGCTACTGTCTGGCTAGCTTTGGCTCACAGAAATATGTTGTTTAGCCTATAATATGTTTAAAAAATTATGAACCAGTTATCTACATTTGATGATAGGGTATTTCATGTAGATTTCTGCATTGCTGGGTTCTTTTCATTCAGAAGCTCTGGCAGCCTTAAGCTGCCTTCAAGCTGAGCCATGATTAACTGGAGCTGGGCAACTTCCACCCTCTTTAGAGCGGGCAGAAACATTCCAGTTTGCCTTCCAGCCTCATTGATCCCTGTTGTTTTCTGAGGGTCAATAGTCATTAGAAGTATGCCTGGTATACTGTTTTACTTACACCTAGCTGGCTGCAGGCCATCACGTTGCTGGCTGGGCCTTTCGGGCATCGAGTGTACAAGCCCTTGCCTTCAACATATGCATGGAATGGTTTTCCATTTTGATTGGAGCCTAGAGAACATGTAGCAGAGTAGTGGGAAAGAAAACTGGACAGGCATTGGAACTTTATTTTGTAGACACAAGGAAGCCACTGAGGGGCCTGGCACTCTTAACTAACGTTTTAATGCCCTGTCCTAGAGCAGCTGCCTCCTGTTCATTTCGGTGTTCTCTCCTTTTGCTATGTTTTCTCTTTGTCATCTCTGCTCCCAGTGGGGAGTGTTTTCAAAAGACTAGGCAGATGTTTACATCTCCTTTTTAATGAAGGCACTGTGGCTCTTCCCTCCCTCTGAGGACATCTTGTAACTTGCTCTCCTGTTGTAAGAAGAGAACCCTTGTTTCTTCCGAGGGTCTACCTCCCTGGGTGGAAAGGAGGGCAAATAGACCAGGAAGAGTTTTCTACACTGTTAGCTAGTTGATTCTTTAGGACACAGGAAGGAGAAGAAAGGGTTTCATCAGCGTTACCAAGCGGTTTCCAGTTGATCGATTTGTGTGGTGATCAGGTTGTGGGAAGTGTTTGCTTTTTCCTAGGTGAGGCAATTATCCTTTCCATATCTGTAAGATTAGAGCCACCCCCTCCCATGTCCACATCACAGGGCCAATTGGAGGACTGAGTGGGAGAATATATAAGAAAAGTGCCAAGTGTTACATAAACACTAGCATTCTTTCCATCAAGAGGAGAAAATTGTTTTTGTGGGAGAAAATGGGTCCTGGCCAAGCATTTTTGCAGGGTGATGAGCATAAACTCAACACTAAGCGGAGCAGATAGTTCAAGGTGCCGAGATAAGTCAAGCCAATGATTTCAAGGGGTTGGGAAAACCTCACAGGGCAACATGTCCTTGCCAGCTCACTTGAACCTACTTCAAATCCAAATATTAAACTTTTTTTCTGACTACGAGAGTGGTCTTGGTTAAACTGCCAACCTATAATAAAGTGCCTGAAATCATAGTCTCTGGCCAATGGCTTCACCTTTGAGTCACATTCTTTTTCTAGCTATGTGATATTTAGGCCCCAGTTGTCTGATTTGCAAAACAATCATCTGAGCAATAGTATCTGCATCATAAATTTGTTGTAAGAATTAAATAAGGTAGTGTAGACAAAGCCCTTAGCAAAATGCAAGGCCTATCCTAAGTGTTGAATAAAACCAGCTATTCTGAATAGTTCTTAGCTGCTGTGGCTGAGTGATGTGGGAGGGTCTGCATGCAGGCCTGCTGAGGAGCAGCTCCACAGAAGCAGCAGCCCCAGCCTGGGAGAGAGCATGAACTGAGGAGGCCATGGCAGTCTAACAAAGGACACAGCATTGGGAGATGGAATGTAGGGAATTCAAATGTCCCCATTTCCATGGTGTTGTCCTGGAAACCTTGTAAAGGTGACAGATCATTGCAGTTTCACCCTCCTTCTCCCATCTCAGCAGGTGGGACCACCCTCAGTGGTGAGGAGGAGAGAAAGGTAATCAGGTTCCGCTCTGGATGGGCAGCCCTCTCCAGGGAGCCTGTGACGCGCTCTGCGGCAGCCTGGTGCAGAGCTGATGCGGGAGGCAGGCTGGGCGGGTGCATCATGCAGAACTGGTTACGGGTTATGGCAGGCGTGGGTGTTTTATGGCTGTGGCAGTGGCACAGGCTTGCTAGTGGCTGTTTGTGAGAAGCATTATTGCGTGCCTTTTTATTACTTGCATCGAAGATGTTCTTTCTACAGAGCTTGTCCCTTTGTCCAAAGTCTCTCTCCCTTCTTTCCTGTTCTATCAGAAACATGCATTGTGTAGAAGCACAGAAACTACCAAAATCACATCACACACACACTACAAATCTGTGCACACATATAACCTGGTGGCCCACGTCCCTCTGTATGCCAAGAATCCCCACACATAAGGGGACAGGGGAGCCGGTCCTTGTGGGGCATGGGGAAGGCCCCACACCACTTAGCTTCTCCCTGACCTTTGGTTTCTTCCCTCTTCTGCTCTTTCAAAGATCTGTTAAAGATGCAAATACAGAAATTAACAGTCAGCATTGCTGCCCAAACTATCAATCCACACATGTTTAGTCTGTGTCTACAAATACAAGGCTCAGCCTGCTTGTCACCAAGAGCCACACAGGTTTCCAGTATAACTGGAGAAGTGGAACCCACCCAGAGCCTGGAAAGGGGATATGCTAGACAGGAGTCTTGGTCTTCCTCCTGCCACTTCCTCAGCTGTGTGACCTTCTCTGTCCCTTCCCCTTTCTGGGTTTTTGTTTGCCTGTTTAAGCAATAAAGATTTCATACCAGGTGATCTCTGTGTTCCCATTTAGCCCCAACATTCTGTGATTCTGTTGAATCTGTCATCTTGGTTTCCCCACAGCCCTCCACTCTTTCTTTAGAATGAAGCATTATTGGTAAAAAGCCCATATTGCAATGCCTTTCATGTGCACCTGCTAATGCAGTGTCTCCAGCCCCTGGCAAGGCCCTTTAAGCTATTTCAGGGGGTCCCGAGGGAGAGTCCCATATGTACTAACAAATAAATCTGGTCAGCTATTACCTGGCATCTGCCATTTCTCCCTTCTGGTTGCCCTCTATGATGCTCAGAGCAATGCTCTGCTGTGTTCATTGGCTGGCAGATGTTGCTTCACCAGATCCTTCAGTGCCCAGAGGCAAGCCACCTCCTGCCAGGCCCTGCTACTTCCTCAGACCTCCATGGCCTCCAAGGGAGGGAGCTCAGTGACGTCACAGCGCCCCTCTGCTCCACTCCCACCCCTGCCCCTGGTGCCTTCGGACTCCAAGGCTACTCCAGGAAATCAGTTTCCACTTCTGTCAATTACTGATTCTTTTGCCACTGTGTGAGGGCTCTAGGGGTAAAGTAGGGGAGAATGCACCCGTTTTTCTTTAGTTCCCCACTGGAATGTGCACAGCTTTGCCTTCCAGTGGCTTATAGAATTCTCAGTGAGAATTCTTTCCGTGTTGGTTTACTTTCAAGACATAAACCCACCAGAAGCTGGGATGAGGAAAAACTGGAGTGTAAGAAATGCCCTGGATTCAGAATTACTCTGCCTTCCAATAATAAAGGATTTGGTTAAGGGATAATATAGAATTGGAAAGTTTGCTGTATAGAATTTTCTTAGGGGATACAGGAATGTTTACATTGCATTCTGATCCATATTCTTTATGCCTTGTGTCTCCTAAGGGACTTACAGTTACGAGAGAATGTGCTAAATAGAAAACAGGCATCATTTACTCCAGTGCAGAACACTAGCAAACTGAGAGTACACAGCATGAGCCTGAGATCTAAAGGGAATTTTTCTCCCTCCTGTTCCGAACCTGCATCTTGAGATCTGACTGCCTGCGTGGGTCAGGAGAGTGAAGCGATACCCCTCACTTTGAGCATCTAGCCTAGTACCTGGCATGTAGGAGATAGATAATTTGGTACATGTTGGTTCATTGAGTGAGGAACTAAATAAAGGAAAGAAGAGTGGGCAAGACAGAGAGAGCTAGGCTCAAAAGACAGGCCACATCTGTCACATTGGCAGATAAGTGAGAACCTCTGGTTCTTTTCTCCCAGACAGTCATTATTCCAAACGTTCCATTATAATTGATTTTGTTTTAGCATATACACACATAGCGTGTTTCTTCATTTGCTGATGGTAATAGTGAGAATGCATATTCTTTGCTTCTCCTGGAAATGTGTATAAGTAAGCCTAAGATTAAGAGCTGTGCTAATGATTTTAGTAAATGGCGTCACCTACCCACAAATCCTGTAAGCTTGTCTTGTATAACTGATGCTTCTGTGCCTTTTAAGCTTAGGGATAAAATGGGTAGAAGACACAGGAAGACAAAATTCCATTCAAAGAATGAAGTAAATTTTTTTTTTTTTTTTTGAGATGGAGTCTCACTCTGTCGCCCAGGCTGGAGTGCAGTGGCTTGATCTCGGCTCACTGCAAGCTCCGCTTCCCAGGTTCATGCCATTCTCCTGCCTCAGCCTCCCGAGTAGCTGAGGCTACAGGGGCCCGCCACCATGCCTGGCTAACTTTTTTTGTATTTTTAACAGAGATGGGGTTTCACCATGTTAGCCAGGATGGTCTTGATCTCCTGACCTTATGATCCACCTGCCTCGGCCTCCCAAAGTGCTGGGATTACAGGCGTGAGCCACCGCGTCCGGCCCAAACATAAAGTAAATTTTGAGTTAAGGTAGGTGATCTTTGGGGGTAGTGTTACTCCTTACTGGAAGTATTCAATCAGAGACTGCATGACTACTTGTTTAGAAGGTTATGTGAGAGATTCAAACACCAGAAGGGCAATAAATTGGCTCTAAAATCCTCTCTAAGTGTAGGAGTCCATATTTGTTTGGAAATTTTTTTAACACTAGTTTTACTATAAGTTCATAAGGAGACATCACCCAACCCAAGGATTAGACTTCCTTTGTAAGCTTGACACAGAGATGAGTAGGATGAATAAACTGTTCATGGCTAGGAAGCCATCTAATATCATCACTCATACTGTCAAAAATGGGGCTAAAGGATTTTAGAACATTGGGTCCAGCTTACAATCCCAGTCCAAGTGTACTTTTTCATGTCAACTTTCCAATCTGGAGATCCTCTTTCTCTCTTAACGACCTCTTCACTGATGACCTCATCAGTAAGATTGACTTTCTTCACACTACACTGTAAGGATCACAATAAGAGAGACTATGTCTGTGATGTATATGGGTGCATCCTGAGCACCTAGCATAGTGTCTGTCATGTAGTAGATAGAAAATGAGTTCGTACTGGTTGATTTAATACCAAACCTTTCCATTTAAGTCACAGTGTACTGAATACCATAAATTCAAAGACGGAAGTCTATGGGCCAGTCCAGAAATAGAAAAAATACTTCTGACTGCATCTTAGTCATTGATCTAGAGTGTCAACGGCATCTTAAGACTGCTTAAGGACCCGGTTAAAGAGAGGTGTAGGCCTATTCCTGAATAGCGGCTGAATCTGCTTCAGTCTAGGGTCCTATTTTATATATCAGTGCATTTGGGTTGGTGTGGCTGGCTGGTGAAGAGCTAATATTTTCAAGTGATGTTCATTGGAGAATATTAATTGGAGAGAAACTAGTTACTGTGAAGTTGTTATCTAAGGAGGGTAGAGGACTGTGTAGATGAGGCTAAGTTAGAGCGTTCAGTCTTCATTACGAATCTCTTAGGAACAACTTCTTTCATAGCTAAGCATGATTGCCATAAACTGGGATAGTTCTTTTGCACATGTGTGCCTTTGATTTCAAAGAGACGGGCTCAGAGAGTAGCAGTGATTGCGTGTACTCCATCTATGCAAGTGGAGATAATCTGGAATATAATGCGGTGAGTATTTCTAGGGGTTTGTGAACTTCCTTGGATCCTCCATGCAGCTTGGCCATCCTTCCACAGGTTCCAAGTCACATCCCTTCTCCATTTTTCCTCCCTGGCTCTTACCCCATTTTACCCCTTTCTGAAAATGACCAGTTTTGTCATTTTTTTTTTTTCTAACGCGGATGAACTTTACTACTTCACTGAAAAGATGGATCATCATTATCATTCTTGCCACACCAACTGCCTCTTGTGATATCTGCAAGCATATCTCCTATCTCTTTTCCTCCTTTCTCCCTATATCAGAGAGAGAGGTGGGGAGAGAGAGAGGGAGAGAGAGAGATTCATTCTGCTGGCCAAGGGTCATCTCTTTGCCCATCTTTGTATCCCATCTTCTATCACTCCCTTGTGAATCTTGTTTTGCCAGTCATTTACTTTGTGGCCTTTTCCTCAATTGCCACCTCTATCACACTTGTTCTTTCTTCTCAGTGTATAAATATAACCAGTACCAGATTCCCCACAAGCTATAGTTTGATTTCTTTCCTCCTCTTAATGGTCAGTTTTCTTCAAAGGCATGCACTAGTTTTCAGCATTTTTACTACAGCCTGTTTATCAGAACCCATTTAGTCACCCACCAATACGATGTCCTCTCCTCCCCGACACGTTGCAATTGCTCCTTCTACCTGGTAATAAACTCTGTGTTTTCAAGTCCTGTGGATATTTCCTGTGCTATTCCTTCTCAAACTCTTTGTGACATTTGGCATCGACCATCTCTTTTGATTGCTGTGGCACGACTGTCTGCTGGTTTTCCTCCCCTCTGCCCGACAGTCTTTCTCAACCAGGGATCCTCACCTGGGACACATAACACAGAAAATAGTTTGAGTGATGTTATTTTCTCAATTCTCCTATGGAAGGTACATAACTAGTACCCTTCTGGGAGAGAAGTTAAACCATTACATACAGCGGATGCCTCAGGGCATTTGAGTTTCTCTCTCTCAGTGCTTGAGAAAAGCGTGACACCATCTCTGCTTTCTTCCAGGATTTCTTTCTTTTTCTTTCCTTCCTTACTCTAATTTCTCATTCTTCTAATCCTAAACATTCTCTCTGGATGGACACTTCTAAGCCTGTGGCAGGAACTACCAATTATAATCTTGTGATTCTGAAAACACTCTTAAGCCAGACCTCTGTGCTAAACGCCATACCCTTGTACCTGTTTGCCTCCCTGACAGCTCTTCTTGTATAGCTCACAACTAACTCAAATGCAATATGTCCAAAATAAACTCACCATCTTTCCCATAGACTTTCTCGTACTCCTAAATGGTATCTTCATTCACCCAGACACCCAAGCCAGATCTGGGAGGTGTTTAAGATTCTATTTTCTCATATATCCTTCCCTAATATAATTATTTACTAAATCGCTTCCATATTTACTCGTTTGGTGTCTTATTATTAATCTCTTATCATGAATTTAATTCAGGCCCTCAATCTCTAGATTTCAACCAGGTAGAAGCTTCCCAAGGGTCTCCTTATTTCAAAGTACACTACTTCCCTCCTACCACAATAACCACAGAACAATTAATCTAATATTCAAATGGGATTATGCCTCTCTCCACTTCAATGTTTTCAAGTTCCCCCTCCATGTCTACAATAGCTTTTATCTACTACAATGCATTTTGAACTGCTATTTGGTGGATAGGGTCCTCCGTGATTGGTCTTTGGTCACCTCTGGCCTCATAGCTTTCTTACACACCATGTATTCTAACAATTTTCATCTGCTTACCCATTGTTTACTCTTGCCCTGCGATGCCTGTCCCCTCTTTGCTACCTTAAGCGCCTGCTCCCCATATCCAGTTGAAATCCTTTTCCTCTAAATTTGCTCCCTACTCAGTTACACATTAATCAAGGCACACGCCACACAGTAGTTGCTGATTTACTTACTGGTCTCTTCAATTAGACTGTGAACTTATTAGGGGCAGAGGCAATGCTTACTTGATTTCTTCCTCTATAACTAGTGTTCAGATACAAAGAAGGCACTAAATAGATGCTTATTTAATGAGCAATAAGTCTGAAATATAATTTTCAAAGGTAGAAGAATAGATTAATTGTTTTAACTAATGGCAAAGAGAGGAGTCCTAGATTTAGAATCAGATATTTGAGATCCCATCCCAACCTACTGTTAACTAGTGATCTGTCACTGGGTAGATCGCTTAACTTATTTTAGCCTCCGTCTTAGTCTGTTTGTGCTGCTATAACAGAATACCTGAGACTTGGTAATGTGTAAAGAACAGAAATTTGTTTTCACACAGTTGTAAAGGCTGTGAAGTCTAAGATCAAGGGGCTGGCAGGTTCTGTTGTCTGATGAGGGTCTGGTTTCTGCTGCCAAGATGGCACCTTGAATGGTGCATCTTCCAGTGGGGAGGAACACTGTGTCCTCACATGGCAAAAAGTGGAGGGGCAAAAAGGGGCCAAACTCTGTCAAGCTTTTTCATTTTATTTTTAAATCATTTTTCAAGCCCCAAATCAAATGCATTTTTAAAATGAAACATATAGAAAATACTAGTTTTAATGTTGACAATAAAATGATATAATTAATCCTCCACCTTAAGCCATCTCTTTGTCAAGACCAACAAGTCTCCACTCCATCAAGCCCTTTTATAATGACATTAGTCTATTAATGAGGGCTCTGCCTTTCAACACTATTGCATTGGGGATTAAGTTTTCAGTACATGAATTTTGGAGGACACATTCAGACGATAGCATTCCATCCTCGGCCCCCAAAATTCATGCCCTTCTCACATGCAAAATACATTTATTTCATCCCTATAGCTCCTCAAAGTCTTAACTTGTTCTAGCATCAACTTTAAAGTCTAAAGTCTGGAGTCTCATCTAAATCAGATATGGATGAGACTAAAGGCAAATTTCATACTGAGGCAAATTTCCCTCTAGCTGTGAGCCTGTGAAATCAAACAAGTTATGTCCTTCCAAAATACAATGGTGGGACAGAGGAAAGAAGAAGGGGGTAACAGGTTTCAAGTAAGTCCAAACCCAGCAGGGCAGACATTAAATCTTAAGACTGATTTTTTTTTTTTTTTGAGATGGAGTCTTGTTCTGTCACTAGGCTGGAGTGCAGTGGCGTGATCTCGGCTCATTGCAACCTCTGCCTCCTGGGTTCAAACGATTCTCCTGCCTCAGCCTCCTTAGTAGCTGGGACTACAGGCGTGCACCACGCATGCCCAGCTAATTTTTATATTTTTAGTAGAGACAAGGTTTCACCATGTTGGCCAGGATGGTCTCGATCTCTTGACCTTGTGATCTGCCTGTCTCGGCCTCCCAAAGTGCTGGGATTACAGGCGTGAGCCACCATGCCTGGCCGGCCAGAATCTTAAGAATCATCTTCTTTGATTCCACATTCTACCTCCTGGACAGACTGGAGTTGGGGTTAGGCCTCCTAAACCTTTGGCAGCTCTGCCCAGTGGGATTTCCTGGGTGCAGCCCAAACTTCAGCATGTACACACTGAAATTGCATCCCTGCAGTTGTCCCAGCTGGTGCCACACAGTGGTGGCTCTACAGAGGTCTCAAGGGTGACCCTGCCCCCATGGCTCCACTAAGCATTGACCTAGTGGGGGCTCTCTGTGGTGGCTCCAATTCCATAGTTCTGCTGGGCATTGCCCTAGTGAGGGCTCTCTGCTGTGGCTTCTTCCCTGCAGCAGATCTCTGCCTGGGACCTAAGGCTCTCTGAGGCATCCTTTGAAATCTAGGTGGAGGGAGTCATGCCTCCACAGCCCCTGCACTCTGCTTGCCTGTAGAATTAGTATATGTGACGCCACTGAGGCTCAATACTTATGCTCTCCAGAGCAGCATTCTGAGCTGCACCTGGGCCCACTTGAGCCACAGCTGGGGTGGCTGAGGTGGGCTGCTCTGAAATGTGAGGAGCACAGACCTCAGTCAGTCCTGGGAAGTGAGTTCCAAAATCCCACAGGTACCCCGGACCTCTTCCCCAAAACAATTCTGCCCCCAAGTCCCTGGCATTCTGGGCCTGTGATGCACAGAACAGCCTTCAAGATCTCTGAAATGCCTTTAGGATTATTTTCCCATTGTCTTGGTGAATAACACCTGGCTTCCATGCTAATCTCATTATTAAACTGCCACTTGGCCACATCCTTGTTTTTTTCCCCCTTAATATGTAATATGCTTTATTATTCTTTACATGGTCAGATGGAAAAAATTTCAAATGTTTACATCCTGCTTCCCTTTTGATAATAAATTCAATTTTTAAATCATTTCTCTCTTCTCACAATTTACTATAAGCATTTAAGAGAAGCTACACAGAACCCCGAATGCTTTGCTGCTTAAAGATTTCTTCTGCCAAATATTCTAGTTAACTTTCTTGAGTTCTGCCTTCCACAAGGCCCTAGGACAGGGACGTAATTCAGCCAAGTTCTTCGCCACTTTGTAACAAGGATGGGCTTTCCTCCAGTTTTCAATACCTTGTTCCTCATTTCCCCTTTGAGACTTGCATCAGAGTAGTCCTTACTGTCATGACCTCCTAAATAAGATCTAACAAGGTGCAGACTTTCCGTAGTCTTCTCTTATTCTGAGCCCTCGCTAGACTCACACTTAATGCTCTGTTCATGGCAATACAAGATCTTTCCAGCATCCACTTCAAAAGCATTCCAGCCACTGCCCATTAACAAGTTCCAAATCCACTTCCACATTTTTAGATCTTTATTATAACAACACCCCCACTGCTCTGGTACCAACTTCTGTCTTATTTCATTTGTGTTACTACAACAGAACACCTGAGACTGGGTAATTTATTAAGAACAGAAATTTATTTTCTGATGGTTTTAGAGGCTAGAAGTTCCAAGATCAAGGTCTTGGCAGGTTCAAGAATCTGAGGAGGGTTCAGTCTCTGCTTCCAAGATGGTGCTTTGAATGCTGAGTTCACACATGACAGAAGGAAAAAGGACAAAAAGGAGCCAGTGTCCCTCTGCCATGACCTTTTATAATGGTATTAACCTCTCATGACCCAAACACCTCCCAAAAGGCCCCACCTCACACACATGAAAGCATTGGATTAACTTTTCCATGCATATTTTGGGGGACACATTCAGCCCACAGCAGTCTCACTTTCCTCATCAATAAAGTGGGGAAAGTATAAAGTACCTTATGGGTCCCAAAGGGCAGATTATGAAAGATCACGTGAAATCTCATGAGAATCAAGAATATGAAAGGGCTGCAGAGATGGAAGACATTTTTACTATTTTGTATAGAAAAAAAGAGCTGAGAGGAAAGATAAAACCTCTGTGTTCGAGTTTTCTATATCTTGATGTACTGTTTAAAACCACATCTGTGGCTTTTGTGCTCTGGAATTAAAGAATAATCAAGCTAAGTATCTTGTGAGGTCATAGCATATGAGATTATGCTGTTATTCTCCAGCAATCATGACAGAGGAAGAGTTGATATCCATTTACATACTATAAATTGGTTCACTTGTTCCATTAATTTTTCTTGAGAAACTATATGGAATCAGACACTGAACTCAGTACTATGAGGAATATGGAGAAGAAATGGACAGGAATCATGTGTTCAAGAAGGTTTCAGTTTAGGGAGAAGCTAATACATGCCACTTTCTACTTTGCTTTGTAGATATTTATAATACGTCACAGATAAAAGGCTAACAGAGGGATTCTGGGAGGACTTCAGGGAGGAGATGATATTGGCTTTAGGAGATGGACAGGAGGTGGATATGTAGGGTGGGCAATGGGGAAAGAGAGCCTGCAAATGGCATCAACTCTACTTGTAGAAATTCAGGAGTAGGTCAGATTTGCCCAAGTAAAGGTAGAGAGGCATGTGAAGAATAAATAGGAATGGTAAGTAGAATCATTTAGCGCAATAAAATAGTGCAATAGAGGATGTGGTCTCATAGTTCTCAGTTGTCAGAATTTTCTTCATTAAGGAGGGAGAGATTTGGTAACACCTGAGAGGGGATCTCAATATTGGCTCTCCAACTTCTGCTGGTGTCATTCTGAATGCTTCCTACTTGACCCGACCTTCAATTTCATAACCCCCATTGTAATATTGTGAAGTAAATTTAATAAAACTTACCTTACCTCTCAGGGGTGTCATGGAGTATAAATGACTACATCCTAAGCAAAGCATTAATTGGGTTTTTCAGGTAAAGGTGCTCAGTAGTAAAAATGCTAATGCTGTTATGAGTTTCCCTCCTTCTTTGTCATCCTGGGAAGCAGAAATGATGTTTACACAGCCATGCAAAACCATCTTCTTCAGCACTCTAACCTTATGGGAGGATAAAAATATGTGTAGTAATAAAAATCAAGCTGCGTTTGAAGCACTGAGAGGGAGGGCTTGTCCACTGGATGGTTCCCTGGGGTAGGCAACTTGTAAACCCTATTTTAATCTTCATCAACAGAAGACATGATCCTATAAAGGAACATTCTTAAGAAGTAGAAACGTATTTGTTCTTGCAAATTGACAACATCACGGATCCGATTATAGTGCTAATTTTGTTTGTTTCTTGGTGGTACACGGTTAAGCAAGGGAGACATGGTCTTGTCTATCTGGCCCCTATGTGGCCGAGCTAAAGTCTGTTTACTTAATTACTTTCAGGTGGAAGCTTTCCAGTCATGTGTGGAGTTAGGAAATATTCATTCCCAATAGGGAAGACTGCTAGGAGACAGTCTTCCATGAGATCTTGCATTACTGCCTATGTTTTGAGCAAGAGACATGAACAGCCTTGTGTGGGACTATATGTTAAGGATATTTATACAGCAAATAGCTTTGGAAGATAAAGATATTGTCCCCCTCTGGAGTATAGGGCAGATTTCTTTCCTGACCAGGATAACATAGATAATATGTAATTCTGGGGCAAAGGTTTGTCAGGTTTGCTAGTGTCTCCATGAAACATTGGAGGTTTCCTATGCTTAGGGTTCCTCAGTTAGGTCACAAACACATTGTGCTTGCTGTGTCTACCTGGGCCCATCTCTGTATTGCCCCATAAAATTCTGAGGCAAGGGAAATAGAGGCAAACATGTAGTTTATGCTGCCTGCTGTGCTGTGACAATAAAGTCCTTTGTCTCTGACCCAGGAATCTCATGCCTTCTGCTAACATGTATGGAACTATGGCAGACTAAATTATTAGTTTACAAGATCTCAGACCCTTCCTAGTTCTTGACACTGAATTTGCTACCTATTTTCTATCCAAATAATTTAATGCTTTTGCATCTATTTTCTTTTCTTTTTTCTCCCAACCATAGGAACTATGCACTGCCTTAAATCAGTGCCTCGTTATAGCACCCTGGGAGAGGTAATGCAGCAGCTCCCTGACTGCTTTATTGCCTCCAGTCTCTCCTCACCCTTCATTCACGTCCTACACAGTTGCCAGACTTAAGTCCCTGAAGCACAGCCTTGATCACATCACTCCTTCACTCCATAATATCTAATGGGTCCCTATTGCCAGAATGAATTATAACCTCTAGATGAAATAAATACCTCCGATGGTCAGGCCTTACTGTGTATCTTCAGTTCTCTGCTTTTACTATTCTTCCTTTGCACTCCACTCTCTAACCAAGCCAAACCACCCACATTCCCCAAACACAGTCTGCCATTTCCTGCTTCATATCTGTTCTCATGTTGTTTCTTTTGCCAGGAATGCTCATGTTACTCTTTATGTCTGCCCCCGAAATTCTATCATTTTTTTTCACTCATGCTTAAATACTAATTTCTTCAACATGCTTTCTCATTTTCTACCCCAACCAAAACTATAATTTCTCATGGCACTTTTCTCATTCAGTTTTGTGCTGCAGTCACCCATATTCGTCTTACCGTCAGTTGAGGGCAAAGATCACCTTGTGTTCTTCTTTGTATCACGTCATCACGCTCATTAGCGCCTTTTAAATGGGCACTCAGTTAAGTGTTCTGAATTACATTTTGATTTGATAGATGACTCTATTGGAGTGCAGAGAGGCAAAGATGTTTGTTGAGGCTACACAGCAAATTGGTGAGAAAACATGTGGACCTGAATGTTAGTCTTCTGGTTTTAAGCAAAGGAGGGAATGTTTCACTCCCTGGGAAGCCTGATCTTGGCATTATGTGCCTTAAGGAGTTGGCAGCTGTATGTTAGAGGGGAAGATGTTAGTGACAAAGATCAGGCTCTAAAATCTAATCAAGCAGTTTGCTTCCTAGGTGAAGCTACTGGGCTTTCATTCAAATATTATTTATTCTGATTCTAATTTATAAATTCACCCATAAATGGGGTGACATTAAGTATCACCCCATTTAGAGAAGTGTGGGGGGGAGTGGCTTCCCACAGGTCCTCAAGACCCTGCTCCAGAGGTGGCTGCTGCAGCCCTGCCCATGGCTGGTAGCCAGACTCTTGGGAAAGTCAAGTCTTTACTGCCTATTGGAGATCAGGATGGAGCAGCTAAAATTCCTGCCCTACAGCAAATCTGCTGACTCCCTGGGCTGTTTTGGAGGAGGGAAAGGAAGGCGATTTTATCATGTTGTTCTACAGGAAAGAGAAGTATGACTCTCTCTCAGGCTGTCTTTCCTGGAAGATGAAGACTGCCTGGCTCGTGGAGGGTCCTTCACTGCTGGGTGTCCCTGACGGAGAGGTGAACACATAATTCTCCCCAAGTTCACATTCCTGACCATTAGCATCTTTTGTAGATGATTAAACAGTGAGCTGGTTCTCTGATGGTAACATTTATTGAACTATTCATCACAGTCTGATCACAGATTCTTAGAGCAGCAAAAAGCTTTGGGCTTCCCTAACCTAATCCGATAGGGAAACTGAGGCCCAGAGGGACCTCTTAACTCTTATATTGTCTCTTCTCTCACTCCAAGGCCTTGGTCTTTGGGGTGACCTTGAATAGAGAGAATAGTGTTGATTAGGGCAATCATGGATAGAGAAACACTACAGAAATACTCCTGGAATCCAAGGAAAATGTGTCACAGAGGAACACATCCCTTGCTAAGAGAAGCGGACTGCCTTCCCAGAAGATGAAGAAACAGACATTCAAACAAAAGTAACTCACAGAACCTCTAATCTGGATAAGATACTATTTTTTAAAGAACAAATTAAGAAACACTTCTTGTTTTCCACACACAAAAAAGCTGGAAAGGGGTGACAAGGCAACCGTACAAAAATGTAAGCAGTACTGTGTGCAGTATTAGGTTTATTAGGGTGAGCCAGGGGGAGCTTTTGTCCGTGCCTTGAATCACAATGGATGCAGTGGAATCTCTGTCATTAAAATTTGAAGGTAGATAAACAGTAAATATTTCCAGGGATAATTACTTAGTGCTGGGCAAACCTCAAAGTGTTGGAAGTTCTAGCTCCTGTTGGATCAGGGCCATAGAGCTGGGGGTATTTATCTAAAGCTTATCTGAATCATCTCAGCAGCAGAGGTAGGTACAATTTGGCAGGCACTCTTCACTTGGTTATGTTTGAGAGGTTTAATAATAACAGTTAAAAAAAAAACTTTCCCTAAGGAGATGTTTATTATTCCTACAATATCACCAGCAGCAGAATCATTCCTATTTCCTTTGCCCTGCCCCTTCCACTCCATCAGACCTCATTTACAAATCCCAACAAACTCAGTAAAGCCTGGTTTGCAAAAATGAAGCTCTTCCCTGCATACGTTTCCTGGAAGAGTCTTTCTTCAGTGGAATTTTTCAACAACTGAACTAGGAACATGGGGATTTGTTGTTGAATGTTTCAATTCTGAGTTGTATTTATTAAGTGCTCTTAGGTCCTTATCAGACAAGACAGGGCACGTTCAGGGTGGTATGGCCATAGACCTCTTAGGTCCTTATCATAGAGAAAAATATAGAAGAAAAAGATGTCTGCCCACCGAGAGTTTTTGGGTTCAGACTCCAGTTGTGTCATCAGCTTCTAGGGGTTAAACCTTGAGTACACCACTTTAAAGCTTGAGCCTTCTCATCTATAGAATAAGGGAATGGATCAGATGATTGTAAGATAGTTCCAGTTCTAAAATACATGAAGCCACCATGAGAGCTAGAATGGATGTTAGATGTTTCGCAGTTTACTTTTCAGATAGGGAAGCTGATTAATTGGGACAGTCACTTTGCTTGTTTGAGTATCAAGCTTATCAAAGCAAGATGAAATCTGCACATGAGATGGTTACGTTAGCACTAAGGACAATAAATAGCACATTTCCTAAATGTGTGGTACAGAAGCAAAGCAGCATGTTAGGATTAAACATTTCAGGAAGGCTGCATGAAAGGGAGATGGGATTTGCTAGAAGAAAGGGAAGGATGGTGAGGCTGACAGCAGAGGCAAAGGCACAGAGACGGGGAAGGGGCAGCCGCATGTGAGCCAGGATGAACACTAAGGCAGGGTGACCGAAAGTAAAGCGCGTGTCTGCCTGCTGGCACTTCCACCAGGATTCTGGGTAGCATATAGACTTGGTATTAACTGATGTAGAATTGTGTTGTGAGAAAAGTTATTTTCTTTTCAATTCTCTTTTAATTCATCTGATTATGTCAGGGAGAAAGACTCGTGTGTGTGCTAATATATTTTTTAAAGCCTCAATATTCCTCTCAACCTTTTTTTTTTTAAGCAAAAAATGCAAGTTTTAGGTTCAGAGACATCATCAATAACAGTGTCTCTTAAATTTAATAACTTTGGCTTGTTCTTGTATTTATTTTGAGGTTTCCTTCTATTTATGGCAAGTGATATAATTTTTCCATTTGTATAGTAATGTGAGGTTTCCTCTTTAAGTAATTTTAAATGGAAATGTATCATTTTAAATTAAAGTACTAAGTAAATAACAATGCAGGTGGTACGAGGGCATGGAAAAGTCCAGAAATGATGTAGGAGTGATGATGTTTGGGAAATCCTGAGGTGATTGTTAAGAGCCTGGGCTCTGGAGCAAGACAAGAGTGAGTTCCAATATTGCCTCTGATACTTACCAGCTTTATGACTTTGAGACTGATTTTGGGGGTTACATGGAGATGGAAGAGCAAAGAAAGATAATGATGAGTTTAGGAAAGGATTTGCAGGATTGTCAGGAAGTGAACACAGCTTGTCTCATGCCTTTCCTTACCACAGGCTCTGACCCTTTGGAAACAGGTGCCTCCTTTTGAAGCACCTCCACCTTCAAGGCTGGGCTGTTTTTATTTACCCCTCTTTTGGTGCTATTAGTATCTTACTGACCCCCCTTCATTCTGTGGCTAGAAAGCTACTGTGGCATGGTGGAAGGAACACTGGGCTTGAACTTGGGAGACCAAGCTTTGAACCACTGACTCTTTTTGGAAAAGTCACTTAATCTCTGTGATCTTGAACATCAGTGTTAATGATATGGGGATAATTATATCAAATACCCAGGATTATTGTGGGAATGGCCACCAGGACATTCCTAGCACACAATAGGTCTTCAATAAGTGGCTGTCACTGTCCTCAAGTATATATTACATACAGCTCATCGGCACATCTTTTTGGAGTGTTTGTCTACTTTACTAACACTGTGCCATCATAAGAGATAGATACTTCTCTTTAGGTAGCTAAGTTTCTGAGGACCAAACTGCAGACTGTTTAAAATGCTCAGCATGACTGGGTAAAAGGGCATTTCAACAAACAGTTCTGCAACCTAATCTGGCAGATTCTTGACATCAGCATGATCTTGGTTCTAAAATTTCCCCCTTCTGACTCTTGACCTATACAAAAGAAAACCTGCAGAGACGTCTAAATCTAGCTTTGTATTATGTATTATATGTGGCAATCTTACTTTCTTGATGTCTTGTATATTCTGAGGCCTCTTTCAGTTACAAATGATAGAAATGGAATGCAACAGGATTAGTCAGGACAGAGAACTTTTCAACCCATGAAAGATAAAAGGGGAAAGTGACTAATTCATGTAACTGGAAAAGAGGGAGTATGTTGACTACAGGCATGGCTGGATCTAGGTGCTCAATGATATTATCAGGACTGGTGAGTAACGCAAATATCATTTTACCTTTGATCATCCAAACAGAATTTAAAATGCTGTGGTATACATGTGAGCTATTTAAGGTGTTGTCAACTCTACTGTGATGACCTCCTCCTCACAGTAGCCATCATCATTCCTAACATTCACTATATCTAGAACTAGTGCAATGGACATGGTTAGAGCTTTTAGAGAGTTCACTGTCTGAAGGAGAAGCTGAAAATCTAAAACCTCACTTCTGTTTCTACTTCAGATTGCCAAGGTAAAGTGCCACGTTTATAAAAAGTGTAATACGCTATGATATTAGGGCAGAAAATTCCAGACGACAACCAGGCTTCTCCCTCGATTTTATAGGGGATAAAATTGAGGCTCAGAAAAATTAAGTGACTTTCACAAAGATACACGTAAATTCAATGACCTATCTAGTATTACAACTCAGATTTCCTGGGTCCTAGTTGAATATACTTTTAATTTTTTGAGACAGGGTCTCACTCTGTTGCCCAAGGGGTGCAGTGGTGGGATCTCAGCTCACTGCGACCTTCACCTCCCAGGTTCAAGCAATTCTTGTGCCTCAGCCTCTTGAGTAGCTGGGACTACAGACCTTCGCCATGATGCCTGGCTAATTTTTGTATTTTTTGATAGAAACAGGGTTTCACCATGTCAACCAGGCTGGTCTTGAACTCCTGACCTTAAATGATCCACCCACCTGGACCTCCCAAAGTGCTGGGGTTACAGGTGTGAGCCACTGTGCCCGGCCTGAATATACTTTTTCTTCTAACTTGGCCATATCTCAGAATGGCTCAGCCTCTGCCTGCTGAATCTGCCTATCCCTCTCATTTAACCTAAGGAATCTGCTGAGGATTTAGACTCTTCTGAAAACCCCCAGCCTGGCCCCAAGTGGACCTCTGTGTTGGGACACAAGCCAAGCCAAGATAGGATGAATCCGCTAAGCAAGACAGTGCTATCAGGACATGCTGGGCAGATGGAGAACTGTGGGGCATGAGGCACAGTCTGAGGTTCTGAGATGTCCATCTCCCGTAAGCTAGAGGCCGCATGAACTGGTTTGCTGAGGTGGTGTCCATTTATACATATTTTCACTGATGAAGTATGACTTGCTCCTGCTTAACTCTCAAAAGTGTCCCCCATTAAACTATCATAAGCCTGTCTACTGTGGCTCTCCACATCTGGACACTGGTTCTGCTTTGCAAAATTCTTAGTAGCCCAGACTCTTAGAAGTTTGCCTCTGCCTTACTTTTGACCCCTGGTATCAGGATTTGGAGGTTGAACTTTTAGGGATTGTCTTGTCCATTCTTTTCAATTGAAGCTGAGGAAACCAAGTCCAGAGATACTAAATGATTTGCTGAAGATCACCAGTAATAAGAGACAGGCCTTTGGTCACTCATTCAATAGCCTTTCTACTAGATCCTGCTGCCTATGTCTGTATCTTGGAACTTGATGACTTATGCCGTCAATCTTGGGCCTGCCTTATGTTGCTGTTTTCCTGGTAGTGCCTGGACACATCTGACTATTTGTCCACCTTGACCCTTTGTCATCATTGTAATTCTTAGATCTCTGGATATGTGGCTACCTGTTTATACATGACTCTTATGAATATAAATTTTTTGGAGGGGGACACAATTCAGTCCATAGCAACCTCTAAAATATTACATTCCTATAAAGGACAATTATGTCATTATTAATAAAAACATTAACTGCTCTAAAATACCAGGAACATTAATAACATCATCCCTCAAAGGAAAAATGACATCATGAAGCTCATTGAGCTGTTCAAAGATCCATGTGGACTAATTTTGTCCTGGGAGGAGAGAGGGATTTAGGAAGATCTCACTTTGGCTCCATTGAGTCTCCCTGGGTTAGGAGTGATTTTTTTATGTTTGTTTGGTTTTGTTTTCTGAGGAATCGGCAGCGGGTCTAATTAATGCCATCAAAAGCATGACATTTAATTAACTAAATAGCATGTTGAGCCTAATGATAACATATTTCAGCACCCGGCAGGCTGTGATGGTCTCTTGGGCCATTTCGGAGGAGGCCTGTGATTTGATAAAGAGAAACCCTTCTCAACAAAATCAGGAATCCCCCGAGAGTAACCAGAGAAGCTGCAGCAAGAGTGCCAGCCAGGCAGATTCTCTTATCTCCTGGACTCTGCTTGGAGAGGCCGAGGAACAAAGAAGAAGAATGGCAGGGGAGGAACGGGACCGCTGCACAGTCTCGTCATCTTTTAAACATGTTTCTTGGAAATTCAGAGGCATATAGGAGCAAATTTAGCTTCTAAATGGCCTATTCCCATACCTTGGTTTATTCCAGTCCCATTGGTAAATGGATCAGGGGAAACAAGGCAGGATAGACAAGTAACTTGTAAGGGGATGTCTGAAGCCAGATTGCCAAGTCTCTCTGAGCAGCTGAGTATGTGGACGTGGGTGCCCTCTGCTGGACACTGGAGAATCTGCAGTGATGCTTATCTGGACCCTCACCCAGGGGCTGAGAGCTTCAGCCTGGAGTTAAACCTTCTGAGTAGAGTCCCCAGGGTCCCTTCAGTCACAACAGGCCTCTCCAAAGGCTGTCTCAGAGAAGTGTACTTTTAGATCATTCCGTGGCTTAACTTATCCACATCTCTGTTTGCCACCCCATTTTGGTTATGTTCCCCAAACATTCTATTCCCTTAAGCTCAGTTGTGCTATTCTTTTTCCCCTCATCTCTTTTGTAATAAATCTGGATGAAATTACTTGTATATGGCATCACAAACCGCATCCTTTGGGTCTTATATTTAGACTCTGATTTTAGAGAAGGGCCAAACAGAGGCTTAGAGTGGTGAAATGACCTGTCCAAAGTGACAAAGACCCAGCAGGGACTAAAACTCAGACTACCCCATCCTGTTTCATTTCCCTTTCCTCGATACGCATCTTCCCATAGAAAGACAATATATCCCAGTGGTGAGGCTGAAAGCTCTGGAGACAGAGGTCCTGGGCTTGACTCCTGGCTTTGCCATGCGTTGGCTGTGTGATATTGGATAGGGTATCCTTTAAGCTTTTATGTGCCTCTGTGTTCTCATCTAATAAGAGTGGTTGTGAGAGTGAAATAACGTAAGGCAGATAAAGCATTCAGTATAGTATCTGGCACATAGTAGGTGCTCAATAAATAATATTTACCATTAGTTCCATGATTGCCTAGTGGTATTAGTTGGAAATTATTTTTGGTGGTTCTGTAATGGAACTGCTAGAACAAAATTTCCTAAGTTTTTTTTTTCATTAAACATAAAAATCTACCTCTTTCCAAATGGAAGCACCTTCTAGCTAGAGTGAGCAAACTGGGAGGTGGGAGAGTTTAGGGAAAATATTTGAGTAACTGATGTATAGCTTTCTAGAGACAGTGTGGTTCAAGATGAGACTGGAAAAGCTACTGGGAGGTAGGTGGCCTTGAATGCAGGAATTTGGCTTTATTCTGCATGCAATAGGGGGTCATCGCTGATGCTTGAATAGGGCAGTTTTTATTTTCCCATTTCCCTTGTATGGATTGCTTCTCCTGCTCCTACAATGTGAGGGCTGTCAAGAGCTCGAATGATTGCTGTTCCTATCACATGTGCACGTGCACATGAACACACCCATCTTGGGGCTTTCAGTATTCCAATCACCTTGAGGTTGTCGCCAAGGAGCCTAATGTTGCTTGCAGCCACGTCAGAATGAAGAACAATCTGGGCCGTCACAGTCTGCTGGTGGTGGGGGCTTGTCACTTCTAGATGGAGTGTTGTTCCCGTGCATGGAAAGCGCTGGTGTGGGCGAAAAAAAGCTGAGGATACTGGCAGAGGGGAAAGAAAGGAGGCAAGTGGCTGCTTGAATGCAGGAGGGGAAAGAGAGAGACTTTTCTGCCATTGCTGTAGGGATTGTCCCCAGGAAAGGGACGGTCAGTCATGTGAGCAAAGGATGCCTTGACTTCCTCAGGGTGTACTTCATCTCCTGTTGCTGGCTACAGATGGCTGAAGTCAATGCTTTGTTCCTCCTCTTGCTTGGCACTTTCACTTTCTGGATTTTGCCAATTGTCATTTGCTGGGGTGAGCAGGAGATGTAACTGGGAGAAAGGAAACAGGTAGGACTGTGATAGATGTTTCAAATGGAAGCTTAATGGAATTTGCCCTTTGGGGAATGCAGCCCTTACAACCCGCATCAGGGACTCAATGACTTGGAGCTCCAAGTGTCCCTGATGACCTTTTCTGTTGGAGGCAGATTGGCAGGCCTGTAGGCTATGCGTGGATGCATTTGTTTTGGCGCTAGAGTGCTCTTTTTTTTTTTTTTTTTTTCAATGTTAGGATGAGATGGCACAATTTTAAAATTGGATTTTTTTTTTTCATTTAGAAATTTGAATTTCTGGCTTCTCTTGAAAACCAGATCATTTGATGACACTGATCTGCATTCCCCCTTGGCAGCAATCTATAAGTAAAAAAAAGACTCTGCCCTGCTTTAAATAGGTCAAGAATTCTCTAGTTCCCTACAGTTTCCTCCCTGATCCATTATCTTGATCAGCTTGGCCTTGTAAACACTTTGTAACCCAACAGTATATGATCCCTGCCCGATCCAGGCTAACCTCCCCATTTTAGAAATAAGAGCTGTGAGGTTCAGAGAGGGCCTTCGGTTTACCCATGGTCATACAGCCTCCCCCATGGACAGAGTAGGCTCCATTTACATATGATTTGAGGGGTGATCAAAAGCACTTACCCTTTTTCCTTTACTTCCAAGTGAAAAATTTACCTCTCACCCCGGCCTTCTGTTCATTAGCAGTCTAAAATGAACTCAAGAAAGAGAATTATTTGGCTATATTACCTTTCTGGCCTTCTTTAAATCATATGTTATATCTTTTGCTCTTTTCTGCTAATGTAGCTAACCTCACTCTGACCCGCTCTGACTCACTCAGACACTCAGGTAGGCCAGATGGTGTTGCTGTTGAAACTGAGGCAGTGGAGACAGAGCCTTGAATCCTCGGGTGAAAATCACAGTTCTGGGTCTGAGGCTCCTCATCCGGCAGAAAGTGTTCATAACCTCAGGAGGTGGTTATGAAGATTAAAAGAAGCAAAAAGTTGAATGTGTTTATCATAGTAGTAGCAAATTGGAAAAAATAGTAACTCAGTGTTAGAAGTTATTATTCTAGAGAGACTCAGAACTGAAGGTGTCCCAGGAGATCGTACTGTGCAACTGGCTCATTTTTGTGGTGAAAGCCGTAACGTGCTTATAGTAAAAATCTGAGTGGAGAAGAAAATACAGTAAAATATAAAAGGATTTTTCTCCCTATCGCGACCTTCATTTCAGTCTAATTTCCCCAGAGGCAATAACTGTTAAGTTTCTCGCGTGTCCTTTCAGATATTTTATTTGCATATACATTATAAATAACTTGCATCCTGTATTTTGACACAAATGTAATCAGACTACTCATGCTGTTCTGATACTTGCATTTTTTATTTAACAATATGTAGTAGATCTCCTTTCATGTCAGCGCATGAGGGTTTTTTTTCTGTTTTCAATGGCCCGTTTATTTCACAGGAAGTTTATACTATAGCTTACAGACCAACGAATGTATTCTGCAAAAGACCAGATACCTAATATTGTAGGCTTTGTTGGTCATAGGATCTCTGTACCACCTGTTTCTCCTCCCCTTTCTCTTCTTCCTCCTCTTTCTTGTCCTATTTCTCTTTTTAACAACGCTTTGAAGATGTAAAGACCATTTTTAGCTCACAAGTCATACCTCAACAGGCTGTGGGCCCGATTTGGCGCATGTGGTAGCTCATTTACACAACTTTTGGGTAGACAGGTTGCTACTACACATAATGCTGCAACGGGCATCTCTGTGCTGCATCTTTCAGTGTTCATTTGAGTTTACTTGTAGGATATATTCACAGGAGTGGAATTACTGGGACACGTTTCGTAATCGTGAAAGATATTCCATCAAACTCCTCATTTATAGGTGGTATAAGAGGTCCAGTGAAGAGACTGATCCAGAGTTGCTCAGCAAGTCGGTGGTAAGAGCAGGACTAAAACTTCCTTTCCCAGCACTTAACTGGGGCTCCTTCCGCTGTTGTGCAGACCCTATCTGATATGGTTTGGCTGTGTCTCCACCCAAATCTTATCTTGGATGGTGGTTCCCATAATCCCCACGTGCCATAGGAGGGACCCCACGGGAGGTAATTTAATCACGGGGGAGGTTATCCTCATGCTGTTCTTGTGACAGTAAGTTCTCATGAGATATGAGGGTTTTATAAGAGGCTTTTCCCTTTTACTTGATACTTTTTTTTTTGATGCCGCCGTGTGAAGAAGGACGTGTTTGCCTCCCTTTCTGCCATGATTGTACGTTTCCTGAGGCCTCTCCAGCCATGTTGAACTCTGAGTCAATTAAACTCTTTCCTTTATAAATTTCCCAGTCTCTGGTATGTCTTTATTAGCAGCATGAGAACAGACTGATACATCCCTGCTGAGGGCTCACAGGGAATTTGTTGTGGGACATGGAGTTGGAAAGACCCAAGCTTTCTCAAGTCCAGAGGGAGGCGCAGAGCAAGGTCACAGAACCGAGGGACCTCAACACTGTCAGATCTCTTTCCCCTCCTGTCTCATTTCTGCTTCTTGCAGTTGCTTTCGATGATGTGGGGCAGAAGCTCCAGGGTCAGTTTTATGTCATGTGTGTGGCCTGAAAGGAAAAGAAAGCTTTTGACTGCAATTAACAGAAAACACACAAAAGAAGCTTTTGCTTGCAATTAACAGAAAACTCTGGCACAAACAAATATAAATACAGTTTATTACATCACATAACTCCAAGTTCAGAGGCAGGGCAGTCTCTAGGCAACATTCAGGCAGTGGCTGGATACTGTCCTCATGGAATCTGGGTCTTTCTGCTTCCTGTTTCTGTTCTCAGTGCTGGCTTCATCTTTAAGCTGGTGATGAAAGGGTTGAACTAGTTCCAAGTGTCACATGTAGAACCAATGATAGTCTGTGGCTTCTTCTCAGGAAAGAGAAAACTTTCCCAGCATACCTGTTGCATATTTCCCTTGATTGGCCAAAACTGGGACACATGGCAGCTGTTGACTCAATTCCTGATAAGAGGGATGAGAATACCATCACTGACTTAGAAAAATGATCTGGGGATGAATGGATGTTGGGGCATCTACTGCCCTGACTATTACACAGTGCTTATTTCTGAACTCAGGTCTGGAAACTTACAGAGATTAATTTGAGTTGGATTATTTTAGGTTACATACCCATTTCTTAGACCAATCCTTATGGTCAATAGGCCATTGTAGTTGCCAAGCTTGACAAATGGCTATGGTGTAAGCATATGGCAAGCTTTGAGAACAGAGAAAAGGTGAGGAGAATCTGCTTCCCCAAAAGAAAGATACCTTCCACTGGTGTGCACTTCACCCTTCAGAAGATCCCAGGTCTTCGGAGGCAGCCTAAGTAGAGGAGAAGCACTAGCATTGAAGTCAGATGTCTTAGCTGAGAATCCTGCCTCTGCTATTCACTAGGCTGGATTTCCTGTTTCAGTGCCAGAGTCTATCCAATGGGGATAATCATGCCCAGGATAGGCAGCCAATCTCACAGGTACCTTATGAGGACTGATAAGGAAATGGTGGAAATAAAGCAAGGGACCCTCCAGACATTATAACCTGAGGGATGCTATCTGGTCCTATGGTGTCTCTGGACAGTGGGAGGAAGGGGTCTTTCTCTCTAGGCCCTGTGTGCTTATAAACCAGTGTTGTGGGGAGGAGTAACCTTGGAGGAGGGGCGCTGGAGGGAACAGGGAGAGCAGACAGCAGTGCACAGGTGGAGCCTCAGACTGAGGCTTGTCCCTGTTTCCCTCTCCAGGGGCTCTGCCATATTTCTCTGCCTTTTCTCCTTCTGACCTCTCTGTACACTATTTTGAGACCCAACTGGCTATCAGTTCTCAACAGATTACTCTCATCCTTCCTTTTAAATAATTCTTTGTTAGCATTGAAAAGACACATTCAGCTGGGCATGGTGGCTCACACCTTTAATCCCAGCACTTTGGGAGGCCGAGGCAGGTGGATCGCTTGAGGTTAGGAGTTCGAGACCAGGCTGGCCAACATGGAGAAACCTTATCTCTACTAAAAATTCAAAAATGAGCCAGGCATGGTGGCGGGCACCTGTAATCCTAGCTACTTGGGAGGCTGAGGCAGGAGAATCGCTTGAACTTGGGAGGCACAGGTTGCAGTGAGCTGAGATCATGTCATTGCACTCCAGCCTGGGCAATGAGAGCAAATCTCCATCTCAAAGGAAAAAAAAATACATTCAACCAAACTGTGCTTTTCACCTTTTGTCATTTTGCTAATATATTTTTTTTAAATTTAAAAGTTTTCCTCTCTTCTGAATCTGTAAAATGTACTTGGGACATAACAGGATAGTTCAAACAGTTTTACAGAGTGCAGGCTTTAGGCATGCTAAAGCAAGAAAACACATGGTTGCTAACAAGTGGAGCTTACGTTCTAGTGATATCAGTGAGCAGAAGGCCATTCCTCTTCCCCTTCTTCCCACCACTGAGTGCCCTATCTGGGGACCTGGGCATCCTTCTGGAGCCAGTCTCTAAGAAAGGGCGGGTGAGAAAATATTAAGGACTAAGAAAACAACTGAGAGAAATGTGGTCCCAATATTCCTTTCCCACAAAGGTTTCCTGAAAAATGGCAGCAATCCTAATTGTTGTTTATTAGCTATGCAACCCCTAGCAAACATTTGGCTTCCTTTGTGCTTAGTGTACTCATCTACAAAATGGAGACAAGATCTATCTCATAAGGTTATTGTGAAGATTACATTAGATCATCCAAGGACAATGGTGCATTGAGTGTGTAAGAGCATTGGCTCTGGGGTCAGGCTGCCTCCTTCATATCCTGTCTCTGCCTCTCTCTAGCATTGTGACACTGAATGATTTAGTTTACCTTCCTGTGCCTCAGTTTCCTGACCTACAAAATGGGAATTATAATAATAATATCTACCTCATAGGATTGTTGTAAAGATAAAATGATTCATATAAACTCTTTGATTCAGGCCTCACATCTAGAAGTACTCAACAAAATTTATCATTTTGTCTACCTAAAAGTGTGGGGTTTTTGCAAATAAAACTATCTTTTAGACTATAAAACATTATGATGACATCTATTTATTTTGCTGTTTAGAAAATGACCCTCAGTAGAAGGTTATCCCTCACAACTGAACCTTTGTAAGCCCTGCCTTCAGGACACAGATGGGCTGTCATGCTGTGCCTATCATTCACTGGACAAATTATAATTGAGCTTGCATTTCTCACATTGAACTATGATCAGTGCAGGCAGAGACACACAATACTAGGCAGAGCAAGACATGGGAAATGGCTCCAAAGAGCTTACCGGGGGAACAAATATATGCACATATGACCATAGATGATAATAAAAGGCACCTTGGAAATGCCAAATGGAGGGTGGCAAAGAGCTTCTGAGCAGGGAGAAAAACCTATGATGTCATTTCATCCTCAGCAATATGAACTGGCTGTGTGACTTTGGGCACATTGCTAGACCTTGGTGTGCCTCTATTTTCTCCTGCATTACAAAAGGAGATAAAATTGTATTATATTAGCAATCCTAAATTGGTATTCACAGATGGATTTTGTTTGGCGAATAGAGAGTTTTTAACTTTTGAATTAGGCATCAACATTTAAACCTTCAGAGATTTCATGGAAAACTCTAGATATTGAATTCTTTCTGGAAAATCCTAGCAACTGGTAACAGGTAGCTGGAATTAAGTAGCAACCTGCCACCATTTAAAAGGTGAGGTATGTGGTTTTCAGGGCCCTCTGCTCCCAGTAGACTTTATTTCCACCTATGTGCTTGGCTCATTTCAATTTGCTGCCTGGACCCTGAAAGCATTTGAGTTTGTGACACCTGGAGCAGGTATTTCCTTAGCATCTTTTTGTTCTTTCATGGGATTACTAAGTAGGGCAAGGGTTACTGCATCCTCTCCAATGAAGAGGAAATAGTGAAAGTTGGAGAAATGGGTATTTGGACACACAAAGAGATGGAAAACAGATGCAGGACTTGAAAATAGGCCTCAACTCCTTGTCTGTTATTTTCCTCTCTGACTGGTGTTTCACCCTTTCTCCAGGACCTAGAGTGTTTTATTGACTGTTTTGATGATGATTATGATGATAATTGCTATCATTTAGTATTTAGTATGTCTTAGGTGTTTTCTGTCACTTAATTATTTTGAGCTATTGCTATTAACATCCCATTTTGTAAAAGCGGAATTAGAGGTTTAAAAAAGCCAAGGAATTTGTAACTACACACTTATTAAGTAGTGAAGCCAAAATTTGGACTCAGGTCTATCTGAGACCATATCCCTTGTCCTTAACCTTAAGAGTCACACAATTGCGGAGACAGGGCCAATGACTTGTCTTGTTGAATAATATCGATATATACATTTTAGAGAGATTAATTTTATACCTCAAATAGATGCTCATTTCACGTGCTCTAAGCATGAGAGCCCTCTGAATAATACACAAATGATGAAATGTGATGCTCTTAGCAATACACTCACTGAGAAGTAGCAAGAGCCCTCCAGAGGGGTCAGGGGTTATCATTGTTATGAGAAAGGAGGCTCCAGCTGTCAGGACGCATATAGGGATGTATTAACATTACTCCCAATGTCAGGGAGAGGTGAAGGAACAGCCTGGCTATGCATCACTCAGAGTCCTGAGGCTGTGCTTCTGGCACAGTTTGACTCAGCGATTTCCCGTGAGATCAGACTGGCTGGGCCTGCCGTAACATCACACATTTATAGGATCTTAGGTTGGAAAACACTGTAGGGGTCATCTAGACCCACTGTTATATGGGAATATTTTCTATAAAGCCTGCAACAGGCAATTTCTGTTCTATGCTTGAAGATTTCTTGTGATGGCAAGCTCAGTGCTCTATAAGACAATCATTTCCACGTGTGTTTGACATTTCTTTATATCAGGTTCTAATCTACATGCATGTTTAATCCTCTCCTCATTGTGCTGTCCACTGGAGCAGTGTGGAATGCCTCCTCTCTTCTGTATGTGTCAACCCATCAAGTTGTAATGTGGTAAATATGTTCCACCAGATTGTCCCTCCTTGGCCATAAATACCCACATTTGCCTAAACTGTGCTGCACAGAAGAGTTTCCAGATTCCTTCCCACATGTGCTGGTTATTCTCCATTTACCCCTCCTCTTTACATCCATTTCTATTCTTTTCTGTCCTGTTCCCTACTGTGGCAGATTGACTCGTTTGGTCAACCAGGCTCCTTTGCTGGTTGGCTCTATATTGGGTTAGGCTGATGGGAAACGGAGGAAGGCAACTGTCAGGGGACAGGGTACTTCTCCCCACTCCTTTCTTGATTCAGCATGCCTCTCTGGGAGTCACTGGCACCCCTCTATTTCTCTAGTTCCTGTTGGCATAAATCTGGCTCTCACTGGAAAATGATGACACCATCCCTACCGTTGATGCCCTTTCAGCCTTACGGTGTTAATGGCTTTCCCCTTCTGCTGGTCTCCAAGTGACTCAGCATCTTGTTTGCCCTTTAAGCCTATCTGGGCTTCTAGCAGTGGCTCCTTTATTAAAATGTCTTTATTTGCACCATTGTGGTGAATTCTGTTTCCTGCTGTGACTGAACTGAATGTATTATTCTTGGTGCCCATGGCTAAGTTTGCTCACCTATGTTCTGTGTTTTTTGTTTATCAAATTATCAAGTCTAGCAACATTGCCAAGATCATTGCATTTGCTGGTAGCCACTGGCACACATTGTTGGCCCTCCCTGAGTTTGTGGTTAACTGAAAGTGTTAGGCCCTTCTTATGGACTCAAGTGTCAAACCCATCTTTGGAGCAAGATCACCTGGGTTTAAATACTGGCTCAATATTAAATAATAAGTATGAGCATGTTACCTTCCTCTCTCTGTGTTTCAGTTTTCTCCTCTATAAAATAGGATGACACTAGTATTCATTTCAAAAGAGGCGTTGTGCAGATTAAGTGAATTATTGTACATTAAGCCCTTGTAACAGTGCCTGATGCATGGTAAGTCTCCAATAAATGTTACTTTCATCATCAAGATCATCATTTTTTACATACACAATTGCACATTTTAATCTAAATGCATAACTTTTTTGCCTCTTTTTTTTTTTTTAAAAGCTTTCTTTACAAGGATTATAATTCTGAATGCCATTGGTGTTGTAATCTTGATACTGTCCCCTAAAACTTTGCTGGTTGAATGTGTGCCACAGATCAGCAGCATGAGCATTGCCTAAGAATTTGTTAGAAATTTGGAATCCCAGACTCTGCTCTAGACCTGCTGAATCAAGGCCTGTTTGTTAACAAGGTCCCAGGTGATTTTTGCATGCATGAAAGTTGGAAAAGCTCTGCTCTCTCACATTTATTGTTCTGAATTATTGCTCTCAGCTGGGTTGGAGAACATGTCCCATCTCTAACAGGGAAGATACCCATTGCTCGTGTTTAAGGTTACCAGATAGACTGGTGCTGCCGCTCTACCAAGTCTAGCAATGTTTCCAGGAGTCAAACCATCCTGGGAAGGAAATTTAGAGCAGTGTTTTTCACTGTTGGGATTTGGAGTCAGAAAACCAGGTTTTGAACTGTACTCTGCTTTTTATATGTGTGTGTGTGTGTGCACACACTGGCATAAATACATAAAAGACAAATGAACTTACTGTGAAGGTTTGCTATGAGGATTAAATGAAATAACCCATGTAGAACATTCAGTGAATAGTCTATCACACAAAATGTTTCCATTCTTTCTCCTTTCCACAAGTCATATGATACATGCTCCAATGGTAACCCACTCCTGGAAGGAAAAACTGTATTGACATAACAGGAAAATTTGCTTCAAACAGATTGGGAAGATTGGGTTCATTTGAAAACTGCAGCCAATGCCTCATAGTTATGTGAATACCACTGCTCATTTCTCTGGCCATGTGTTTCTGAATATAGGTTATATTTAACTCGATAACTGCAAATAGAAGTATGGTGTAATTAAGCAGTAAAGAAAAGATTGCTGGTGTATAAACTTGAATTAGACACCACTGGCATATATTGTATACATATAGGTATTTGTAATGTGACTACAGTCTAAAATAGGATAATGTTGGGGTTGCTGATTAATCTTGACACTAATTAAAACACACCAGTTACAGAGGAAGTGACATGCTTTCTGTGATAAATAGTTGACAAATAATCCTGGGCTCACCCCAAGGCAGCTGGCCTTTGTTTTTCAGTTGCACAGATCTGAAGTCAATCTGGGCTCACATGCCAGCTCTGCCACTTGCTTCTGTGACTCTGGATAACTTAACCCACATTTCTCTACTACCTCAGTTTACTCAACTACAAAATGTAGAAGATAATAATTTTACCTGAGGAACACATTCCTGAAGACCATGCATACTTCAGAACTTATGTAATTCAAAGTCAATTTTACCATAGGACCAACAAAGGAAGGAGGGAGGGTATTTCTGTCTTTGAGCTAAAATGATACCACTGACATTTTAAGAATTAAGAATTAGCATAAGCATAAATTATAAATCCCTCAGTTCATAAACTTTATATGATATTTGACCTATGTGTGGGGAGGGGAGAGTGGAGAATCAATATTATATTACAGTTTGTGCATAAAGTGAGATTTTACTTTTTTAAATTATACTTTAAGTTCTGGGATACATGTGCAGAACGTGCAGGCTTATTACATAGGTATACATGTGCCATGGTGGTTTGCTGTACCCATCAACCTGTCATCTAGGTTTTAAGCCCCGTAGGCATTAGGTATTTCTCCTAATGCTATCCCTCCCCTTGTTCCCCATTCCCCGACAGGCCCCAATGTGTGATGTTCCCTCCCTGTGTCCATGTGTTCTCATTGTTCAACTTCCACTTATGAGTAAGAACATGCAGAGTTTGGTTTTCTGTTCCTGTGTTAGTTTGCTGAGAATTATGATTTCCATCTTCATCCATGTCCCTGCAAAGAACATGAACTCATTCTTTTTCATGGCTGCATAGTATTCCATGGTGTATATGTGCCACATTTGCCTTATTCAGTCTATCATTGATGGAAATTTGGGTTGGTTCCAAGTCTTTGCTATTGTGAATAGTGCTGCAGTAAACATACGTGTGCATGTGTCTTTATAATAGAATGATTTATAATCCTTTGGGTATATACCCAGTAATGGAATTGCTGGGTCAAATGGTATTTCTGGTTCCAGAACCTTGAGGAACCGTCACACTGTCTTCCATAATGGTTGAAGTGATTTACACTCCCACCAACAGTGTAAAAGCATTCCCGTTTCTCCACATCCTCTCCAGCATCTGCTGTTTCCTGACTTTTTGATCATCACCATTCTAACTGGCATGAGATGGTATCTCATTGTGGTTCTGATTTGCATTTATCTAATGACCAGTAATGATGAGCTTTTTTTCATAGGTTTGTTGGCCACATAAATGTCTTCTTTTGAGAAGTGTCTGTTAATATCCTTTGCCCAGTTTTTGGTGGGATTGTTTTTCTCTTGTACATTTGTTCAAGTTCTTTGTAAATTCTGGATATTAGACCTTTGTTAGATGGATAGATTGCAAAATTTTTCTCCCATTTTGTAGGTTGCCTGTTCACTCTGATGATAGTTTCTTTCACTGTGCAGGAACTCTTTAATTTAATTAGACCTCATTTGTCAGTTTTGGCTTTAGTTGCAATTGCTTTTGTTGTTTTAGTCATGAAATCTTTGCCCATGCCTATGTCCTAAATGGTATTGCCTAGGTTTTCTTGTAGGGCTTTTATGGTTTTAGATTTTACATTTAAGTCTTTAATCCATCTTGAGTTAATTTTTGAATAAAGTGTAAGGAAGGGGTCCATGTAAGGAAGTTTCTGCATATGGCTAGCCAGTTTTCCCAGCACCATTTATTAAATAGGGAATCCTTTTCCCATTGCTTGCTTTTGTCAGGTTTGTCAAAGACTAGATGGTTGTAGATGTGTGGTGTTATTTTTGTGGCCTCTGTTCTGTTCTGTTGTCTATATATCTGTTTTGGTACCAGTACCATGCTGTTTTGGTTACTGTAGCCTTGTAGTATAGCTTGAAGTTGGGTAGTGTGATGCCTCTAGCTTTGTTCTTTTTGCTTAGGATTGTCTTGGCTATACAGGTTCTTTTTTGGTTTCATGTGAAATTTAAAATAGTTGTTTCTAATTCTGTGAAGAAAGTCAATGGTAGCTTGATGGGGATAGCATTTAATCTATAAATTACTTTGGGTAGTATGGCCATTTTCATGATATTGATTCTTCCTATCGATGAGCATGGAATTTTTTCCCATTTGTTTGTGTCCTCTCTTATTTCCTTGAGCAGAGGTTTGTAGTTCTCCTTGAAGAGGTCCTTTACACCCGTCGTAAGTTGTATTCCTAGGTATTTTATTTTCTTCGTAGCAATTGTTAATGGGAGTTCACTCATGATTTGGCTCTCTGTTTGTCTATTATTGGTGTATAGGAATGTTTGTGATTTTTGCGCATTGATTTTGTACCCTGAGACTTTGCCGAAGTTATCAGCTGAAGGAGTTTTTGGGCTGAGACGATGGGGTTTTTCTAAATATACAATCATGTCATCTGCAAACAGAGACAATTTGACTTCCTTTTTGAATACACCTTTGTTTCTTTCTCTTGCCTGATTGCCCTGGCCAGAACTTCCAATACTATGTGGAATAGGAGTGGTGAGAGAGGGCATCCTTGTTTTGTGCCGGTTTTCAAAGGAAATGCTTCCAGTTTTTGCCCATTCAGTATGATATTGGCTGTGAGTTTGTCATAAATGGCTCTTATTATTTTGAGATACATTCCATCAATACCTAGTTTATTGGGAGTTTTTAGCATGAAGGGGTGTTGAATTTTGTTGAAGGCCTTTTCTATTGAGATAATCTTGTGGTTTTTGTCATTGGTTCTGTTTATGTGATGGATTATGTTTATTGATTTGCCTATGTTGAACCAGCCTTGCATCCCAGGGATGAAGCCGACTTGATCATGGTGGATAAGCTTTTTGATGTGCTAATGGATTTGGTTTGCCAGTATTTTATTGAGGATTTTTGCATTGATGTTTATCAGGGATATTTTCCTGAAATTTTCCTTTTTTGTTGTGTCTCTGCCAGGTTTTGGTTTCAGGATGATGCTGGCCTGATAAAATGAGTTAGGGAGGATTCCTTCTTTTTCTATTGTTCGGAATAGTTTCAGAAGAAATGGTACCAGCTCCCCCTTGTACCTCTGGTAGAATTTGGCTGTGAATGTCTCTGGTCCTGGGCTTTTTTTAGTTGGTAGGCTATTAATTACTGACTGAATTTCAGAACTTGTTAATAGTCTATTCAGAGATTCGACTTCTTCCTGATTTAGCCTTGGGAGGGTGTAGGTGTCCAGGAATTTATCCATTTATTCTAGGTTTTCTAGTTTATTTGCATAGAGGTGTTTATAGTATTCTCTGATGGTAGTTTGTATTTCTGTGGGATCAGTGGTGATAGCCCCTTTATCATTTTTTATTGCTTCTATTTGATTCTTCTCTCCTTTCTTCTTTGTCTGGCTAGCAGTCTATATTTTGTTGATCCTTTCAAAAAACCAGCTCCTGGATTCATTGCTTTTTTGAAGGGTTTTTTGTGTCTCTATCTCCTTCAGTTCTGCTCTGATCTTAGTATTTCTTGTCTTCTGCTAGCTTTTGATTTGTTTTCTCTTGCTTCTCTAGTTCTTTTAATTGTAATGTTAGGGTGTCGATTTTAGATCTTTCCTGCTTTCTCTTGTGGGCATTTAGTGGTATAAATTTCCCTCTAAACACTGCTTTAGTTGTGCCCCAGAGATTCTGGTACATTGTGCCTTTGTTCCCATCAGTTTCAAAGAACTTATTTATTTCTGCCTTCATTTTGTTATTTTCCCAGTAGTCGTTCAGGAGCAGGTTGTTCAGTTTCCATGTAGTTGTGCGGTTTTGAAAGAGTTTCTTAATCTTGAGTTCTAATTTGATTGCACTGTGGTCTGAGAAACTGTTTGTTATTGTTTCTGTTCTTTTGCATTTGCTAAGGAGTGTTTTGCTTCCAATTATATGGTCGATTTTAAAATAAGTGCAATGCAGTGCTGAGAAGAATGTATATTCTTTTGATTTGGGGTGGGGAGTTCTGTAGATGTCTATTAGGTCCACTTGGTCCAGAGCTGAGTTCAAGTCCTGAATATCTTTGTTAATTTTCTGTCTCATTGGTCTGTCTAATATTGACAGTGGGTTGTTAAAGTCTCCCATTATTATTGTGTGGGAGTCTAAGTCTCTTTGTAGGTCTTTAAGAACTTGCTTTATGAATCTGGGTGCTCCCGTATTGGATGCATATATATTTAAGATAGTTAGCTCTTCTTGTTGCACTGATCCCTTAACCATTATGTAATGCCCTTCTTTGTCTTTTTTGATCTTTGTTGGTTTAAAGTCTGTTTTACCACAGACTAGGATTGCAACCCCTGCTTTTCTTTGCCTTTCCATTTGTTTAGTAAATATTCCTCCATCCCTTTATTTTCAGCCTCTGTGTGTCTTTGCATGTGAGGTGGGTCTCCTGAATATAGCACACTAGTTGGTCTTGACCCTTTATCCGGTTTGCCAGTCTGTGTCTTTTAATTGGGGCATTTAGCCCATTTACATTTAAGGTCGATATTGTCATGTGTGAATTTGATCCTGTCATCATTATTTTGAACATTAGTTGATGCAGTTTCTTCATAGTGTCGTTGCTCTTTATATTTTGGTATGTTTTTGCAGTGGCTGGTACCAGTTTTTCCTTTCCATATTTAGTGTCTTCTTTAGGAGCTCCAGAGGCCTGGTGGTGACAAAATCCCTCAGCATTTGCTTGTCTGAAAAGGAATTTATTTCTCCTTCGCTTATGAAGCTTAGTTTGGATGGATATGAAATTCTGGGTTGAAAATTCTTTTCTTTAAGAATGTTGAATACTGGCCCCCGCTCTCTTCTGGCTTGTAGGGTTAATCCAGAGAGATCTGCTGTTAGTCTGATGGGCTTCCCTTTGTAGGTAATCTGACCTTTCTCTCTAGCTGCCCTTAAGATTTTTTTCTTCATTTCAACCTTGGTGAATCTGACAATTATGTGTCTTGGGGTTGCTCTTCTTGAGAAGTATCTTAGTGCTGTTCTCTGTATTTCCTGAATTTGAATGTTGGCCTGTCTTGCTAGGTTGGAGAAGTTCACCAGGATAATATCTTGAAGTGTGTTTTCCAACTTGGTTCCATTCTCCCCATCACTTTCAGGTACACCAACCAATCGTAGGTTTGCTCTTTTCACATAGTCCCATATTTCTAGGAGGCTTTGTTCCTTCCTTTTCATTCTTTTTTCCCTAATCTTGTCTTCACGCTTTATTTCATTAAGTTGATCTCAATCTCTGATATCCTTACTTCTGCTTGATCGATTCAGCTATTGATACTTGTGTATGCTTCATGAAGTTCTCGTGCTGTGTTTTTCAGCTCCATCAGGTCACTATGTTTTTCTCGATACTGGTTATTTTAGTTAGCAGTTCCTGCAACCTTTTATCAAATTTCTTAGCTTCCTTGCATTGGGTTAGAACATGCTTCTTTAGCTCAGAGGAGTTTGTTATTACCTACCTTCTGAAGCCTACTTCTGTCAATTCGTCAAACTCATTTTCCATCTAGTTTTGTTCCCTTGCTGCAGAGGAGTTGTGATCCTTTGGAGGAGGAGAGGCATTCTGTTTTTTGGAATTTTCAGCCTTTTTGTGCTGGCTTTTGCTCATCTTTGTGGATTTATCTACCTTTGGTCTTTGATGTTGGTGACCTTTGGATGCGGTTTCTGTGTGGACATCGTTTTTGTTGATGTTGATGCTATTCCTTTCTGTTTGTTAAGTTTTCCTTTTAATAGACACCTCTGCTGCAGGTCTGCTGGAGTTTGCTGGAGGTCAACTCCAGACCCTGTTGGCCGGAGGTCCACTCCAGACCCAATTTGCCTGGGTATCACTAGCGGAGGCTGCAGAACAGCAAAGATTGCTGCCTGTTCCTTCCTCTGGAAGCCTTGTCCCAGAGGGGCACCTGCCAGATGCCAGCTGGAGCTCTCCTGTATGAGGTGTCTGTTGACCCCTGCTGGGAGGTGTACTCCAGGAGGCCAGGGGTCAGGGACCCACCTGAGGAGACAGTCTGTCCCTTAGCAGAGCTCAAGCTCTGTGCTGGGTGATCTGCTACTCACTTCAGAGCCAGCAGGCAGTAACATTTAAGTCTGCTGAAGCTGCGCACACAGCCGCCCCTTCCCCCAGGTGCTCTGTCCCAGGGAGATGGGAATTTTATCTGTAAGCCCCTGACTGGGGCTGCTGCCTTTCTTTCAGAGATGCGCTGCCCAGAGAGGAGGAATCTAGAGAGGGAATCTGGCTATAGAGGCTCTGTGGAGCTGTGGTGAGCTCCACCCAGTTTGAACTTCCTGGTGGCTTTGTTTACACTGTGAGGGGAAAACCACCTACTCAAGCCTTAGTAATGGCAGATGCCTCTCCCTGCACCAAGCTGGAGCATCCCAGGTCGACTTCAGGCTGCTGGGCTGGCAGTGAGAATTTCAAGCCAGTGGACCTTAGCTTGCTGGGCACCATGGGGGTGGGGCCTGCTGAGCAAGACCACTTGGCTCCCTGGTTTCAGCCCCCTTTCCAGGGGAGTGAACGGTTCTGTCTTACTGGGGTTCCAGGTGCCCATGGGGTATGAAAAAAACTTCTGCAGTTAGCTCGGTGTCTGCCCAAACAGCTGCCCAGTTTTGTGCTTGAAACCCAGGTCCCTAGTGGTGTAGGCACCTGAGGGAATCTACTGGTCTGCGGGTTGCAAAAACTGTGGGAAAAGGCTAGTATCTGGGCCGATAGCACAGGTCCTCACAGCACAGTCCCTCATGGCCTCCCTTAGCTATGGGAAGGAGTTCCCCAGCCCCTTGCGCTTCCTGGTTGAGCTGACGCCCCACCCGGCTTCTGCCTGCCCTCCATGAGCTGCACCCACTGTCTAACCAGCCCCAGTGGGATGAACCGGGTACCTCAGTTGGAAATGCAGAAATCGCCCACCTTCTGCATTGGTCTTGCTGGGAGCTGCAGGCTGGAGCTGTTCCTATTCGGCCATCTTTGAGATTTTACCTGTGTATCAAAGTATTTCAAATTTGTATAAACTGAGGCTGTCCTATGTGGAACTCACAGGGCTGTGAGAAGTAAATGGATCACACATGTGCACCACACTTTGCATGGTGTCTTCCCCATAATATTAGCAACTATTTATTCACTATTTACGAAGTGCCAGGCACCAAATACTTCAGGCATATTATCCCCTTTACTTTTCACAACAAACTAATGAGATGGATATGTTAGTTATTTACCGTTGTGTAACAAATTAGCCCAAAACTTAGAGGCTTAAACCAACAAGTTTTTATTATCTCTCACAATTTCTGAGGTTCAGGAAACCAGGAGGGTTTAGCTGGGTGGGTCTGGCTCAGAGTCTCTCACAAGGTTGTGGTCAAGCTGTTGGCCAGGACTGTAGTCATCTCAAGGCTCAAATGGGGCTGGAGAATCTACTTCCAAGCTCACTTGTGGTTTTTGGAAGGCCTGAGTCCTCACTGGCTGTTGACAGGAGGCTTCAGTTTCTCTCCACGTGGGTCCTTACCTGTGACTGCTCACAGCATGGCAGCCAGCTTCTTTCCGAGCAAGAGATCTGATGCAAGTAGGATGGAAGCCATGTATTTTATAACCCAGGCTGCAGTGGCATCCCATCTCTTCTGTTTTATGTTACTGGTCACACAGACCAACTCTAGTACAATGTGAGAGGGGACTATACATGGGTGTGAATACCAGAAGACAGGTATTAGGGGATACTGCTGTTATCTCCTCCTTCACAATGAGAAGATTTGAGACCCAGAGAGCTTATGTAAGTAATCCAAGGTTGCACATTAGTAAGTTAAACAAACAAACAAACAAATAAACTAGGTTTCAAATTTAGGCAGTTCAGTGGAACTAGGTTTCAAATTTAGGCAGTTCAGTGGCAGCTTCTCCATTCTTAACCACAGCACTATTCTGTGTGCGGAGTAAGTAGCATATCCACATTAGCTATAGTAGCTGTTATTTCACTCCCAACAACCAGTCTGCGGAGACATAATTCTAGGGTTGGAACTGCTTAAGGGCAAGAGTCCTACAGTAAACTTCTCTCAGCCTGGCAGTTTGAGTATGTACAAAAAAAATCTGAAAATAGGACTTTTACCTATATGAAGTGTCCAGCCTTGTTAGGGCAACAGAACAGCAGAAATTTCTAAACTTTGAACTTCTATAGTAGTTGTTGCCCTTACTAGTTCTTTTTTTGTGTGGCGAGGGGGAACGCTTTATATATATTCCTTTTATATAGTCATTTACTTTTCCTACATGTATTGTTGCCTCTAAACTAGATTGTAAACTTCTCTTGGGTTGAGTTCTGTCCTATTCTTTGTTGAGGCCCACCTAGCATCAGGTAGAGTTACTTTTCACATAATGGGAATCCTCAACCAATATGTATTAGTGGGGATTATGTAAAATTATTAGAGAACCCAAGGCAGTGTAATGAAATGGCAAAGCATAGAGCAGAAACTGATTGCCTTTTGATGTCAAAAGAGAGGGAGGTTAAATTTTCTTCTTGAAATGTGTTCCTTTTTTGGGTGCCCCATCTTTGAGCTGTCTCTGAAGTATGCCCTTCTTTTATCTACAACATAACACACTCTTTTGTAAAAATATCCCAGTCCCTGATCCAGCCATACCTCTCATTCCCACAATAGCCTTGGTGTTCTTGAGTGTCTGTATTATCCACATAATAGCTTTGAAAGGAGTCTCTCCTTATATTTTTGCAGAAGAACCTTCAGGTTTTGAAGTCTGAACTGTCATTGAGGAGCCTTTATCCATTGTCAGCCCTTGAGGTGAATGCGCATTCCTGTCAATGAACGAACGGTGTTGATTCCATTTGCACATTTTACCACAGAGTTAAACACTATGATTTCTTTCTCCCCACCCCCATTTCAAAGTAAAATCACCCTCAACTTCTTTGTTTTCTGGTTTGCCTTTGCTTTAGCATAGTGTTCCAAATTCTAGCCATTGCTTGCAAAGTATTGGAAACCATCACAATTCTTATTTCTTTTCTTTATAGTCATTTCTTTTCTCTTGGCTCAGCCAAATTGAACTATATCAATTGCTACTTTCATTTCTTTCTCCTTTAATGCTTCCAAAGGATCAGCACTCCCTATGAAACCACTCCTCAAAAATGTGTGTGTATTTTATATATTGTCTTCCCTCTGGAGCCAGAGACTCCTGCAAAGGAAAATGAACAAGGACTACAGTGATAGCTCCATGGTATGGCTTTCCTTTTTTCTCATCTGTCATTTTTTTTTTTTTCAGAGTAGGAGTCACACTCTGTCACCTAGGCTGGAGTGCAATGGTGCAGGGCTCACTGCAACCTCAAACTCCTGGGCTGAAGCGATCCTCCTGCCTTAGCCTCCCAAGTAGCTGGAACTACAGGCATGTACTACTATGTCCAGCTAACTTTCATTTTTTATTTTGCAGACAAAGGGTCTCACTATGTTGCCTAGGCTGGTCTCAAACTCCTGGCCTCAAGTGATCCTCCCATCTTGGCCTCCAGAAGTAAAATTTTAATTTCCAATATTGACATTCCAAGTGGAGGAATGATTTCCTTGAGTATTTTAGTCCCACTCTTTAAACTCAGAGAATGTGAAACAATAAAGATGGGAGAGAGGCAATTGGATCACCTAGCTTCTTGTTGCTCAGCTTGACAAGGGTGATTATTAGCACAATTCAAGGGACCTAAACTTTAGACTTTCCAAAATGTTCACTTTCAAAAAGCTGGCGTTGCAATGGAATGGCTATACCAGGAATTGGCGTCCTGGGCTCTGTTCCGGCTCTGCTACCTACAAACTGTGACCTTTCCTGGCTTCATTTGTTTCTACCATAAAATGGGCAGATTCATTTGCTACATGAACAAACACTTATTGAGCCATGATCGAATTCAAGGCATGGTACTAGGAGCTGTGATCTGGTCCCTGATGTCCGCTCCAACCCTATGTTCTTCAACTTCTCTTCTCACGCTCTCTGTTCCATTCAGAATGTCATTTCCCCAAGGTGCCAGTCTCTTGCTTCTTGCCTCCAGGTTTCTGTACTGTTTCTTACTCACCCTTCTGGTCTTCTAAGATTAGATGTCACCTTCTGGAAGGCTTTTCTTACCCCCAAGTATGGATTTGGGGTCCCTTTCCATTGCACCCTATATGCACTTCTCACTTCACACTACTCCCACTTTTTGGAATCAATTCTTTACTTATCTGTCTCCTATTACACTGAGAAGTTCTTGAGGGTGGAGACCAGGTCTTACTCACTTTTACATTCCCAGCCCCAGCAACAACCAATTATAACTAGTTTTTACTGATCATGTATTCTGTGCTCAGCTTTTTGCTAAGCATCTCATATCTATAACCTCAGTTAGAACTCAAGTAACCCTTTGAAGAAGAAACTTTTTATTCCATTTTACAACTAGAGAATGAGGCTTAGAGAAGTTATATTTTTTGCCCTGGGAAACTCAGCTGGAAAGAGACAGAATGGGGATTCACACACAGTCAGTTTGGCACCAGAATCTCCACAATATGTACTGGGCGCAATATAGCTAGATGTTAAATGAATGAATGTTTCAGTCAGCCTCAGGGATGAAACAGCAACGAATTCTGTGCTTAAGAAGTGCATGATCTAAAGCAGGGGCTGCCAACTCCCAGACCACAAACCTGTACCAGGCTGTGGTCTGTTAGGAACCGGGCTGCACAGCAGGAGTTGAGTGGCAGGTGAAGCATCACTGTCTGAGGTTTGCCTCCTGTCAGATCAGCGGTGGCATTAGATTCTCATGGGAGCAAAAACCCTATTGTGAACTGCATGTGCCAGAGATCTTGGCTGTGCATTCTCTATGAGAATCTAACTAATTTCTGATGATCTGAGGTGGAACAGTTTCATCCTGAAACCATATCCCCGCCCTATACCATCATCCATGAAAAAAATGTCTTCCATGAAACTGATCCCTGGTGCCAAAAGTTTGGGACTGCTGATCTAGAAGGAGGAGACTTGGAGGTGATGGATACATTCATGGTCTTGATTGTGGTAATAGTTTCATGGATGTATACTTACCTCTAAACTCATTGGGTTGTATACATTAATGATGTACAGCTTTTAATATGTCAGTCATCCCACAGCAGAGTGTTTTTTTTTTAAAATAAGAAATGCATGATCTAATTGGTATGTGAGACATGAATGCATATCACTCGGTGTCATGAAAGAGTCTCTTTATCCTAGGAGCTCACAGCCCAGCCTGTCATCTCCTGTTCCAGGGGTTCTTGTCAGGGGTGATACCCTCCTGCCACCACTGGCCTGGCTGTGTTTTCTGTGGCTGTGCTCTGCTCTCCCCTGGTGGCTCAGAAGAGCAGGACTGTCACAATCCAGCCCATCAGGAAACAGGGCTCTTGCAGTAAGGGCAGAGGGGAAACTTTCATGTACTGGGAGAGTCTCCACCTGTGGGCTCCCCTTTACTCCTGCTAAGGTCCTTTGGAGTAGTTGGTATGATAGGTTTCAGAGACAAGGAATTGAAGTTCACAAAAGACAGCTGACATCTCATATCTTACAGGTAATGGAGGTAAGGTCTGGCTTCAAATCTAAGTTACTTGCAGTGCAAAGTAGATTTCTATTATGTGGGGGATGTGAGAGCAAGTATAAAGATAACTAAGTGCCACCCCTGCCATCTGAATTGGCTGATGTTCTCACCATTAATTACTGGTTTAAATTTTGGAAGGTTTTTTTTTTTTTTTTTTTTTTTTTGAGTTACTGTTTCTTGAGTATAAAACCAAGAACTCAGCAATTTGTTAGGAGAATAGGATTCTAATGGGAAGTGACCTAAAGTGGATGTGTAGATGTGAGAAGGACCTGATTGGGCCTTTAGGGAAACCCCTGCAAAAATGAGAACAGACATTCTATCCAACTCTCTTCCAAACCTGTTTCGCTGGTTTGGCTAATTCCCAGAACTAAGAAATCATCCACACTATTCTCTCCCCTCTCCCATCTCTGATTTATAACTCTCCTTCTCCACCTCCACCAAAGGGAGATATCTAGCAGTAGCCTGACTTTGACAAGGAAAGCCTAATGATAGTTAGATATTGCTTAGAGTTCAGCAATATCTAATTGTTTTTTAACAAAATGCAGCTCCCAAACAATTACGTATATACACACACATCTGTACACAAGAAAAGGCCTGATTCCTAAGTATCTGGGCCTGTCTCCCAGCCATATCACAGGAAGGGGAAAGTGAATAGAAAAAAGACTGTTTCATCCCTGCCCTTTATATGTTTTAATTATTACTAAAAAGTTATGATTGAAAGAAATGATTTCTAGCTAGCCAGCAATTAATTGATTTTCTGCCTCCCCAGCAAATACATATCTCCTAAGATTTGGATGAGTCTCATGGGCAGGGTGAATGCTGGGCTGGGACCAGCTGTGTGTGTCCATCATAATCCCCTTTGGTCCCCAACCTAATCTGGAAGTGGCAGATCAGAATTAGTGGTCTTGGCAGCTAAGGAGGTTGAAAATGGGGTGGGAACAAAGGAAAGAAAGAGTATTAGCAGTAGCAGTAGCAGTAGCAGCACTAAACAAAGAAATGTAGAAAAAGCATCCTTGGAATGAATCTTAAAAATCGCACAATCGATGGACTCCTAATATGCATCCCATGGATAGTCTTCAAGCCCCTTGAAATACAATACAAAACTCTGTGTGGATGGGCATTTTTTCTGGGCAAGGAATGTATGGTTTTTATTAGGGTCTCAAAAATCTTCATGATCCCTCAAAGTTAATGGTCAATAGTCCAATCTACTGACCATTCTTTTCAGATGAAGAAACTAAGCCTGAAATGGGGTTCATCGTCCAGGGTGACACTGTAAATTAGTGATAGGCCAGAATTTGGATCAATGTCTCCAAAGACATAATCCTATATATTCTACCACACTTCCTCTCTGTCCTGGTTTCAGGGTTAGCACTTGAGTGGTTGGTGGAGGTTTAAGGACATAGCTCCAAAAATATAGTGCATTGGTATCATTGGTCTTTGCCTCTCCCCACTCACCTTCATATAGGTCCTATCCTACATTGGAGCCCATTTATATAGTTTGACTTTCCAATACCTGATATCTGTTAAGACCCCATCATACCATTTTATTTACCTGAGAACGTGGTCACTCTAAGACTGTGAGGGTCTGTAGAAGCAAAGAAGTGGCTTTGGACAGTGGGGCAGGTCAGAGCAAACATTTCTCCTCAAGAAATATTTAACCTCTTCTGTCCTTGGATCAACCTAATATCTTCATCAGCCTTTGGTGTCCTTGATTATTTTTCAATTTACTTTTCTGTTGAGGTACAGCTTACACACAATAAGATATATAAACTCTAATTGTAGAGCTTGATGAATTTTTATATAAGCATACATCTGTATGACTACCACCTAGTATAGCACATTTGCAGCAGCCCAGAAGGTTCCCTTATGCTCTTTGCACTTAAATATAAACTTTTTCCTCACAAGCATCACCATTCTGACCTTTATTATGATAGATTTATTTTGTCAGTTCTTAAATATCCTATAAATAGAATAATACAGCATGCACTCTTTTTTGTCTAGCCTCTGTGCTCAGTGTAATGTCTATGGGAGTCATCCACGTTAAGTATGGCAATAGCTCATTCTTTTCCATTGCTGCATAGTATTCCATTCTATCAGTCTATCATGTTTTATTTATCCATTTTCCTGCTGCAGATCATTTAGGATCATTTCCAGCTTTTGGCAATTATGAAAAAAGCTACTGTGGACATTCTTATACAGGTGGAGAAGGAGAGTTATAGATCAGAGATGGGAGAGGGGAGAGAATAGTGTGGATGATTTCCCCTAAGGAATGGAATTGTTGGATCATTGTATAAACATATGTTTAGATATAGTAAACACAGCCAAACTGTTTTCTAAAGTGTCTATCCCAAACTCCCCTGATTTTAAAGTCAGCCAAACTTATCACTGAGGACTGAACTCTCATCCTTTTGTTTTTCTTGCTATAATTCTTTTCTAAGGTGCCTGGGAAATCATATCTAAGAAACCATAAAATCTTGTTAAATGGGTTTTTCTTCTGACCTGGCATATTATAGCTTACTCTCCAACCTGACTCTGGTATGGCATGGTGTAAGAGATGGCAGACCCCTTTTTCTAACTTAAGCATTCCTTTCTACTGACTCTAAGTCTTTAGACAAAGCCTAATTCTTTCAACTAATTGCCAACTAGAGAATCTCCTAACCCACCTATGACTTGTAAGCCTCTGCTCCAAGATGTCCTGCCTTTTTGTCTGAGCCAATGTATGCTTTCCATGTATGTATTTAATATTTTACCTGTGATTCCTGTCTCTCTGAAATGTATAAAACCAAACTGTAACACAATGGCCTTGGGCACATTTTCTTAGGACCTCTTGAGATTGTGTTTCTCTGGGCCACGGTCACTCATTTTGGCTAGGAATAAACTTCAAATATGTTGGCAGGACTTGTTTTTTTCTCTCATCATCACCTACCTCAGACCTTTCCCAGATCCGTCTGCCTGTGTAATTGTCTGAATTCATCTCAATCCTGATTCCTGTATTAACCTCTTCCCTAACTTCAAATTCTCCCACCTTGGCTTTACTGGGTCATCAAAAGTTAAATCTAATGCCTGATCTAATGTGGAAGAGCCCAGAGTGAACACGTGGTTCAACTCAACATTTCAGAAATAGAGAAAATGAAGCCTGAGTGTGGGTAGGTGAAGAGATTGTCCAGTGATGCTGAAAAAGTTCTCAGCTGACCTGAGATGACACAGGATTGCAAACTCTTTGACAGCAGCAGGGGATATTTCTTATTCATCCTATCTTTTTCATCTTCCAAGCTTTGTAAAGCACTGATTATATGAAAATGCTTTAAGAATACTCGTCACAAGAAAAATGAACTGGAAAGATTCTTAGAGATGACGTAGTTTAGTGTTTGCCAAGTTGTGAAAACATGTAAGTCTGGCTTACAAAGATTTTAAGTGGTACCCTGTTAAATGACAGTGAATCCCCTTTGATAAAGGTATTTCCTCTTCAATTCTCTTTTAATCATTGCAGTTAACTTGAGAAGAATGTCTCAATTTGGTTCTCTATGTCAACTCATTAACACTTGCCAATCTCTCCTCCTAGAAAAGGGAGAGTAAGACATTTAGCTGGATTTTCATGACGCTTTGTTTTTGTTGCACTTTTTCTTTGCCTTTTACAGTACTTATCTTCTTTTAGAGAATGTAATAAAAGTTTTTTATTTATGGCTGTGGTAGAAAGATTTCTTTTTTTCAAATATATTTATTTAAGCATAGGCAAAAACAAGTGGTTTCACTTGAAGAAAAGGGTGAAAAATGGGGTATGCGTATGTGGCAAATAATCATGAAGGTGGTCAAGAATGACTGACAGTTGATTAACATTCATCTAATTAAAACTTGTTTTTGATTAGGTGGGGAAACAGAGCCCAGGGAGAAGGGACTTGAGTGGCCCTTGGAGTTTTCTGCAAGGACCCTCAGTATAGTGCTCATTATGTTCAAATCCAGTCATGGTACATATTACTTTGGGAAGGAAAGAGAGCTATAGCCTTAGGCTCCCCATTTATGGTAAAGGAGACTGAGAGATTATCTGGGGCATTTTAGAAGCTCTTCCACTGAATACACTTGTCTTTCCATAGGCGCATCTGTAGGCAGTTTGCTGTCTTGCCCAGAAGAGTGATTTGGTGGGAGAGTAGTGTTCCAATGACACTGTTGCGGTCATTGTGTAACTCGTGTGGCCCCTTCTCTCCTCTCTCCTAAGATAGGTATTGTCAAATGGCTCCTTCTCCAGTGCAGCTCCGCTTACAATAAACACCTCAGATGCTCCTGCTGTCAAATTGGTTCTCCTTCCTTAGCCTTAGAGCCCTACAGCCAATTTCCCTTTTCTGTTTTATCTTCAGTAATTTTCCTGAACTGTCTCATATTCTAGCCACACTGAAACACACATCTTCCTTGTTTTCTTGTGCATTCCTTTTCAGTGTTCCCTGTTTCTGGAATGTTCTTCATCTCTGATCATCCACTTCCTACTGAGCACCTTTGACTACCCTCATCCAAAGGGCTCACTCTTTCAAGAACCCTTTTATGATTCTTGTAACTAGAGGCGATCTCTTTTTCTCTTACTGTAAACAGGATCCACATTTTGCTGAATACCCTACTAAATGTAATTTGCAAAGTCCTGTTCAAGTGGATTATTTAATTTAATTATGATAATAAACCTCTGAGCTAGGTATTATTACTAAGGCTATCATTTTATAGTTGAGGAAACTGAGGCACAGAGAGGTTAAGTAACTTGCCAGGGGTTACACTGTTGACAAGCAGCAGAGCCAGGGTTTAGAAAAAGGTCTTTTCTAGTTCATAGTTCCCACTCTTGATTGGCACACTATCCTGACCACCCTTGCTGCCTGCAGCTTTCTGTATTACAGTAGGTTAAATGAATTATGGGAAGTTCTTTGTTCAGCTCTTCCTGAGATTCTGCAGTAGCCAGACACATGTCTGAAGTGTGAAGATAGAGATAGTAAATGGCTTTTTTCTTACTGTCAGTGGTTTGGAAAGCTGAATCTGGCAAAGATATCTGCCTTGTACCAGCCTGGGTTGTCCACAGAGTCATAGCACCAGCAGCTGTGGAGTCATGATAAGAAAGCTGGGCCAGGGGGGTACACCAGAGTGCATTCTTTCTACTTTGATGCAGGGAGACCTCCCAGCTCACAGGAGGAGGAGTTCCAGCTTCAAGGAGAGCAAGAACTTGGCACCTGTCCCTGGGCTGCTGCAGCAGTAGCCTTGCACAGGCTGCTCCTGCCCAGGGACACCATAAATCGCTGGGCCATGGACTTGACAGCCAGCTGCGATGTGATCAGAAAGCCAACAGGAGCCACTGCAGAACCTTTGGTGGCTGCTTCCTTCATGGGCCTCTCATCAATCATACTAGATGGAAAAGCCACTGGGACAGTCACATTCTTTCCCAGTGGGGATTCAGGGGTGAGACAGTCAAGTCCCATGTAGGCAGAGTGCATTAACTCTTTCAAAACAGCAATCCTTCATCTCAACAGAGCACTTTCACATTTTCCTCATGATTTCACGGCATTATCTTACTTAATTTCTTCCCATTCCTTCATCCATTTATTGAAAAAGTAACTCATACACCACTACCAGGCAAGAGGCATCACTTCCTAATAGCTTTTAAAAGATGAGAGAAAAGAAATGGTCCCATTTTACAGATGAGGGAACGGAGAGAGGAAGCCATGGAAAGCACACCAGCGCAGTAGGCAAGAGCTTTACATTTTAGTTCTGGGACTGCTATTACTATTAGAGGAAAGCTGGGAAAATCATTTTCTTTCTCTGAGACAGAGTTTATTCACTGCTTTTCATAAGTTATCTGTCCTTAGAGTTCATTATTTTTTTAAAAATGAAAGTTATAGTTGCATATGATTAGAATTTAAACCTTCTAAAAGGTATAAAATCAGGCAAAGCTCTGTCTGACCTTTCCTCTTGAGCCCTAGTTTCTTTCTCGAAAGATGACAATTCTACCTTTCTAAAAAAAAATTGTGTGTGTGTGTGTGTAAAACAAATGGGAATATACTGTGCTGAATCTTGCCTTTTTTTTTAAGCTAAACAGTCTATCTTAAAAATATTCCCATGTCAGCAAGATATATCTAAATCATTCTTTTTAAAGGTTACCCATAATTACATTGTAGAAATGTACAATAATTAATGATTTCACCAGTTTGTCATTGATAGACACTTAGGTTGTTTTATTATTTTCTCTTATTGTTGCTTTATAAAAAAATGCTGCAGTGAATTTCCTTGTACATTTATCTTGGCATACTTTTGGGTAAATTCCGAGCAAAGAAACTGCTGAGTCAAAAGGAAAGTGAATTTTAATTTTTTATAGCTATTGCTATATTGTCTTCCAAAGTTTGCCTTGATTAGCATTCCAACGAATAGTGTAGGAGAGTGCTTGTTTTCTCACAACTCACCTTTTTTTTTTTTGGTGATTCTTTTTTTTGGCCAATCTTATAAAACCTTATTTTAAATTAAATAGAGCCCTATTATGTTTAAATCTTACTTTCAATTTGATTTTTTTTTTTACTATCTTCTGAGCTGTTATATATGTTCTATTTCTGATGTTTGGTTTGTTTTCTTTCGTCTATTAGATGTGAGGTTAGGAAAACATAATTGTTTGAATGTAAAATAATGAAGATATATCTTATTTAAAAAAATCTAACTGTAAGAAGAAAGGCAGGTCCACATCTGTGAAATTCTCAGTTAGCCAAAGCTGTGATAACTAAGAGCTGCAAGGGAGGAAGGGAGAGGGCAGTGTCAGGGAGTCAGGGAAAATTGTTAAGAGTAAGTTCCTAGGGTGCTGAAGTATTCTGCAAGGGCTTGGCATATACTGGTCCTAGTCTTCTGATTATAAACTTCTGGCAGCAACTTGCAGGTCTCCTTCCATGATGCTTGTTCTTATAAAACTCAGTCAAAAATGGTAGATGGAAGCCCAGTTGCTGCAAGGCCTGCTTGGGCAGACTTGGCATATTGGCAGGGTAAGACAAACAAAAACTTTGTAAGTTTGTGAAATGTTAAAAGACCTAATACTTACACCTGTCAATGCCACTAACTCCCTGGGTGATCCTGGGAAAGTCTGTTCACCCCTTTGGGTCTCAGATACTTTATCTGTAAAATGTAATTAGGGATTTGATGAGGTAAGTTCTCATTATTGAAGTGTGACCTACTAATGGACCACGAGATTTTTCTTTTTACTTTTAGTATAGTTCTTATATTTTGTCAAAAGTTAGAGAGTCAAATAATTGTCAATATTTATATCAAAACATCCTATTATACCTAATAATTTTACATTTTTAGATTAAAAAGTTATCTATAAGTAATATGCATATAGGGCCTCTGTGATTTTTTTCAGTTTAGCTTTTGATATCTCGCTATAAAAGATAAGAAGTCAGTCGTCTTTCATCAAAAAGCTCCTCCCTTAATTCACACAAATACACTTTCCATTCTTCTATCTTCCTATGCAGTTACTGCATATTCTGTTGCATGAATAGGATATGTTTATGTTATGTAAATGCTATTCTTTGCTGAGCCATCTAGAGTGCCATGATTATTTTTCCTTTCCTCCCTTTTTGTTTTCTGTGAAGTTAATAATTATCTTTTTGTTTTATTTGTTTAGATTTTTAAAATGTAATTTTCCAAAATTTGTCCCCAATGGCCGTAATCCCCCTCGTGTGTGTCAATCTCCTCTCATTACATTCAGACATGTTAGGTATTCTGTCAAGTACATATTCTTGGAGATATCACTCTCAGGAACCCACTTTAATCTGCATTTGTTGCTATACCTGCATTTGTTGCATTTGTTGCTGAGTTTGCTGTACCACTTTCATTCTGGGGTCTCCCTTTTTCTGCATCCTGAGGAATTTCTTCTCATTTTTCCTGAATTGAATCTTGTTTTCCTCATCCTTGTTTTACTTCTTTATTGTAGTAAAGCACTTCTTTCAGTAGTTTTCTTAGAAGGAATGCACAGGATAAAAATTTTAAAGTAATTTGCATAGCTGAAAATATCTTCAGTTTGTCTCTACATTTAACTGTTTTTTTTTTTGATTGGGTATAGAATTCTGGGTTAGAAGTTATTTTTCCTTAGAATTTTGAAGGCATAATTGCATTTTCTTCAAGCTTCTAGTATTGCCATTAATAAGCCTGAAGCTTATCTGCTTATTGATCATTAGTATGTAATCTATTTATTTTCTTTTGTGGAATCTTCAAAACTTTTCTTTATTCCAGCATTCCAAAATTTTAATTGATGTGCGTTAGCTTAGCCCTGTTTTTAATCTCTTATGTTGGGCTTTTTAGTGGGTTTTCCATCTGGAAATCAGGTTCTTTGGTTATGGAAAATTATTTTGAATTATTTCTTTGATAATTTTTTTTCACCATTTTCTCTTCTCTCTCTCATTAGAACCCCCATTATACAGATATTGGGTTTTCTGGGTGGATTCTCTATCTTTTTCATATTTTCTTATCTATCGCCCGCTTTTTGTTTTTTGTCTTTTTGCTCTTATGTTTGGGAGATGTCTTCAACTTCCTCCTTCAACCCTTTGTTTAGCTTTATTTTAATCCTATCAAATCTTTAACTTTGAAGAATTCCTTCATGTTTTCAATTACTCCTTTAATGGCTTTATATTTTTACTTTATAGATACAATATCTCTTCTCCTGTCTCTGAGAATATTCATGACAGTTTTTGTATTCTGAGGTTTTCATCTTCCTGCACGGTGTTTGTTTCACCAACTTGCTTTTTTTTCTATTTGTTTGTTTGCTATCTTGTTGTGTGCCATTCATTTTAGGGTCTCTCTTCAGATATCTAGTCATCTTTGGTGCTCTGCTCATAGTTAAAGATGAGAACAAAAACTAATTGGAAGTTTTACGTACATGTGTGTTTCCATTTTAAGGTTATCAGATTGGACTATTTTATTTTATTTATTTATTTTCCTATTTTCTTTTTTTAAATGTTGGCTCCAATCCAGTAAGTTGACTTCACAACCTACTAATGGGTTATGACCTGAAGTTAGAAAACTATGGTATAGAAGATCTAGAGAGAGACCTTCGGTTACAAGTACATATAACACAAGCTGGATACTTGGATACTGTTGTAGACTCTTCAGCCATCATCTTCCACATCCAACAGCTTTCTACATGTGTAGGCTCTGTCTCTTACATGCCTCTTGATTGACTTTCCTTCTCTGCATGTACTGTCTCTCCCTCCTCCCTGCCACATGGACCAAGCTGCCTGTCCTGGTTTCCTGCCTGCTGCTTAGCCCTCCTGTCCATCCTCCAAAGTGCAGCCAGTGATCGTTCTAAAAAATGCATTTGATGAAAAGTCTGTAATAGTCTTTACTTGTCTACATCCTACACACACACACACACAAACAAAAACAAAAAACCAATAAATGCATCTAATTCCTTAGCCTTGTCTGGCCTTGATTTCTCCTCCAGGGTCATTTCTCACTAATTCTGCATTTGTATCTCATGTTGAATCAATGTTGACTCATGCACAAGTCCTTGAATCTTTCATGCTCTTTCATATCTTGGGCCTTTGCTTTTGAAGATTTTTCTGCCTAGAATTCCCATTTGACCGAATACTGGGCTCATTCCAGGATCAGCTCAATCCTTTATTTTTCTTTTCTTTTTTAAAATTATACTTTAAGTTCTGGGATACATGTGTAGAAAGTACAAGTTTGTTACATAGGTATACACATGCCATGGTGGTTTACTGCACCTATCAACCTGTCATCTACATTAGGTATTTCTCCTAATGCTATCCCTTCCCTAGCCCCCCACCCTGCAACAGGCCCAGGTGTGTCATGTTCCCCTCCCTGTGTCCATGTGTTCTCATTGTTCAACTCCCACTTATGAGTGAGAACATGCAGTGTTTGGTTTTCTGTTCCTGTGTTAGTTTGCTGAGAATGATGGTTTCCAGCTTCATCCATGTCCCTGCAAAGGACACGAACTCATCCTTTTTTATGGCTGCATAGGATTTCATGGTGTATATGTGCCATATTTTCTTTATCCAGTCTATCATTGATGGGCATTTGGGTTGGTTCCAAGTTTTTGCTATTGTGAATAGCGCTGTAGTAAACATATGTATGCATGTGTCTTTATAGTAGAATGATATATAATCCTTTGGGTATATACTCAGTAATGGGATTGGTGAGTCAAATTATTTCTGGTTCTAGATCCTTGAGGAATCGCTACACTGTCTTCCACAATGGTTGAACTAATTTACACTCCCACCAACAGAGGAAAAGTGTTCCTATTTCTCCACATCCTCTCCAGCATCTGTTGTTTCCTGACTTTTTAATCGCTCAGATTTATGAGAGAAGTCCAAATGTTGGCTTCTTTGAGTGTTTTGAGCTGGTTAGATTCTTCAGGTAAAATCTTGTCTGAAGGATTTTGCTGTCATTGTTTTGGTAGTCCAATCAGAGAAAACAGGAGCCTCAGCAGTCAGGATATTACTACTCTTTTAGTGTCCTTGTTGCATGTGTAATACCCTCCTCTTAAACTCTTCCCAATACCTTCCTATTCAGAGATCTTTGTTTTATTCATTCTTTATAATAAACTTTCAGTTTTCTGTCACAGTTGATTAGGGGCAATTTTGCAACCATATAGATTAGAGGAAGACATCTGGAGGCCTAACTTTTCTCTTTCAAAACATTTTATTAAGAAAGGTTTTAAACATATATCAAAGTAGAGAGAAGAGTATAAACCCCAATTAAATACTTGTCAATATTTTGCCAGTTTCTGCTACTACCTAAATTTACTTGCAACCTATCCTGTTGTGTTCAGCTGTAACTTTGCTTCCTTCCAGAGGTCCTGGTACCACCAATCTCTGAGTGTTTTTTCAGTGTAAACTGAGTGGCTTACTTGTTCATTTATTCATTTCTCCACCACCACCTTAGGATTCTGCTTTCTTGAGTCTACTAATGAATTTATCACTTTTCTTTTTGCTTTACAGCTTCCAGGCTATTATTGTTATTATCTTCTCTTTTGGTTTTGTTACCATATCGAAGTTTCAGTTTCTCCACAGATTGTACCTTTTCTGACACTGGAGATTTTTAATCCTGGGCCGATCTACTCTTTGATGGGCTGATCTTTTATATCTCATTTCAGTCTTCACATTCTCCTAGAAACTTTCCTTGACCTCCCCATTATGACTTCAGGGTTTGTCCTGTACCCTCTCATTTTATCCCTTTCTTTATCCCACTACATCTCTGATCTCATTGTCTTGTAATTACTTGTCTCCTTCAAGAGACAGTAAGTTCTGGGAGGACAGGTATACATTCCCAGAACAAATTATACATATAGAAAAATATTATTAATTATATACCATGTGCCAGAAATAATTGTTTTTTCATTAACAACTTATGTAATCCTCAGAATAATTCTAGGATGTAGGCACTATCATTATCCTCAATTTATATCTGAGAAAACGGAGGCGCTGTTATTCAATTAGTTGCCTGAGTTCACAGCATCAGTAAGGAGAAGAGCTTGGAATGAAACCCAAGTTTTCCACTTCCAGATTCAGGCAGGTAATGGGTAGGGGTTTCAGATCCAGTTATAAAATAAATGAGCACGTGAAGGCATGATTGAACTAACCAGGCAGGCCGAGGGCACTAAGGAGGTTAAGAGGCCTCATCTTACCACTTCACCAAGAGCACTTCCGTCTTTAGTCCTGCGGCATTGAATATTCCCAGTCTGTGACAAAAGGTTTGAAAGTCATTACTATTCAGAACTGCAGATGCTCATCTGTTGCCTCCCCTCTGGGCACCCAGAGAAGAGACCTTCAGAATCATAATGCAGTGGTCTCACAGAATCTGCCCAAATAGAGAGTTTGAGTTGAATTCTTGTCTGAATCCTATCCTCTCCAGAGCCTAACAGAGTGCCCGGAATTTAGGGTTCTCAGTATATGTTGCAATAAACCAGGCAACAAGTCAGATTAATCAAATGATCAATTATTTAATCACTGAATGCCAAGTTAGAAGGCATTTTAGCTCACTTCATACCTAAGCTTTAAGCATTGAAAAAATTATAAGGTAAGACTTGATCTTTACCTTCCTGTCCTTTTTTAGTATCTGCTGTTTCTCATCCTGGTACTAGTCTCAAATGTCTAGTGTCCGAATGCCATCCATTTGTATGTCCTGACCATTTCCTCAGGACCTCCCACCCGGAATACTTTCTTTGCATATCAATCAACTAATATTTGTATATTCAAAAAATGTCTATAGAGTGACAACTCAATGCTAGTTTAGTGGTAAGAAAAAAACAGCTGTGGGCCTAAGGATTGTCAAGTCCTTAAATTCCTGTTGTGTGTTTTATCTTGGGCTTGGCTTTGTAAGGGTTACAAAAAGGTATGACGATATCTCTGTCCTCCAGGAATTTACAGTCTGGATGGGAAAGCAGAACAAATACACAAATAATTAGTGTGCAGTTAAACTAAACTGTGAGAATCTTTGCATAATGCAGTGGGTTCTCTGAAAAGGGAAACAGCCATGTGGGTGAGGGTTGGGCATGTACTGCAGGAATGTGTGCACGAAGACTAAGAACGAGGAATCAAACACTGGAGGTTTCCTTTATAACTGTCGAACTTTTCCACTAGGAAGTCAAGACGTTGCCTGCTTTGGTCACTATGTCACTAGTGCCTAGAATAACGCTCAATACATGGTTGTTGAATGAAGGCATGAATATTTTAGTGGGAAGGAAGAGCGGTAGATGGATGAGGCAGACCCAGAGTATGGGCTGACTTTTCTCCCCTGAGGATATATGTTCTAATGCCCCAGGTATTAGTAAATTATCTCATAAACTAATCTAAAAAAATCCCTTCCTGTCATCACAGTCTCTGGTTTTGTGATTCTAATCCCTGTAGAAGTGCTAATAGTAGATAATGGCTTAATGTTGGATTCTCCCTAGAGCAATTTGCATTTTAACACTGGAATCCTAAAGATGCCTGCATTTCTAACCAGAGATTTTAAGTGCTGTGATAGAACCAGTAGGGGCTCAGGGATATTTGTGGGCTTCAAGGGATGAACCCCTGAGTTTTAGCTCATATGGCTTTCTCCGCTCTGCCTACCCATAAGGGTGGCCCATGAAGAATAATTTTGGCAGTCATTCTGTCACCCCAGGGAAACTAGGAATTTTGGAGATTCTTCCAGCTCCTTCTCCTGTCATTCCTTTGTCTCTGAATCAACCAATGGGCATCTCATACACTCAACTCTGTGGCATCTAAGTTATGTTCCTATAAATTATCTGCCAGCTCTGATTTTTAGTACTGATGGGCTTTCTAAGGCTGTGTCTCATCTCTCTGCTGCCAAGTGAGTCCCCAGGCTTATAACAAAACAGTTGGGCAGATGGTCCTTTGTGGGTATATATGTGAAAGAGTCCAGGCACACAGGGGATGCAGGGTGAGGAGAGAAAGATGGAAGGAGGTATGGGATATAACTGAATAAATAATAGCTAGAAGAAAAAATTTGAAATGTTTCTAACACACAGAAATGATAAATGCTCAAGGCAATGGATATCCTAAATCCCCTGACTTGGTCATTACACATTCTATACCTGTGTAAAATGTCACATGTACCCCATAAATATATACAAATATGTATCAATAAAAAATAAATGTATAAATAGATATATTAGTCAATCAGTTGATCATCTGATTGATGGCCAGGGCCTTGGACTCTACTGTATTAATACTCATTAATGTTTAAAATGACATTCCAGACCTCAAAAGGTGTTTCAGAATAGGGTCCCCACTTGTATTAGTCAGTTTTCATACTGTTATAAAGAATACTACCTGAGACTGGGTAATTATAAAGGAAAGAAGTTTAATTTACTCCATGTTCTGCCCCCTTAACAGGAAGCATGTCTAGGGAGGCCTCAGGAAACTTATAAGCATGGCAGAAGGGTAAGCAAGCACCTTCTTCACGAGACAGTAGGAAAGAAAATGAAAAGCTCAGGGGAAACTGCCGTTTATAAAACCATCAGATCTTGTGAGAACTAACTCACTATTACAAGAACAGCATGGGGTAAACTGCCTTTATGATTCAATCACCTCCCACCAGGACTCTCCCTGAACACCTGGGGGTTACATTTCAAGATGAGATTTGGGTAGGGATACAAAGCCTAACCATATCTGTCTGCCTGACCCCTCCCAAATCTCATGTCTCTTTCACATTTCAAAACCAGTCATGCCTTCCCAACAGTCCCCCAAAATCTTAATTTATTCTAACATTAACCCAAAAGTCCAAGTGCAATGTCTCATTTGAAATGAGGCAAGTCCCTTCCAACTATGATCCTGTAAAATAAAAAACAAGTTAATTACTTCCAAGATACAATGGGGGTATGGGCCCTTGATAAATGCCTCCATTCCAAGTGGGAAAAATTGGCCAAAAACAAAGGGGCTAGAGGCCACATGCGAGTCCTAAATCTAGTGGGGCAGTCATTAAATCTTAAAGCTCCAAAATAATCTCCTGTGACTCCATGTCTTATATCCAGGGCATGCCGATGCAAGGGGTGGGTCCCCATGGCCTTAGGCAGCTCCTTCATGGACTGGTGTTGAGTGCCTATGGCTTTTCCAGGTGCACAGTGCAAACTGTTGGTGGGTCTACCATTCTGGTGTCTGGAGTATGGTGGTGGCTCTCTTCTCACAGCTCCACCAGGCAGTGCCCTCAGTGGGGTCTCTGTGTGGGAGCTCCAACCCCACATTTCCCCTTTGCACTGCCCTAGCAGAGGTTCTTCATGAGGGCTCTGCCCCTGCAGCAGACTTCTGCCTGGACATCCAGGCATTTCCATACATCCTCTGAATGTAGAGGAAGAGGTTCTCAAACCTCAATTCTTGACTTCTGTGCACTAGCAGGCCCAATACCACATGGAAGCTGCCAAGGCTTGGGGTTTGCACCCTCTGAAGGAACTGCCCGAGCTGTACCTTGGCCGCTTTTAGCCACAACTAGAGCTGAAGTGGCTGGGACACAGGGCACCATGTCTCAAGGCTCACAGAGGGCCCTGGGTGGGGCCCACGAAACTATATTTCCTCCCAGGCCTCCAAGCCTGTGATGGGAGAGGCTACCACAAAGATCTCTGTCATGCTCTGGAGACATTTTTCTCATTGTCTTGGCAATTAAAATTTGGCTCCCTCCTTGTTACTTATGCAAATTTATATAGCCAGCTTGAATTCCTCCCCAGAAAAAGGGTTTTCATTTTCTATTGCATCGTCAGGCTGCAAATTTTCCAAACTTTTATGATCTGGTTCTCTTTTAAACATAAGCTCCACTTTCAAACCATCTCTTTGTGAATGCATAAAACTGAGTGCTTTCAGAATAATCCAGGTCACATCTTGAATGCTTTGCTGCTTAGAAATGTCTTACTCCAGATTCCCTAAATCATCTCTCTCAAGTTCAAAGTTTCACAGATTTCTAGGGCAGGGGCAAAATGCTGCCAGTATCTTTGCTAAAGCATAGCATGAGTGACCTTTATTTCAGTTCCCAATAAGTTCCTCATCTCCATCTGAGACCACCTCAGCCTGGACTTCATTGTTCATATCACTATCAACATTTTGGTCAAAGCCATTCAACAAGTCTCTAAGAACCTCTAAACTTTTCCACATCTTTCTGTATTCTTCTGAGCTCTCCAAAGTGTTTCAACCTCTGCCTGTTACCCAGTTCCAAAGTTGCTTCTACATTTTCAAGTTCTCTTTATAGCAGTGCCCCACTACCTTGGTACCAGTTTACAGTATTAGTCTGTTTTCACACTGCTGTAAAGACATCTGAGACTGGGAAATTTACAAAGGAAAGAGATTTAATTGACTCACAGTTCTACATGGCTGGGGAGGCCTCAGGAAACACATTCATGGCAGAAGAAGAAGCAGGCACCTTCTTCACAAGGTGGCAGAAGAGAGAAGAGAAAAGCCCAGGGGAAACTACCATTTATAAAACCAACGTATCTCATGAGAACTCCCTCACTATCATGAGAACAGCATGGGGGAAACCATCCACATGATCCAGTCTCCTCCCACCAGGTCTTTCCCTCAACACCTGGGGAATCACATTCAAGATGAGATTGGGGTGGGTACACAGAGCCTAACTGTATCACCATTTTTCCTACCTTTGAGCTTCAATTCCCACTGTTTTTTCACTTGAAGTGCCCCCTGCCTGACCTCCATATTACCAAATCCCACATATTATGAGAGCCTATCTCATCAAGCCTTTCTTCTCCGTACTCCACCTTATTTGAGTAGAGACCTGAATGAAGTAAAGAGCCATCTATGCAAGGATCTGAAGGAAGAGGTTGTGTACAGAGAAAACAGACATGGAAAGATTTGTCTGGAATCTGTTAGGTGGGTTTCTAGACCAGCATAGACACCAGCCAATGTGTGATTCACCTTTTTATTGTCCTCAGTGATGATGAAATCTGTTTGAATGAATCGGTGTTACATTAATGTTTTGAGGGTTAGACCCCTGAATGGGAGGGGAGATATTTACTGGGTACTGTTAAAGCTCTCAATGTTTTACATACATTTTCTGTCTTATTCTCACTATAGATAAGTGTTTTTCCTATTTTAGAGATGGGATAGCTGAGGCACAACGGGGTTCAGTGAGTTGCTCAAGGCTACAGAGCCAGTATGTTTTGAGCTAGAGTCTCTCTAGTGGCAAAGCCAATGCACTTGCCCTTTATCACATTACTTCTGGGTTGCTTGCAAGTAGACAAGTTTCCTGACCCCTCAGCTTGCACAGACTCAGGACTCAGTCTGCTAATAGAATTTGTAAAATCCATAGCTGCTTCTAGGAAATGTCCTCAGAAAATATGGAAGGTGTCAGTGAATGAATGCACAGCCCAGCTTTTGAGTCCTCTCTCCTCAGTCCCTACCCCAGCCTCTGTGCCTGCCCCTGATAGTCTTTGATGGAAGGAGAGAGGAAGAAAGAACACTTTATAAGGGAGTAATAAGACTTCAATCCATGCCACCTGCTTGCTTTTTCACTATTCTGAGCCACTGAAACTCTCCGGACCTCAATTTCCTATCTGCAAAATGGATGTCCTATGTAGTAATATAATAAAAATATGATAAAACATATTTTCATCCACAACAACAACTGCAACTGCCATTTATTGAGCCTTACTACGTGAATGTTACCTCATTAAACCTTATGACAGATTTATAAGTTAGGTATGATCACTATCTACCCCTATCTAAGAGATAAAAAGAGTAACATTCTGGTCAAGTGACCTATTCATGGTCACTCAGGTATTAAATACTGACTCTTAGGATACAGAGTCAAATATTTACCACAGCCTATAAGGCCCAGCATGGATGCCCTTCCAACCAATGCCCTCCCAACCAATCCCTCACACTTCACTTCCTGCACCCCCACCAAACTGGCCTTCTCTTTATTCTCCAATATGCTGTGCTTCTTCCATTACTGGGTCTTTCCTGGAAGCAGCTTTTCTCTGTAGATGCATTGTTCCCCTCTCTCCAATAAGATGGTTGTTTTAAGCTATTAAGTTTTGGGGCAATTGATTGTGTGGAAATAGTTAAATTTAATGAAATTATCCATTAACCAGTCTAGATCAGGCTCCTTTTTGCATGCTCCTATAGGGCTTAATTCCTTTTCTTCAGAGCACTTGTCTCAGTTGGCAATGATACACTCAGTGTAATTATATGATCATCTGTCTCCCTACTAGACTGGAAGCTTCATGAGAAAAAAACCATTGCTGTTTTTCTGGATTGTTCTATCATTTAGGAGTGAATGTAGCTGCAAGTAATAGATTTTACTAGCAGTGTCTTAAACCTATGCAGCTTGTTTCCCTCATGAGACATAAAATGTGAAGATGGCTGGCTGTTGGTATTAGTTTAAGGGCCCAGACACTCTCCCTTCCTTTTTGGCCATACTCAAAGTTTTGTATTTTCATCCTCATGCTTGTCCCCTCGTTGTTGCAAGATTGATGCTTTGGCTCCAGGTATTATATTTTTATTCATCATCCCAACAAGCAGGAAATAAAAGGACAGAGAAAAAAACCTTTTTTCCCTCATGGATATGTTATTTTTCCAGAAAGAAAGTCTCCAACAGATTTTTATTTATATCTCATTGATCAGGACTGAGTCACATTACAGAAAAGAGTTAACATAGCTGGCGAAAGGCTATTCCCTTTAGAAGAACCTGTGTGTAAGATTGGCCCTTGGCTGGCATCTGAAAACTTGGTGTTTGACCCATTCCCAACAAATGAGGGTGGTTTCTGGCTCCTAAACTATACAAATAAGATGACTTATGCCGAACACCGCTTTCCTTCTGAGAATCTAGAATTTTGATATGTGCTAGGTACAGTGTGCTAATATGACCACTTCCCAATAAGAACCTTGGATTCTGAGTCTCAAATGGGCTTCCCTAGGCAGAAACATTGCACGTGTGGTACTGCATTTTTAGTTTTATTTTATTTTTTTTGCTGCTGGAATAGGGAACATGATGTGTCCCCTCACCAGGTGGTGACAGCATAATGAAGCCTGTGCATGGATTTCTCTAGATTACACCTTGTGTCTTTTCCCCTTGTGGATTCTACTGTGTATCCTTTGGCTATAATAAACTTGAGCCCTGGATGCTTCTAGTGAATAATCAAAGGTTTGCATAGTCTTTAAGACTCCACCTGGAACACGTGCTTTCTAGTAGACCCATAATAATCAAGGAAAAATGGGAGGGATACAATGACTGTCTTAGACTAGCACAATTCATCCCTTTGGCCTAGGGATAGGTTTGCTCCACCAACTGCACACACATTTTGGGTTCTGGGACTTGATTGGGAAGGGATTATGTATGTGTGCTGGAGAGTGACGTTAAAGCCTGGAATGGTCCCTGGCACATAAAAGGTGTGTAGTACACACATTGGGAAAGAAAGAAAAAGAATGAAGAGGGCAGAGCAAGATTTTGGCTCCAGGGTGTCATTCTTTCCAAAGCCTAGATCTTACCCCACGTGCCATATGCCACCCCCTTTGTGGTGTTTCCTCTGAGTGCTGTTGGGAGGATCATATAATAGGGCTTTTAAAAGGACCACACAGTATACACATGAGCAGCTTCTCTGTCAGTCTACATGCAATGGCGCAAGGCAAATTTACTTTGTCTACTTGGAAAGTGGGTAAAATAGCATCTACTTCCGTCCCATCTGGTGTTATGACTGGAGTCATATTTTGGACTCCAGTGAGTATTTTGGAAACACTTCTGAGTTGGTTTGGATGGGAATTTTTGTCTGTTTTCTTAAACAATCCCTGCATCAAGCCAAAATAATTTCATTTTGAGAATTCTTGCTTTTGGTATCTTTGTATCCTAAATAAATGTTATTCATGAGGAAAATTTGGATCTTGTAGGCAGTGTTTCCTTTGTTGGTTGAGATGCTGGGGAAATTGCCCAGGACAGCGGGACATGAGGATAGGGTACTGTTCAACAGCCTAATGCTGACAGGAGAGTCAAGTGGGATCTTGCACAAAGTAGGACTATCTGTGCATGAGAGCTAATGACAGTGCACTAGCAGGAAATACAACACACAGCACTCAGAGGACATTTACAGTGGCTTTTTCCTAAGTTTGTTGTGACCTCTGCCAACAATAGTTATTTGGGGGGCTGTTTGTGAAAGAAAAGATGATATCATTTTGATTCACAGGCTGCCACTTTGAAGAGTGATCTTAGATTTAAGCCGGTCCAGGCCCTTAATTTTACGGATAGGTAAACTAAGGCCCAGAGAAAGCAAGGGATTTGTCCAATGTCACAAAGGAAATTAATGTCAGAACCAGAATGAGAAACCGATCTGCTGACTCTCAACTACCAATGCTTTCCCTAGAGACTACCAATTGCAGAGTGGGTAGTAATAATATTTCTCTAAGATATGTAGGTCCTTATGACTTTTCAAGGCATTTTCAGAGGTAGATCTGTATTTTAATTGTCAGGAAACTGAAGTACAGTGTGTTAAAGGGAGTTACTAGGATTTGAGCTCAGTTCTTTAACTAACAATTTTTGCTTTTTACACTACTCTGGACGGTGGAATTTTAGCAATTATAACAACAATTATTATGACTGCTACTCTCAGAAGGCTTTTGGCTACAATTAACAGAAAACCCACTAAAAGTAGTTTAAGTACCAGGGATTGATTTTTTTCGTCAAGCAACAGCAAGTGATCTGGGCAGCCTCAGGGTTGAAGAATTCGGCAGCTTAATGACATCTCACAGATGTCAGTTCCTTCTATCCTTTTGTTCTGCCATACTGTCAGCAGGGTCTTCCTTTACGGTCACAGGATGCTTTAAATTAGCATGATGATCCTAATGACCAAGAGGCTTGTGGGTGCCTTATTTACCAATCATGGAAAACTTTCCAGGCAGTTACCCAGAAATACTCTTCTCAGGTCTCAATGGCCAGGATTGGGTCACATGTTCATTCTTAAGCAATCACTGGTAAACAGAAAAGACTAACATTGCATATGGACCGACCAGGATTCATTCCCTGAGACAGGGTGGTAGGGTCAACTGCTGCAGAAAAGTAACATGCCCAAGTTTACACAGCTGGAAAATGACAAGGAAAGGAATGAAACCCAGATCCACCTGACTTCACAAGCAATGTTCTTAACCACTGCACATAACCACCTCCCATTCTTGTGCCCATGCTCTCTCTGTTCTCCCCATCCTTTCCCCTCTGCAGTATCATTTGCCAAATTCCCAGCCTGCATACCTAAGTTGCTTTGGCTGGTGATTGCAGGATCGTCTCCTTGCCAGGTCAATGTCAGCAATCAATCCCCATCTCCTGGGCGTGAAAACCAGCCGATTAGAGCTGTAAGTAGGTGTTTAACAACACAGAGGCAGCCAGAGCGTCAGTCAGCAATTTTTTCCCCTGGCGGCTGGGCGTTAGCAAATATGCTGAGAGAGGCACCCCTGTTCCATTGCTGCTGGGAGGAGGGAGTCTCACCACAAAAGATGATTTGAAAAAAATAGAATGACAGAATGTCAGAGATAAAAGGACCCCTAGGCATGGCCTAGTCCAGCTCCATCCTTGTATTGATGAAGAAACTAGGGTCCAGAGTAGGGAGGAGATTGGGGGTCACACAGAAAATAATAGTTGGATTCAGAACTCAGGATCAGAGCCTGGACTAATCCAATACTATTTCCAAGACTTTTCAAAGCCCAACCCTCTATTCTATTGCTTTGTAATTTCCACACATGAAATCAGTTTCTTAGTGAAATGACATCTGAAAAAACAAAGGCATTTTGGACTCTATTGTCTAATCTCGGGTGCCTCCTGGCAATTTTTGGAGAGAGGTTGCCACTAACATGGGTTAACTGCTCCAGAGAAAGTCCTGTCAGGTCCTTAGCTGCAGACAGGGCAGCTACCTGTAGCAAATTCCCATTCCTATCCAACTTCCTTCTTCCTTTGCAGCCACATTAGTCTTTCTGGTTTGATCAGTCAGAACAAGTCCTGGTGAACTGGAAAAATCTAAAGGTATGTGAACCTTGGAGCTCCACAGTCTAAAAGAGAATGTTCTCAACTTGAGAAGAAAAAGTTAATAAGCAGGTCAGAGTGCAAGGATTCCTCCTGACATCTTAAGATGACTTGAGATCCCCATATTTCTAATAAATCATATGTATATGGGTTTGGGGAAAACATAAGAATTTAAATGGCATTTACTAAATGCTAACAAGAGTGATAATAGCAGCAGTTGCTATTTTGACCCTTACTCTGTGACAAGCACTGTGCCCAGCCCTTCACGTGCATTTTTTTCTTTAGTCTTCACAGTACATGACACTTCTTATGTCTATTTGTTTATTGTTTGCCTTCCAAGATTAGAAAGTCTGCTTCACAGTCATGGGAACCTTTTTTTTTTTTTTTATTTTAATACAATGTCCCCAACTGCCAGAACAGTATCTGCCACATAGTAGATGCTCAGTTAATATAAACTGAATTCATGAAGGGACAGTAGGCTGATGACGTACATATGGTTGTTCTTCATTTTATAGGTATGACAACTGAGGGTTAGAGACACTAATTTGTCCAAGGTAACTCCATCAGTTTTTTTTGGCTGCAATTAATAGAAAACCAACTAATGTTGGTTTAAACAAATAGGTGTTTTTTTTTTTTTTTCTGCAACAAGTATTCTGGTGGTACTGTTGATGAGGATTCCACTTCAATGATGCCATTAAGGACCCAAGTTTTATCATTCTGCTGTGCTTCCCTCTGCCATCCTCAGTCTGTTGGCTTTTGAATTTGTGCTTGTATACTCATGCTTACAAGATGGTTATGACCTGAAGTGTTTGCTTCAGGCAGCAAGTCTGTGTTCAGGGAAGAAGCAAGAGGACGGAGATAGCACTAATTACATGTATCTCTTTTATTACAAAAAGTGAAAGTCTTTCCAGAAACCTCAGGCTGATTTCCCCTTAGATCTCATTGGCCAGACTTGTGTGACATGATTACCCCTAGCTGCAAGGGAGGCTGGGAAAAATGAGTACAACAGATCCTTGAACAGCATGGGGGTTAGGAGCCAACCCTTTGCACAGTAAAACTTCCACATATAGTTTTTTACTCCCCCAAAACTTAGCTACTAATAGCCTACTGTTGACTGAAAGCCTTATGGATGACTAACACATACTTTGTGTGTTACATATATTATATACTGTATTTTTACAATAAAGGTAGAAAATAAAATGTTCTTAAGAAAATCAGAGAAAATATATTTTCTATTCATTAGGTGAAAGTAAGTAATCATAAAAGTCTTTATCCTCATCATCTTCATGTTGAGTAGGCTGAGGAGGAGGAGAAAGAGAGGAGTTGATCTCTCTTGGGGTGGCAAAGGTGGAAGAGGTGGAGGAGGTTGAAGAGGAAGCAGGAGGAACAGGCACACTGGTGTAACTTTTATTGAAAAAAATCTATGTCTAAGTGGCTCTGCGCAGGGTAAACCTGTATTAAGGCTCAGTTGTATTTGGCTTTCTCTGGCTTCATAGAGGAGGCAGGAAAGGGATGTAGGGATTAACAATAGGTTTAAGTTAGCCAACAAATATGTCTGCTACAGTCATGCAGGTAGTAGTGATAGAGCCAGGATTGGGACACAGGCTTGTTTGCCTCTAACGTCTGTGCTCTTATCAACCAAAAATTAGCTGGCCTGACTTTTACTCCTAATCTCAATAGAAAATGATCAACATGGGAATGCTTGTTCTGTTCTGAGTCCTAGTTTCTTTATTTGCAAAATGAAGAACTGGGTTAAATGAGGTCTGTACTCCCTGCCAGCTATAAGATTGTATAATTTTGTGTCTCAGTCTGGCAAATGTCCACTTCTAAAAGTCTTATTTTTAACCAAATCAAAATCACCATTGCAGTGGAGTAATATATTTCCCAAGGTCCAAATGCATAACATGGAATTGATTTTTTTAGAGTTTGTTTTCATAGATGGTGGTGTGTATGTTTATGTGTGTCCCTTTGAGATATCTGATTTAGTTTGAGGTGGTGAATGGAGATTGATTTTTGTCTGTGGTGATCTGTAAAGCCCAATTGTTGTTGAGGTTCCTGCTTAAATACTTCTTCTGCCATCCTCTCCTGTTTTTTGCTCCCTTAACAGACCAGCCTGGTGGAGACCTTATGTTTCAGGGTTTGATTTGATTTTCTATTGCGTCTTGCTAGTAGTAATTCTCCTCGCAGGGCTGATAATTACTGCTAATAAGAAGCAATAGAAAATTGCTTTTTGGGGGACATGAGTGCTGGTCCCATGTCTTTTACTAATCAGCTGTGGAAAACCGAAGTCCTTCTACTTCTCTAGGTATCTGTTTTCTCATTCATAAAATGACCAGGTTAGATGAGATAGTCTATATGTTAGGATCCTCCTCCCAGCTCTGATGTTTACATATCTGCAATTGTAAGTGGACAAAGCAGATTCTAATTAATGAGCAGAAGAACACATTAGCCTTGTTTTCTTCATCTACTAAATGGTTATAAAGATTGAAAGACAAAATAGAAAATAATAAATACGTGACATAACTACTATTTTAAATACATATTCTTAAAATTCCAGGCTGGACATTTATTTATTTGTTTTGAAAATGTACCATTGCATTAAGAAAATTCAGAGCAATGTGTCGGGAGTCTTAGCAAAACATGATACGTATTCCACATGTTGTAGAAATAGCATTGGGTGTTGAAGCAGACCAGTTTGGGTTACATCTTAACTTGGTCGTGTTATGGCTTTGTGACCTGGGTCATGCTGTTTATTCTCCAGGGTTCTTTTCTGCAAAATCAGGGTTAAATATATTGACATCGAAAGATTACTGTGACGGTAAAATAAGCAATTTATGAAAAGCATTCAGCACAATGGCTGGCACATGGTAAAGACTTAGTAGAAGCTGTTTTTTATCCTCCTTCCTTATGGATGCATCTAGAACCAAACAAAAGATTTGGCTATTTTCAGTTTTCCAGGTGAAAATTTTCTTCTCTGGTGGTAGAGCTGCTTTTGACTGGACTGGACATAAAGCCTCATGCATCTTAACTATATTGGCCATCTGTAGTTTTGTTTTTTGAGATGGGGTGGAATGAGTGAATCTTTAGCAGCCATGACCCCTACCTTCTAATCTTTCACTTAAGAGATCTGAGACATTAGGAACGTAATTTAGTTCCTCTCTTCTTTAGTTTGCACATCTGCAAAATGTTGATGGTCATTTCAGGGGGCTTTTATTAGCCCTCTAATAATTTGAACATACTTGGCACTCTCTAGAACATTGTAAAAATATCAGTTATCAGTTCTGTTATTAGTTCACCCAGCTATCTTTAAACTGGTCCCCTCTTTTTCAAATTCTCTCTGAACTTCAAGGTCAAAGTCATTCCACCTGTTAAGGGAAACCTCCCACCTCAACTCTTTAAGATCTCCCCTGACTCTATTCGTAGCCCTTGCTGCTTGGCTCACACTCTGTTGGTGATTGGAATAGCAGCCATATAGGGTTTTTTGTTGTGTGTATGCATGTTCAGTTATATGCAGTTTCATTATGTGCAGATTTGTGTCTTTACTACCACATTCAAGACCCTGAATGAGGATCTCATGTTGCCCTTTTATAGTCACACTCACTTTCTTTCACCTCTTCTCTGTCCCAACCCCTGTCAACCACTAATCTGTTATCCATTTCTAAATTTCTCCCTGTTTGTACAACATTTCTCCCTGACTTGATGTTGGTATTGCCTCTTTCACATTATTGTAAGTCTTTCATATTCTGTATCCATGCAACTCTCTTAGAGGGCAGTTAAAAAATACGTGTTGGCTGATTGGTTTTCTGCATGTGTGCATGTGTATGTTTCATTGTTCAGCCTTACTGATTTTCATTTAGGAACAACATATTTTTATTTAAAATGTATTTATTTCTTTGGGAGCATAGGTAATATCTGCCCATGACCCCAAATTAAAAAGATCCAAAGATTATACTTCTGTGAAATGTGTTTCCCCTCCCCTCTCTCCTCCCTGGTTCCCTCCCCAGAGGCAACCGAGAAATTGTTACCTGTTCTTTGATAGTCTTAGCCAGAGCTGGTCTATATATTCCCTTTTCCTTATAATGGTAAGTTTCTCTTATATATCCTTGTGTTTTTACTTAATATATTGTGGATAAATATCTAATATCTTCCTTATCAGTATAAAAAGATTTTGGGGTATTTTATAGTTTATTGAAGCAATTACCTTTTAATTAAAAATTTGCAATTAGGTAATTGTGGATTCACATGTAGTTGTAAGAAATAATATGGAGAAATGTCATGTACCATTTATCTAGTTTCTCTTAATAGTAGCATTTTGCAAAACTATAGTACAAAATCACAACTAGGTTATTGACATACAATCTACCAATCTTATTCAGATTTCCCCAGCTTTACCTGTATTTGATATGTGCATGAATATATGTACATTTTGTTGTGTGTATGCATGTTCAGTTATATGCAATTTTATTATGTGCAGATTTATGTCTTTACTACCACATTCAAGACCCTGAATGAGGATCTCATGTTGCCCTTTTATAGTCACACCCACTTCCTTTCACCTCTTCTCTGTCCCAACCCCTGTCAACCACTAATCTGTTATCCATTTTTGAATAGTTATCATTAAAAAATGTTATATGAATGGAATCTTATAATATGTTACCTTTTGGAACTGTTTTTTTTCTCACTGAACATAAATCCCTGGAGACTCATTCAAGTTCTCTGCATCAACAGATTGTTTCATTTTTATTACTGAATATGTACAGTCATCCACCACATAACATTTTGTTGAACAATGGACCACATATGCAATGGTGGTCCCATAAGATTATATTTGTGCATTTTTACTGTGCTTTTTCTTTATTTAGTTATGTGTAATTACACAAATATTTACCACTGTTTTGCAGTTGCCTACGGTATTCAGTACAGTAACATGCTGTACAGATTAGTAGCCTAGGGACAATAGGCTAAACCATAGAGACTAATTTGTAGTAGGCTATCCCATCTAGGTTTGTGTAGATACACTCTGATGTTTGGACAAAAACAACATCACCCAACAATGCATTTCTCAGAATGGATACCCATCGTTAAGCGATGCATAACTGTATGTATATGACTGTACCGCAGTTTGTCTCGCCATTTATCTGTTGAAGGACATCTGGACTGTTTCCAGTTTTTTATTATTATGAATAAAGCTGCTATGAGTATTTGTACACAGAATATTTGGGAGCATAAGTATTTAATTTTCTGTGATAAATGCCCAAGTGTGTGACTGCTGGTTTGTATGATAATTGCATTTAGTTTTAACAAAACACTGCCAAGCTCTTTTTTTACAATGGCTATACCATGTTATATTCCCACCAGCAATGTGTGAGTGATCTAGTCTCTCTGCATTTATGCTGGCAGTTAGTGGCGTTACTATTTTTTATTTTAGCCATTCTGATTGGTGTATAATGATATGCCATTATGATTCTAATTTGCATTTCTCTGATGGCTAATGAACAACTTTTTATGTGCCTTTTTCATCTGTATATCCTCTTATTTGAAATGTCTGTTCATGTATGTTATCCATTTTCTAATTGGATTTTTTTTTACTACTGAATTTTGAGAGGTTCTGATATATTTTAGATACTAGTCCTTTATTGGATTTGTGGCTTGCAAATATTTTCTCCCAGACTGTAGGTTGTCTTTTCATCTTTTTCCCATGGGCTTTCATAGAGTGAGAGTTTTTAATTTTGATGAGATCCAATTTATCAATTTTTCCTTTAATGAATCATGCTTTTGAAGTCAAGTCTAATAATTTTTTTCCTAGTTCTGGATCCAGAATATTTTCCTCCATGTATTTTCCCAAAAGTTTCATAGTTTTATATTTTATGTTGAGGTCCATGACCTATTTCAAGTTAATTTTTGTATATAATGTGTGATTTAGGTTTATTTATTTATTTATGCCTATTGATCTTCAATTATTCTAGCACCACTTGTTGAAGAAGATATGCTTCCTCCATTGAATTACTTTTGCACCTTTATAAAAAGTCAATTGTGTATATTTGTATGGTTCTATTTCTGGGTTTTCTCTTCTGTTTCACTGAGCTATGTGTCTATCCATCCACTAGTACCATACTGTCTTGACTACTATAATATATAATAAGTCTTAAAATCAGGTAGACTTACTCCTTTCACTTTATTCTTCTTTGTCAAGATTGCTTTAGCTATTCTAGGGACTGTGCCTTTCCACATGACTTTCAGAATAAGCTTGTCTATGTCTATAAAATCCTTTCTGAAGTTTAAATAGTAATTGCATTAAGTCTATAGATCAATTTGGGGGAAGCAACATCTTTACCATGTTGAATATTTATTATGAGCAGCATATGCTCTGTATTTGATTAATAAGCATTGTGCAATTTTTAGCATACAAATGCTCTGTACAAGTTTTGTTGAGTTCATATCTGTTTTTTTTTTTTTTGGAGCAGTTGTAAATGGTACTATTTTGAATTTCATTTTCCACAAGTTCATTTGTAGTATATAGAAATGAGATTAACTTTTGTTTTTTGGTCTTGTTTCCTGCAAACTTCCTGAACCCACTTAATGCTGAACAGTTCTAGGAATTATTTTTAATAGATACCCTGGGAGTTTTTATATAGATAATCATGTCATTTATAAATAGAGAAAATTTTATTTCTTTTCTATTTAATATGCCTTTTGTTTCTTTTTCTTGCCTTATTGCAATAGCTAGAAGTTCTAGCACTATACTGAGTGAGAGTGGATATCCATGCCTTATTCCTGAGCTTTGTGGGGGAAGAATTCCATTTGTTACCTTTAAGTATGATGTTAGCAGAAAGTGGTCTCCATTTTTAAAAGACTACTGAATAACCTTACAATTCCATTGTAAGGTTGTACTATAATTGACTTTTCCAGTTCTTTATCAATGGGTTTTTGTTGCTTTCAATCTTTGGCACAATAACACTTTTATGAATGTGCTCATACACCTGTAACTTTTCATATGTTTATGAATATATGGATAAGATAAATCCCTAGAATATGGCCCTCTTTTCTGTTCTGTCTAGACCCACTTCCTAGGTGATCTTTCTCTGTGTCGTGGTTTTAAATACCATACAATGACAACTCCCAAATATGTGTTCTCACTGTGATTTCTGCCCTGAATCCTCATCTGTGTATTCATTTTCTCACTTAATATCTCCATTTGGACATCTAACATGCTTTCAAGCTCAACATATCTAAAACTGAACTCCTAACTTGCCTGCATCCACCCCTCAAAACCTGTTTCTTTGAACCTGTCCCTATTTTAGTAAATAGCATTCTTCCCTTCCAGTGGCTCAGACCAAAAACCTTGCAGTCGTCCCTGCTGCCTCTGTTTCTCCTACACATACCCAAACTTTCAGCAAATCTTGCCCTATGATCACTTATCCCCACTCCATGGCTACCACTCTGGTCCAACCACCCTCATATCTTCCTTGGATTATTGCAGTTGTCTCCTTGTCTCTCTCCTGTATTGCTTCCTTACAATCTGTTCCATACAAGAGCTCACACTGGTTCTCTAAGAACTAATTTCTAGGCTTAGACCTTCCCAATGGCGTCCCATTTTCCACAGAGTAAAAATCAAAGTTCGTACTCTGGCCTGGAGGGTTCTATATAATCTGACCTGTGATTCCTGTCTGCTCTGGATCCTGCAGCTCTTTGAGCTCCTGCTTTGCTTACTTTGCTCTGGCTATGTTGACCTCATTTATCTTCCTTAAAATGCAAGTACTCTATGATCTCAAAATACATACCATCCCCATGACTGGCATATTCTTTTCCCCAGGTGTACACATAGCTCATGCCCTCATTTCCTTCAGGCATTTGCTCAGGTTTTACTTGATCAGAGGGGCCTTCCCTGAATACCCTCATCCCACTTTGGAATTCTCCCTTCCCTTTAACCTGATTTGTTTTTCTGCATGTGACTTAGCATCACCTGAAATATTATGTATTCTCTTGTTTATCTGTTTATTGCAGGCCTTTTCCCCAATAGAATGTAAGCACTATGGGTGAGGCTTTGTTGGTTTTTTTAGGGGACTATTTTCAGCACCTCCAATAGTGCTCAATAAATATTTGTTGGATGAGTTAGTAAGTAAACTTCTGAGTCAAGTGGTATGTGCATTTAATATGTGGTAGATATTGCAAATTACTCTACACAAAGTTTGTACTAATACTATGCAAGTGTTACCCTCCCACTGATAACATATGAGCACCCCCTTTTTTTTGTACATATGCTGTTAATAGTTCCTCTTGAGACTTTTAGTTTTGTACTATAACATTCAGAGACATGATGGATTCAACCTCCACACATTTACCAGGCCCCCAGGACAAATCTCAGAAACATTTCATATGCTTCTGGTTGTTTTAACAATAAGAGAACTTAAATAACTGAGCTTTCAAGGTTTGCGTGTTCATATAATTTCACAGATAAGAAGAATCTGGCAGAGCGCTCATAGCTTCTGTGTTTTGTTTACATGGAAATGTGAACAGAGGTAACCTTATCTTTCTATTAGATTTTCTCTCAAATCCCAACTCAGAGAGCACAGGAGAACCCACTTCCTGGTGACTTTTTTTTTTTTTTTTTAAACAGTAACAGTTCTTTTTACCCAGCAAAGTGCCTCCTCCAAGGTCCGAGAACCATTGAGGGTTTTTGGGGGGTTTCAGGGCTGGGAGTAGAGAGAGCATGAGTGAAGATTGGACCACTCCCAGGACTAGACCAGAGAACAGGAGACTTGCTGCTTACTGACTATTATATTCCTACTACTCGACCTCTAGTAGGTGGTAGGTATATAGTTCTTGAGTATTAATTTAATATCTGACTGTTATTGATAAGAACAGTCCTGAATATTAGTATATTGCTTTACAATTCTTAAAGTGGCTTTCCGTGATTCCCAAACAGCACCCATCTCTTGAGCAGAGACCCAAGAGGGTAGGACAGGAAGAATGGAAGCGAGATTTGGCCCTGGTTATGTTTTCCAAAGTGAGTAACTTGGAGTATCAATACGTTAAACAGGTTTCTTAGCAGCAGAAGATTTCTTAAAGCCTCTTCACAGATTCTAGGTTGCAAATGTGCTTTGTGAATAGCTAAGAGGAAATAAAGTGTGTGGTGTTTACCAACATATTTGAACCAGTCTTTTATTTTCTGAAGTGTATCATGGGCCTGGCGTTCCAGGGAATAGGCTTTCAGGAAGACTGGGCATTTCTGTCCAGGGTAAGCACTTGAAGACAGTTGATCTCTTATTCCAGTCCTGACTCTTTTCTGTGGTTTCATTTCAGAGTTTTCATCTTAAGAGAGAAAATTTACACTCTCCTTTAATTTTCAGGATAAAGCGTATAGGACCATCCCTAGAAGGCCCCTGATTTATTTAGGCCATTTGGAGCAGTGAAACATCTCCACAAGGTCTGAGTTACTCAGTTCTATGGGTTGTTTGATCTTCTAATTAGCTGTCCTTCTTAATTCATTTTTCACTGGTTGGCACATCTGGCTAAGATGCATGTTTGGTAGAACCTATTCAGGTGAGATCAGCAGAAACAGGAAGGAGCTGAAAGTGGATAATGAAACCCTGGGATCTTCACTTTACACTCATTTTCTTCTCATCTGATTTTCCTGTTCCAGGTGCTGACATCAGGAAAATAATAGAAGTTAACGCAGATATGGGGCTGCCACTGAGGAGAGAGAAGACTGAAAGGAGCATATAGATAAAAGGTAGATAGGTTCTGAGGACGAGGGCTAATTTTCAGCTGGCAGAATCAGGGGCTGCTTCAAGGAGGAGGTGGCCACTGATATAAACTATCAGTTTGGGAAGAGTTAAAATTGATAGTTGTTATTTAGGCAATTTGACCATTAAAATTTAAATGTACATATTCTACTGCATGATTCCATAGCAACTACACTTCTAGGAATTATTATGTGAAAGTACTCACACAAGAATAAAAATGTGTATTTATCAATAGTGAATTATGATATATCCAAATAATAGAATACGGTGTCGACTTAAAAATAATATCTTTTTGTGTGCCAATGTGAAAATATGTTCATTATGTATTCAAGTAAAAAATCAGGCACCATATATTTTGTGTAGATATCATTTTTGTAAGGAAAGTTAAACACTTAATAGCTTGTAATATAAAAATGACAGAATATAGAGTTAAAACATAGATTAAGTTGCTAATAGGTGTTATCTCAGAAGGGTGGGAAACAAAAATTTTACGCTCATATTTTTCTATAATATTCATTTTAAAAATTAGAGTCATATATTACCTTTATGGTTAGAAAATAATGGTAAAATTTTTTTAAGTACTGTTTAGTTTGTGTGACAGGTTGTCTTTTCTTAGTTCTTACGAGGCACATGGGAATTCCAGAACACAAAAGGAATATGTAATTTATTTCTCTTTTCTTTTTCTCTTTTCCTATTTCTTTTAGTCTTCACTTAACCTGCTTTTGCTCCTGTCCCTTCTTTGTGCTTTCCAATAGCAACCAACCTACCTTCCCTTGTCTGATGCCTGAGTTTGTTTCCCTATAATTCCCTCTTTATCTTTCTTATATAAATGCATTTATATAGACCATCCTAAGGTTTAAAAAGATTTCTCCATTGCAGTGGCCAATAGGCTGCTTGATGGGTGAACAGAAGGGAAAGGGATTTTGGTATACTCTGCTCTACAACTGCATCTCTTTTATGGCATGGTTGTCTATTTTCTTCCCGTCTGTAAAATGATAGAATTGAATTAAATAATCTCTAAGGATCTTTCCCAAGCTAATATTCTATGATGACTTTAAGAGGGTGTATTTATTTGTGACTTTAAGGTTTTCTGGCTTTCTAACAGTCTCATCGGCCAGAGGAGAAAAAACTTTGTATTACATTTCTTAAAAACGTGCTGACAGTGAGGTAGCACTGAGAGTCAGGAAATTCAAAGTCTTGACTTCGCTTCGACCTCATTTTGTGGCCTTGGATCACTCACTCTACTTCCTTGGGTCTCAGTTCCTCAGCTTAATAGCGAGGGTGTCTATCTCTCTCCTTAATATAAGGAGGACTTTGGGGGTGGGTGTGGGTATTGACCTGGCTTTCATCCTAAGGATGTGATAAGCATCAAATGGGCAAGCAGAGGTGAAAGCACTTTTGTCAGCCTAGAGCAGGGTTTCTTAATCTTGGCAATATTGTTATTTGGAGCCAGATAATTCTTTGTTGGAAGTTCTTCTTTGTATTGTTGGATGTTTAGCAGCATCCATAGCCTCTACTTATTGAATGCCAGCAAACTTACCCTATTCCCCCTGACTGTGACAACTAAAATTGTCTCTAGATATTGCCAAGTGTGCCCTGGAGTATACAATCAACTGTGGTTGAGAACTGCAGCTGTAGAGTGATATATAGAGACTTCAAGCATTGTTAATTATATAACTACTTTGAGAGGGAACAAATAAAAAGAAAAAAAATCACAAAAGTGTAATTCCAGAAGGTGCCAGAGATGATGACTCCTGTGAGAAACAGAAGATAATACGTGAGTGGAGATAGTGCCAAATACAGCATCATTTCTGGGCAGTCATATTTCCTGTGGGAACAATCTGTATCCTAAAGAAAGATGGAGAGATCAATCTTCTTGAGGGACCCTTCCCCCATGACCCAGGAGAGTAGGGTTTTATAGTTCTTGCCAACTCCTAGTTACAGATGCTAATGGGAGGGAGATCTCAAAGAAATATGAAGGATACAGCTTATTCAACAAGGTCAGAGATATGTAGAATTTCATGGATGATAGGAAGCAATCAGTCAACTCTCTCATTCAAGTGCTACACTGATCTGTCTAGTATTCTTTTTTTTCTTTATTTTTTATTTTTATTTTTTGAGACGGAGTCTTGCTCTGTCACCCAGGCTGGATTGCAATGTGTAATCTTGGCTCACTGCAACTTCTGCCTCCCAGGTTCAAGCGATTCTCCTGCCTCAGCCTCCTGAGTAGCTTGGATTACAGGTGCATACCACCACGCCCGGCAAATTTTTGTATTTTTTGAAAAGACACGGTTTCACCATGTTGGTCAGGCTGGTGTTGAGCTCCTGGCTTCATGATCTGCCTGCCTCAGCCTCCCAAAGTGCTGGGATTACAGGCATGAGCCACCGTGCCCTGCCCTGTCTAGTGTTCTTAATTCTATTAGCTACTTGACCTTGAGCAAATTACTGATTTTCTCTGAGCGTTTGTTTCTTCCTTTCCTTTTTGATCCCAGAAGATTATCTATTTCATTAATAACATAAAAATAGTTATGAACAAGACTAATCATTTTATTACCCAGAGTTCTACGTGCTTTATGTGTAGTACCTCATTTAGGCTTATAGCAGTCTCATACATCTTGATACAATCTTGTTTTATAGATGAAGAAACTAAGAATGAAAGAGGTCTTAAACCCAGCTCTCCCTGTCTCCAGAGCCCATGTTCTGGTCCACCACTCTAAATATCACTGCTTCACAGCAAAACCCTTAATATGCAACACAACATTCTTCATTACTGTTGATTGCTTATCTCTCTTTCTCATCTTCTAGACTGAACAACTAGAACCCAAGGTTATGTCATATGCACTGTACGATTCTGAAGCCACCATGCCTTAGGAATAAAAAAAAACTAATGGTGGAATTTTACACACCAGGACCCAGCAGGGCAGCAGGAGGGCAGGGAAAGAGCCTGAATGAGACAGAAACATTGATCTTTTTAAGCAGCAAGTAACTAAAAGCTATTCATTGATTTATAAACTAGGATTAAGTGGAAACTGAGAAGTCATCTTTTTCCAGTGCTTTGAATTTTAATATAAGGAAAGGGAAGCATAGACAGCTTAGGTACTTGTTTATGCTCATACTGTGTTAGTTGCAGATCAGGGTTGAGACTGGACTCTGGCTTCTAGTTCAGTTTCCTGCCATTGTATCGGTGGAATGCCATGTAGTGTAATGGATTAGAGTGTATCATCTGAAGTCCTGTGACCTGGGCTGTGAACTGAGATCAGAGAAAAGATACTTAACTTCTGTGACTTTCCTTTTCCTTACCTGTAAAAGGGAATAACAATAGTTCCTATCTCAAAAGGTTGTTGTGAAAATTAAATGAGATGCAGTGCAAAAAGTCTTAGCACAGATAAGGCACCTTACTACATGCCTATCATATAGTAAGGTCTCAACAAATGTTAGCTATTATTATTATTATTATTTAAAAATATTTTTAGATTTCTGGCTAGATGTTTTTGTGTTTTTTTCTTAGAATGCAACATATGTTCTTTTAAAGCATTTTACATACAGTAAAATTTACTATTTTTTTGCACATAGTTCTAATGAGCTTTTGGCAAATACATGCAGTCACATAATCACCACCACAATCAAAATTCAGAACGGTTCCATCACCACAAGAAAGTACTACTTTTTTGCCCTTCTAGACAACCCCACATCCACTCTCAGACTTGGAAACCACTGATCTATTTTCTATTCTTGTAATTTCGCCCTTTTGAGAATGTCATTTAAATGGAACCATATAATATGTAGCCTTTTGAGTCTGTCTTCTTTCACTGAGTATACCATGTGAAATTTATCCACATTGTTTTACATATATATGTGTTTATGTATATGTGTGTGTGTGTATCAGTATTTCTTTTCGTTTTATTGCTGAATAGTATTCTATGGTATAGATATATCACAGTTTGTTTATCCATTCAGCAGCTGAAGGATATTTGTGTTGTTTGCAGTATGGTGTGATTGTGAATAAAGCTTCCATAAACATGTACAAGGTTTTAGGTGACTATAAGTCATCATGTCACTTGGTGAATATCTAGGAGTATGATTGCTGTGTTGTGTGATAAATGTATGTTTATTTTATAAGGAACTGCCAAACTATTTTCCAAAGTGACTGTAACATTTTACAATTCTTTCCAAGATGTATAGGGATTATAATTTGTCCACTTTCTTGCTAGCACTTGCTATGGTCAATCTTTTAAATTCTGGCCATTCATAGAGGTGTGTAATGTTATCTCACTGGAGTTTTAATTTGAATTTTCCTGATGATTAATGTTGTGGAACATCTTTTTGCTTGCTTATTTGCCATTGATATATATTTGATGATGTATGTGTCCAAACCTTTTGCCCATTTTTTATTGGGCTATTCTTCTTAGTATCAAATTTTGAGAATTCTTTGTGTGCTCTGGATACAAGTCCTTTGTTAGATATGTATTTTGCTAATATTTCATCCCAGGTTGTGGTTTATCTTTTCACTCTCTGAACAGTGTTTTTGTGAAGTAGAACTTTTGAATTTTGGATTAGATTTGAATGAAATCCAATTTTCACCTTTTCTTTGATAGATCACGGTTAAGGTGCTGTGTCTAAGAAATCTTTGCCTAATCTAAGATTGTGGAGACTTTATCCTATGTTTTATCTTATAAGTTTTATAGTTTTAATTTTAACATTTAGGTGGATAATACATTTTAACTCAATTTTTATAGGGGATGGGAAGGATGAGTTGAGGGTTTTTTGGCATATAGATATTCAGATATTATTTTTGTAGTGCTAGTCACAATGTAAACAATGCAATACGATTACAGTGGATGCTGCTGCTGTGGCTGATATATCACTCATCAGTATCTTAGGGGGATTGATGATTTCTACTACCATAGTTGTGATTATAATTATGATTATCCATCTGTTTGTCCATCGTCTTTTCTCTCAACAAATGATGTCTACTGTGTAACAGTCACTGTACTAGGTGAAGAATTATCAATATTATTGACTATGTCCTCAAACATCCCAGGCTAATTAAGAAGGGTAATTACAGAGGGGCACAAATTTATAATGATGATAATCCAGGTGCAATGTCTATTTGTCAGTCTGATGAGAAGTTAATTTTTTGGGTATGAGATGGGAGGAAACATGAAACCTGACAAAGTCAATTGTTTTAATTTCATAGCTCACTTCAGATCTTAGGGACAAAATAAGCAGGTTTTAATTAAGCCCAAACCATCTCCAGGGACTTTGAAAGTGTCTTGTAAACAGTCTTGCTAGTGGATCACGTACCCAGAGACAGACAGAATTCCAAGAAGAAATTGTTTACCTTCTTGCTTTTTCTCTTTTCTTAGTAATGCATTGTCTTGTCTATTTGAATATCTATAAATAAAACTTCCCCGAAGATAATTTTAAAAATGTACTTGACATCTTCAGGCCCATATCACATCAATTTCTTTCCCATGTATGGAGTGGTAGAAAGCATATGGGAATGAATCTGTGGTCCATCTCTTCCAGCAGGGAAACTATATGGTATATGTTTTTATTTCTCTTTACCACAGGTCCCTTATCTCTAATACATATAGTGCCAGCCTTTCAGGTTTTACTAACTTCTAGAGTTATCTTAATTGGATATTAAAGAAATTAAGACAATGACTCTTTTGCCAGAATATCATGTTGCTTTCCAAATATGGTGGGTGAGATACTTCCCATTGCATTAATTCCTGCACCAACAGCACTTATGCAGTGAGTAGTCTCTATATGCCAGGTACTCCACTAGTCTTCAGAGATACAATGGTGAGTTCAAAACAGACATAATCCTTGTCAATATGGAGCTTATTGGTTAGTAGGGGAGTGAGACTAAAGCTGATAATCACAAACATAAATGTACAATTACAAACTATATTAAGTTGTAGGAAGTTATATGCTGACTGAGTCTCTAGATCATCTGACATATACCCAATATGTTTTATGAGTTGTCTGTTTTCTAAATAATTCTGTGGTTGGTTATAAAATAAGTGTATGTTTATTTTATAAGGAACTGTCAAACTGTTTTCCAAAGTGACTGTAACATTTTACAAGTGGGAAGGGAAGGGTTATTTCTCAACTAAGAATGAAGAATATTATCATCTTGTCTCAAAAGATTTGGGAAATAAAGTAGCTTCAGTCACCCGTCTTGGGTATACCATGAAAAGTCAATGTCATTTTGCTACCAAAAACACTAATTTAGTAACTTAGAGAGCAAAGGTAATTTCTGTTTTCATTTCTGTGTTAAGACTTAAAGAGCAGGAGTTTTTTAAAGATATGCTGTCTTTAGAATTGATTCTCAAGCACTAGAATCTCCTAATGACTCAGAATCACCATCATGAGTAGTGATCTTTTGGTTTGTAGGATTCATTTGCTGGGAAGAACTATGTATCTCCACTCTGAATGTCCCTTGGCTGCAATTTCCTGAATTCTTATATTCACTTTTGTATGTGTTTCTGTTTTTTCCCTTGTTGTCATCTTTCAACCTTCCTGTTCTCAGCGTATTTGCCTGTAATAGCTCCTCTACTCCTTTTGATTTTTTATTTCTAATCTGCTATGGTTTGGGAAATAATAAAACCATGTTCATTAGAATTGTTTGCGAAATAAGAACAGGCTCTGGGAGAAAACAGAAATTCTTTCCCTTTTGCAAAGTGTATCAGCTTTATGCATGAAGGATTTTGTATGTTTGAATGTCTAATTTTAGGTAGTATTAGTAGTTTAGATCATCAGAAAAGCATCTTTAAACAAATGAGGTGATTACTATAAACCAGAGAGTCTGGTAGCCAGTTAAAAACCTGTTACATTTGCATGATGCTTTTCAGTTTTTACAGTGCTTTATTTTGCCTTTTAGCCTACTTCATCCTGTCTAAACCAGGGTGGGGAGAGATAAGATGCATATTATGAGGAAACTCAGACCTGGAGATGTGATTTCCCTCAAGCTGCTTGGCAAATTGTTGACATATTTATGGCCTGAACGCAGGACTCTTGACTCTTAGCCTGAAGATTTTAGGAGGACAGGAAAAAAGAATAGAACTCAAGAAGCTGACATTTCACCTTAACCCACGTAGGTGAACTAGCAATGGAAATCTCAGGTGTTTGTGGGGAGAAAACATAGCTTCATTTGGGCCAGATCTGAGTTTCTAGATGTGCTTGAATCACTCATAAATGCACAGTGATCTTTTGGTTCCTTCAATATTTTAAAGTCTTATTTTCTGTGTCAGAGCAAATTCATTAGTGACTGCCATATATGGAAGTTGGTGAAATGTCAGAAAGACGATAGAAAATTACAAAAAAAAAAAAAAGTGTTTCTTCATAGGTTATAATATTCAAATATTGCAATTTTCTGTTATTAATTGCTACTTTTGGATATTAGATGTTCTATTCTTTGTGGCTTGTAATTCAGAGCATCTAAGCTATTTTATATTTTGTAATGAAATTTATTTATAAATATATTAAATCATTAAATCAGATAACCTAAAAAAAAAAAAAGAAAATGTGAATGAAAGTGAGAGCTTCAAAATTAGTTTGCCATATCTGATAAAGAGAAATGCAGCATGTCATGGTTTTGACATTAATTTTTTCCTTTCATTTATTTTTTATTTGTTCAACGGAAATTTTTTTGGTGACAGATACTACGCTCTGCTCTTAGGGTTTAAAGATCAACAAAGCATGGCACTCAAGTTGCTTACAAACTAGGAAGGAGGGCTGATAAAAATGTCCTCAAATTAGATTGTTGAGACTGTTCTACAACTGTAAACACATGAAGATTCATTAAATTGTATGCTTAAAATTGGTGAATTTTATGGTATGTAAATTACAACAAAATTGTTTAAAAAGCCAATTAAAAAGCACAGTGATGAGAGCCACAATACGGGTAAATTCAGTGCTATGGGAATTTGAACACCACACCCAAATTCAGAGAGACAGAGCCTCTAGAAGGCCTCCAGAAGAAGTGATATATAATCAGAAACCTAAAGAATGCATAAGGGATACCGGGGCACAGAGTAGAGAAAGATTGAACTTGGCAACAAGAAGAACATGAGGAAACATCTGGAAGTGAGTGAGAACATGCCTGGTGTATATACTGTAAAAGGTAAATAGTTACAGAGCTGAGCATAGGAGGAAGAGTGACAAGAATTTAGTCTGGAGAGAGGTACAGTAGTTTAGCATTAGGACCTTACATATCATGAAGAGGAATTTGAAATTTATTTTAAAGGCCATTTGGAGCTATCAAAAATTTCAAGATATGAGAATGTCATGAATAAATTTGAACTTTGAAAGATCAGTCTGGCTGTAGTGAGGTCATTTGTTTAGGAAGAGAAAGCCCAGAAGGAGACCAGCAGTGCAGCTGATTCTATAAACTCACGGAGTGGATGTGAACTATGGAGATGAATTAAAGAAGACGGTAAAATTAGCCTGCCAAATTAAATGTGGGAGGTAGGGAAGTTAAAGATATTGAGGATAGGCCAGGCACAGTGACTCACGCCTGTAATCCCAGCACTTTGGGAGGTTGAGGCAGGTGGATCACCTGAAGTCAGAAGTTCAAGACCAGCCTGGCCAACATGGCAAAACCCCATCTCTATAAAAATACAAAAATTAGTTGGGCATGGTGGTGCACACATGTAATCCCAGCTACTCTGGAGGTTGAGGCAGGAGAATAGCTTGAATCTGGGAGACAGAGGTTGCAGTAAGACGAGATCATGCCACTGAACTCCAGCCTGGGCAACAGAGTGATACTCCGTCCCCCCCCCCAAAAAAAAAAAAAAAATATATATATATATATATATATACACTCATACATATATTTATATATATTCATATATATATTTATATATGATAGTTCATATATAGATATATGATAGTTCATATATAGATATGTGATAGTTCATATATAGATATGTGATAGTTCATATATAGATATGTGATAGTTCATATATAGATATGTGATAGTTCATATATAGATATATGATAGTTCATAGATATATGATAGTTCATATACATATATGATAGTTCTTAGGTTTTGTATCTGAGCAACTATGTAGTTGAATGTGCAATTTGCTGAGAGAATGAATGCTGGGTATAGGTTAAACTTGGAAAAAAGAAATCACAAATTCAGCTTTGGGCATTTTAAAATTTAGGTGCTTTCAGGGCATTTAAAGTATACTAAGCAATTAGATAAATAAGCCTGATGTTCAAAAGAGAGAGATCAAGGCTGGAGATACAGACTTTGGTGGTTAGCAGCACATGTGTGATGATCAGAGTTATGTGACTGAATAAGGTTTCTCTGAAAAAGAAGAGGATTTGAAGCAAGAAAAAAAGTGGGCAGCAGTGAACGAGATAGACAGAGGCCTTTTCCTCAAGGAACTTACATTCTAGTGGGCAGAGATTAAACATGTAAATAAATAAGAAAATGACATAATCTGGGTACCAGTAAGCACTTTAAAGAAGATAAAGTTGGCCAGGCATGGTGGCTCATGCCTGTAATCCCAGCACTTTGGGAGGCTGAGGTGGGCGGATCACGAGGTCAGGAGTTTGAGACCAGCCTGACCAACATGGGGAAACCCCATCTCTACTAAAAATACAAAAATTAGCTGGGTGTGGTGGCACATACCTGTAATCCCAGCTACTCAGGAGTCTGAGGCAGGAGAATCGCTTGAACCCAGGAGGTGGAGGTTGCAGTGAGCCGAGATCGTGCCACTGCATTCCAGCCTGGGTGACAGAGCGAGACTCCATCTCAAAAAAAAAAAAAAAAAAAAAAAAAGAGAAAAGAAGATAATGTCAGTAAAAAGGAGAGAAGCTACTTTAACTAAGGTGGTCAGGGAAGGTGATGTCTGTTAGGTTAAAACCCTAGTGGACATCAAAATTCACTGGAAGAGTGCAGGAAGAGGAGACTTAGAAGGAGATTTAGAAGAAATTGCTGGACGAGTGTGAGGAATATAAGGGATTATAATTATATGGAACTAAAACAAAAAAGCACCACTTCAAGGATGATTAAGTGTTCAGTGTTGTGGAGATATTAAGAACAGATCATAGAAATGGAATAAAACTTGGCCCTTGGATTTAATGACAAAGAGGCCATTGGTGTCCTTGGTAAGAGTAGTTTTAATGGAATAATAGAACACTGTATGACAATGGGATGAAGAATGCACAAGAGAATGGGAGCTGAGAGAAAGAAGATAGCTAGTGTAGTCACATGTTTTAGAAACTTGGCTCTGAAGAAGAAGGGAAAAGTAAGATGTCAACTGATATGTGAAAATAGGATCTTCTCTTTGTTTTTTTTTTAAAAAAGATCAGATAGATTTTCGTATGCCTAAATACTGCAAGAGTGGATCCAGGAGAGAAGCAAGCGTTGCTAATATGAGAAAGAGGAGTTAAAAGGTGCAGGAGACAAAGTAGTCCTAGGCTTCCATCATCTTTATGGCAGGTTATGTGCTTTGAGTGAACATCAAGGGAGTGATGGAGTGGGTGATTAGTGAGGTCAAAAGAGGGTTGGAACATCTACTGTGTTAAATGTGAAAGAGCATTAAACAGGGAGCCACTGGAGAATTGCCAGGCAGCACTAGAGGTGATAGATTTGTAGTGATGCTAGATTGGATTTTTTTTTTCCAGTACACAAAGCTGCCCTGATGTAGAGAAAAGAAGTCTGAATGTTGAGTTAACTCAGGATTGAGGCTTTGGATGGGCAAAGATAATTCAGAACCTTGACTGAAAATCAGGGATTAAATGAAGAATCAGCCTCACTTGGATGTATATGTAAGAAAATATAGGAAGAGACTGCCAGAGGGGATTCCAGGGCCAGATCTTTCAATAAAGAAGAGGAATAAGATATACTGGGCAAAACAGTTATGAGAGGTAGAAGTACATGGCTCAAGAAGTAGAGATAGAAGTCACTGAAGTTCAGGAGGTAGACACATGGAGAGGCCAGGGTGTTGAAATAAAGCCCAAGCTCTTACCCTTTCTAGCCGTGTTGTCTGAAGCAAGGCAGTCTATCAACAAATATTTCTTGATTGCCTATTTAGTGCCAGGTAATGTGGACAATAGTGAGCAAGACAGACAGAGGCCTTGTCATCAAGAAGCTTACATTCTAGTGGGCAGAGATTAAACATGTAAACAAATGAATAAATGAGATAATCCAAGTACCAATAAGCACTTTAAAGAAGATAATGTCAGTAAAAAGGGGAGAGGCTACTTTAGCTAAGGTGGTCAGGGAAGGCCTCTCTGAAGGGAGGATGCTGTTCAGCCTGAGCAATGGGAGGTGGTAGTCATGCAAAGAACTGTTGGGGAGAATACACCAAGCAGAAGCAAGTGCAAAAGATCTATCACAGGGGCAAGATTGGTGTGTTCAAGTGGCAGAAAGACCAGCACAGTTGAAATGTAGGGAATGAGAGGGAGAGTGTTGGATTTGATGTCAGAGATAGGTGGGTTGGATGATTTAGGACCTTCACTGGTCATTCAAGGATCTTAGGTTTTGTTCTGAGTGTGATGGGGAGCCACAGGCAGGTTCTAATGAGGATGTGTCTACTGATCTATGCTGCAGTGTGAAGAGTTAACTACAGGGAGTTGGGAGTGGAGAGAGGAAGACCACTAAGGAAGTGGTTGCAATTTCTGAGGCAAGAGGCAATGGTGACTGGGGCTGGGCTGTTAGCAGAGGAGATGCTGAAACACGGTGAGATTCAGGATATATTTTGGAGGTATAACTGATAAAACTGCTAATGGGTGGGTGGGATTAGAGGAATAAGAATGGGTGGGATTAGAGTAATAAGAATAAGAGAAGACGAAAGGATCATTCCTGTTTTAGACTTGAGAAATGGGTAGATAGTGATATGGAGGGGGTAGGGTAAAAATCAGTAGTTCTATTTTAACAATGTTCGATTTGAGGTACCTACTACTTCTTCATGTACATGTAGTGCAGGTGGTTAGATATTTGTTTGGATTGCACAACAATTGTCAGAACTAGAGTTATAGGTTTGGGTAATTTGGAACCTCAGATAGCATTTAAAACCATGGTGCTGATTGAGATCACATCAGGACAAAGAATAGGGAGAAATAGGACGACTGAGGGTTGACTCCTGGAGCACTGCAACATTTAGAAACTTGGAAGACAAAGAAGATTCAGCAAAGGAGACTGAAGATTCAGGAAAGCAGCAAATGAGTCTGGAAGAAGATGAGGAGCATGTGGTATTCCAGAGGCCAAGGGAAGAAAGCCAATCAGAATGAACTATTCCCATTCCCTTGTTGGGCAGAGGGTCACAGGGATCCAGGCTGAGCAGAAAGTCAGGGAAAGGAGATTTGGGCCTTGCTACCTCTAATAGCGCTCTTTCTTTCATTCTCTGTTCTGTACTTCTGTGGACCTCACCTTTGAGGAAGAAGATCAACCTATTTTAAGGAAGTCCTGTATAGACATGAGCAAAATTCATTCAAAGTGGAAAGTACTATGTCATTAAAGAGCTTCAGATAAAGAATCTTGAGGGTTTTTGTAATGTCTTCCTGACAGAAAAATACACACATTGATCACTCAAAAGCGGGGCCTCAAACATATGGAAATAGGAAAAGCATCTTAGCCAGAGGGATTAGCATAAGCGAGGCCCGGAGGAAGAAACTGGCAGCCTGGGTGTGAAGGATCCCAATCCATTCACTTTGGTTGGCTCACAAACTGTTTGCTTGATCAATTCTGCGCTCCACTCATGCGCAGAACTCACACAAGAGACATTCAGTGCAATGGTTCTTTACCACAGATAAAAATATAGATGAAGCCAGAAACTCAGAAGCTTAGCATTGGGTTGCTGGAATCCTCCACCAGCACTTTTCCCTCTCCAATCTTTAATCCAAGTTTGTTAAAATCCTTTAAACTGCCGTGGTCTCCCATGAGGAGGGGTAGCAACAAAAATTGTATTGAAACACTAAATCCCCAGTGACCTAACTTAATCAAATGGACATATTTCATTAAACAAATGTCTCTGCCATCTGCTATACTCCAATTAGGAATGCATGAAGAACTTATTTCTCAATTATGTTGGAGAAGATTTCTGGGCTCAAAGGCCCTGGCAAACAGCCTTTCCTTCAGCAGTGCCCGATGGGGAGACCTGCCTCTAGTGTGTGGTGGCCCTCATGTTCTTTCCTGTCTTTCCTCTGAACTCTACCACTAACTTTGTGTTATTACTGCATTCCCTTTTGTGTCAGAACCACTGTGGTCCAGCACACCAAACAAACATTCTACATGCTGGTTTAAAATTATTGTATTGATTATTTAACAACTAATGTTTACTGAAATCTTTGGTATAGCCAGGAGCTGTGATAAGCATATTACATGGATTATTTAATCTAAACTTTACACCTTCTCTGCAAAGTAAGATCCCCACTCTATTTATGAGGAAACTGAGGCTCAATGATCTTAAATGACTTGTCCAAGGTCTCATAGGCTGAGTGTAAGCAGCCTGACACCAGAGTTCATTTATTATCCAGTGTGCATTATAAGAAGTACCATACAGTAACAAGGTATGGTATGAGTATGATATGAGTGCCACCTGCCTCTAGGGACCTTTTATGTGGATGGAACAGGGGTTTAATCAGGTTGGGTGGAGACGAAGGAAGTGCTAAATATAGGTAGAAAATAGAAGAAATTACCCCTTGAATTCCAAGTCAAGACACTGCTATAGTGTGCTTGAATCAAAACATTGGTATAGTATACTTGCACCTTATATCCTATCACAGAAGTGTGACTGCAGAACAACTTGCCACATCTGTTTACCCACCTCTGCCCTCCACTTCGAATCCTGTCTGTTATTTAACCAGTCAGCTGGGCTAGCCCTTAGCCCTTGTTCATCCCTCAGGGCTCCTGATGCTGCTGGAGAAAAATTACACAATGTTGTGATTTTCTAGTTCTGCAGATTCATGGGCATCCATCTCAGCTACCTACGTACCACTGCCCAATGATCCTCCTGTCTGTCCTTAGTCCCTTGTTGTTCAGAATTTGTTTCTACCAGTCTTCATCATCATCTCCAAGCCTCCAATATCACCACCTTGTCTTCGCTGTGGGAAGGTGGCTTTGCCATCTGCTTCACATGGAAAATAGAGGTGACCCCTCCAGCTACCTGCACTTCCTATTAGCTTCTACCCTTGGCTCATTATCTGTTATCTAGGTTAAATAATGAGATTATTGATATTTACTTAGGACATTTTATAAGCTAGCTACTATGGAATGTCTACCTGCATTAGCTCATCCAAGCCTTAAAACCGACTCATGAGAGAGGAGCTACTTATTATTATTTATTTTTAATTGACAAAATCATATATACTTACAGTGTACAACATGATGTTTAAAAATATGTACACATAGTAGAATGGCTAAATCAAGCAACATGTGCATTACCCCACATACTTTTTTGTGTGTGTGGTGAAACACTTAAAATCTACTCTCAGCAATTTTAAGTGACCGGTATGTTGTTATTGTATAATAAATCTCTTGAATTTATTCCCCCTAATGGAAACTTTGTATTCTTTGATCAGTATCTCCCCCATTCAGTGGCCCCCTCTCTTCCTCCCGGATCCTGGTAACCACTATTTTACTCTGTTTTTTTGAGCTTGACTTTTTAAGATTCCACGTATAAGCAAGATCATGCAGTACATGTCTTCCTGTGCCTGGCTTATTTTACTTAACATTATGTTCTCCAGGTTTATTCATGCTGTCACAAATGATGGGATTTTTTCCTTTTTAAAGGCAGCATAGTATTCCATTGTGTATATGTATCACATTTTCTTTAGTCATTTATCCATTGATGGATACTTAAGATTGATTCCATGTCTTGTTAACTGTGAATAGTGTTGCAACAAAAATGGGAGGGCAGATATCTCTTTGACTATTCATTTCATGTCCTTTGGGTATATACCCAGCAGTGGAATTGCTGGATCATACGGTAGTTCTATTTTTATTTTTTTGAGGAACCTCTATTCTGTTTACCATAGTGGCTGTGCTAATTTACATTTTCACTATTAGTGTATAAGAGTTCAAGGGGAACTATTTTCAATCCTCATTTTACAGAAGAGAAAATGAGGCTCAGAAAGGTTATGTAGCTATTTCTCAGGATTATGTCCTTATAGTGTTTACCTTCTCATTACACACATTCTCTCTATAAAACTGTGTCTTATATGATGTCTGTCACCATCTATATACCATGGCCAAATCAATGTTTTCAGACTAGAATTCTCCTTGAGCTCCTGTTTATTTAGATGCCCAATGGGTGCCCACTGGCATCTCAAAATTAAACTTCACCTCCATTCTCATTATCATCAATCACTAGAATTGCTCATTTTGCAATATTTTCTGTCTCCATGAATAATACCACTATTGGAAGTTATGGTGAGATTAAGATAATATTATGGTGGTTGGTTATGTGGGAAAAGCAGAATTCGATCCTCAGCTTTCCACCAGTCTGTACAAGATCCTCAAAGGAGATTGATACAAAGCAAAGGAATAATCTGGTTATTAATTGTGGTTTTAGACCCCATGACTGGTATAGAACTGAAAGTAAATCAAGCTGGACTTATGAAGGATTCCTCTCTCCATTCGTGGATGAATTTGAGTGGCACTGAAACAAGGTAGGTTGAAAGGCCTGCTCTGTTTCTAACCCAATACCCAAACTAGAAACTCCACTCTGATGTGACAAGCCATATACAAATGTAGGAGAGAGAGAGAATTTGTAGCCACTTGCTCTAGACTTTTATAGGCTGGGTTCTAGATGCTCTATAGACAGAGAAGGAGAAAACATGTTCCTTTCTCTAGGCTTTTGGGAGAAAGAGGGTGAGCCAGGCTCTAGCTTTGTAGAATGAGATACAAAAGGAAAGAGCCTGTCTATTTTTATTACAACCTACTGTGTCCTTTTTGAAAACTTCTCACTGGTGCTGGGGTACCATACGATGCCCTGGAATTTAATAGTCCAGATCGGCATTCTTCTTGGGAATGGAATATCTTTTTGTGATCTCAGTCCTAGGGAGAAGTAATGAAGAAGCTTAAGTAAAAAATAGCAAGAGATTTTGAATTCCTTCTTTCAGAAATTTTCCTTTTATGTCAGTGTGCTGTGACTTTTTTTGTTTTTAGCCTTCTCAAGCCTCAGTTCGTCCCTCTGTAAAATGAAGATAAAGCTCTACCCGGTACATAATAAACCATCTGTAAATGTAAATGTGAGGTGGGGTGGGGGAGTAGGAATGAGAAGGTCAAGGCACTAGTAGCTAGGGTGGTGGCTGTGGTTGTGGTCACAGTGGGTGACAGTAGTGGTTCTTGTGGTAGGTAATAGACATCTACGAGTTAGTTAGGATAGAAACCTGAGAAACGACCTGATTTTAATCCTCTCTCTTGCTTATCACATTTAATTCATCAAAACATCTATACATTTCATGTCATTAATTTATTTCTGGTCTCATTGTCATTATCCATCATTTCTTTTGGCCTAAGAGGTAAAGTAACTTTCCCAGGACCACACAGGGACGATCTAGTGCTGTCTCAGTCCTCTGATCTCAGGTGCTTTCTCCTCTACCAGGGCAGAAGAACGGAAGTGCCAAGAGTAGGTACAACTGGGTTCAGCTGTGGCCCCTGCACATACTAACTGTACCATCTGGATAACTTACTTGTCCTTTTACCCAACCAGCAAAGTGGGCCATAATCATGGCACCTACCACATGGGGTTATTGTGAGGATTACAGGAAGTAATGGGTTTAAGAAGTAAGTGTTAGCTTTTTGGAGCTTCTATAACAAAGTACCACAAACTGCATGGCTTAAAACAAGATAGATGAAATGTTTCACACTTCTGGAGGCCAAAAGTTCAAAATCAAGGTGTTAGCAGAGGCTTGTTCTTTCAGGTGGCTCCAGGGGAGACATTTTCCTTGCCTCTTGAAGCTTCTGAAGCTGATGATCTTGGCATTCTTGGCTCACAGATGCATGGCTCCAGTCATATGGCTGTCTTTTCCCCATGTGTTGTCACATCAGATTCCTTCTGTGTGTGTCTGTCTCTGTATCCAGATTCCCCCGTTTATAAGGACACCAGTCATGTTGGATTAGAGCTCAGTCTAATTACATCATTTTAACTTGACTATTTCTGTAAAGGCACTATTTTCAAATAAGGTCACATTCTGAGGTACCGGGGTTAGGACTTCAATATATTAATACCTTTCTGTGGGGACACAGTTCAACCCATAGCAAAGTACTTTGCCCAGGCTTGGGTACAGAGTGAATGCTCAGTAAATATTTTTCTTACCAAAGAGCCTCGTCTATCAAAGCAGAGCTCAGTCCCGAGGAACAAGACTGACAGCTTTGGCTCAGCAAGGCTCACATTACTCAATTATACATTCAGCTCTGGAGGAAGGTGGCCTCTGTGTTCTCAGGGAACATCATCAATATTGTGACACTCCAACATGTGTCAGCCACTGGGTTTCCCAGGGCTCCTTCTCTGGGGATCCTTCTGAAGTTGGAAAATTATCCTCCAATCCTGGGTGATCTGAGCGATGGCCTGCCCAGAGGCGGGAGGGGAGAGAATCAGAGTGTCAAAGCTGTCAGGGGCCTCAAATTCTCTCATCCAAGTCCCTCATTTCAGAGATGAGGAAACTGAGGCCCAGCAAGGGGGAGCCGTCTGCTTCAGCTCACTTAGTAAATGTGAGGCATAGCCAAGCTCAGAATCCTGTTTTCTAATTTCCACTAGCTGCTCTTTTAATCATAGTGATGTCCCACTGCCAGCATTGTTGTTGGTTTTGTTTTGTTTTTGGTACTTTCTACAAAGATTCTTTGAATTTCTCCACCTGTGCAATGGGACAGGTGCTCTAGGCCAGCTCTGACTAACAGAAATACAAAGTGAGCTTCATAGGTAATTTTAAATTTTCTAGTGTCTACATTAAAGAATTAAAAATGTGGGTACAAAGTACACTCTTCAGATGATGGCTACACTAAAAGCCCAGACTTCACCACTGAACAGTAGATCCATGCACCAGAACTGAACTTGTACCCCCTAAATCCATAAAAAGAAAAACATTGAAAACAGATAAGGTTAGTTTTAACAATGTATTTATCCCAGTATATCCAAAATGTTATTTTAATATGTAGTCAATATGTGATTGTCAATGAGATACTTCACATTTTTTCTTATTGAATTTTGAAATCTCGTATATATTTAACAGCATATCTTTTTAAAAAATTATTTTATTTTATTTTACTTTAAGTTCTGGGATACATGTGCTGAACATGAAGGTTTGTTACGTAAGTATACGTGTGCCATGGTGGTTTGCTGCACCTATCAACCCGTCATCTAGGTTTTAAGCCCTGCATGCATCAGGTATTTGTTCTAATGCTCTCCCTCCCCTTGCCCTCCTCCCCATGACAGGCCTCAGTGTGTGATGTTCCCCTCCCTGTGTCCATGTGTTCTCATTTAACAGCGTATCTTAACTTCAACTTACCACATTTCAAGTGCTCAGTAACCATATACGTCCAGGGAGCACTGGACAGCACAGCTCCAGGCCAGTGGTTCCCAGAGCTGCTCTGTCTAGGGTGCATATGTTGGTGCAAATGTATTATTTCTACTTCCTGAGAAATGACTATTCTTAATTCAAGATTATATCCTTTCTCTTTTGAAATTTTTGGTCAAAATGTCCTCTCCCATGCTGAAATTAAATCATGGTGACGTACAGACGAAACGTTTTTGGTTTTGTTTTAAAAATGTCTTTATTTGACAAAAAGATGGGAACACTAGGCCAGGTCCTTATTAAGAATATTTACATATATAAGTATATTACATATGTGTATATATTTTTAAATGTTTTAAATGGTTAAATTCCTCTTAATATCATTTCTAAAATATATGTGTATATTTTTTGCTGATTTATGAAATCATCATTATCAATTGTCTAAGATTCATTGCTACTCTGATCTTCTGTAATTGCCATTAAAAGTCAAGTTTAGTGGCCAGGCGTGGTGGCTCATGCCTGTAATCCCAGCACTTTGGGAGGCCGAGACATGGGCTGATCACGAGGTCAGGAGATCGAGACCATCCTGGCTAATACGGTGAAACCCCGTCTCTACTAAAAATACAAAAAATTAGCCGGCCTGGTGGCGCGCACCTGTAGTCGCAGCTACTCAGAAGGCTGAGGCAGGGGAATGGCGTGAACCCGGGAGGCGGAGCTTGCAGTGAGCTGAGATTGCACCACTGCACTCCAGCCTGGGCGACAGAGCAAGACTCAGTCTCAAAAAAAAAAAAAAGTCAAATTGAGGTAAAATGTCTCTCTGTCCTTGAGAACAGAAAGTATAAAGAAGGATCTGCTTGGCTAATTGATTCTGTGCATTGTAGAGCATTTGGATTTTACATCACTGAGTGGTTGTGTAGAAGGGCTTTTGCTAGCCCAAGCCATTGCACTGGGTACTTCATTTTTCTCTAGTCTTAGGAAAGATTGTGAAGGGATACTGAGAAATTACTGCATTTCCTCTGTATTCTGTCCTTGGGCAGGCTAACTACTGATCAATCCCTGGAGAGTGTGCATGGGGCAGGCCCAGTGCCTGGCTCCTTTAAGTATTTCCATATGGGGAAGGCAGCCGGATATTCCCTGGGAAAGCATAGTCAAGATTAAAGTCCAAATTCCTTACCATGACCCACTCACTCTTACAAACTCTATGCCATGCCCAACTCTCATCTCACTTCTCTTCACATCTCCACCTTGTATGACATTCATAAAGGTCTGCTTTCAGCTTCTCAGGCACTCCATGCTTTTTCATGCCTCAAGCTCTTTGTACATGCTCTTCCCTTTGCCTAGAAAGCTCTTTATTCCTTCCAGCTAATCTTTCTGGGTTCAGATTAAATAGTACTTCCTCAGTGAAGTCTTTCTTGATCCTCCAGTCTTAGTGAGATATCCTATTATAATTTTTCCTAGCTTCTGCACTTTATAACATCTAGCCCAATTATATTTCAATAATTATCTGTGTGATTGTTTTGATATATGCCTTTTCTACCATACTGTAAGCTCCAAGAAGGCAGACACCGACTTGTTCAAAGCTATTTCCTGGCACCTAACACCATACTTGATGCATTAGGCACTCAGTAAATATTGGATGAACAAATGAAGGAATGTTCTACATGTCGACAGTATTTTATTTTGGGGTAATATTTTACATGCAGAGAAAGGGACAAGCCAAGCCAATGTTATCCTTTTTTCTCTGTACAGTGGCTCTCATTGGCCCAGTTCTGGGCTCTACGGCATGCAATCCCTTGGCATTTGTAAATCTTAGAAGAGTCTGTATGCTTTCTTCTGAGCGTACCTAGCAGAGAAGCTGCACTTCTCTAGGAAGTGGTGGCTTCAACCTGAAATAGGTTTGTCAAAATCTGTCAAATGTTGGAGGGGCTGGATTCATGATCTCTGGAGGTTCTTATAGACTTTGGGGGCTGGGGAAATCTTGTCAGAAACTGTGTTGCTTGTGACTCTGCGTTTTGATAAATAGAAACTTGCCAGCAAAATAAAGGTTACCTTTTTTTTGTCCAAGGTTGCCAGTGAGTCACTGGCTGTGCCTAGAATAGAAATTGGCTCAGGAACACAATTATGACTGTTTTTAAATATCACCTAGATATTTGTTACACAATGAATAGTTTTTCTCTTTTTGAATGGAAAGGGACTGTGGGTACAGAGGAAAGAGGCCCAGACTCTTAGGGAGGAACAGATAACTTAAGGCCCAGTCCCAGGAACATACTCCTGGGCCTCAGCCTGGGGAAGTGTACTGGAGCGAAGTGAGCACTGGACTTGGATCCAAGAACACTGGGTTTTCATTCCAGTGCTAATGCCAACTACAGGGGAGGCACTTGCTTTATAGGCTCCAGTCTCTTTCTCTGGAAGGTGGAAAGAATCAACTCGGACCACCTCAAAGTTTTAAAGCTTCCAAAAGTGTTGGTTTTATTTCATAAACACAAAGCTCTCTACAAACAGGATTCCCATGATTATTTTTGTTGCTGACTTGTTAAGGATAAAGATATCCTGTACTTTCAATGTAGCCAACATATGAGGAGAGTTCTCTTCACTCATTCATTGTAAAGAACAAATCATGCACCTCTCTGGGACTCAGCTTTCCTATCTGTGAAGTAAGACAAGTAAATCTTACTCTGTAGGTTTACTGAGTTTCTATGACAATGAAATAAGCAAAGTGATGTCAACATCCCTTAAAAAATGTGAAGCTTTTCTTCCCTTGCTTTACAGTCTTTTGCCTTTGTTTCTTCTTCTTCTCTTTCCCTTTTACCATCTTTACTGGGCATCTGCTATGTTTCACAAATAATTTTAGCTATAGAGGACATATGTGTAAGACACTTGACCCAAGTCATGCCTTCAAGCAATGTTAGAATTTATTTGGGGAGATAGATATGGAAATACATTAATATGATACAGTGTTTTATAACAATTGGGCACTTACCATGTGCAAGGTACTGTTCTAAGCACTTATATTAACTCACTTAATCTTCATGCTAATCCAATAGTGTCAAAGGGTACTATTATTTTTCCCAGTTTTGAGGAGGATAAAACAAAGTCCAGAGAAGTTAAGCAACTTGCCTAAGGATACAGAGTTAGTGTGAACTGGGGACAGTTTAGTTCCAGAGCCAGTTCTCTTAACCATTAACAAGATATGTGTAAAGCATAGTAGAAACAAAAGAGACAGGGGGAGTTACTTACAACCAATGGAAATCAGGGTAAGCTTTACAGAGGAAATTACAAACCAACTTTGCTTAGGAGTTTTGCATCAGAGAAAGCATAGAAGTTTTCTAGGTGGTAACAAAGAGAAGGGCCTTCCAGGCAATTGGACAGTTAGAGTAAAGGAATGGAGGTGCAGAATAACCTAGGAAAGCATGAGGACCTGCATGTTCTGGCTCTTGCCAACATTTCTGACCTCATCACCTCCACTTCTGCCTTACTTTCCTTGTGCTGCCCACTCTGTCCTTCTGGCTGGTCCTTGGACATGCCAAGCTGATCTTGCTTCGGGTCATTTGTGGTTGCTCTTTCCTCTCCTGGGATTCTTTTCCCCAGTATTGGTTTACTTTATTTTTGCCTGCCTTTCCTGACTTCACTGTAATGTGCAAAAGGGCAGGAACCTTGTCTTTCTTGCTCACTGCTGTGTCTTTAACATTTACAATAGTGCCTAGCAAGTGGAAACTGTTCAATGAGTGTTTTTAGAGTGCTTGAGGGCAAAGTGGAAGATGGGCTATGATGGGATAAGGCAGTTCCTGTGGGCAGGGGCCCTACAATGAAGATCTTGAAATGACTGTAAGCCATTCCTATGACTCCTTTTCTAACAGTGGTTCTTCACCAGGGCAATATTGCCTCTCCCCTTAGGGGACATTTGACATTAGCCGGAGCATTTTGTTGGTCACAATAGAGGAGAGGGGGCATTGCTGACACTAAGTAGGGAGGTCAGGGTGCCATATGTCTTGTGACATACAGAACAATCCTGCCCTGCACAACAAAAAGGGTCTCATCGAAAATGACAATAACATTTCCAAATCCCCTTAAGAAACACAATGAGCAGCCTCCATGGGGCTGGGCAAAAGCATATTCCAGTCTTAGCCTTTTAGAAAAAAGGGCTTGAAATGGAGTTTGGTTTTATTCATCTGTAAGCTATAGCTCTTTTCCTTGCCACTGGGCTACTTGTGCTAGTAAAGAAGAAGGTACTTCATGAACTGTAAGATGCTTTTTTGTTAGTTATGTTCCATATTAGGTACTTATCTTTACATGCATAATACTATCATTGCTATTTGCATAAAAATGATGTCACTGTGATTTCATTTGAATTTGACAATTCCCCTTGTGAAGTAGTATGGCAATAGGATAAAACACATTATGTATCTCTATATATGTCTATCCGTTATCTCTTCCTTCATCCACCAATCCATCAGTCCATCCATTCATCCATCCATCCATCCATGCAGCTATTCACCCATCCATCAAAACAAAGACTCCAAGAGATTTTCCCAAGATCATGTGGTAAACAAATTGCAGAGCTGGTACAAAAACTCATGTCTACTGATTTGCTGCTTTTTCTCATGACCACAATATTTTCAGGCCCTTGTGGTTGTATGTGATAATGATGATAATAATAATGCATTAACTTAGTATTAGGTTGGTTCAAAAGTAATTGAAGTTTTTTAGTCATTAAAAGTAATACTTTTAATGGTGCAATTACTTTTGCACCAATGTAATAATTTAGCCCTTTCTATGTATAAGTCATATCACTGAATCTTCATCACAATCCTGTGAGGTATAGGTACCCTGGGCATCATTTCCCATTACAGATGAGGAAACTGAGGCTCAGAGAGTCAACCTCTCTGAGGTTACCAAGCAATGAAGAGTAAGAAGTGAGATTTGGGGTGACTTTTAATTACTTTCTGGTGAGGACTGATCTAATATCTTCATGGCTCAGAGAAAAGTAAGTTTCCCCTACCTACTCTATGAGCCTCAAAGTTGACTTGCATATCTCCCTGCCCCAACCAACCCAAATGTTGCAGAAGATTGCTGATATTACAGACTTCTACTGTGCTCACTGCTTTTCCTCAAGCTAAAGGAAGAAAAGAGAAAGGAAGGGACAAGCAAAATGTTAGTGTAGAAGGGGAAGGGGCTGCCAATTCCTGAACTTATTTAGCTACATAGTCACAGATGTGGCAGTGACCTGAGACAGACAGCTGCCCTCTTGATGTAAAATTGCTCCTACTTTATTCCTGACAAGTCTTGTCTTAAATTGAGGACCTCTTCTGATGGGGGTTCAAATTTTCCAAAGAGGCCCTTTCCAAGGATGGACATTTCAAGTGGTTAGGAAGTTCTTCCTGCTCCCGAGTTGAAATCTATTGTCCCTGAGTCATGACTTTGGTTATGATTGTCTGCTGCATCCATTCAGTGTGAAGTTGAAATTCCCTTCTATAGGACAGCTCTTCATATATTTAGAGTCAGTCTTACCTGAGTTTCATTTTTAGGCTGAATGGTATGTAAATTTTCCCAGCTATTTAAAATAATCTACTGTTCTCCTTCTTTTCATCTCCTGAATACTCTGTGGACACATTGTCTGTGTCACTCTTGAAATGTGAAACCTGAAATGGGATGCAGTACATCCTGGAGGGGAATTGAACAAATAAACAAGTACACAAACAGGAAAATGACAGGCGGAGTTGCTGTGATAAAAATAAAACAGAAAGTAGTGTGTGCTTTGGAGGGGGAGATGGAGGGACACTGATTTAGATGAATGGAACCCATTCTCCGAAGGTTGATTTTATGGGGACAGAAGTAGAAGGTTATTTAGTTCAAAGGCCAGTTTAGATGCTAGTAAGGAAAATATATAAATGTACATATATATTTTATTCAGGCCTGGGAATGGGCAGACAATGAACTGAAAGTAGTTGAAACATCTCTCCACAGCTCAAAGAATCTTAGCATTAATTCATGATTTCAACAGACTTTCAGTGATTTTTTTTTTTTGAGTAAGGGAGGACTGTATGCTGGACACTACACTGCACGGTGAAAGTAGAATAGAGACCAAAACAGAATGTTCCTCCTTCTCTACCCTGTCTTCCATGCTGCAGATCTGGCAGCTTTAAAGGGCAATGGGTGCAATGTTAGACTCGTGATGCAGTGTTAGACCTGTCTTGTCTCAGGGTAGGCGGAGGTAAATTCTGCAGAGGGTTAAAGCTGGATTAACGGCCCATGAACATTTTATTTCTCTGCTGGCTGAGCACAGTAAATATCGATGGTAATGTAATGTTCTTTCTCATTGGGAGGAGAATGAGGGACATAAGAGAGGAGAGAATTGACCTTTTAGCTCTGAAAGAGGAGAAGAATATTGGAGAGATAGTGTCCCGGTCAAAATAAACACACACACACACACACACACACACACACACACACACACACACGGGGTGGGGGGTGGGGGGAAGAGAGAGAGAGAGAGAAACACTTCTGGAGTAATAGTCTTTTAGTAGATAATTTATTTTTAACCTTTTCTGTATTATAGAGACTGCAAGGAAAATAGAATAAACAACTCTAGACTTTTCTCTAGGACCTAAAGTCCACACATGCACATGCACATTGAGTGTGTCGTATGATGTGGAACTCAGACCTACTGAGGAGTATCTGTGGCTCAGTAAGGAAAAGACACAATTGTGGTTCACATTTTGAATTTAGTTTGTAAATGTATCTTGCCGGGCTTAAAGGTACATTAAAATTCTATTGAATTAGTTGCCAAGAACTAAAGTGAGAATATTTCTACATAAAAATTCAGGTGTCTGGCTTCTCTTAAAAAATTAAAATATCTGGGATCCTTGAGCTTGCATAGTGGCCATCGCTGGGCTCCAATTGTGCTGTCTTTTTATACATGTGGAAAAGACTCCCCAGTTGTCATCAGTCTTCCTTTTCACACCCACTTATAGGCCTTTTAATTTTGTCCCTTATACTAGAAGGGGTTAAGATCAAGAGACCCCTCCCTCTTAAAGACAGATTTTTTTTTTTTTTTTTTTTTTTTGGTTTCAGAGAGATATCTAGGGAACCATGAGGTCTAGTATCCTAAAAACCTGCTTTCAAAGCAGATCTCACATGGTGCCCCAGTATATGAAACAGATAAAGGAGAAGGAATTTTATTGGGGCACATGGGCCCCAACCACTGCCAGTTAGTTTGGTGTGTCCCAGTCTTACTTTGGTGGCTCCCAAAGCACCTCTGGGGGGACCTTCAGGACTCCACAGGGCACATTGGAAAACATTTGTGTATCAGTAGGAACTCCTTTGGTTGCATGTGACAGAAGCCCACCTCAAGCTAGCTTTAGCTAAAAAGATAATTTACAGGTCTATGTAACTTTGGGTGTCTATCCTCAGACAAAGCTGGGTCCAGGAATCCCAGTGATGTTATCAGGGATCCCCCTTGTTCCTTTCTTTGCTCTGAGTTGACTTCATTCTCAGAAAGCTGGTCTCCTTTGGTGGAAGCGGATGACCACCAACAAGACTCCAGACTTGTATCATCTCCACAGCCAGCAGTCCTGTTAGAAACAAACAAACAAGCAAACAAACAAGCAAACAAACACCTTCTTCATAATAGTTCCGACAGAATCTGGGATTTGACTTTTTTGGATCATTTTGGGTAAATTCCCATCCCTGAGTAAATTAGTCTATCCAGGAAAGTGGGACCAGCTCATTGGCTAGGCCCCCAATTGTAAGTCCTAGGGATTATAAAATTCCAGTGAATGGGGTCAGTTTGAAGCACAAACCCAGAACTTTGGCCTCTAATCCTAGTGCATCTTCCATTTTATTATTTATTTATTTTTTTGAGTCAGGGTCTTGCTCTGTCACCCAGGCTGGAGTGCAGTGACACAATCACGGCTCACTGCAGCCTCGACCTTCTGGGCTCAAGCCATCCTCCTGCCTCAGCCTCCCATGTAGCTGGGACTACAGGTGTGCATCACCATGCCTGGCTAAGTTTTAAAATTTTTTTTTAAAGATGGAGTCTCACCATGTTGCCCAGGCTGGTTTTGAACTCCTGGGCTCAAACAATCCACCCACTTCGGCCTCCCAATGTGCTGGGATTACAGACATGAGCCACTGTGTCTGGCCCACATCTTGCATTTTAGACACGGGTTCATCTTTATTATCTATTTTTCTGTGATTCTGACTGATACGTTGAAGTATAACAGTAATCATACTTGACAATAAATCAATCCCAAAGCCATAGAATTTTAGTGATAAACGAGCCTAAGTGGGCTTATCATTCAAATGAGAAAACAGTCTTAGAGAGACTGACTGACTCATACAAGGTCAACTGACAATTTATATGAGACTATCAAAGTACCCTCACATCTCTTATCTCATTTGACAGTAAGAAGAATCCTATGACACACTGAACTTGGGTAGTGTTTTTTCCAAACATTTTCTCATCAATGAGATCATTTTATCCCCATAACAGCCCTAAATTAGGAGAGGATAAAAATTATTCACCCATGTTTATAGGTAAGAACACGGGGTCAAAGAGGGTAAGACACTTGCGCAAGGTTCCATGGCATGTAGGGAGAAAAGCCAGTTTAGAATTCATCTGTCTGGCTCTGGGCTCTTTTTCTGTATCATCTTTATATTAAACATTATATTCAAGGACCTTCTACATACATAATAATCTAAAGCAACTGGATAGACTGATCATTATCAAAGTTTTCAAATCTTACCATTGCAAGTTACAGATTTTGTTTTGTACCAATGACAAATACAGAGGCAATAGACTAGAGTAGAATTTGTTTCTTTTATTCACAGGAACAAAATTTAAATAATGGAATTTGGGGAAAATAAAATCAATAGATAAGATGAAGTAAAATTCAGAAAATTTTAGATCTGAAAAGAATTATGGAATAAAAAGAAGACTAATTATCTTCTTAATAGGTGAGGAAACTGAGGTTCAGAAAGTTGATATAATTTGCCTCAGATCCTATAGATGATCCATGATAGAGGCTAGAGAAGAATACAAGTCTCCCAACTTCCTGTTGCCCTAAGGACTTTTACGATGATGATTGAGAGGCAGTGTGCTGTGGCATAAGACACTAGATGATCTGCCAAAATGTTCTGTAGCGTGCTTCTGAGAGTGTAAGAAATGCCAGCCATTGGGGTACTCAAGGGGAATTCTGGTCTCTCCAGACCTAGAGTTAGGCAACATTGATTCAACCTCTAAGAAGTTAATTCTCATTAATTTTCCTTTAATTCTTCTGACTTTTGATGGCATCAAAGGAAAAGTCTATGTTGGATTCTAATTGGACTTTATGCCTTTCTAGCACTTTCTAATTTCCTTTTTTAGCAGAGCATACAGGCCTTAGGTTCAAAGTGTTTGGTAAGCCAGAGTGGTTGGCTAGAATTTAATGGCATTTTTTTGTTTCTATTTCATCTATTAGCCACATATGGAAAATGATATTCTTTTCTAATTCATGAAATGATCTAAAGTTTCTTTAAAACTTTACTTAATTTTTATCCAAAATTTAAATAAAAGTATTGATTTATAAAAAGTTTTATGCATATAATAGTTAGGTTATGGTAATTTTACACGGATATGACAAAAACCAAAATAACGAGGAATGTATGAAGTTGGGGAATTACTGCCACAGGAACTGAATGCAAGGCCATTGTCAGGGCCACGTTGAAGAGTGCACTTTGACCTCAGAGAAACATAGATTTGACTCCCAGTTCTACCACCAAAATTAGCTATGTGACCTTGAACTAGATACTTTATATTTCTGGATTTGAGCATCAAAAGTTAATAATATGACTTACTTGCAAGGTTGTTGTGAAGATTAGGAATCTAAATGACAAGTACCAAGCTCAGCACCTGGCACATAGTAGGTGCTAAAGAAATGGTAGCTCTCAAGAGAGCTGAGCTTTAGATCAATATGAATGAAAGAAGAGAAAATGAAAGAATGGGTGGCAATAAGGCACCCAATGCAGCCTTGATTTTAATCTCCCACCTCATTTTTTTCTTTCTCCGGAACTGGTCAGGTAAGAACACAGCTGGTTAAGTACATCTTTGCTCCAGGAGGTCTGTTTGTCACTTTTGGAAAAAGCAAACTATAATCCTTGAGGCTAATTTCTTACTAGAAGACTGGCTGCGTGTTTGCTTGATGGAAAAGCAGCCTTGAGGGCATGCTGGGAGGTTGATTCATTAGTTATTCCTGCGTAGGAGGCCTTGGCTTCTGGGTTGTTAAAGAACAAACAAAAATATCCCTTAAAAATAGGCTATGGTTTCGTGAAGCTTGAAATGCAATCCTATGGTTCAGCCTTAAGAGAAAATCTTCATCAAGCTTTTTGAGGTTTGCCCTGGTGGGCTGCTATAGTTTGTTGATTTGATTTTTAAAAATATTGCATTGAATATTATTTATCTTGCTTCCTGAGATTTTTATCTCACCCTTAAATTCTGCAGCTGAGGCAAGTGCCTCACATGCCTCATCCTAGTCCTAGCCATGTTCCACAGTAACCAACTATACCCCTGCCACATGGGGAAGAGAGATTGTAATTATACCATGAGGTTCCCTGGTGGGCTTAAAAGTAAATATTAGAGAAAGAGATTTTTTTGCTCAATATGATCTGGACAACATGAAATAGTTTGCCCTATGAAGTGATGATTGCCCTGCCTTTGTGAGAGTACAAACTGGAGTAGTGACTTCGTTCAACGAGGCCAGGAACGGGGAGGGGTTGTTGCGCATTGAGTGGAAGAGGGATGCAGGACCTTCCTTTGCAATTCTGACATTGTATGAGTTGAATCCATTCTTCTATTGGGCCAGTCTATTATTCATTCAACAAACATCATTTCAAGTGTCAGCACTATGCTAGAACTGAATGTGAATACAAATGTAAAGAGACCATATGGATATCCTGGGGAGTTCACATTTCTCACTTATGAGTGTGGCAGGAGTAGACTTAAATAACTCCAACAAAGGAGCTAGCATAAACTGAATGCTTATTATATGCAAGCCACTGTTGCTAGGTGCGCTACACAAATTATATATTTGTTATAGAAGTATAATGTACATACAGTAATGTCCCCTTATGTGTGGTTTTGCTCTTTGCAGTTTCAGTTACCTGAGGTCAACCTTGGTCTGAAATTAGGTGAGTACAGTACAATAAGATATTTTGAGAGAGAGAGAGAGGAGACCCTATATTTGCATAACGTTTACTACATTATATTGTGATAATTGTTCTATTTTATTATTAGATATTGTTAATCTCTTAGTATGCATAGTTTATAAATTAAATTTTATTGTAGGTATGTATGTATAGGATAAAATGTAGTATTTATAGGGTTTGGCAATATCCAAAGATTCAGGCATCCACTGGGGGTCTTGGAATGTATCTGTTGTGGATAAGAGGGGACTACTGTATAGTGAAATGCCCAAATCTTACATTAAAATTTGTTAAGTTTTGATATTTGACCCACGTTTTGATAAGTTAAATCCTGCCCATGTAACCACCATCCCAATCAAGATATAGGACATTTTCATCACTCCAGAAAGTTTCTATGTGTCCCATTCCCTAGAGGCAATCTCTGCTTTGTTTTCTAGTACCACACATTAGTTTTGCCTGTGCAAAGACAAATATGTGAAATTAAACAATGCATTCATATTTGAGTCTGGTTTCATTTATTTAGCATGCTTTTAACATCATATGTATTATTGTAGGTTTTAGTGGCTTTTTTCTTATTACTGAGCAATATTCTGTGTATGTACCACAATTTCTTTGCCCATTCACCTATTGGTAGATAGCTGTTTCTAGTTTTTGAGTCTTACAAATAAAGTTGCTTTGCACATTTTTTGTACAAGTCTTTTTGTTGATATGGGGTTTTTTTTTTCCTGCTGAGTCATGAGGTAGGTTTATATTTAACTTTATAAAAAAAAACTACCAAATAGTTTCTGTAGTGATTGGGCCATTTCATACTTCCTCCAGCAATACATGTAAGTTCAAGTTGGTCCACTGCCTTGCTAATATTTGGCGTTGTTGGTATTTTTTTTAGCCCTTCTAATAGGTATGTAGTGGTATCTCGATATTTTTTTCTTTTTAAAAATTATGTCTTAAATTTATGTATAGTAAAGTTGACTTTTTATTGATGTATAGTTCTACGAGTTTTAACTATGTCTAGATTTGTATAACCACCTGCCACTACCACAATCAGGATATTGAATTATTCTATCACCTGAAAAAATGTTCTCATGCCACCCTTTTATAGTCAAGCCCTCCTCTCGATACAACCCTGGAAATTACTGATATATTTTTCTCTCATTATAGTTGTGCTATTTCCGGAATATCATATAAATGGTCAGGTTCTGGTGAGGTCCCTCTTTGGGGTTGCAAACAGCTGACTTCTAATTGTGTCTTCACATGGTGGAAAGAGGGCAAGAGAGCTCTCTGGGGTTCTTTTTATAAGGGCACTAATTCCATTCTGGAGGGCTCCACCCTCATCAGTAGGAGGCCCCACCTACTAATACAATCATATTTGGGGTTAGGCTTTCAACATACAAATTTTGAGCAGATACGCATTCAGTTCATTGCATATAGCAGTGTGTGTGTGTGTGTGTATGATACAGTGTATGTTTAACATTATAAAATGCTGCCAAATTGTTTTGCAAACTGGTTGTATCATTTTTCATTCTCACTAGTACTCTATGAGAGTTATAGTTGTTCTGTGTTGTGGGTTAAATGTGTCCCCTCCAAAGGATTTACTGAAGTCCTAACCCCTGGCACTTGTGAACGTGACCATGTTTTGGAGTAGAGTCTACAAGTATACTCAAGTTAAGATGAGGTCTTACTGGTATAGAGTGGCTTTTTAATCCAGCAATAGGTGTCCTTATAAGGAGAGAAATTTGGAGATACAAAAATAGAAGGAAAACAGCTGTGTGAAGATAGAGGTGGGAATCAGAGTGATGCTGCTACAAGCCAAGGAATACCAAGAATTGCCAGCAATGATCAGGAATTAGGAGGAGGCAAGAAATAATTTTTCCTAAGAAACTTCAGAGGAGGTGTGTTTCTGCTGATACCTTGATTTTGAACTTCTCACCTCCAGACTGTGAGAAAACAAATTTCTGTGTTTTAAACCACCAAGTTTGTGATAATTTGTTATGGTAGCCCTAGGAAACAAATACACTCTACATCTTCTCCAGCACCTGTTTCTTTTTCTTTTCCCTTTTTGGGAGAGGGTTTCATTCTAATAGATGTGTATAGAATCTTACTGTAGTTTTAATTTTCATTTTTCTAATGGCTAATGATGTTGAGCATATTTTCATATATTTGCCATTCATATTCCTTAGTGAAATGTCTGTTCAAGTCTTTGCCCATTTTTTAAAAAATTGGGTTGTTTACTTTTATGTAGGTTTTGACATTTCTTTACATATGCTGAATAAAAGTCCTCAGTCAGATATAGTTGTGTGTGTTTTTTTGTTTTGTTTTGTTTTGTTTTTGAGACAGAGTCTTGCTTTGCTGCCAGGCTGGAGTGCAGTGGCGCAATCTTGGCTCACGGCAACCTCTGCCTCCTGGGTTCAAGTGATTCTCCTGCCTCAGTCTCCTGAGTAGCTGGGACTACAGGCATGTGCCACCGTGCCTACCTAATTTTTTTTTTGTATTTTTTTTGTTTTTTTGTTTTTTGTATTTTTAGTAGAGATGGGGTTTCACCATGTTGGCCAGGCTGGTCTGGAACTCTTGACCTCGTGCTCCTCCTGCCTTGGCCTCGCAAAGTGCTGGGATTACAGGTGTGACCCACTGCGCCTGACCAGATATAGTTTTTTGCAAATATTTCTCCCAGTCTGTGGTTGGCCTTTTTAGCCTCATAACATTGTCTTTTGCAGGGGAAGTGTTGAATTTTGATGAGGTCTAACATCAATATTTTCTTTTGTGAATCATGCTTTTCATATTGTATTTATAAAATCTTTGCCTGGCTTATACCACAAAAACATTCTCCTAGAGTAGAGTTTAAAATTTAAGTCTATAACTGATCAATTATCTTTTAAGGAAACTAGAAGATAAACATCTAGGTATAGTTTTTACTCATGTAGTTACCGTTTCTGGCATTCTGTTTTCTGTAGCACGTGATGCTATTTGATAGCATTTTACCCACAGTAGAACTTTCAAAATTAGAGTCAGCCTAAGATAAATTATTAGAGGGAATTTTTTAAAAAGGGAAAAATATTAGAGCCAGTTTTCTCAAACCCTGCTGTTTCTTTATCTAAAATTTTCTAATTTTTAGAGTCTAATTTAACTGGCTCAAATTTTTTTCTTGTTATTTCCACTCACTGAATTAGAATTTTAAATTTCCTTTAAAATATAAAAATATATGACATTCCAAATACTTAATTGTCATTTCAACAATGTCCACAGCATCTTCACCAGGAGTAGACTCCATCTCAAGAAACTTTCTTTGCTCATCCCTAAGAAGCAACTTCTCTGTTCAAGTTTTCTCATGAAATTGCAGCAATTTAGTCACATCTTTAGGCTCTACTTCTAATTCTAGTTATCTTGCTATTCCACCCCACCTGCAGTTATTTCCTCCACTAGAGTCTTGAACCCTTCAAAGTTACCCATGATGGTAGGAATTAACTTCTTCCAATTACCTGTTAATTTTGATATTTTGACCTTCTCCTATGAATCACAAATGCTCTTAATGGCATTTAGAATGGTGAATCCTTTCAAGAAGGATTTCAATTTACATTGCCCAGATCTAACAGAGGAATCCTTACCTGTGGCAGCAATGACCTTGTGAAATATATTTCTAAAATAATAAGACTTGGACGTCAAAACTATTCCTTGATACATGAGTTCCCAAATGAATGTTGTGGAAACATAAAACATAAAAGCAACATTATTCTTTCTGTACATCTCTATCAGAGCTCTTGGGTGAGTAGACACATTATCAATAAGCAGTCGTATTTTAAAGAAATCCTTTTTTATGAAAAGTAGGTCTCAACAGTGAGCTTAAAATATTCAGTAAACCATGCTGTAAACAGATGTGCCATTGTCTTTTGTTGTTCCATTTCTAGAGCACAGGCAGAGTAGCCTTAGCATAATTCTTAAGGGCTCTAGGATTTTTAGAATGGTAAATGAACATTGGTTTCAACTTCAAGTCACCAGCTGCATTATCTCCTAAAAAGAGAGTCAGCCTGTCCTTTGAAACTTTGAAGCCAGGCATTGACTTCTCCTCTCCAGCTGTGAAAGTCTTAGTTGGCGTCTTCTTCCAATAGAAGGCTATTTTGTCTCCATTAAAAATCTGTTGTTCTGTGTAGCCACCTTTGGCAATGATCCAATGAACTTAGTTAGATTTTTCTGGATAACTTGCTGCAGCTTCCCCATGAGCAACTGCTGCATCACTTTGCACTTTTATATTATGGAGATCGCTTCTTCCCTTAAACTTCATGAACCAACCTGTGCTAGCCTCCAACTTTTCTTCTGCAGCTTCCTCACATCTATCAGCCTTCATAGAATTGAAGAGAGTTAGGGCCTTACTTTGGATTAGATTTTGGCTTAAGGGGATATTGTGGCTGGTTTGATCTGTCCAGATCACTAAAACTTTCTTTATATCAGCAACAAGGGTGTTTAGCTTCCTTATTATTCATGTGTTTCCTGGATTAACATTTTTAATTTCCTTCAAAATTTTTCCTTTGCATTCACAACTAGGCTGCTTGGTGCAGGAGACCTAGTTTTTGGCCTGTCTTGGCTTTCAACCTGCCTTCTGACTAAGCTTAATTATTTATAACTTTTGGTTTAAAGTGAGAGACATGTAACTCTTCCTTTCACTTGAAGAAATAGAGGACATTGTAGAGTTATTAATTGGCCAATATCGATGTGTCTTATGGAATAGGAAGGCCCCAGAAGAGGGAGGGAGATGGAGGAACAGCCAGTTGGTGAAGTAGTTAGAGCACACACAACAATCATCAATTAAGTTTACTGTCTTATTTGGGTGTGGCTCATGACACCTCAAAACAATTGCAGTAGTTACCATCAAAAATCACTGTTCACAGATCACCATAACAAAGATAACAATAATGGAAAAGTTTGAAATGTGAGAATTACCAAAATGTGACATGCTAACACCAAATGAGCACATGCTGCTAGAAAAATGGCACCACTAGACTTGCTCCATGTAGGGTTGCTAGAAACCTTTAATTTGTAAAAAGCACAATTATCTTGAAGTGCAATAAAGTGAAGCACAAAAAAATGAGTTATGCTTGTACCTGCCTTTTTTCCTTGAAGATAGTTTACATTTTTCTCTTTCTTCTCTTATCTAGTGATATTAGATATTATAGATGATATATTAAAGACATGTATATTTATAAAAACTTCTCCTCTATCAGATTTATTCTTACAGATAGTTAAGTGACTGGGTGAAAAACTAAAGAACTTGTGAAGGCTAGATTTTACACTCTTCTCAGGTATATATATTTCTGTATTGTTTTTAGTCCTAGGAAGAATCCCTTAATCCTGAGAAGTTGTGTTTACTTCGTGCCATAGCCCTTCTGGAGTATTAATGGAAAGCTCAAGGCATTTTTCAAGCTTTTCTAGCATTGCATGATTAAACCCCCAAATGCTGTCTTCTCTGAAGAGGGCAGCAACTGAAATCTCAGTTTAGGCCTTTAGATTCCACTGTGGATTTCTGCTGGGTTCTTTGAGTCTCTCCCTCACAAGACCTATTCAGGAGTGGGCCAAAGATTTGAGAGGTGTTTACACTCTAGTTTTCGTGCTTACCGCCCACAGCATCCCTCTTTCCTGAATTTTCTCTGTCGATTTTCAGCCATACTGATGGCACTTAATTTTTTTTGACATCTTTAGCATATAAAACTGTGACTTTCTGCTTGACTTCTATTTAATCTGCAACATATGGACCAGAGAGTGCCTTCAGGAAAATAGCTCAATACACATGGATCTTACCTCATGTAGTTTCCTTCTTTCATAGATATAATACACTCCATTTTATAAAATGCCTGCTTTGGATCACTCTCAGTGCCTTAAAATAGTTGTGTTTCTTAAAATGTTTCATCCATGGTTTATAATTATTATCTGTGGCTGGTTTAGTCCAATACAAGTTACTCTGTTATTACTGGAATTAGAATTTCTTTCTATTCTATGAATTATTGAATTTTTCCTCATAATAAAATAATAATTAGCAGTTATTGTTACCACTGTTTTCCTGGTAAGTAAAACTGGCTCAAAAAGATTAATTCATTTTCTCAAAGCTATCCAACTTATAAGTGGCACTGAGTTAGACTCTAAGTGCTATAATTTTAGCCACAAATCTCTAGTATTGGCATTATAGTAATTCAGGGTAGAGAATAGAAAAGTCATGTGATCTTGGGAGAAAACTCGATGTGTTGATGTGAGGCACATGCTGTTTATTTTGTTTGTCTGGGTAATAGCCAAAAAGAGAAATTACTGCAATGACCCAGGTATTTTATTTATGTCATTGTTCATACAACATATGCATAGCTTGAAGACTTGGTGCCTTCCTGACTTCACTTACCAGGCTGTGTTCAGTCATTTCATCAGAGGTAGGACTGCTTCCCAAGAAGATGAGGCAGCATTATGTAATCCACAAGTAGAATGGCATTACACAGTCATCTAATAGAAAAATAAGTCATAGAAGGAAGGAAAAGACCTTCAAGATTGTATAACTATACGTTAGTTAGCTTGGGCTGCCATTGCAAAATACTGCAGACTACATGGCTTAGCAGAAATTCATTTTCTCACAGTTCTAAAGCCTAGAAATCCAAGATCGATGTTCTGGCTGATTCGGTTTCTTGTGAGAGCTCTCTTTCTGGCTTGCAAATGGCCACTGTCTCACTATAGTCTCACATGGTGTTTCCCTGCTTCCTCTTTTACAAGAACATTGATCCCATTGCATCAGGACCCCACACTCATGATTTCATTAAACTTAGTTACTTCCAAAGGCCCCATCTCTAAATACTATCACATTGAGGCCTAGGGTTTCAACATGTAAATTTTTGGAAAGCACAATTTAGTTCATAATAGCTAAATGCTGGTATCCAGGGAATAGCTGAAGTGACTGAAGTCAGACAGGTAGAGGTAAGTCCAGGATAACTTTCCAAGCATCCTCCCCTGCTCAGTGTTTTTTCACTGGAGGGTAGCCCTTTGGCTGAATTTGTCAAAGAGGACTCTTCTTTTATTTACCTGTTAGGTATTCTGAAGATCTGTATAAGAATTGCCCTTGCTTAAGAGCAAAACAAGCAACTAACTACCCAGAATTATTTGGTATGTACAAACTACCCTAAAATATCCCTGATTCTTGCCTGAAGCTTCCAACATAAAAGGGATGCTATTGGTTAAATGCATGGTCTTTAACAAAATAGATAGGTTTGTTAGAGGTGCCTCATTTAAAATTTGAATTAATTGATACAATCCTTTCTCATATGACAGCTTCAATGGGTAAACACTAATGAGGAAATCTTTCAGTATATGAGAGCTCTATCATATTATTAATTTGAATTTCAGTTTCCTCATCTGTCAAATGGGGATAAGGATAGCATCAACTTTTTACTTGCTATAAATAAAATCTGAGAGGACATAGCTAAAGTTTCTAGCAGAGTATTTGACACACTGTAAACTCAAAAGATAGCAGCTATTGATGATGATGATGATGATAATGATGATGATTAAAGAGAATAACTGTGGGCACTTATGCTATTAGGAAGACTATTTGGGGCTTCCTGGATACTCTGAAAATAGTGTGACTACAATGGATATATGAGATCTGTGAGAGGGAAAAAGGGCCACATAGAAAAGAGACAAAGATAAGGGGCATAAATATATACAATTTTTATTTGCCGATTAAAATAGATAATTTTTAAAAAAGACTACAAAGACAACCCACAGAATGGGAGAAAATATTAGCAAACCAAATGTAAGATAATATCAGATAATATCTGGTTAATAGCTAGAATATATAAAGAATTCCTACAAGGCAATTACAAAACAACTACCAAATTAAAATAAAATGGGCAAAGGACATGAACAGACATTTCTCCAAAGAAGATGTACAGATGGTCAACAAGCACATGAAAATATGCTCACTATCACCAACTATTAGGGAAATATAAATCAAAACCACAGTGGGATATCATTTCATGCCCATTAGGATGGCCATTATCAAAACAAAAACAAATAATTGTTGATAAGGATGCGGAGACACTGGAAATCTTATGCATTGCTGGTGAGAATGTAAAATGGTGCAGCCATTGTAAAGAACAGTTTAGTGGTTCCTCAAAAGGCTAAATATAAAGCTATATAAACATATAATCTAGCAATCTCAATCCTAGGCATGTACCACAAAGAATTAAAAGCAAGGAGTCAAACAGACACTTGTGCACCAGTGTTCATAGAAGCATTATTCACAATAGCCAGGAGGTAGAAACAATCCAAATGCCCATCAACAGGTGAATGAATGAGCAAAATTTGGTGTATATGCATCATACAATGAAATGTTATTCAGTCATAAAATGAATGAAATTATGATACATCTACAACGTAGATAACCCTTGAGGACATTATGCTAAGTGAAATCAGCTAGACAGCAAGGATAAATAATTTAATATTCCACTTATATGAGATACCTGAAATAGGCAAATCATAGAGACAGAAAGTAGATAGGGGCTACCAGGGACTTGGGGATGGGGGTTGGGCATGAGAAAATGAAGAGTTATTGTTTAATGAGTACAGAGTTTCTGTTTGGAATGATAAAAAAGTTCTGGAAATGGCTAATGGTGGTGGTGGCATAACATTGTGAATGGAATTATGCCACAGAATTGTGTACTAAAAGATGGTTAAATGGCAAATTTTATGTTGTATGTATTTTACCACAATAAAAATGTTAAAAATAGATTGGAAATATTAGAGTTGAATTTGATCCGCACAATTTTGCCTAGGAGTAATATAGAATTAGTGAATAATTTGGATTTCCATTTACAAGATAAAATAACCAGAGTCCCAAGATAGCAACAAAGCATATCAGGGTAACCTAGGAGAGAGTAGAGAAACCAGGACCTAAATTCCATTTCTTTGGTATATGTGTTGAGCCTTGGTAGATAAGAGGTTGATGTTATTAGTAAGCCAATAAAGCAGATAGTTTCTGAGCTTCTGTACTGCACTGAGCCCTGTTCTAGGCCACTTCTGGGGATGGTTCATAGAAATGTAAAGCAAGACATTTATGCGGCCAACAAACATAAGAAAAAAGCTCATCATCGCTGGTCATTAGAGAAATGCAAATCGAAACCACAGTGAGATGCCATCTCACGCCAGTTAGAATGGAGATCATTAAAAAGTCAGGAAACAACAGATGCTGGAGAGGATGTGGAGACATAGGAACACTTTTACCCTGTTGGTGGGAGTGTAAATTAGTTCAGCCATTGTGGAAGACAGTGCGGCAATTCCTCAAGGATCTAGAACCAGAAATACCATTTGACCCAGCAATCCCATTACTGGGAATATACCCAAAGGATTATAAATCATTCTATTATAAAGACACATCCACATAGCAAATACTTGGAACCAACCAAAATGCCCATCGATGATAGGCTGGATAAAGAAAATGTGGCACATATACACCAAAGAATACTATGCAGCCATAAAAAAGTATGAGTTCATGTTTTTTGCAGGGACATAGACAAAGCTGGAAACCATCATTCTCAGCAAACTAACACAGGAACAGAAAACCAAACACTGCATGTTCTCACTTACAAGTGGGAGTTGAACAATAAGAATACATGGACACAGGGAGGGGAACATCACACACCAGGGCCTGTCATGGGGCAGGGGGCTAGGGGAGGGATAGCGTTAGGAGAAATACCTAATATAGACGACAGTTTGATGAGTGTGGCAAACCACCATGGCACGTGTGTACCTATGTAACAAACCTGCACATTTTGCACATGTATCCCAGAAATTAACGTATAATAATAATTTAAAAAAAAGATTTTCTTACCACTTCAGGAACCCCTATAAAATGAATGGCAAATTAAAGAATCTTGAGATGCCAGGTAAGCAAACACCACCTGTACCCCAATAACCGATGGGGAAAATTTTTAAAATAAAATAAAAAAACAAGTTTTAATCTCAAGAATTTTGCAATTTGGTTAGGAGTAACAGTTTAATCATCCATTCAAAAAAGACTTGAGAAATGCAAACTTACAAACTTAAGAGGTAGGTTAGGTGATTTAAAACTATGAAGTACTATAGTAGGTGAGATTCAGTAAGGGTTGGAGATGTCTGGGAAGACTCTGACCTTGAATAGGGCCTTGGTTAGGGCAAACCTGCTGATGTTTAAGGTCTGACAAGTGCCAGATCTGCTGCATTAATGATGGATCACTTCATGAATGCTGAGTTGTTAAGGGGCCTGTCATTCCAGCAAGAGGCTGATGGATTTATTAAAGCTTCCCATGAAAGCTGTACTAACTGGATTAGCTGCTAACATGGATTGAGGCTTTGAGTGGGATTAACCACAATTGCCATGAATTAGTTCCTCTTTTTTATCCTTTTCTTTCCTTCCCCTATATCTTGACTCTTTGGCAAAGCCAGGTGACAGGGGAACAATAGTCAGGTTTACTTTCTTGGAGTTAAAGGAATCTGGGAAAATCTATTAAGTGACTTTTCTCTAGTTTTTAAACCCTGGGGGATTTAATTCAATGGTAAAGAAACCTTATCCCACAATTTAATTCCTCACCACCAGGGTTTCCATCCCCCAATTCCATAGGCTTAATTAGACTAGTTCAAGGTGGTTTAATCAAGGAGATCCATTTTTAGAGAGTTTTCCAAGTTCTTGCTGGTACTATCATGGGCTTCATTGATGGAGGAGAATGGTTAACAAAATCTTTTCGTCTTTTTCTCTTGCCTTTTTCTTTTCTTTTTCTTCCTTCTTTTTCTTGTTCTTTCCACATTAATTGAGCAATGTTACAATATAAAAACTCAGTTTTGGATACACAAAAATGCATAATGTGCTCATAGCTGAACCTTAGTAAATGTTTTCAAACTGAACTGAATGTATAAGCATATTTTCTTGCTCTTGGGAGTCTCTGCCTGTTGTTTAAGGTCTGGCCATAAAATGATCCTACTCACTCTTTGATTACCTACCTGTTCCCAAAGAATTTTCTAGCCAAAGTTGCCCATCTCATCTCTGAAACACAGTGTGACCATTCCATGTTTCAAGTTTGATGTGCTGAACTCTCTATGTGTCTACTCCTTCAAATATCTTGACCCTTCAAATCTCACTTCACTCCTGGACAGTTTTTCAAGCATTACTCTAGGTCCTACAGTTCTCTCCATCCTCTGTCTCCATCTTTTTTTTTTTCTGTATTGCTCCAATAACTAATGTGTACACAGCAAACTTTATCATCTACCCCTGGGCGATGCTTCTAAACTAGAGTGTGTTTCTATGTGTTTGTCTCTGCCTGTTTCAGTATTGTGGGAAATGTTATTGGCTTTTCTCCTCATCACCACACACTGAATGATTGCTTTTGCAGCTTGTCAGACCTTTACTGGGCACCTAATCTCAGTATTGTCTGACATGGTTTTAAGAAGCTCTTCCTGTAAGTCAACCAAATTTTTAGATGACATAGATACTCTCAGGTCTGGCTTAGTCTGTGCCTAGAGGTCATAAGTAAATTTGTGGCTGAGGTTTGGAGTCAGTTTATGTTTGGAATTAAATCATCACAGTAAATATACATAAAAATTATAATTAATTCACCCTTTATTTGTTTGTCTCACATGGATGTTTTGCTAGTTACTGTATCCTAGCAGAGAGCCTGTCAAGTAGTAGACACTTCAATACTTGTTGAATAATGAATTAATGAATGACCTTACTCTATGGTCAGGATTAAGGCCCACCATTGGCTGGAGTTAAGGCTAAGTCTGTGCCCAGGGTTAGATGCTAGTCTTGTCTTGTTTCAGGAGTAAGTCTGGTTATTTGTAGCTGGGGTCAGACTTTATTCTTTGAATGGGAGTGCAGTATAGTTTGTGGTCATGCTCAGGGCTGAGTAGATGGCTAGAGTTAAAGCACAGGGCAAATCTAGAGCGCACAGCCTGATTTCAACCTAGAGATCAGTCTAGAGTAGTAGACTGACTCTACCTACAGCATGGACTTCAAAGGTAGTTTTCAACTGAATTTTAGGTAAGTGGATTTCTGACTTCATAATCCATTGAAAGCTACCATCACAGTTTGGAAATAAATGGCCAAATTTCAAGTCCTAGATTAGGGATTCTCTCCTGCAGTGACTGTTGAGCAACAGACGAATTGGTGAATTATGATTGTGAGTTGCTCATTGGTCCTATGTGCTCACTTGCTCTCTGTTCCAGTTGAAATGTCAGTCCCTGGCATCTCTATTGTGATGTTTCTCTGCTGCTGTGTCTGTCTTGAGTTCCCCTGGCTGGCTGTCTCATTGCCTATCTCATTTTCTTTTGTCCTCTCCTAGATTTTAGCAGTCACCTTGCTGGGTTCTTGCTGAGGCAGCACTGCTCACAAATCATTAATAACTTGGAAAATGGCTCTGAGTTTGGTGATGGATTAATCCCATTGGTGAAGGAATAACTGGGAGGTCAGCTGCCCTGTACAGGAAATGACCACTGGAAGCCCTTTACCTGGCTTTAGGCAAACTTACTCCCCACCGAGATCACTGCCTGAACATATAGAACCTTCTTTTTTGCTGCCAAACCTTCTCATAGTGCTTCAGCTTCCAGGGTCCTGCTACTATTTCATTATCAAAAGTTACCGCTATGGAGTCCTATGCTCTGATCTCTCCTTTGAGCCAAAAGAACCAGGTTTTGATCTTAAAATTGTTATGAGTCAGCTGTTATACTTTGCACAAGTGTTTAATCTCTGCTAGATCTCAATTTCTTCATCTGTAAAGTGGGAATGATAGTCTCTGTGAGAATAAAAGGCGGTGATACATTTGTCAGTGCTTTGTAAAATTAAAAGTTTTGTGCAAAGGTAAGAATAATTTGTATGAAGCTTCTATACAACTTTTTAATGTCAGAAGAAGGATTTCAATGTGATAACTAGGAGTCATGAATAGTACGGGCATTGTAGATACCAAGACAAGTTGAAGAAATGCATATTTGGCTTGAGTGATGGGATATTTTCAGAAATTTTATTGGTAAGTTATTTTTGCCTACACGTGTAGACATCCACTTTTTTGATTGAACACAAACACCCGTGTATTCACATATGTTTATATATATGAAACATAATGCAAATTTATACATGACAGAGGGAGTAATTTGAAGATAGAATCTTTGCTCTTTTATTACAAAATACCATGATTCTCAATGAGTTACCTAGTGTTGTTCTTGTTATTTTGTCTAATGCCCCACAAAGACCCATCTATTTATTTTTATTATTAAAAGAAAATACAGACATGTCTGATTCTACTCTATCATTATTCTCCTTGAACCTATCCTGAACAAGATATTTTGCCCATCTCATTGATCCATCATCTTAGATGAGGAGCCCATGCCACATAAAAAGCCTTTCATGAGTCTCACTCATTGTCTTAGATGAGGGATTTTTCTTAGAAACTTCATTCAGCTAATAGTTTGGTGCACCTGCAATCCACAAATGCCACAGTATTGCCACAGGGGATCAGCTGAAACAAAATAGACTTACTCTCTGTCTGCATGAAGTTTTGTGTTGCCATTCTATTTGCTAGGTACTAGCACTGCAAAAGAAATGGAGACAAGGTTCCTCTGATTATGAAGAGTGACAATATACAAATAATATTAAAAAAAGATATTAGGTAAATTCCCTGAAGAGAATTAAGCACAATGATGTGGTAGGGAGCACCGAGAGAGTGACTACAGATAATATGGACAAGAAACACACCTCAGAGACTGGGACATTTAAGTTGAAGACTATATGACAAGGAGGAGAGAGTCGTGCAAAGATTGAAGACAATGAGAAATCAAAGGAAAGTCAGTGTAGCTGGAGCCAGGTTTGCCAGTGGAAGATGAGATTGATATGAGTGCAGTTGTCTAGGACATTGTAGGCTGTTCGATTCTAAGTTCATCAGGAATCCACTCATTTTAAGCATCAAAGTGACATTGTTTAATACATATTTTTAAAAGGCCAGTAACTCATTCTTGCTATTTGTGGATTGGGATGATAGCAAAGTCTGGGACACATACTAGGAGATTTTACAGTAGTCCAGACAAGAGATTATGGAAGTTTGGACCGTTGTATTCATAGTGGAAATGGAAAGAAGAGTAATAATTCAAGTCATATTTTAAAGTGATATCTGTTAGATTTGCCCATCAGGCAAACTGGATGTGAAGGGTTAAAGGAAAATTGCTGTCATTATACTTTAATACGTTTATTCATCCATCTTTACTTGTAGACTGTAAGCTTTTTGAGGCCAGAATCTGATTCTTTAACTATTCCTTCTCCTTGGCACAATGTTTGGCATAGTGGATATATGTTGAATGAGTGAATAAACGCATGCATGCATGTATACAAGAATGCAAGTAGGAGTTGGGTTATTTTGAAGAAAGTTACCCTTTTTCCATGTAAGAATTTAAAAGTTCCATATTTGATATAATTTTTTAAAATTTTCCCTCTTCATAAGTGAGTTTCAACAATGCCAGGGCTGCAAACTACTATTAAAGCCAATTATTCCATGTCTGATCAGTAGTGACTTAAAAGCATCAAACAATGGCAACCTAACTTCACCAAGGTAGGTTCTGTGAACTCAATCTTCCATTTTCATTTTACCCTGATAAAGCCTGTTTCAGCTTTAGCCATCCTAGCTTCTGGGGATGAGCCAGTTGTAACTGACTGAAATTGATTGCTCATTGAGAAATGAGGGCTAAGCAATGAAGATTGGAAATTTGAGCTGTAAGTTTCATCAGGTCAGACTTTCTGCAAAGCCTCCTCAGCCTAGGGAGCTAGGCTCATTGAACAGGGACTGGTATGGATGGATGGAGGACAATTTAAATTGAAGCTGCTTTTCTGTAGCCTTTGAAAAGCTGCTGATTCATTTACTAAACTAGGCCAGATCAAAAGTGAAGCTGAAGCAACTTTCTCAGATATTTGCTCTAGGAGAGGAAGGAGAGCCTGACCTTCCATATATAAATATAGTGGATTGTAGGTTGTATCAACTCATTGGGACTATACAAACTCTACTGACTGTCAGTGGCCCTGCCAGGAAGCCTCGAATACCCATTTCTTTCTTAATTTAAAGCTTCAAACATTTCCTTGAAGGGATGCTATTGTTATGGAGTTTGATAGATGATCTTCAAGTCCATGCCAGTACTTATATGTTAGATATTGCCATTCTTAATCTCTGAAAAAGAGACCATGGAACTCTAGACCATTCTCCAAGTTAAAGCCGGGCATAGGCTAATAAATTCATCCCAAGTCCTTTCAGTCCCAGACGTGGTTCTGCTGCTGTCCGTGGTACTGAACTGTGTCAGACGAAGAAGCCTGGTCTCCCTGAGATGTTGCAGCTGATAGCATGTTGGAAGTTAGTTATGTTTATTCTTTATGTGATTGTTATTTCAATATTTATTTACAAACACATGAATCATCTCAACTGTTCAAATTAGAAGGGAACGAAAGGGAATTAGAAAGATACTTAGAGACCTAGAGGAAGAAAAGAAACCTGCCTAAAGTTAGCCATTTGGTGGCAGATCTGAGAAGAGAGAGAAACTTGATCTTAATTCTGTCACTAAGCAACTCTTACATTAAGCAAAAAATGCCTTTTGTTAAAACGGCAATTTTGCCATGATGTAACCATCTTCCTAATTATAGAATAAGCAGGTATGAGCGCTACACTCGTGAAAAATAAACCATTTTCTAGTCCTCAGTCATTGGCTTCATAGAAAGTTGGAGAACTGGATATGAATCATCTTTATTTACATCTGGTAGGTCCAGAAACATGAGTAAGAAATAGTTGAGACTTATAACTCTGGAGCTGGCTAAATAAAAATTGGGATACATTCCACTGGAAATGTGGAGTTTGCTAAGCCAGTGCATGTCATATATGTAATTGTAGGACTCTCCCTTCTCTAAATCTTCTTAGAGGACCTTCATACTAAACGAGAAGACTAGCCCAAATTAAAAAATAGAGAGATTTGTTGTTTAGTATTACCCACTTAAACAAGTCTCAGTGTTGCCTGGTGGATATCCGTGGTTAATTTCATTTAAGTAACTGATGGGACTGATATGAAATTAACGTATAATTAAAAATATAAGTGTCTTTTTCTAACTTACATGATAATGTTTGAAAAATAATTTTCTCTGAGGTTTCTTAAGCATTTCCCCTGAATATCTTAAAGTACTAATTTGTTTATAAACTTTATACAGGAGGCATTTTAGAATAGTGGTGTGACTGAAGTTACACTGAAGTCAGAATGATCATGTTCCACCAATTACCAGTTGTATGGCCTTAGGAAATTTTATTAATATTGTGGAGCCTCAGTTTTCTCAGTAATAGAATGAACACAATAATATCAACTTGGTAGGATCATTGTATATTTAAATCAAGCAATGCACATTAAGTCCTCAGTGCAGGTCCTATCACATAGGTGCAAAATAGTGTTCAGTAAATACTAGTAATAAATTAATTTATAAATATCAATATTGGACATTGCAAATATTGGCTCCCACTTTCAAACTATGACAAATTTTATATTAGCAGAAGATGACAATAGCTAAGTGAGCAAAAGATCCCATCACTGTAAATATTGGTAATGATGTGCCCGGTTAAACTTAGCCAATCCAAATCTGGACGATTTAAGGGAGAGACTGGATACTTATTTCCAACAATGTCCCCATGAATTGTGAATTATTTAAAACCACCCACCTGAAAGGACATGAATCCCGTATTGACGTCATAATCCATTATTTTGATATATGGCTCCTTCCAAAGCTCTATTTCAATGTAATCTGTGTCCCAACAAGGCTGCAGGCTGGTCACACTTTTGCTCTATTGACTTGCCAAGCAGAATTATTTATTTGGCACCAGTAATGTGCTCTGTATTCTATGGCAGTTGGTGATAATAATAGCTTGGTTTCTTTTGGTGCATTTCCTTCAAGGAGTTGAGAGGACATTTGGATACACAGGGAAGGAGAAGTTGCCATATTGCTTCTCCTAACTCATAGCATTAGGCCCCTTAAAAATCACTTTTGGATGATGATAATATTGAATGTTTATATATATATGTGTGTATATATATATATATATATATGATAAAATGACAGTGGCAGGGAAATGAAGAAGAGCAGAGGAAGAGAAAGGAAGGAAAACTGAGAAGAGGGGCAGCAAAAGACAAATAAGGAAAACATAATTTTATTGCTGTAGAAAGACAAGAACTATCTTCAAATAATGCTATAGAGGACCTGAAGAGTCAAAGGTAACTAAAACTGTATGTCACTTTTATTTCCCTTAGGGACCAAATTCTCTCCTGGCTTTCACAGATATCCATAGCTGGATTCACACCACCTATGTAACTTTCCCTCTTTGTTCCCAACCTTGCCTGAGCTAGACCACAAACTATCAGGTTCTAGAATTTCTGACATTATAAGGAAAACTTGAACTAAAATAAACTCCAAAATAATTCATTAATCTCTGAGAATAAAGTCTCAGCATTGGAAGAGATGGGTGTGGGTGGCACCTTTCTTGTCACCTCCCAAAGCGGTAATCCTTTCCTCAAACAAGTAAGATAGCTGGTTCTCAAAAAACAATGGTTATGGAAACTCAATACCTTGCAATATAGGCCATCCTGGTGTGAGAAGTAATGGCTGTAAGAAAGCATTCCTACTGTCAACTTGAAGTGTGCTTATATGCCTCTAATGGCTAGTATTATGGAGGACATACTAGCCATTGTTCTGTGTGCTTAATGTGTATAGCTTCCAAGCCTCCCAATAATTTTGAAAGATAGATATTATTACTCCCATATCTATAAACAGAAGAAAATATGACTCAAGGAGGTTAAATGGCTCATCTAAGCTCACATAGCTTGTAAGTTCTGGAGCTATACTCAAAGCCAAGACTGATTCTATAACCTTTTCTTTTTTCACTTCTTAACTGATGGCATTCCCTTCCTTTTCAGCTGTCAAAACCTCACTTGCTTGACAAATAACTAATGCATGCGGGGCTTAAAACCTAGATGATGGCTGGTTGGGTGCAGCAAGGCCCCATGGCATATGTATACCTGTGTAACAAACCTGCACATTCTGCACATGTATCTCAGAACTTAAAGTATAATTAAAAAAAGAAGAAAAAAAGACAAAGAACAAAATGTTACCTTAATTCCCAGTTCTTCTATGAAATGCTCTTGGTCACCCCATCCTGGAGTGCTCATCTTTCTATTATGAGCCATTTCCAGCAATTTAGTTCTGTAAAATTCTTATGGCAATTACTGTGTAAGATCATACATCAAGAAATCTCTCGTACTGGAACCTTAAATTTTATTTAAATATTTTTTAATTATTTAAAAATCATGAAATGCCAGAAACGGAAGGCACAAAAGAGGTGATAAAAAAGACAATACTTGGTAGTATTAAGTATTTACTATGAGCTATATATTACTCTAAGTGATTTACTTGCACTAATTCATTCAATGCAAATGAAGTATGGATTATGTATGGTATGCACATATGTTTCACCATTCTACAAATGAGGAAATGGAAATACACAGAAATTAGTTAATTCTCTCATGGCCAAAAGCTATAGCTTCATAGTTACTCAAATCCACAAGGCTTTGAAGTGGAATTTTTTTTTGAGTGTGTTTGGCAGCAAAACCTGATCTGACCTAAACTGATTTTGTGGCAAAGCTTGTCCTAGCTTGACATCAGACTATTTATAATTATTTATCTCATTTAATGTTAATATTCATATGTTTTACTGTAGAAATATTTATGTGTTTAATTATGGAGCACTGCTCCAGACCTTACTAGGGTTAGCAGTATGTTGTGTAATATTTGGATATTAATTTCCTCACCCTGCCCTTGCACACCCCATCTCCAAATCCTGTATTTGGAAACACATCTAGCCCTAAAGGCTTTGGCAGAAAGTATTTAGATCTGTAGTTAGTGGTAAAAGAGTCACAGTTCAAATCAGGCTATTAGATGCTAGAGCCCAGATTCAAGAAAACTATACTAACTTTTCTTTTTTTAAAATTTTTAAAAAAAATTTCATTTTAAGTTCTGGGGTAAAGTGCAGGATTTGTTAATAGGTAAACATGTGCCATAGTGGTTTGCTGCACCTATCAACCCATCACCTAGGTATTAGGCCTAGCATTCATTAGCTATTTTTCCTGATGCTGTCCCTCCCACCACCCGCTTACCCTGTGACAGGCCCCAGTGTGTGGTGTTCCCCGCCGTGTGTCTGTGTGTTCTCATTGTCCAGCTCCCGCTTATAAGTGAGAACATGCGGTGTTTGGTTTTCTGCATAGTAGCATTTCTAATACTTCTGTTTATAATGTAACAAAACTTAGGAGCAGTGATCAATAACAAATAGATGGTAAAATATATATTTTTAATATTTTCATGACTTTTAAAATAGGACACTTTTCCTGTGTCCATGCCCGGTCTCTCAGTTGAACCCTTAGCTCTTTGGGGGCAGAGGCAATGCTTGAGGCATTTTGCTCCTGGCCCCACTACAGCACAGTGGTCAAGAGAACCCAAGCTTTGGGGTCACAGGGTCTGTGTTTGAGTTGCAGTCCACTGCTTACTGGCTCCGTGGCTGTGAGCCATCTCCTTTAGCACCAAAACAGAGAAGACAACACCAAAGGGACTTCAGGAGATTATGGATATAAAATGTAGTACAGAGCAAGGATGAAAAGAATGACATTTTTTTCTTCATAATAAAGTTTTGATGATTTGAATTTAACCTAACAGGCTTTGGTATTTCCTTTCCTTGTATTCTCATGGTGAGAGCAGAAAGAACCGCTGTGCCATGATCTCTGTGACTTACCTTTTCAGTACAGTGGGAAGGGCCAGCCTTGCAGAAAAGTCTTTGTTTTTTTTTTTTTTTTTTTTTTTTTGAGACGGAGTCTCACTCTGTTGCCCAGGCTGGAGTGCAGTGGCGCGATCTCAGCTCACTGCAAACTCCGCCTCCCAGGTTCACGCCATTCTCCTGCCTCAGCCTCCCGAGTAGCTGGGACTACAGGCGCCCGCCACCACGCCTGGGTAATTTTTTGTATTTTTAATAGAGATGGGGTTTCATCGTGTTAGCCAGGATGGTCTCGATCTCCTGACCTCGTGATCTGCCCACCTCAGCCTCCCAAAGTGCTGGGATTACAGGCGTAAGCCACCGGGCACGGCCAGTTTTTTTGTTTTTTGTTTTTCCCAGGTGGCTACTTGTGAATCCAATGTGATGAGGCAAACATTGCAGTGAAAAAGATTAATCTTCCATTCCAAGAAGCATGAGGTTTAGATCTTAACTTGAGAAAAACTATTTTTGGGCTGTATAGGTAGAGAAAATCCTTACAGATAAGGCATTCATAGATATTTCACAGAGAATTAATATTCAGCCATTGATGAGCTTCATCATTAACCAGTTATATTCAAAAAAGAAATGATATTCATGGCCGGGCACAGTGGCTCATGCCTGTAATCCCAGCACTTTGGGAGGCCTAGGTGGGTGGATCACCGGAGGTCAGGAGTTTGAGACCAGGCTGGCCAACATGGCAAAACCTCATCTCTACTAAAAATACAACAATTAGCAGGGAATGGTGGCAGGCACCTGTAATCCCAGCTACTCAGGAGGCTGAGGCAGGAGAATTGCTTGAACCTGGGAGGCAGAGGTTACAGTGAGCCAAGATCACGCCATTGCACTCCGGCCTGGGTGACAAGAGCGAAACTCTGTCTCGAAAGAAAGAAAGAAATGATATTCGTGTGAGATAATCCTTCCTTATCCTTTTAGGTAGGCTGTATCAAAATCGATTTACACTGACCATCGGCTGTACTAAAGCACCTTTTGTTTTTCATTAGATAAAATATACTAGATATAAACCAAGGTTTTAGGTTAACTCAATGGGTGAAACAAGTTAGAAGGTTATGTGCATTAGAATCACCAAAGAAGCTTTTTAAAACGTAAATCCTTGGCCCTACCCCCAGAGATTCCAGATTCAGAAGCTGTGCTAGGACTTGGGCATTCATTTTTTAAAAAAATACATTTTAATGGGCATATTTGAGGTTTACAACATGATATATGGGATACATATAGATATTAAAATGATCACTATAGTGAAGCAAATTAACGTATTTATCATCTCACATACTTTTTTTTTGACAAGAGCAGCTAGAATCAACTTTTTAAAACAAAAATCCCTAATTCAATACAATATTATTAATATAGTCCTCATGTTGTACCTTAGGTCTCTAGACTGGTTCATCCTACATATCTGCTAGTTTGTATCCTTTGACTTACATCTCCCCATTTCCTCCCCACTCCACCTCTGATAACTATTGTTTTATTCTCTATTTCTGTGCATTTGACCTCTTGTTTTAAGAATCCAGATCTAAGTGAGATTTTTAAAAAACATTCCCAGGTGGTTTTGATATAAAACCTGGTTTCAAACAACTTCTTTAAGCTAAATGTTGATCTAGGAATGGAAGCTCAATTATTACTTATTAATGTGTTATAATGCCTCATTAAACCAGGCTTCTCATTTGTAAAATGGGAGCTCGCTTAGCCTCTCTCGATATGTTTTCTTCTGTGTTGCTGTTTAATGATTTTATTTCTGAAAACATCACAATTATAATATATGGCTCTAGACTGCTAATAAGAATAGTTTCTTGTTTTTAAAATTTTTTTGCCAAGATAGGCATTGTGCTATAACACAAGACATAACAAACTATGGGTAATTAATCTTAATAAGTAGAGCAGCAGTGGAGAGAGCCCTTGTTTTTTAATTTTATTATTATTATGGTAAAAAAAAAACACATAATGTGAGATCTGCACTCCGAACACATTTTTACATGAACAGTACAGTGTTGTTATTACTAACCACAAATGTATTTTTAACTAAGCACAATGTTGTATAGAGCATCTCTAGATAATTTTTTTATCTTATGTGACAAATTTTATTCTCATTGAGCAGCAACTCTTCATTTCCCCTTCCCTCTCAGCCCCTGGCAATCACCATTATGCTTTCTGCTTCAATGAGTTTGGCTACTTGAAAGTCCTCATATAAGTGGAATGATGCAGTGTTTGTTCTTCTGTGATTGGCTTATTTCACTTAGCATTGCGTCCTCAAAGTGCATTTGTATTGTATCATAGGATTTCCTTTTTTATGGCTGAATAATATTTCATTGTGTATATGTATTATATATACAATATATAATATATATTATACACATATATAATATGTAATATATAGATATAGCTCACATTTTCTTTATCCATTCATTTATCGATTGACATTTAAGTTGTCTTCACCTCTTCATTATTGTAAATAACACTACATTGAATGTGGGAGTACAATTATCTTTCAAAATCCTGTTTTCAATTTGTTTTGGATATGTATGTAGAAATAGAATCGCTGGATCATATGATAGCTCCATTTTTAATTTTTAAATAAACATCTATACTATTTTCAGTAGACTGTACTATTTTACATTTCTACCAACAGGGCACAGGGGTTCCAATTTCTATATATTCTTGCTACCACTTTTTTTCGTTGTTGTTGTTTTTAATTGATTAATTTTAAAAATAATGACCATCCTAATAAGTATGAGGTGATATCTCTTTGTGGTTTTGAGTTTCATTTTCCTGACAATTAGTGATGTTGAGCACATTTTCACATATGTGTTGGTCATTTTTGTCTTCTTTGGAGAAATATCTATTTAAATCCTTTGCCCATTAAAAAAAATTGAGTCGTTTGGGCTCTTTTTTTTTTTTTTTTTTTTTTTTTTTTGCTATTGAGTTATAGGGAGTTTCCTATATGTTTTGGAGATTAATTCCTTATCAGATAGATGGTTTGCAAATAGTTTCTGTCCTACTATAGGATAGGTTGCCTTTGAAAGAACTTTGCTTTTTGAAACAAAAAAAAAACTTAGATTATTTTATTCCTTATTTCTCTGAAACCTTGTGGTTAGTAGTGAATTTCTTAACCTTCATTAGCTTAGTCTTCATATCTGCCATATTGAATAATGGAACCATTCTTAACTAATTCATTACCTTGTAAATACCAAATAACTTAATATTTATTAAAATGCTCTGCACCATTCACTTAAATTATTGACATTTTACAGACCATTACCAGAGTTCAACTCATGTATAATGTAGGTGTATAGAGAGCTTGTTTCTCTTAGATTTCTCCATGCCAAAAGTCATAGAGAAGATCTTTTTGCAATCTCTATTAATTAGATGGTAGGGCATATGCTTTTATGTGACTTTGAAAATGCCTGACCATCCATTTCTCTAACTATGTATCCACCCACCCAGTTAAGAATAATTCATGTATGGTAATTATAATAATCATAATAATAATTATAATTATAATAGAATTTAAAATAATTATTATAATTACAATAATACCTTGTATTTGCATGGTGCGTTACTGTTTACAAAGCACTTTGGCATACATTCTTATCATAGCAGTCCTGAGATAATGGTTTACCTCTATTATATGGCTCTTTCTTTTTCCTTCCTTTTCTTTTCTTTCTTTTTTTTTTTCTTTTGTCAGAATCTCGCTCTGTCACCCAGGCTGGGGTGCACAGGCGCGATCTCAGTTCACTGCAACCTCCGCCTCCTGGGTTCCAGCGATTCTCCTGCTTCAGCTTCCTGAGTAGCTGGGACTACAGATGTGCACCATCACGCCTAGCTAATTTTTGTATTTTTAGTAGAGACGGGGTTTCACCATGTTGGCCAGGCTGATCTTGAACTCCTGACCTCAAGTGATCTGCCCACCTTGGCCTCCCAAAGTGCTGGGATTACAGGCATGAGCCACCGTGCCTGGCCTATTATGTGGCTCTTTCTTGAAGGTAACCCATTTAGCCAAAGTTGTAGTTATATCCTTGCTAATGAGAAGCAGAGATGGCTGTCTTAATATCTCTTTAACACATATAGCACAAAATTTGTATTCTCATATTAATATCAAATTAGTTAAAGGAAGTGGTTTTATCCTTTTTTTTCTTAGGTGTACCCAAGGTCCAGACAAAGTCCATGACTTGATTAAGATTAAATAGAATTTTCATTGCAAGACTTGATCTCAAGCCTGAGCTTTCTGATTGAGTCCATCTCTCTAGACTCTGAACCTATGTGCCCCAGTGAACCACAGTATCCTCATCCTCATAGGCATCTCTGCTTGCCTCATCCCAGAAAGTTACCATCATTGATTCCTGGCCACCTCCTCCTCTGCAGTGCCGTGGATGAAAAAAACCATGTCACTCTTATCCACATCCTAACCCCATTCTGTCATTTCTGCCTGCATGCAGGTGAAATATGCTTTTGGCTGGGAGAAGAAAATTTGCAAGCTGCCAACCCAGAGATGGCCCTGACAGAATGGTACATTTGACTAGGTTCTGGGAGGAGAAATTGTTCTCTGGTGAGGGCTGTGTTCCAGTGGTCTCTGTGTTGGGAAAAGTCACCCTGTTTTCTCTGCCAGTTTCCCTAAATTCATTTCATAATGGGCTCTATATGAACATACAATATTTATATATACTCACAGATGTAAGACTCATAGTGTAACAAAGACACATTGGAGTTCATGAGTACAGCCTTGCCATTTTACAAATAGGCAAACTGAGGCCTAACAAGTTGGAAGGAACTAGCCCAGTAAAATTGTCATGCATGTGATGCAGTGGTAGGGCCAGCTCAGAACTCAGGAAAACCTTGCCTCACTCTGCATAGAAAAGACATGACCACCAAACATTTTCATAACCACTTATCTTTCTCATCCATTGCACTTATGCAAAAGGAAACTGCATAAGTATTTATTTGTATTTTGTGTATTGTCTTCTCCACTGGACTGGGAACTCCTTGGAAGGAAAGGAACTGAATCTGTCTTGTTCAGTGTTTAGCATGATGCCTAGCATACTGAGAGTTCTCAATAAATATTTGTTGACTGAATGAACCAATAAATGAATATATTAATGGCAAATTAATAAACAAGCCTGGAATAGGACCTGAATTTTAGGATTCCAGAGTGGTAGTACTCCCTTGGAGCAATCTGTCCCTCCATATTTTAGATTTTGTGACATTTTATATTTAATGGCATGACTGGATTTTTCATTCATTTTGTGAGCAAAGGCAAAAGGTCCCTTGCTTTTAGAATGACAAATACAACGTGATTTAAAATTATATTGTATATTCAAAACTGGAACAAGACCATGAATTAGTGCAAAGCTGGCTACAGCCTCTGATAGCACAGCTGACTGACCTAGGGAGGGTGATTTTTCCCAGGGCTGTTTTTTTTCCCTCTCAATTCCCCATCCCCACCTCCATCCTATCTTCTCCCTTCCATCCCTTTCTGTCCACTCCATTCCACTCCTCCCTCACCCCTTTAGACAGACCCTTGGCCAATTTTTCATGCAAAGGGAAGGAAGAACTAATTTCCAGAGCTTGGCTGCACTCTTAGTCACTGGGGGACACTTGAGTATCAGAGCTAATGTTCGTCCAGCTGCTCAGGTCAGCTGAGTCCTCTTCAGCACAAACAGTCTCTCTCCTCCTTCTGCCTTTATTCCCAGATGTTTGTGATCAAAGGCAGCCCCATAGCCTTGTGGTCCTCTTCTTCCGTTTGGTCACTCTTAGGTCACTGCATCGGAAACAGGAGGATCACCCTGCTGCATTATTTAGTCTAGGTGGGCTTCCTGGAGTAGCAAGCCTTAGAGGTGTTACTTGCTCTATAAGGGACTGCCCGACCATCAACCACACTTTGTCTTTTCACCCTCTTGCCTGACCATTGGCCAATGTTTTCCTCTGTCTGGTCTAGTTGATTCTTATTTCTCTAGACTATTTGTCTGCACTATTCCTTACCTGAAAGAGTGCTATCTTAATTTGTTTTGAGATTTGAAAATTCTTCAGTATCAACCTGCTATGATGCCTATTTCTGACCTAAATGTGCTAAACTTAAGGGATCTTAGGCTTTACCTCCCTCATTATACTAAAGGTAACACTGAGGTCCAGAAAGAAAAAATGACTTTTCCAAGTCCTCACGGCAAGTTTTTCTCTCATTATTTCAATTAGTGATTTTTGAAGCCAGCCGTGAAAGTAACAAATTGTTAGTAACAGAAAGGTATTTCAAAAGGTGGATACAAAATCCCTGGGAAGCTTTCTAATCTAGTGCCTTTCCATTGGCCTGATAGGGCCCAGGACTGTGTACTTTAAATCCTTCCTCCTAATGACTCTATTGTAGATTTTCTGAGAGCCACACTTGCATTAGTATGGACCATGAGGGCACCCTGATTGGTAAAGCAAGTATGGCCAGGCAGATAAATGACTATTAAGATTGCTCTGGATAATTAAAGAAGAGGTAGACACAGGGAGAGTGAAGAAGGTGATCATAGTGGTGGTGGAGGTGGAAAAGGATGAATGAGTGGTACATTTTAAGCAGTGTTCTTAATTGCAAGCAAAAGAAACCAGCTCAGGCTGCCTGTATTAGTTTCCTAGGGGTAAAAAACCATAGACTGGGGTGGCCTATACAACAGAAGCTTATTTTTCATAGTTCTGGAGGCTGAAAGTGCAAGATCAAGGTGTTGGCAGAATTGATTTCATTCTGCAGCAGTGTTCCTTGGCTTGCAGAGGTGGCTGCCTCCTTGCTGTGTCCTCACCTGATCTTTCCTCTGTGCAGTCTGTGCCCCGGTGTGTCTTTGCATGTTCAAACTTCCCCGTCTTATAAGGACAGTCAGATTGGATTAGGGCCCTCACTAATGACCTCATCTTAATTTAATCACCCCTTTAAAAAACATATCTCCAAATATAGTTACATTCTGGGATACTGGGTTTAGAACTTCAACATATGAATTTGGCAGGGATAGGGAGCCAGGGGAACAGAATTCATCCCACAGCCCTGTCCTAAGCTCACAGAGTTGATATGAGGCTGTTAGACCAGGCTTAATAATGGGAGAAATCCATGTGGTAGAAGTGGAGAGGATGAGGAAAGCAACATTAGAGAGGAAAACAGTCTAGCCTGGTGAATTTAAGGTTTTGACACTCTACCTCTCCTTCCTGGAGTGATAGGCATATTTCAGCCCTGTTGTGTTTCAATGAAATGAAATAGAGTTAAATGTAAGGCTCTCATTCAAGTTCAAAAAAAATCAACTGCACAAATGCAGGTTGAAAATATGAAGGCATATTGAATTACTGAGAATAAAATATAGGGTATGGAGGAATCTAGATTTAAAGCCCTGCTTCAACTTCTTGACAGAGATGCGGATAAATGGAATGCTGACAGAAGAAAGCAGAAAGCAACCAAAAATGTTGAATTATTATGTAATAGTGGGCACTTAAATGTACCAACTTTGTGCCAGGTACTGTTCTAAGTGTTTCATATATATTAACTTATTTAATCCTTATAACTGCTCTATGAGGTAAGCACTGCTATTGTATTTATTGTTCAGGTGAGGAATCTGGTACAAAGAGGTTAAAGTAACTTTCCCAGGACCGTCTAGCTGGTCCTTTGTACCAGATGAGGAATCTGGTACAAAGAGATTAAAGTAACTTTCCCAGGGCCACCTAGCAGAACTGGGAGTTGAACCCAGCCAGTCTGCCTCTAGAGTTCTGTACTATGCTGAAGGATTGAAAAAACTGGACATGTTTATAGAATGGTCAGTTTTCAGATATGTTTTAAGTTACCATATGGAAACATATTGTGTTTATTTTATGTGAGCCATCAGAGTAGATCTAGAATCAATGGCTAGGGAGATATATCATTAATAAGCAGTTTTCAGCTCAGTATTATAAAGAATTTTAAAATAGTTCAGCAGGGAATTGAGCTACTGTGCAAGCATGGTTGGTTGCCTATATATAAAATAGCTGTTTTCCATTTCTCTTTGCTTATAAAACTATTCTTTGTTCAGAGAGCAGTGGATCCATCTCCAAGGCATGATTTTCAATTGGCCAAGGCAACTTGCAGCAATCCTCTACTCGTCTGTGAATGATTGGTGGAAGGATGAGCATACAATCTTGTTCTGACCAGTGAGGTACTGGGGGAAGTTTCCTGGAGTTTGTGGATGGTTTTCTACTTTTCCTAAAAGGGGAAGATATGAGAAAATGCCTGCTGTGTGCATCAATTTTCATCTTGCTTTTGATAGTATATATGGGACAAAGATACTTGATCCAATGAGGAAAACCATCACCAATTTCCAACAAGGTAGAAAGAATCTTGGTCCTTGGTGACTCTTTTGAGCCCCTAACCAACTCAGGTGTCACTTCCCTGTAGACTTGTTGTTAACTGAGAAGTTTGAGAAGTTTGCCTAAATATACTGTTACTTGTGGCTTAAATCATCCTGTTACAAGTAGCTTGGGAGGTAATGAGTTCAACGTCCTTGGAGATGTACAAACAGAGCATAGAGGTCCACTTATAGGAATGTTGTGGCAAGGGCTCAGGCTTTTTTTGAAGTTTTTACTAGAGGGCAATTAAGGTCACTGCTAGTCCTGATATTATGATTACCTTCCTGCCCCTACCCAACCCCAGCACAAGTCACTCTATGTGACTCTCTCTGGCTGTGTGTATTAAGCCAGGCTGGCATCTACAGCAGACATTTTCTGTGAGTCACCTATAGTGTCAGGCCTTGGAAAAAGGCAGAGGCTGTGATGTCACAGCTCCTCCAATGACACAGCATCAGGGGACAGCCAGAAATAGACATGTGGAAGCCCTTGCCACTGGCACTCTCTTGTACTCTGAAACAACCCATTTCTCTCAGCTCAGACACCAGGCTGCTGGAGAATTGGAGAACCAAAATAGCTGAACGTCTAGTCACCCTCCTAGAATTCCCCATCTGCTCTGACAAAGTTCTGGGGACACCCAAGGTGAAACCCACCCAGCAGAACATTGAGAACATGACCGAGATTTAGCTGGACTTTGGTTCCTAACCACAGTGGCTCATTCACAGAAAAAGGCCCTAAGACAATGTCTCAAGTCAGCTTTGTCTTCAACACATTCCTAAGGTTTAAGATTGGGATGTGTTAGAGACGAAGGTTTGGTTCGTATCTGACTTCCGGTGCTGCAGACCATTGATTGCTGCTGAAATGTAGCAGCCAAACCTTTCAGAGCCACACTAGCCATCTGATGTAAAGCAAAAAGCTGGAGACCTTTGACAATTCTGCTTGGAAACAATTTTTATATATTAATGATCATAGCAGCAGCTAATATTAGTTTGGCTTTTAGGGAATCAGTAGATGGTACCTACATCTTTCTCTAAGTCCAAAGCCAATGAAGAGACAGATATAAGAATCAGAACAATCGATATCAAAATATCAGGTCCATTATTGATGAATATGAGGTTGGAGGATTTGGCTTAGGGATGAGGCAACAAGGGATATGTTAATACTGTGCCTAAGAGGTTTTCAGTCCTTCTTTGTTGCACCTAATGCATGACCGAGAACAGATCTCAATGTATTCTTCCAAATGTACACTCTGATAAATCTCTCCTCTCCCATGGGGAATGTGAGTGAGAATGGGAAGAGAAGCCAGGAATGTTGGTGTAGCTGAAGTTCCTGCACGTCAAAATGGGATGAGTGAGGAGTAGGTATTTTCCACAGTCTTATTGACTGAGTTCTTACTAGTTGCCAGATACTGTGCAGACAGCATCCATGTAGACTATCCAGTTTAATTCTCTTTTCCACCTCATAAGGAAAGTGCTAGTATTATCTTCATCTTACTGATAAGTAAACAGAGGCCCAGAAAGACCCACAACTTTACTAAGGTGACACAGCTAGTACGTGGCAAGATGGGATCCAGACCAAAGTCGGTCCGAGGCCACAACAGATCTTGGAAGCAACAGGCTGCAGAGCCTCCCCTGCCTTACTGCACAGCGTTGCTGGGTGCTATGAGGAGATAAAGGAACATGACGTTCTGGATCAGAAGGCTTGGGCTATAGCCCAGGCTCTGCCATTTTTTAGCCTCCACAACTACAGTGCCTTTGCCTGCAAAATAGGGATGATAATGCCTTTCTTGAGAAGCTCAGGGAGTTTCTATGAGGATCAGGTGAGCCGATGGTCATTAAAGTGTTTTGTTACTGGCTGGCCCGGGGCACTGATGTGCATCTAGGGGTAGGAGAGTTCTGAGTTCCGCTGTGCCTCTCTTGATAACTTTCTCAGTGATGTAGTTCAACCACTTGACTTCCTATACCTCAGTTTCGCCACCTGTAAAATGAAAGCCCTAGTCCTTGATTTACTAACCTCTCAGAGGTATGGTGATGCTTAAAGGGGATAAAGTTAAGAAAACACTTTCTTTGTGTAATCTAGAGATGTCAGAATATGATGAAAATTGTCATCCTTATCATTGTCTTTTTGTGTGTGCGAGATGTGGCACTTGGGGCAGTATCTATTTTTGTGACAAAATTATTTCTTAGACTCTCATAAACTCATTTAGCTGAAGGATTTTATTGGTGACAAATTTAGCTTTGTATCTCAGCAATTTTATTTAAAATAAAATACTAAAATAAAAATAATCTATTAGAAAATGGTTCAACTTAGGAGCACTAACAAGTATCAGCTTTGAACTAAGTCTTATGTGCTAAGGAGAATAGAATAAAAATATCAAACAGGCATATAGCACTTATGTGCCTGTACTGTTTTAAATGCTGTAAGTATATTTATTTAATCCTCACAATAAAACCCTGTGAGCAGGCATTTTATTATGTCTATTTTATAGGTGGGAGGTAGGGGGATAAGGGCTCAGAGATGTTAAGTAACATGCACAGGAATGAGATTTGAATCTGCAGTCTAGCCTCAGAATCTCTCTTGTCTTAACCGCTGGAGTGGACTTTATAAAGCACAGTCCCTGCCTTCAAAGAGCTTGCAGAACAGCTTACAGACCAGTTGAGAGCAGATACGCACAGACGATAGATAAGCAAGAAAGGAACACAAGACATTGCTACATTGGATCGTGGGTCAAATGATGCTGTTTGAATGACGGGTTAAAAATAATCTCGAAGTACAGCAAGGTAATGAGAGTGATGTGGGAGAAGTGATGTCTGACTTGGGCCTTTTATGGCAGTAGGGTGTGAGTCGGTAGGAAAAATAATAGGACTATCCATGTAGTACTTGGTCCTATCTAAAGGGACTCATTACTTGAGGAAGCAGCATTGGCTAAACAAATCACTAAATCTAGAAAAGAAATATGTATCATAAAAAGAAGATGGCCCAAGGAATAAACAAAGGGGCAATATTATAGACCATTTACTAATCATATGACAATTTGTGCCTCAGTGTCTTCTGTAAAACGCAGATAAGAAGATCCATTTTGCCTTCCTGACAAAGTAAAACTCCTTTTGAAAATAATAAAGGTCACCCACACATATTTAATGGGATAACAGTTTTAAAAAATCATTTATATTTTTATCTTTTGTCTTCCTAATTACCTGGGCTCTGCCCTAGATGATTAGAGGAGTCTATTGCTTAAAGGAAGGAAGAGGGAGATTAGGAATGCCAGAGAATGGATACAGACCAAAGGGAACATCCACAAATAACCAGGCTGTAGTCTGGAGAGAGGGTTGCCTCAATTCTTTTAGCTGCCTGTTTAGCATATCAAGGGCATGCTTTATCTGAGCCAGAGGTCTCCACAGGAAGGCCAAGTGGAAGAGCCTACCCTTTTCCAGCTTCAAAGATAGTGGGAATCAGAAGAAAAGAGAAGAGAGCAGGAGAATAGAACAAAGACACATGGTCCTATTTTTCTCATCTCGGCTTTGGCACAGGAGGCTCATTAGACAAATAGAGACAACGCTGATTGCTTCTTCCCCAGCCTAAGGCACAGGATGAAACTCCTAGTCCAGTGTGGTGGAGGCTGGACTTGGAAGCAACCTGAGAGTGTGCTTGGGGATCTTGCCAGAGTGGGTTTCAGTGGTTGGGACAAACTGGCACTGCAGTAAAGACTGCAGGTCAGACCCACCAGGTAGGGTGAGTGGAATTCCAGCCAAACCTTAGAGAAGTCTGTGGTGCTAGCAGTAGGCAAGATGAAGCTCAGGTAACCCCAGCTCTGTATACTAGTTGAGGCAGGAGAACAAATGACAATGTATGTCAGGCCAGCTTCCATTTTTACCATGAAGGCCAGAGGGGCAAGCAGCAACCAGGTGGCCAAGGGAGGTGCTCCCTGGACCAGAGTGGGCAGGAGGCCATCCCACTACCCTATATACCACCACAAATGCTTGTAAGCCATATATCCCTCTCATCACCTTTGTACCCAGAATTTATCTTCATGGAGAAACGGAGAGAGGTTATATGAGAGATTAAACCATTTTTATTCAAACGAGACTGACATCGCCTAAAATGACCATGCAGATAATAAGAACAGACTGGATTTAAACTAGATTGGTCCTTTAGTTTATTTTTCTACCAACTGTCAGATGAAGGTTATAGACAAATGAAAGGTCAGTTACAGGAAAAATAAATTCATTTTACATCCTCATCCAAGTTGAAGTGTGAACAAAATGGTGTGATCCAATTACCTGTAATGTTGTTGTTCTTAAATAATTCTAAGAGTAATATCTCTATATATTGAATTTTTAAATATTTAAGTGGCATTAACATTTGACTGAAACAAAATAATATATGTAAAAGTCCCTGGCACATATTAGGTGCTAGGTGATTATTAATTGTTTGAATGTTGTTTGAGGTCAATGTCAGGAGAGATAACAGCTATGCTCCTTGGATCATGGCTCTTTGTTCTGCACTGAGAGCCTGAATACTGGGTAAGATGAACCCAGAATAGCAGCATTGCTTTCCCTATGTGTGATTGTGTGAGGAATTATGGTCCCAAGCAGAGATTCTTAAATCTAGTCCTGCATCAGAATTATCTGGACAGCTAGTTTGAAAATATAGATCATTTCTCCTCTGTTTCCCCTTGTGATTATGATTCAGTATTTCTGGGGAGGTGCCAAGGCATCTTTTGAAAACCATTAAAAATCTGTTCAGATGGCATTTTAAATACCAAGGGGCACTGTGGTACATCTTTAGTAATTTCTTTCCTTCTTTGATTGTTGTTGACTCTTACAGACACATGTGTGGGTAGACTAGAGAAAGTCAGACTTAATTGTTTTTTAGTTTTTGTCTGTACAAAGTTCTCTGTCTAATCAGCTTGGCTTCTGTCAATTCTCTAAATTCCAAAGCAAAACAAGTATAAGTAAGGGATGATGAGCTTTGTGTTGGGCCGAGTCAAAGAAAATGGCTTCTCCCCCTCATTTCAGCAGAACACAGAGTCTCCAAGCCCAGAGCAATGATTAGATGTGTGAGGAAATTCCTCAATCTGGAAAGAACTATTTTCTTGTTTTTCTCTCCTCTTTCATCCCTGTTTTCAGGTCCCAGGGGGATATGGCTCTTATCAACTCTCAAACAGGAGTTTTACTGTAGCATGACACAAACTGCAATGCAGAAAAACTATGTGTTATGATTCCTGTAGGAAACCCTCTTTCTTTGGGGTCCTATCACTTTTATCCTACCTCTGTCACCACTTTTAGTATGTCATCTCCTGAATGTGGCCTCTCCAGCACTTTCTGACTCATAATTTTCTGTTGGTCACCTGACCAAACGATGCCCAGCCTGAAGTTGGCAAATGGCCATTGTGCTGAACATAATCATTCCAGTAAAACATGGCTTATTAGCATAGAAATCTCTATAAGCCTTTCTATTCTAATTTTGCTGTTATAATTCTGGCCCCTTCGGAGGTCATGCTAACCTAGTTAAGGCTCTTGGAGAAAATACTGTCGTTCCAGCTCATTGCATTTGCATTAAAATATATTGTCCTTCAGCTGACATGCTAACCAGCAACGCATCATCTGCAACTTCGTGCAGAACCTGAACTGCAGGGCATAATTCGTTATTTAAGTTGGAGTCTGGGAAGCTCAGTGAAAATATATGATGGGCACCAAGACATTAAGGTCTTTAAAGTTCTGGCTGTGTGCACTTCACTCTGAATGCAGTGAAAAGATTTTGATGAAAAGCAGATTACTACAAAGTGAAGGATGCTAACTGCTAGGGTCCTTGACGTGTCACATCCCATAGAGACAATATGGCATTGTGAGGACACAAATGTCAGGGTCAGACTGCTTAGTTGACATCCCTGTTCTATTATATAGGAATTTTGAAAACTAGTGATAATAAAATAGTCGTATCTCACTGGGTTATGTGAGATTATCTCTATAGAGTAGTACATTACATGTGCTCATGTCATTAATTACGATTGTTACTAATGTTATATATGCTCAATTGATGTCGACTATTTCCGTTAATAACAATAACAAACCTACGGTATGGTTAATCCTTCATATAGCTCACTCATACGATTTTTGAGAAATTATTTGGGAAAAGATATTTGGGTACTGAAGATACATAAGTAATGAGAAAGGATGATTTCCACCCTCGTAAAGATCATATTCCAGATAGAGAACATGGAAGTTAGTGAGTTACCCATTATTGTGGGTCCAAGAAGAGGGTGTGAGATCATTTTTCAAGGTTGCTATAGATTTGTTTTGATTGGATAGGAGACTGTAAACTGCTTAGAACAATACCTAACATTACGTACTAAGTATGCAAGTATTTTATTATTGCTGTTATTGTTATTATTAATATTGTTTGTATCCACAATTACTCGTATTATCTTGCTTAAATCTTTTGACAACCTTGTGAGAAAGGTACTGTTATTATCTGACATTAATAATGAGGAAATCAAGGCTCAGGTAGGTCAAGTAACTTACCCACTGTCACATAGCTTATACGACAGAGCCCAGATTTAAACCAACTGCATTGACTCCTTTGAAATTCTTGTTTGCTTGAGTTGATTTGTTATAGGTTGTGTCTCTCAAAGAAATCAGGAAAATTGGACCTGTTAAATGTTTGGTGATGGACAATGAGCTTTTTAAGGTCTTTGGCTGTAACGTGTCCTTGGAAGCAAGGAGCTCACTCTGTTTGGTTCCTAGAAAGTTCCTATGGTTGTGCTATCATCACTTCTTGACCTTGAGAGGTTGCCTACTGCACTCTTTGGCTTCAAGCAAGACTTTATCTAATTCTTCCTCAAGAAATCATCTGCTTTTAAAAATATTCTTACAGAAAAGGGGAATCTTTACTCTTTTTAAATGATCTTTAAATAAAATTAGACTCCAAAATAGCAAAATTGGAAGAAACAGTGAGGATTATTTAAGCCAATTCCTCCATTTTTTATGTGAGGCCTAGATGAGGGGAAGGGATGGAAACATCCGCAGTTTACATGGTTAATTACTATGCAGCTTGGTGGCTAAGAGTTTGGTGGGATCTGGAGCTAGGTGGTCTGGGTCTGAGTCCCAGTTCTCTACTTGCTAGCTTAATCTCCTTGTGCCTCAGTTACCTCGCTGTAAAATGGTGGTAATAACAGTGCTTTCCTCACAGGATTGTGGTGAAGATTAAGTAAGTTTCCATGTGTAAGGCACTTGGAATAGGGGCTGGCACATAGTAAACGATATATGAGTGCTTACTATTCTTGTTGTTGACAGCACTAGGATTTGAGTCCAGATTGCTTAACTTCCTTGTCTAGTGCTCTTTTCATTTCCTTAAATTCTCTTCCACCAAGATCTTTTTTGTAACCAGCTGAGGTTTTTCCAACTTTAGTTTGACCCATGACCACCAGTTCTCTTCTTAGTCTGGATACCTATGTGGTTCTTGTGCATGTCAGTTTCACACACTGTGGTCATGGGACTCTGAGGTCAGATAGAATTGCATTTGAGTTCCAACCTTACCACAGAGAGGTTACTTAGCCTCCCTGTGCCTCTGTTTCTTCATTTGTACACTGGGGATACCAAAGAGCACCTGCCTTATTAAGGTTGCTGATAGGATTAAATAAGCAGCTATCTATAAAAGCACTCAGCAGAATGCCAGATGCTTGCTAGATACATAACACATGGCAGTACATTATTGTTATTACTACTGTTACAACTCCTTATGGAATTTTCCAAGTCATAAGTGTACTTTCCTCTTGCAGATTATTTGAGTAGGCTGAACCATCAGTGAAAAGGAGGCCAAGCATCTCAAAAATAGGACACCTGAGAGTATGGAGCCAGTGTGACACTCAGGTGAGTTAGCCTTATGATCCCTAAGCATGCAGTCCTTGGACCAGATGCATCAGGATCTTCTGGTAAGTGTGCTAAAATATAGGCTACTGAGACCCACCCTATGTCTGTCAAATCAGAATATTCTAAGGAAGCAGGTCCCAGGGAATATATATTTTAAAGCTCCCTAAATACACTTCATGGGCTGCCAGATTTGGGAATCGCAGGATTAGGTAGCTACCTAAATGAAGACACTTAAACGTGCCAAAAGCTTCTCTTTCACCCATCTATTTATCCATCTATTCACCCATCCATCAACCAAACATGTGCCAGTATCTGGTATTTGCTTCATGACCTGCTACTGCTGTGGTGGGTGCAAAGATAAATGATCAATGTTCTCAAAGAGTCAATAGTCTAAGAGAATGGATGAATGAAGTATAAATAATAAAAGATGTGCTATGAAGTACAATGGGGGTCCAGAAAAGTATATACTTATTCCAGATTGTGGCAGAAGACTCTGGAGAGGTTTCGTTTTATATAATGGCATGAATTCCCCTTCAGATCCATCTCTAATTCAAGCTTCACCTACTTCTGACTGTTTGTGTTAGATACCAATCCTATGGATTTCTATAGTTTTCTGGAATTACTTTTTACACACTACAGTAGAGTTATGTGGCTGCTTCCATGTTTTACTTAGAAGCTGAGAGCTTGATAAAAGTGAAGGCTGCATCTTAATCATCACCTTTTCCCCCACCTCCTAGCTAGGGTCTGGCTCTGCCTAAGCAGCTGCCATTGGTGCTCAATAAACATTGAAGAAGTTGGGTTGTTGCATTGGTTATGCAAAGAAGGGGGACAGTGGGTGTAAGCGTGGGGTGGGGAGCAAAGCTGGGACCAATCATGGAACACCTAGAATTTGAATCAAATTTGGGCTTTAGTTTTTAGGCAATGAGCCTAAGACAATTTTGGAAGCATCCTTTGTTCACAAAAAAGTTAGAAATGGTGAGAACTAGGGCAGTCTATCACAAAGTGTGGGAGAGGTAATTTTATATGTAAACTATTATAAATCACATTTGAGTTATGAAGTGAGACAATTATTCCCTTTGCAGTTTCATTTCATTCTGTCTAATTATTTCAGGGAGACATTCTGAATTGGGTGCTAGTATTTTAACACTTCTCTAACACTTTCTCTTTTTAAATTTTGTTTATTTTTAATTGACAAATAATAATTGTGTATATTTATGGGGTACATTGGGCATGGAGGGTGGGTTATTCTGTGATGTCTTGACCTGTGTATACATTGTAACACTTCTCTAATACTTTCTAATCCAGCCATCCCCAACCTTTTTGGCACCAGGAACCGGTTTTGTGGAAGACGATTTTTCCACAGATGGTTGGGGGATGATTTTGGGATGGAACTATTCCACCTCAGATCATCAGGCATTAGATTCTCATAAGAAGCATGCAACCTAGATCCCTCACATATACAGTTCACAATAGGGTTCATGGTTCTATGAGAATCTAATGCTGCCACTGATCTAACAGGAGGCAGAGCTCAGCTGATAATGCTTTTTCACCTGCTACTGACCTCCTGCTGTGTTGCCCAGTTCCTAACAGGCCATAGACTGGTACCAGTCCATAGCCTGGGGCTTGAGGACCCCTGCTCTATGATGCCTATACAACAATAAAATTGCCTAATGATACATTTCTCAGAATGTATACCCATCATTAAGTGACACATGGCTGCTTGTGTATTTTTATATATAGCGAAATGTGGCTAGATTAGATGTGATATCTCTTTGGATGCAGGGATAGGTGGGCAAGTTTCTAAAACACGAAACTAACTGTGTCTTTTCTCTGCTTAAGAACCTTCCATGACTCCCTGTTGTTCATAACCGGATAAATTCTAAGCTGCCTAACTCAGAGTTCTAGCTTAGAGATGTCTACGCCTGGCTGCTTCCAACAGTTAGTCTCATGTCCTGTCTCAAACATGGAGCTTCAGTAAGAATGAAATTTCCAAGGAGAATTTTATATTCTGCATGCTTTTAAAGGCTCAAGCCTGGAGACCCCCCTTCTTGCCTCTCTTACCCTTTTCACCAGGGCACCCTCTATTCATCCTTCCAGAGCCTTCTCTGGGAAGTCCTTTCCCAAAGCCCACTTCCCAGCCTAAGCTTAGTGCTATTTCTGTAGATACCCAGAAACACAGCAACTATATGTACAGTTTACCCTAGTATGTCAAAGTTATAGTTACTGCCTTAGGAGGGATTTTGAGCTTTTCATCTTTATTACTCGGGCTTCTGCTACTGTGTCAAGCAGGTAGTTGACACTCAACAAATGTTTGTTTAGCCTAACTCAGCAGAACACATGGAGTGTGTTCACATGGAGTAACCTGATTTTGCTTAGTCTGCAACATTTCTTGCATGCATCCCCTGCTTGCAGTCTCAATTACAGTCATCCTGTTTCAGTTTTCTTAACTTGTCACTCCCTTCCTCTGTTAACTTTTGCCATACCTCTGTATAACATGGCCTACTTTTTGAAAAAGATTTTTTTACATTCACCTACATTTGTCTCAAATTTGTTTTTAAAAGAAACTTTGTATTACTACCGTCATTGAAAACCTTCATCACTTGGCACAAAAGAAAGTTTAAAAAATACAACAAAAGACATTCTACTAAATTCTGGCTAGACAACCTTGCCTGCTCTAGTAGATGCACTGAGACCATTAATGAATCTTTCATCCCACCTTGTGTCATCCTCTTTGCCACATGACTTTGGGTCTCCCTCACTACTAGGCAAGTTCCTGTCTCCATCTCTTGATTCTGAATTCAGCCATAACACTTGCTCTGCCCAATGTTGTTTTAGCAGATTTGACACATACAGAAGCGTGAAAAACTCTTGTGTGACTGGGATAGCTCCTCTGCAATGAGAACATGCCTGGGATAATGTACTGAAAAGATGTGAGAAATACATGAAGCAGAGTCCAGTCATCCCAGCCAAGAACCAGCTGTGAATGTAACCGCATGACTTTGAGGCAAGTCCAGACCAAGAACAAAGAACCACTGGTCTTAAAGACAGACCTGCAGATTCCTGAGCTAAATAAAAGTTTGTTGTTGAAAGGCACTGAGTTGTTTTTGTTTCCTACAGATATTAATGTGGCAATAGATAGCTAATATACCTGCCAAGGCTCTGAGCCTGAGACATGTTTTCTCTTTGCTAAAAAGATAGATTAGAACAGGGGTCCCCAAACCCCAGGCCACAGACTGGTACAGGTCTGTGGCCTATTGGGAATTGAGCCACACAGCAGGAGTGGTGGGTGAGCCAGCATTATCACCTGAGCTCTGCCTCCTGTCAGATCGGCAGAGGCATTAGATACTCATAAGAGCATGAACCCTATTGCAAACTGCATATGCAAAGAATCCAGGTTGTGTGCTCCTTATGAGAATCTAATCCTGATGATCCAAGGTGGAACAGTTTCATCTGGAAACTATCCCCCTTCCCTGCTTGGGGAAAATTGTCTTCCACAAAACTGGTCCCTGGTGCCAAAAAGGTTGGGGACTGCTGTCATAGAGCATATTTACACAAACCTAGGTGGTATAGCCTGCTACACACCTAGGCTATATGGTATAGCCTATGACTCCTAGGCTACAATCCTGTACAGCTTGTTACTATATTGAATGCTGTGGGGAATTGTAACACAATGGTATTTGTGTATCTAAACATATCTAAAAATAGAAAAGATACAGTAACAATAGGGTATTATAATCTTATGGGACCATTGTTATATATGCTGGCCATTGTGGACCAAAATATTTATAACCTGTGACTATATACGTATATATAACATATGTGTGTTTATATTTATATTTATAATGCATTTATTTACATATATTTTTCTCTACAAAAATTCCTGACAGGTAGTTTTCCTGCTTCTGTTTGCAAACCTCCAGTGACAGGTGGCTTATTATTCACAAATGAGCCTGTTATAGTCCTGATTGTAACTGGACGAAAAAGATAGACTTGAGCAACACAAAACTGGAAATGGGGATTGTTGCAGTAATCCAGGTGAGGGACATGGAAGAGCCAAAATGAGCAGGAAGAGTCTGGATGTAATGATAGAGAAGCGAACTCCTTTGGTTGATGCTAAGTGCCATCAAAATGTGAATTGTGTAAAATGTGAATTGTAAAGTGGTTGTGCTCACTTTAGACCCCAAACTTACTGCATGAACAACTCCCAAACCACACAAATATCTATTTTTCCTTTAAATGGACAAAGCAATGCTGACACCCAGTGGTTGGTTCAGATTACCCACAGCTCTCAGAGAGAGGATCCCAAGGGAGATGAAAGTCCACTTGCTCAGCCCCGACCATCAGAGCACAACCCAGGATCTTTAGCTGGAAGGGCGAGTCTAAATTCAGCCAGTAATAGCCAGCCATGTGATGTGTTTGACACCACATAAAGGATAGTTCCCAGTAAGTTTAATGCAGATAAAAGAGCCAAATTTAACCTGCAGATGAGAAGAGTATTGAATCGAAGTCAGCCCCTTGGGAAACAGAGACAAAAGCAATTACCCTGAGTTCCCTGGAGAACTCCCATCCAAAGCACCAATAAGAAATGAAATAGTTAAATAGTTGACTGGCTTTGGTTGGAAGCCAGTCAACTCCCATTCTGACACAGAGTCACGATGTGATAAAACAACAAGGAACTTGACAAATTGAATGGACAAACTGGTCCAAGGAGGGGAAATGAGTTTGCTAAGGCCTAAAAGCAAGCTAATGGCAGAGAGGAAACACTAGTGTGCTTCCTGCCTGACCAGACTTAACAGCTGGAGCTCCAGCAGCCATCTTGGACCATGTGACAAGGGCCACAATCTTAGGATGGTAGAGAGGAAAGTAGAAGAGTCTGTTCATGAACAAATTCATGGGGCTGTCATACCAACCTGGAGTGTAGATCAGATTTTTATGAACTCTCATCCATGCTCAAAATGTCAATTATCATCTGAATGTCATTGATGCTGATCGTCTATCTACTTGATGTCGCCATTTGAACATCACAGAGGAACGTTCAGAACAAAACTCAGGATCTTCTCCCCACAAATTTGGTTTTCCTTCAGTGTCCCTAAATGACACCACCATCCAGTGCACAAACCAGAAGTAGAGGAGACATCCTTGACTCCTTTCTTTTCCCTGACCCCCATAACTAAAAAATCACAAGGCTTGAAAACATGACTTTATATTAACCCACTTCTTAATATTCTTTTCCTCATTGCTCCAATCCTCCCTGCTTTATCCATTGGACATATTTTGCTTGTTTGTTTATCACCTCTTTCCTCCGTAAAAGAATGCCAGCTTCCATGCCTGCCCCACTTTGCATTCCGCTGCTCTTTCTTCAGACACTCTATTTTATTACAGTCTATTATTTTCTTCATACCTCTTATCTGCATCTGAAATGATGTGTATTTGTCTATGAGACTAGGGGTCTCATCTGTCTTATCCGTGGTTTTTGACTAATGTAGTGAGAAAAGAGCAGAGATTTTGTCTATTTGCCTCACTATTATATAACTAGCACTCAGAACTGTGCCTAGTACAAAGTAGGTGCTTAATGAATGCTTCTTGGTGAGTAAATATGAATATAGATACACATGTAATGTACATATAGTGCTTGGACAGTAGGAGGATCTGGCAAAGGAGGTCCTGGGTTAGCAATTACCTGGTTACAGACTACAACTCAATTACCTGTGCCTTGTTATTTTTGTAGTCAATGGCATGAAAGCCAATGTTGCATATCTGCCAAGGACTCGAAAAGGCAGTCTGAGGTTTGATATCATCATCATCATCTGATGAAAAAAAGATCAAACCTAGCTCTGAAAGGGGAAGTAGGGTACCTGGTGGATGTTGTCCTAGGTCAACTTGGGCTGCCACTTTTATTTTCTGTTGCTTTCCCTAACAGCCAGCGTCTATAAGGAAGGTGGTTGACTACTTGTTCGTGCCATAGTTTAGCTGGTTTTTGACTGAATCCATGAAAGAAAAGGAAGGAAGGAGGGAGGGAAGGAAAGGGATAGAAAAGGAAGGGAAGAAAGGAAGAAAGAGGAGACAGAGAGACAGAGAACGAACCTGTTCTATGTAAAGTATTACAAGGGAAATAAAGAGAAGGTCTTTATACTTCCTCTTTTGTTCATTCCCTGACCCCACATTTGAATTCTTTATGTAACAGCCAGAATAATCCTTCCCTCTCCCTCTCTCCTCCTCTTATTCCGTCTCTCTCTCTTTTCCTCCTTTCTTTTCTCATTGGCTTAATAAAATAAAGTGAATTTTTACTCCATAACAACTCAACATTAGTGTTCCTGAGTAGCAGAGGGCCACTCATATGATTATCTAGGAGCCCCAACAGGGTACCTTTGTCTTGATACTCTAAGCTCTTTTAGGGCCTCAGAGATTTCTACAAACCAGGAAAGAATAGGAAGGATCCTGCATGGAGTGTTTTTATAAGTCAAGTGCATGATCTCTGTAAAATGTAAGTTGTATAGTGTCCTACCCTGCGTAAAACTTTCAGTGGCTTCCAGCCAGCTTAGAATAAAACTCAAATTCTTCACTGTGGCCTACAGGGTGCTACATGATTGTTCTCGCTTGCCTTTTTAAAATTTTATTTTTAACTAACAAATGTTAATTATACATATTTATGGGGTACAATGTGATGTGATGTTTCAATACATGAACACATTGTGAAATGATCAAATTAGGTGGATCCATCATCTCAAATACTTACAGTTTCTTTGTGGTGAGATTTAAAATCCAGTCTTTTGAATTATTAACTGTAATTACCATGCTATGTAATAGACCACCAGAACCTTTTCCTCCTAACTGAAACTTCAACCAACATCTCTCCTTTCCCTGTCCACAGCCCCCTGCCCCACCTCCAGCCTCTGGTAACCACCATTCTACTCTCTACTTTTTTTTTTTTTTTTTTGTCCATGTGTTCTCATTGTTCGTCTCCCACTTATGAGTAATAACATGCAGTGTTTGGCTTTTTGTTCCTGTGTTAGTTTGCTGTCTACTCTCTAATTCTGAGTTCAACTTTTTTTAGATCCAACATACAAACGAGATCAGATCATGTGGTATTTGTCTCTCTGTGCTTAGCTCATTTCACTTGGCATGATGTCCTCTAAGTTCATTCATATTATCTTAAATGAAAGGATTTCCTGCTTTTTAAGGAGTAATAGTATGGCATCGTGTGCATATACTGCATTTAAAAAATCCATTCATCTATTGATAGGCTCTTAGGTTGATTCCCTATCTTGGCTATTGTGAATAATGCTGCAGGGAACATAGGAGTGCAGATAACTCTTCAACATACTGATGGCATTTTCTTTGGATATATTCCCAAAAGTGGGATTGCTGGATCATATGGTAATTCTATTTTTAAATTTTTGAAGAGCCTTCATACTGTTTTCCAAAATGGCTGTACTAATTTGCAATACTACCAACAGTGTACAAGGGTTCCCTTTTCTCCACATCCTCATCAACACTTATCTTTCATCTTTTTGGTCATGGCTAATTTAACAGGCACGAGGTAATATCTCATTGTAGTTTTAATATGCATTTCTCTGATGATTAGAGATGTCGAACATTTTTTAATATATCTGGTGGCCATTCTTATGTCTCCTTTTGAGAAATGTTTATTCAGCTTATTTGCCCTTAAAATAGAGTTATTTATTTTCATGTTATTGAGTAGTTTGAGTTAATTGTATATTTTGGATATTAACTCCTTATCCAAAACTAACCTACACAACTGTGGCCAATTAATTTTCAACAAAGGTGCCAAGAACACACATCAGGGAAATAACATTCTCTTCATTCCCTTTAGTTGGTAAAACTAAATATCCACATGCAGAATGAAAATTGATCCTCATCTCACCATGTATATAAGAATCAGCTCAAAACGGGTGAAAGACTTAAACTTAAGATCTGAAACTGTAAAACTACTGAAAGAAAACATAAGGGAAAAGCTCCACGACACTGGTTTGAGCAGAGATTTCTTATATATGACCCCAAAAGCACAGGCAACAAGAACAAAAATAGACAAATGGGATTGCCTCAAACTAAAAAGCTTCTGCACAGCAAAGGAAACAATCAACAGCATGAAGAGACAGCCCACAGATTGGGAGAAAATGTTTGTAAATCATACATGGGATAAGGGCCTTGCCTACCTCTTTGACATTATTTCCCATGTTTTTTTCCATCTTCCTTCATTCAGCTCCAAGCCACACAGGCAGGCCTTTTTTTTTTTTTTTTTTTTTTTTCCTGTTCTTAACATCCTAAGCTTTTATCTGCCTTGGGGCCTCTGTGTTTGCTATCTCCTCTGCCTGGATGCCCCCAACTCAGCAATGTTGGCTGCTTCTCTTAATTTGGCTAACTCAGCCCAGAGAAACTCTTCTTGCCTTCCCTATTTAATGTTTCCTCAAAGACACTGTTATATTACATTCCATTATTTTCTTCATAGCTGTAATGACATCTGAAATTATAGGTATTTATTTATTCATGAGAGTAGAGGCCTATTTTTATTGTATATGATTGTCCATCCTTGTCGACCAGAAGGGGGTCTGGCACCTGGTAGGTGCTTAGTACATATCTACTGAGTACTTACTATATGGCAAATATTCCTCTAAATACAGCACAGGCACTAACTCATCCGATTCTCACAACTCTGTAAGAGGACTACTATTATGATCCCCATTTCATAGAAGAAACTGAAGCCCAGAGAGGCGAGGTAACTTACGTAGGGTTATACAGATAAGTTGAGAAGCAGAAATTCTAATTCCAGGGTCTACAACCTTAACCACTGTACTATACTACTTCCAATCAGAATCCCAGTTTTGGAAAAGAATTGAGTATCATTTGATCATCTCACCACCACCAGATGCATAGATATGCTCTGTGACATTCCTCTTGAGGTTTCTTAACTTCTTGAACGCTCTGGTGGCAGACTACCCACTTTCTCCTGGGTGGATCCACTCCGTTATGGTATGTTAGTTTTCCCTTCATATTGGGATATACTCTGCCTCCTTATAGCTTCTCCCCCAGAGTTCTATTGCACCTGTTCAGCCCTCAAAAGGATCCAGCCCTCTGTGCCCCAAGGAAGCCCATCAGCGGTGACAGGGTTATTCTCCTGACCTTTCTCTCCTACAAGGTGAATAATGCCAGATTCTTCAGGGTGTGGTTTATCTTTCTTTCTGTGCAAGGATATTCAAAGCCTCTGCTCAAGAAATATACGGGTGAATTCTTTTTTTTTTTTTTTTTTTTTTTTTTTTTTTGCTCCTGGACCCCCATTTGGGAGCTGTGGGCCAGACACGAATTAGTGGGGTTTCTAAGCCCATCTCATCTGATTTCGCTGAATCTCATCTCCCAGCCGGGGTGGTAACAAAAACCCACATGGCACAAAAGCAATTCCTTCTTGGGACTGTGGGGGCTGTTATCTGGTGCTCCTTGGATGATGCTATTAGCATTACTTACAGCTCCCATTCTGCCTTCACAGCCTGAAACCATGGGCATGGGAGAGGCTGATAAAGAAACTGGCTTATATATGCCTTTCCTTTCATTGCTGATATGCTTGTCCCTTGTGGGTTTCTTGCAGAATAACAGAATTGTAAAGTGAGGAGAAAAGTTATATCATTGGATTAGGGAATATAGAGTTCCATTGCGAAGAACTGTCTGGGGGTTGCTGATTCAGGGTGTGAGGCAGGCTGCATTTACAGACAAAATAAAATATTTGTGCCTCCCCACCCCCCAAAAAAAGGCAACTTGGTATAGAGGAGACTGGTTGACCTGTGCATAAATACCAGCTCTATTTATTTGAAATACTTTATCTCTCTGATCTTTAAAATAAGGAACTGTACCTATCTGAAACAACTGTTATGAGGCTTAATTACACTTCGGTGTTTGGTGTGCCGTAAGTCCTCAATACACATTGGTTTAGATTTGTTGGACTTTATTGAGGTTTCTTTTACTTGCCACAGGTTCATGTTCATGGGATTTAAATCTCTATCCCAGGCATCTGGCTCAACTTGCTTATTAAATGAGGTGGTACCATAGAGAGGCAGAGGAATTTCCAGTAATGACAGTTAAATATGCCTGGTGATTACAGTTTTGTGGAATGTTTTCTCATGTGTGATTTCATTTCACCCCTGTGACAACCCTATTAGGTAAGGGTAATTATTTCACATTTCACACATGAGAAATCTAGGACACAGTAAGGTTATTTAACCTGTCCAATATCACAGGGTTAGTGAGGATTTGGTCACTATCGTAGCCTAGAAGACCTGGATCAGGGCCTTGCCTTGAACTGAGGTCATCTGATTTTAAACTCCATTCTGGCTTTCCTTTGAATCTTTTGCTGGACTTGTAGAACTTAGCCTTCTGTTACTCATCTCTGTATTTTCCAGGTTAGTGCCTCATACCCAAAGGCACCAAATAGGCATTTGTAGAATTGAAACAAGTTTTAGCAGCTATGGGTCATACATGAATTTTGTAGGAATGAGCTTACTTAATAGTCCCAGTGTACTAAATAAGACAACCTATAAATGAGCTCCCCCACACCCATCCTAGATCTTACAAAAGGTTATTCCTGCCTCCATTCTTAGCTTATTTCTGTCTTGGACTGGAGCATTTGAAACTCCTACTATGAGAACAACTGTGAAAAAAAATGGCTAGTCTGCAGAATCTGTGTTTATGTAAATAAAGGAAGAGAAATGTGAGCATCAGACATTGCTTAGAAAAGTAGCAGTTGGTAGTCGGGAGGGTGTAGGTTTGGAGATCGGTTTCTGATCCAAGCCATATGGATCTTGATAAACATAGATCTCTATGTATCCATTCCTGACTCTAAGGCAACCAACCCATTCCATATGTGGTGTGGCCAGCACTAGTGACAACAGACTTCCAGCCAAACCCTTAGCTTATTATCTCTCTTGACTCATCTCTTTTTGACCTTTCTAGCACCTGGCACCCTTACCTATTCCTAGCTCTCCAGCTCCTGAACCCTTTCCTCCTCTTCCATTCATGGCCTCTTCCTTGGGTCTGACCCTAGACAGTACTGCTCTGGTTCTGACTTCTGCCTTCCTTTGCATATTAGGGTGAATTGTTTTTTTTTTTTTTTTCTGGCTACCGTGAGAAACACAACTTCTTGAGAGTAATTTCCTCCATTTAGCCCTGTTTCTTCAAAAACGAATTGACCTTGTAGAGACTTTGTTTCTAATGTGCAGTAACTCAATTCCTTCATGCCTCCATTTATTCATACCTTCATTCAATCAACTAATACATGTCGATTATCACTTACTTGCTGCGCACACCAGTGCTGGTGTACCATGTGACTAGGTTCCAGTCCTTGCTCCATGGAGCCTGTCACACAGAAGGGGATATAGTGTAGCATGATAGTTAAGAGCATGTGAATGGATATGGGTTCTAAAAATGGCTCTGTTGCTCACTAGATGCATAACCTGTGTGCCTTTGGTCAAGATACTTAATCTCTCAGAGCTTATTTCTCCATATGTAAAATGAGAATATTGCCTAGTAGAATCATTGTACTATTAAGTAAAATTATCCATGTTAGATATTTAGTACAGTGCCTGACGCACACTACACACTCAGTAGACATTGACTATTGTTTTATTAGTGAGGGACAGATAAATAAGATAATTAGAATGTAATGTTATCAATGATATAATAGGGAACATCTTAGGTTAATAATAGGTCCTTATCCAGGTTTCAGAAGGTTTCTTGGAGGAAGTGATATCCTAGCTAATACCTTATGGGTGAGCATGAGTTAGCCATGTTAAAGAAACATGGAACATTTCCGGGGAAGGGAAAAACATGTGCAAAGGCCTGGACAAGAGAAACATCATGGCAACACACATGTAGTTCAGTAAGGCTAGATAAATATTTGAGAGTAAGTGGTGAGAGGTAAGGCCTGTGTCCTGCTTACTTCCTTTTATTCTGCCTCTTTCGCTTCCCAGGCCATGACCCCATCTCATTACCCCACTTTTCCTCTTTGCACAGCTGTGATTTGCTAGGGGTAAAGGATGCTGAGTGGAAGTTGCTTCCCCTTGATGACTTACTTACATAATTGCTGATGCATGTGCCCCATGGAAAACTTGGAGCCATATTCTATTTAGGGACATTTTTGCCTTACACAGCAGATCCAGCTACTATGATTTGCCTCATTACCTATTAAGAGGACATTTGCATGGACTTAAATGGTTTCCTCACCTTGTTCTTGAGACAGATTTTTCCATGACTGTCCATTTGTCCAATAGCAGGCAAGTTGGAGAAGTGAGCAGGAGTTCACTGAGACTTGCTTTTAATTGGTTTCTGGTAGAAACACAGAATGTCAGGCTGGGAGACACTTTATGGGTCATTTCTACTCTACTACGTCATGGAAAACTATGAAAATTTCAATCCTAGACCCCAGAAATTATAAGGTATAGAAAAACGCTGAGGCTAGTGAAAGGAGAGTGATGGCAAATGATGTTAACAGGGAAAAAGTGGTTGCAAAGCTGTTAAAATCTGCCTCTCTGATCAGCTGCCTATGGGAAATATGTCTGCCTCTGCCCCAGCTTCATGCACCCCTAGCAGACATTACTAGGAGATGGCAGCACTATTCTTTTGAGCCCAGATAGGGCCTCAGAATTCTTCCAAACATAGTGCTGCAGAGGTTCATGGCTGAGTATGTGGAGTTGGCACTTGTAATGAAACACACTAACTACCCTGAGAACCTCTCTTTTTATATGCAGGGAATGTCAGATCCATCAAAGAGAAGTACTTTATCCAATGTAAACATGCACATTAATGGCAGACCTTAAGTTAGAGTATTTTGCTCCTGACCCAAATCCCTGAAAGAATTTCCTCTGTTTGAAAAGTATCATGAAGGCCAGTTAAATTATTCTTTCCAAAAAGTATGCTGTCATGCCACTCTCCTGCTGAGCATCCCTCAATAGCTTACCATTTCCAATAAAATAAAGTCTAAACATATCAGCAAATCATTCTACATTTTTTCACATCTTGAGCCCAGCTCTAGTCAAAAGGGATCCCCACCCCTTTGTTTATGCCTTCTCATTCAACTCACATCCATGGGTCCTCCAAAGCTTGGGTCAAGCCTTTCAGCTTCTCTGAAACTGGCCAATTTCAATCCAATTTGTCTTCTTCCCCTAAACAATTCTAATGATTACGGTTCAACCCACAACACTTATTGGCATTTTTGAGGTTTTAATGGTGGAAAATGACATATGGCCAATATTACTCTAGACTCCAGTTACCCTGGCCCACTATAAAAGAGCAAGCCACACCTAACAGGTGACATTTTAGTGTGATAGACCCTTCTTACCTGAAAACACAGCCCAACTAGGATCCCAGAATCTTGGGACCAATCTGATTAAAATTCCATTAGCTTGAGGTGTAGTGAGAAGGGGGCAGTGAGTGAGGAAGGGGGCTTAGAGAAATCTCCTTTTCCCTGAAGGCCTTCAGTTAACACACATTATCCCTGCCCCCCGCCTTCTAATTGCTACTTATGTTTCTTTCCAATCTATTTGTAGGGCAGTATCTCATTAATTAATTAAATTAATTTGAATTAATTCAATTTAACAAACACCTCCTGTTTGTCAAGCACTATGTTTGGAGTTGGAAATACAAAAATAAACAAGACAAATATTCTTGTTTCATGGAGCTTGTACTCAGGTTGGGGAGACAGATAAGATACAAGTAACAAATAATGCCTTTCTCATCTAGCATACTGTAGGGGGACACAGTATACAGTCAATTAACATTTGTTACCTTCCCTTATTCAATACCTATTTGGGTTAGTATCTACAGGGTATACTTGATGGAGGTGTGTACGCATTTATTCAAGTGTATTTACTGAATGTTGAAGTATCCAGCAAGTATCTTTTAAATTAGATTCATAGAGGCAGTTAACAAAGATGGTCCAGGAGCATGGAATGCAGAATGATGTAGTCAGGAGTCAGTCCCATGCTTCTAAGTGCAACTACATTTAGAGTACTGCATTCCATGCTGGACTCCACATTGGCAAACTATGGAGTGTCTGAGGGAGGGTAACCAGGTTGGTTTGAAGTCTTTTCATGAAAACCTGAGAAACCTTTGAAGGAAGTAGAACTGTTTTGGAGAATAGTTTGAAACTTTGGTTGACAGGCAATGGTGCTGATATGATTTGGTTTTGTCTCCACCCAAATCTCATCTTGAATTGTAGCTCCCATAAATCCCACATGTCATGGGAGGGACCTGGTGGGAGGTCATTGAATCATGGGGGTGGGTTTTTCCCATGCTATTCTCGTGATAGTGAATAAGTCTCATGAGATTGGATGGTTTTATAAAGGGGAGTTCCCCTGCACACACTCTCTTGCCTGCTGCCATGTAAGACATGCCTTTGCTCCTCCTCACTTTCTGCCATGATTGTGAGGCCTCCCAAGCTGTGTGGAACTGTGAGTCCATTAAATCTCTTTTTCTTTATACATTACCCAGTCTTGGGTATTTCTTCATGGCAGTATGAGAACAAACTAATACAGGTGGTAATTGTTGGTTGTAAACATTTGAAGTGCTACTATATGTAAACATGAATATTTTTTGTTTTCTGGGCATCCAAGAAGATGAAACTGGAATTAGCAAAAATGCCAAGAGGGAGCCCTTAGTTTGATTTAAGTCATTCCTAAATGAGACACATGGTCTTGTATGGATGGGGGCTCCCTGACACTGGAAAAATTTAAGCAGAAGTTTCTGAGTTTGTTGTGGGCATTCAAACATTAAAAAGATGTTTTTCCCAGATTATCACCAATAACTATGTTAACTTTGTATTTGGTAATGATTTGTTATGAGGATCATTATTTTCTTTTACGGTTTAGAAAGCATTTTTATGTAAATTATCCGATTTGATTTTCACAAAGACAAGTTTTGTACTATTCCATTTTACAGTTGGGCAAACAGACTTCAAGAGTCCGGTCATCGCTGTTCACAATGGAACCATGATATATGGCTTATGGCTCCACAAACAGCACTTTTTATTGTTTAAAAATGCTTAGACATGCTTGTTGATTCATCTTATAAATACAGAAATGATAGAATGCTGGCTGACAAATTCTTTGTGTCCTATATATCCTTGACTTTTCTCTTTTTTGAGAGGGTCACTGTTGCACACCTCTGATTTTCTGTTCCAACAACTGTATGCTTGCTATTGTAATGCCTGTACATTTCTTGCTGCCTTTTTACTTTTTTCCACATTAAAAAATATATATGTATATGCATTTCCTCTCCAGAAGTTACTAGGCATATTTACTAGTTGATCTAAGAGGTAGTACTTCAGGGACCAAACATATGGAATTATTTACTTCATGCCTAGAGAATTTCAACTTTGTGTTTCTTCCCATGATGTTACTCCAGTGTTTTCTTTATTCCTTCTTCAAGGGTCAGCCTAAATCTTACCACTTCTTAGAAGCCTTCTGCGACCTTCTTAGGCTACAAAGTTTTAGACAGTTTTAGTATTTATTGTGTACCCTATTTAGCTTGACTTGTGTACATTCTATTCTCACATACATTTGTCAGTTACATATTCTTGCTGGAGAATAAAATTTTCAGTGGTGTGTTTTTCTCTCTTTTATATACTCCAAATTTCTTGCCACAATGTTGAGCACCTAGGAATGTTGAATAACTACTTGAAGATTTTTAGTTCACCCCCATGGGTTTTAATTCTTCTCATAGATAACATGTTAAAATGTATTTTCTGTTTGCCCTAAAGAAACAGAAACAGTATGTACCTTTGGCTCTAGGTCCTCATTATCTTAGGTTTGAATCTTGGCTCTGCTACTTTCTAGAAATGTGACCTTGAGATGGTTTCTTCACCCCTCTAAGCCTTAGCTGTAATGGGGATCATGATCGTATCTACATTTAAGGGACATCATGAAAGTCAAATGAAGGAAAGAAAAAAATTTTTTAGCACAGTGCCTGGCACATAGTTAATGCAAAATGAACGTTAGTAGTTATTGTGAGTGCTGTTGTTATTCTTACCACAGGATCTGTCAGATAAAATGACCTGGATTTGTTTAAATGATTTGGTGCTCTGACTCTAGGGATGTACACTAGTAAATCCGGAGACCTATTTTAGGTATGTATGTATACATTTGTATGCTTGTACTTATTTATTTATTCCTTGCCTTGTCCTAAAAAGAATTTAAGGCAGCTTATTAACATGCACAGCATATACCAAAGTAAAATAAATTTTAAAATAAAAAATGGCACAATAGGAAAATCAAAGAAGAGAAAAGCAAAACTTAGAAATAAAGATAGTATATAAAATCTATGCCATGAAATATTTTGCCCGTAATGGAGGTAGGCTACAAATCTAGCTTTAAATTTCTGAGAAGCAAAGAGTAACACAGGATTAATTACCCAATTTACAGTGCACAGGAGGTAAAAACAATCAAGCTGCTTATGGAAAGTGTTAAGATTCTTTGTAGTGGGATTAGAGAGGATTTTCCTATGGCTCAGAGAGGAAGCTATGCAATGCAAAGAGCAAAATTCTTGTGGTGGTTTTCAAATATATCCACTTTTTTTTTTTGAGACACCTCTCTTTAAAAATGGAAATGTAGGTGTGCTAATTCTCCTCTGCTTAATTGTTGGACATCTGATGTTAGGACATAAAAGGGATTGTGGCATTCTTATTATTATCTCTCTGGTATCACTCACTCTGAAGGAAGCCATTTGCCATGTTGTAAGGATGCTCAAGCAGCTCTATGGAGAGGACCTTGTGTTGAGAGATTGAGGGCTCTAGTCAACAACCATGTGAGAGAATCATCTTCAAATAGATCCCTCAGCCCCAGTTAGGTCTGCAAATGACTGCAACTTTCTTTGGTATCTTGACTATGAGAGACTCTGAGCCAGAGCCACCCAGCAGAGCTACTTCTGGATTCCCCACCCTCAGAAACTGGGGAGATAACACATGTTACCATTGTTTTAAGCTGCTAAGTTTGGGGATAACTTGATATGTAGAAATAGATAACTATTACAATTCTCAACACTGCCCCACAGTGATCACAGTGAGGGATTTGATGAGGACACTCTTCACAGTGACCCTCAGTTTATGATGAGTGCAACTTATGTGCAAAATGGTCAGGCTTAAGCAGACCTAAAAAAGTCTGAGAGCTTACAATTTCATGATGGGAGAAAGACACACAGCCCATTAACCATAATATCAGGAGGAAGGGGTAAATCTAAATTAAGGCACAAGTAAACAAGCTATGGGAGCTTAGGAGGGAGCATTTAATGTTACTGAAGGTTTTATGAAAGAGGTGGTATTTGGGTTGGGTCTTGTAGGATGGCATATTAGAATTCCTTTAAGGAATTCTTCACTTAAGTTCCTCAAGAAACAGACTCTGAGATGAAGATTTGCATGTAAAGAGTGTATGGGGGACTATTTTTGGGAACGCCACCTGTGAGGCAGTAAGGAAGCAGGATTAGACAGAAGTGGGTGTTAGCCTGCAGTTTAGTTGCAACAGAGGCCTCAGGCTATTCCGTGGTGAATTCTAGAGTTGAGATGTTCCTTCAGAATTGTATGGAATTGAGACAAGGGGTTGGCTTTTGTCTTCCTGAATTGATTAGTTAATCAGATGTGAGCTGCTTCTTGAGAGGGAACATAACCCTGGGTGAGACAGTTTCATTTGGTTAACCACATTGCTAGACCATCAGCAGATAGCATTCCTGGCCACTAAAGGTGTTAGTGCTTCAGTCCTAAAGAAGGGTCAGCGTGGCACACTACAGCACACATTTTACTAGCTTAAGCTGACTTTGCAATCATCACAGTTGGCATCAGCATCATTATCATCATCACCATCACCATCACCATCATTATTTATGGTGATGGCTCACAGATCTGAAAACACAGTAGATTGGGCTACTTTTAAAGGATGGCTGAATTCTGAAGCTCAAACAATGTCATCAGTAATATACCTATGTCTTGGGACTCTATGTGCCTTCCTATTGGCTTTACTCATATTCTCAGGTTGACACAAATGTAGGCTTACCTTCTGCCAAACTAGCATCTCAGTGGAAAGAGATCGCTTTCCCAGAATTGCTAGCAACAGTCCTGGGCTGATGGTAGTAGGCCTGCTGGGGTCACCTGCATATCTTTGAACAAATCACTATGGGTAGGTGAATATAGGCTCTGACTGGCCAAGTGTGGATTATTTACCTATTCTGTAACTATTTCCACACAAGCCACATGGACTGAGTTGCATGAGAAGGGTAGATTGTCAAAGAAAACTTAGAGTTACTAATTTCATTACCCAAAGAGGGAGCAGGCAGATAGAAGTCCTCCACAGGTAGATGGGATGTCAATGGGAAGTAAAGGGAGAGAAGGTCCTTCTAAGCCAAGGGACTAGCTTGAGGAATGACATGGAAATGTTAAAGCATATGGCTTGTCAAGTGACTGGCAAATAGCATATACTTATGCATAAGCACATTCAATACGTAAAAATCTCTGTCTCCCCCAATACAGATATAGATCCATATTCCTTTAGTCGAGGGAAGAAGAATGCATTGTGAGTGATAAATTATGCAGATAATATTTCATATGCACACAGAGTCCAACCACAAGAGACATTGTGCCCCCCTGGGAAACCTGCCTGAAAGACAATGGGCCAGGAGAAGGAAGGGGGCAGGAAGAGAGGAGTAGAATAAGGTCTGGCAGGTTTTGCTTGCAGCTGGGACAAGGCTGAATGAGGCAACGATTTTCCCTGAGGCTGTTCCTCATGACCAAAGTGGTGTGGATTGGCTGTGGCAGCCTGGGCAGTCAGCTCTGAGACAAATCATGACAGAGTGTGGACCTGATAGGAATTTATGTTGGTCTCTGAAGGGTAGCAGCTTTGTGATTATCAAGGCAGCTGGGAGTGAGTTGTTTAGCATATTCAAAAGGTCACGGTGCCCAGGAGAGAGCACAGGACAAGGAATCAGGAGACCATTGCTGGGCCACTCACATCTTGTAGGGTTGTGGACCAGTCAGTCACCTCATCTGTAAAAAGACAGTGATGAACCCTCAGGAAGGCCCCTTCTAACTTGGTGTCTCTGGATATAAGGAGACACTGAATGGTATAATTTGATGGAGGAAAGGTGACTAGATACGGCAGTGGCATCCCTTTCAGGGACAGTAAATGGAGGCCCCAAGGGGAGGGCATGGACATACAACAGGAATGTTTGAATTCAATTAAGTTACTGGTCTGGTCTGTCAGGTAGTTTCTGATCTTGCTGAGAGAGGTCAAAGAGCCTTAACCACAGCATTGACTCTACAGGAATAGAGCTAGAGGGAGAGATAGTTTGGTTGTGTTGCATCATTTGAAAAATAAGAAAAAAAATAAAGCCCCAGTTGGGTTATATTTTTTGTGGTTATATAAAAAATATATTAGCAAAGCCAGGGTTTGCACTCAATCTTATGACACTGCCTTGCTTGATTTGAACATAATTTTCTCCACTAGGGGATCACACAGTACCTACCAATCAAGTTAATTCATACTTCCTGAACTACAAGAAGTTATAGAAGAAAAATTAAAGGAAAAAGAGTTCTGTAGGCATATATGAGGGATGTACAGAGAGTTCTGGGACAAGTGGAAGGTAGAGTATGCCTGCATCAGGGAGATGTATTTAATCCACCCAAGTAACAAGACACAGTGTGTTCCAAAGAAAGAACACCAGACACCAGCTTCCCAAAGCATTTTTCATGAAACATAAATCCTAAAAAAAATCCCTGGGCATTTGTAAAATAGGTTTACTTTATCTCACTCTGGGAAACTTACAAAGAACATTAAAGGCTCTGAGCTTATTAAATGCTCTGATAAGTCCTGTAGTAAATAAACCTGCTTAACTCTGTTTAATCAAGTATCTCTTCAACATATTTGACTACTGAAATTCTTCCTAATTTTAATTTTTGTACCTAATACCTGTTAGCATCCTGTAGAAAATACTTTGAAAAGTGCTACAATAGATAAATTACATGAATTTGGGAATTTCTGTCTTACAGCTTCTCTCTATAAAATTACATGATTAGATTAAATGTTTGCCTTAATTCCCTCAAGATCCTTTGATTCTAATTATTGCACATTAGTGGCAGAATTAAAATTAGAACCAAGGAGACAGCTATGGTTTGAATGTGTCCCCTAAAATGCATGTATAGAAAACTTAGTCTTCAAAGTAACAGTGTTGGGAGGTGGGGCCTAATGGGAGGTGTTTAGGTCACAAGGGCTCTGCCCTTAAGAATTGATTAATTCCCATTATGAAAGGGCTTGAGGCTGGAAGTTCAGCCCCTCCTTGCTCTCTCTTACCCTCTCTTTGCCCTTCTATCAGAGCGTGACACAGCAAGAAGGCCGTTGCCAGATGTGGTTCCTTGATCTTGGACTTTTTCAGCTTCCTGAACTCTGCGCCAATCAATTTCTGCTCATTTTAAATTACTGAGAGTGTGGTATTCTGTTAGAGCAGCACAAAAGTGGACCAAGGCCAGGAAGGGTGAGCTTCTCCAAGCTACCGTTGTCTCTTGCCTGGACAACTGCAATAGCCTTGTTGTTGGTCTTCCACTTTCAGTCTCATCCTTCCCCAAACCACCCACCAGACTTCAGCCAGAGAGAACTTCTAAAATGCAAATAAGGCCATCTCACATTGCTTCCACCCAACCTTCAATGTTCCCTCCAGGTTCCCATGCAGAGACCCTGAGACTTCACGTTATACCAGGAAGCCCTAGCTAAATATATCACTAGCCATCAATGCACAATGAAATAACACATTTTTAGGCCAAAATATAATTATTGTATAGTAGAAATGGATGACATCAGAAATAAAAGTTTCCTTAAACAAGGTGGATACCCAAAGTGCAGTTCGCAGACCTTCTGAATCAGAATCTGCATTTTAACAAGACTATTTGTGTGAACAATGGTTTGAGAGGCACTATCTTAGTGACAATTTTTACTGTACGAATCACCAATGAGGCTAAAGGGTTAGGGATTAAATGCATAGGCTTTAGAGTTAGGCCTGGCTTTGAGTTTAAGGTGTGTTGTGATCTTGGGCAAGTTCCTTAACATCTCTGAATCTGTTTCGTCATCTGTAAAACAGGCGATAAAAATACTAGTACCTAGCTCACAATTATATTGTGAAGGTTAAATGATGAACTATTAGAAGCAGCTCCTATCACTGTGTTGGCATAGAACCCTTAATAAAAGTTCGATGAATATATGGGGAAACTGAAGACCACAGAGCAGTGTTACTTGTGGTAGGGTCCAGCATGAGCATCACAGCCTAGGGGCAGAAACCTAGTAGGGTTGAGGCAAGGGTAGGAAATAGGGATAAGATTGATGACCTTGTTCACCAAGCAGTTACCGAGCACTCATGATGGGCCAGGCCATCTGGAGTGGCTGGGGCTACAGTGCTGACCAAGGCACAGTTCTTGCCCTCACGAAGCACACAGCCGGGCATGTCAGCCGGGCATCATCACTGAGGAGCATAAGTGCAACTGAAAATAGACTTGGCCGTGCTTCCTCCTTGCTTGGCACGGATCTCACTGCGGTAGAGCTTCGATTCCAGCTAATCCTTCTCCTTGGCTCTTAGTTCTCCCAAGAATTTCTCCTTAGGGAATGAAAAAATAGCCCCATTTTCTGCTCCTCCTTAAGGTATTATTTTGTCCATTTGAAAGGAGGAAAAAAAAAAACACCCATCAGCTGTTTTGAATGGAAAATATCTTTTTTTCCCTCTCCTATGTAAACTGTATTTTTTTTAGGACTTTGTGGGTCACTGAAACCTCAGGATTTGTTTATTTATCTCAGACTCTTGGGTGACCTCTTCAATTGCCAAGCAATCTTTCCTGTTTACACAGAGCTTGGCAGCCTCCAGGATGAGTTTTCTAATAGAGATATCTCTCTCCTAGCCTGGCTGAGCTGGAGACCCTCCATAGGTAAGGCTTGAAGGGAAGCGGGGAGTGAGGCAAATGTAGGAATGATCTCATTGCTGAGTTTCCCTTGCCCTCTGCTGCCCTCCAAATTACCAAGTTCCATGGGTGTACAGAAGACAGTGTTGGTGCAATACAGCATAGCCTAGCCAGCATAAGGAAGGCTCAAGGAAACTGCTGGCTGGCTTTTACAATTTTGATTAAGTAGTAGCATTTGTATAGGAAAGCTTTGTTGGAATTTTCCAGGAAACATTTTTGGGAGAATAGGGACTTGTCAGTTGAAAATGCTCTCTCAGATGCCATCTGACTGTGTTGGTGGCAAGAAACATCTTTCTGAGAGAGCCGGAGGGAATAAAACTGGTTGTCTGAGAGAAAGGCCACCCCCAGGCCAGGGAAATATAACTCAGTTTTAAGTGAAGCCATCCGTAAATTATCTATCTGAGGACTTGTGATCAATTAACATTAGCAACATGTTCTTATTCTGACAAAAGGTAACAAACACAGGGAGGACTGGACTCAGAGGATGACCTGAGACACTGAGGCCTTTTGGAATGGGAAGTCAGGGTTGTTGACTTTACCCAGATAGGTAACACAGAATGTGTGCATGTCCTGTGTAGTGTCTGCTCAGATATTTCGTTTCTTCCCTTTTTCCTTTTTTCTAAACTTTAATTACCTTAAGTCTCTGGTTTGTCTTTTGTTTGGAAATGCTAAGGATATGAAGTCCTTATTTGTATGATTTTAGCTGTGTGATTTGAGAACAAATGCTTAATCTTTTAAGTCTTGGTTTCTCCATTTGTAAGATGATTAGTTTGGAGCAGATTATTTCTAAAGATTCTTTCAACCTGGAATTCTGATTCCCAAGGATGCTGGATTATTTGACAACTACTTGCAACATGTTGGCATTTAGCAATTAGCTGGCAGCTAAAATGGAGTAAAGTAGAAATATTTTAGCTGATATCTCAAAAATGTCCACTATCTGTTAAAACAGAGTGAACCATGCTAGACTTTTGTTTACTGGTGTGTGTGTGTGTGTGTGTGTGTGTGTGTGTGTGTGTGTATAAAGGTAGACACCAGTGAAAAGTTAGGGGGTAATTATGTAACAATTTAGGGGCAGGAGTGACGAATAGTTGGCATAATGCCATTATCCCAGTGGGCATTTCTGATGCCCAAGGGCAGACATTGCTAATTGATCATATCACTCATTTTTATGATCATATCACTCCTTTCACGCAGGGCTCCAGGCAGCCACTAAAAAAGCCATGATGAAATCTATTTGTCTCCCCTAGTCTGAAGCATAAAACCGATAACCCTAGTCTTATCAGCAACATTCTCTAACCCTTGGGATATTTGGAGGGTGTTCTCATTTGAATATTCACTCATTCAACACATATTTTTAAGTCCCTACACACACACACACAGTCCTAGCCAACCATAGTTGTAGGTAATAGTGATAAGTAGAGGATGAAACAAACAAAACTCTCATGGAATTTTCATCCTAGTGGGGCAGAGGAAGAAAGAGAATAAAATGACATACAAAGTACAGACATACTTTACCTTATTGTGCTTTATGTTATTGCTCTTTGTAGATATTGTATTTGTATGTTTTTTTTAAATTTTACTTTAAGTTCTGGGATACATGTGCAGAATATGAAGGTTTGTTACATAGGTATACATTTGCCATGGTGGTTTGCTGGACCTATCAACCCATCATCTATGTTTTAAGCCCTGTATGCATTAGGAATTTGTCCTAATGCTCTCCCTCCTCTTGCCCCCCACCCCCACCACCCCAACAGGCCCCAGTGTGTGATGTTCCCCTCCATGTGTCCCTGTGTTCTCATTGTTCAACTCCCACTTATGAGTGAGAACATGCAGTGTTTGGTTTCCTGTTCCTATGTTAGTTTGCTGAGGATGATGGTTTCTAGCTTCATCCATGTCCCTGCAAAGGCATGAATTCATTCTCTTTTATGGCTGCGTAGTGTGTATATGTGTGTGTGTGTGTGTGTGTGTGTGTTTTAAGAAGTTGAAGGTTTGGGCAACCCTGCATGGAACAAGTCTAGTGGCACCATTTTTCTAACAGCATGTGCTCACTTGAATCTCTGTTCTATTTTGGTAATTCTTGCAATATTTCTAAGTTTTTCATTATCATTACATCTGTTATAGTAATCTGTGACATTGGATCTTTGATGTTACTATTATAATTGGGCGCACCATGAACTGTGCCCATGAATGACAATGAACTTAATCACTAAATGTCATGCGTGCTCAGACTGCTCCATCAGCATGCCGTTCCCTCATCTCTGTCCCTCTCCTCAGGCCCCCCTATTCTCTGAGACACAACAATATTGAAATTAGGCTGATTTATAGCCCATACAGGGGCCTCTAAGTGTTCAAGTAAAAGGAAAATTTGCACATCTCTCACTTTTTATCAAAAGCTAGATATGATTAAGTTTAGTGAGGAAGACATGTCCAAAGCCAAGACAAGCTGAAAGCTAGGCCACTTTTGCCAAACAGCCAAGTTGTGAATGCAAAGGAAAAGCTCTTGAAGGCAGTTAAAAATGTTATTCTAGTGAGCATGCAAATGATAAGAGAGTGAAACAACCTTATTGAAAACATGAAGAAAGTGTGAGTGGTCTGGGTAGAAGATCAAGCCAGTCACAGCATTCCCTTAAGCCAAAGTCAAATTCAGAGCAAGGCCCTAATTCTTTTCAATTCTTGAAGTGTGAAAGAGATGAGGAAGCTATAGAAGAAAAGTTGGAAGCTGGCAGAGGTTGGTTTATGAGGTGTGAAGAAGCAATCTTCATAACATAAAAGTGCAAAGGGAAGCAGCAAGTGCTGATGCAGAAGCTGCAGCAACTTGTCCAGAAGATCGAGGTAACATCATGAAGGTGGCTACATAAAATAATAGATTTTCAATAGAGACAAAACAGCCTTCTATTGGAAGAAGATGCCATCTAGGATTTTTATAGTTAGAGAGGAGAAGTCAATGCCTGGCTTCAAAGTTTCAAAGGACAGACTGACTCTCTTGTTAGGGGCTAATGCAGCTGGTGACTTGAAGTTGAAGCCAATGCTCATTCACCATTCTGAAAATCCTAGGACCTTTAAGAATTATGCTGAATCTGCTCTGCCTGTGCTCTAGAAATGTAATAGCAAAGCACGGATGACAGCATATGTTTATAGCATGGTTTACTGAGTAGTTTAAGTCCACTGTTGAGATCTACCACTCAGAAAAAAAAGATTCCTTTCAAAATATTACTGCTCATTGACAATACACCTGGTTATTCAAGAGCTCCACTGGAGATGTACAAGGAGATTAATGTTATTTTCATGGCTGCCAAGACAACATACATTCTGCAACCCATAGGTCAAAGTGCAGTTTTGACTTTCATGTTTTATTATATAAGAATTGGATTCATAAGGATATAGCTGCCATGGGTAGTGATTCCTCTGAGGGATCTGGGAAAAGTAAATTGAAACCCTTCTGGAAAGGATTCACTATTCTAGACTCCATTAAGAAGATTCATGATTCATTAAAAAAGGTCAAAATATCCACATTAACAGCAGTTTGGAAGAAGTTGATTCCAGCCCTCATGGATGACCTTGAGGGGTTCAAGGCTTCTGTGGAGGAAGTCACTGAAGATGAGGTGGAAATAGCAAGAGAACTAAAATTGTAAGTGGAGCCTGAAGATGTGACTGAATTGCTGCTATCTCATGATAAAACTTCAATGGATGAGGAGTTGCTTTTTATGGATGAGCAAAGACAGTGGTTTGTTGAGATGAAACCTATGCCTGGTGAACATGCTATGAACATTGTTTAAATGACAACAAATGATTTAGGATATTACATTAACTTAGTTGATAAAACAGTGGCAGAGTTTGAGAAGAGTGACTCCAATTTTAAAAGAAGTTCTACTGTGGATAAAATGCTATCAAACAGTGTCATGTGCTGTAGAGAAATCTTTCATGAAAGGAAGAGTCCATCAATGAGGGAAACTTTATTGTTGTCTTATTTTTAAAAATTGCTGTGTCACCCTACCTTTCAATAACCACCACCCTGATCAGTCAGCAGCTGTCAACGTTGAAGCAAGGCCCTCACCAGCAAAAAGATTAGAACTCACTGAAGGCTTAGATAATTGTTAGTATGTTTAGCCATAAGGTATCTTTAAATTAAGATATGTACATTGATTTTTAAGCATAATTCTATTGCACACTTAATAGACTATGGTTTAATGTAAACATAACTTCTGTATCCCCTGGAAACAAATCACGTGACTGACTTTATTTTGCTATTTGCTTCATTATGGTGGTTTGGAACCAAGCCCACAATATATGTGGGGTATGCCTGTATGTTTGGTATTGGTAAGTGCTGGAAAGAAATCAGCAGAAAAAGGATAAATGGAGTGAGTGTACATGGGGTTAGAATTGAATTGCAGTTTTATATAAGAATTTCACAAAAGGATTTGTTGAGGTGAAATTTGTGGAAAGACCTAAAGAGGGAGAGATCGGGTGAGGATGGGAGGTTATCCAAGGCCGTGTAATTTTGAGGTTGCAGAGAGGAGCAAAAATTGTCTTTACAAGAAAATATTCATTAGTGAATTGGCCACTTTAAAATTATCCCCACTCAAGAATTCTTACCCTCTTGTTTTCCCATCTATCATATCAATATTTTTGTTGGTCTATGATAATTAATAGATATTATAAACATCAAATGATACAAACAAAAATAAATTTTACAAATAAATCAAATGATACAAACAAAAATAAATCAAATAAATCAAATTCTGTAGTTTTGAAGTTTATAGTAAAGATGATGATTTCATGAAGTTGTTGAAAGCTGTGTTAAAAACATACTTGAATTATAAGCAAATAAGGATCTGTCTGAATATTCAGTTAACAATTGAAGAAGAGAGAAGCACTGAGGATTAAACACAATAAGCCCTTTCAAGGTAAATGTTTACCCGAAGGATTATGAGAGGACTTTAGAGAAATTTTTATTACTCTTAAATATTTTTTAAAAGATGACCCTGTTATTGACCATCTGTGAAAGTCAAATATGAAGAAAAAGAAAAATCTTGCTTTTTTTTTTTTTAGGAAAATGTATGCCAAAAATACTAACCATACTTCAATTATTGCTTGTTGCTTTGTAGAATTAGCATAGACTTAAAATACCCTAAAATAATACAGAAATAACTTATTTTAAAAGATTTTGGTTTTATTTTTAAGTTGGAGTCCCAGTTGAACATCTTCTGTTTAGTGTGCAATTTTAGGATTTGTCTTAAGTGGATTCGCTGTAAACTGGTCCATTTCCATGACCAGTGAAATTCCCCTGAAGAGGCACAATAAGTTAGGACAGGTGGAGGGACTCACCCAAGGTCACATGGCCAGAAGGTGGCAGGACCTGGGCAATGCTGTTTCTGTGCCTCCCAATGACCAAAGTTGTATTGAAAGGATTCTCTGGTGGATTCATAATATGAACTCACGTGGGAAATCAGGGATTCTACGCAGTTAATTGGCAAACCAGCTATTGATTTGTTTTTTGAAAGATTTTTTTTTCTATTAATAAAACTTTGTTGTGTGGACATGATTCTGATTTAGAAGACATTCCTCATGGCTTACGGCAGTCTTCAAAGAGGCAGTGTTCTCTTACAAGGCCTGAGGAAGAGAATGAAATGTGATTATTAATATTTATCTGCAGAAGATTGTAGCAATACCCTGAACACCTTTTACTCTTAGTGTATAGGTACAAGACCTCTAGGTCTGACTAGGAAACAGGGTAGATGTTGCATTCAATAATGGACAAGAAATTTTAGGAGCCTTACTTTCTCTTTTACTCCTGGGGACTCTCAGAGGAAAAATAGATACTTTCTTCAGTTTCTGGCCTATTTATAATATTTGGGGATGCCTTGCATTTCCTTATTTGACCCACAACTTGAAATCCCTATTGCTTTGAAGGAGCACTTGGGGGCTTTTGAATTTACATTTTGCTTAAATCCACATAGGGTGATACTTTACCTGCCATTTACTTCTAGATATAGATGGACAAGTAGACAGATAGATGAATAGATGAGATCGAGCTTCCACAAATACCTAAACACTTACAGAACTGACTTTAGAGATCATCTGGTTTCCCATTTCATTTTATATTGAAGTTGTACCGAGAAGGGATAACAATACAGTTGGGTCACACAACAAGGCAGTGACTGATCTCACACCAAAATTCACATCTTCTGAATTATGGTTGGATGTTCTAATTCACCCCCAAATAAATGTCATTCCTATATGCATTTATACATGAGTAGTCATCATATCCTGTGTTCATGATGTGTGCTAGCATTATATTTTTCTTAACTCCATCCCAGGACCCAAAGAAGAACATATATTCTGCAGTTGTCTCCATAAAACTGATCACATGGGGTTATGGTTAAGAGCATGTCATATGGAGCTGTACTGAAATATATGTCCTGCTGCCTCCTAACTAGCTATGTGAAATTGGATAAGTTTTTGAAGTTCTCTATACCTCCATTTCCTCATTTGCTAAATAAAGGTAATAATACTCATTTTTTTAGGCTTGTTTTGAGGATTGAGATAATGGATGTAAAGTATTTAAAAATGCCTATAATTGAGCATGGATAGAGCTCAATAAATGTTAGCCATCGTTGCAGTTATCATCAGCTACAGCAGAGGAACAACTGCAGAATCTTCGTCATCAGCATCATTAGCATCTTTATCATCATTTATTATTGTTGTTGGTAAGCTGAAATCAAACCACTGAATGGTCCTTTGAGCACATCCAGTCTAACCTTGGTCTCATGACTTAATCCTATGTTTAACATCCCTGCCATGTGGCCAGCCTGTCTTAGATTGAATACCTCTGGTGCCCAGGAACTGATTTCTTTCCAGAGTAGTGCATGTAATTTCAGAGACGATTCTAAATACAATTAAACTGGGGTTTAAAAGTCTCTAATACTCAAAATAAATGGCCTGTCCCAGCATCATTACTCATATCTGAAATGATTTATATACCAATTATGTAAGGAATTTGTTTTTCCTGTTTCACATAAAGATTATGGATCAATTAAGTTCTTATGTTTTCCTTGTCTAAGAAGGAAGTTCCTATGCCCAAACTTGGGATCTGGCTGACCACAGAAGGAGGCAAGAGGCCCCAGCAGTTTTTATTTCCAACCTGGCCTTTGTCACCAGCTATGATCTGGGCTGAGAAGCCCCCACTGCTTTGCCAGGATACTTCTCTCTGAGCCTGTCACTCCTCTTACTTTCTGGATATATTGCATTTGAATTAGGTATTAGACACCTAAGGGAATAGAGGATTCTGTAGCTCAGTGTACCAGTCAGGGGTAAAAATTCAAATTTGAGAGAATTAGCCTAGAATTGGTATTTGAAGCCATAGGATGTGAGAAAGAGAGTTTGTAGTGTACTGTAGCAAAAATCTTCTAAAAAAAAAAAAAAACTAGCTGGCAGCAGCCACTGGATTAGCAAACATGCCATTCAGATTTTCTTACTTCGTCTTCCTCTGCTTGATAAAACATACATGGAGGGCAGTGAGGATGCAAGATGTTAGTTGAAATCAATGACAGAGACACTATCTTCCTTCAGCTCAATGAGCTTGCAATCATTAGATGAGGGAGAGATGCACAGGTCATTAATTATAAAAGAGGGCAGGTGAAAATGGCTATGAAGTGTAGGTATTGGCATGTCCTGGAGCAGAGAACAGGGAGGGGTAGTTAGTTTGTTGGTTATATCAAGGAAGACTTCACAGGGAAGATGCTATCTGTAGGGGAACCTGAATGACAAAAGACATTTTAGGGGCTAAAGAAAGGGTAGAAGGCATTCCAGGCAAAGGGAGACTAGATGGAGAATAGATTCAGAGAGGCGAAGAGCACACAGTAGGTTCACATAGTAGGATTTCAAAACAGATTTGTGAACAGTATCCCACTGACCCTGTATCTAGGGCTGGCCATTTCTCCTTTGCCTGAAGGCAGCCTTGAAATAGATGTGTCCCTGTATTCTGAGATGTAGATCTTGCAGAGCCCAGGGAGAGTACCTGGAGCCTTTCACCTTGTGCTGAGATTCGAAGGGCAGGGAAGAAACAGACTTCTCCCATGAGACCAATAATGATGACACTCAAGATTGTGGATTGAGAGCTTGTTCCAAAGATACCATTGGGTATCCACACATCCTCACAGTAAATCACCGTGCACCAGGCCTCACAGCACATTACTGGCTGGCCTGCTGCGTTCTCTCTGGGGGAGCAAGGACAACAGATCTAGAAAGTGAAGTGCAGATCTGTGGAAAATATCAAAGCCCGATTGGCATCCTGTGGTGCCCATGCTCCTCACTCCCCAGATTGGGAAACTGAGACTCTGAGAGGATAGTTGCACACCCAGCTCATGTAACGTAGTGGCAGTGTAGGCGCTAGAACATGATTTCTCTGATTTAGTTTCAAGCATGTTTTTTTTTCTACTCTGCTTCACACTTGTTCTCTTTTCTTTGAAGTTCAAAGTATTTTGCAGCCTCAACTTGTGCTTATCTCTACTGCCAAGAGACAGCTGCTATTATCTGCCATTGTGATACCCCTGTCCCCAGCACTTTCCCTCTTCTCGCATTGCTCTCAGGAGAAGTCCTAGGCAAGTTGAATGTTAGATAGAAGCTCAATCTGTTCATCTCCCTGAGGAATCATGGCATCTCTATGACTGTTCAAGAAAAAATTATGCAGTTATGCTTATTAAGCAAGTATGGTAAGGAATACTTTATTTAGGACCACCATGATAGGGGTACTGCAGCTGGGGAGTGGGATTGGGCTGAACTCTGAATACAACATGGGCAAGTGGGATTGTATAGCCAAAGAGTAATGTAGAGGTTGGTGGATGGAAAATTACTAAGATGACACATCAGAGGTAAATGGGATTCTGGCTAAACCAACCTAACAAGATTCTTGATGAAGGCAGGCCAGGGTGATGAGGCATTCTCTGGGGGATGGAAGAGGATGAGGAACTCAGTCAGATATCAAGGGTGAGCAGATATCAAGAATGTGGGGGCTCTCAGAAGAGACTGTAACTATCCTTGGAAATTGATTTCTTTTGTTCTGTCTCACCAGAAGCCAGTGGATCCTTTTCATCTTTCCAAGCTACTGTCTGAATTTCTCCTCAAATGATTTGGGGGCAGACAGTAACTCTGGCTTTTTTGTTCTCTCTCTTGGTCTCCTTGAAGCCTTCTAGTTTTACGGTTGTGGTAGAAATAGAAAAGGAAAGTGCTTTCAAATCTCAGGGAACCTGGGGTGTCGGGCAGTGTAGGATAAATGAAAGGGGTATGAGGTGAGGACATTTGAGATATGTTTCAGGGGCAGGGGACTTGCGTATAAACTAGAAAGTCAAGTAAGTGGGAATGTATGAAAAGTACAGAGTCCAGGCTGGTGAGATGCAAGCATTCTTGATCCAGGCCCTGGGCACCTGAGCTAAAGGAAAGGGTAGTGTCAAAGCAGAAATTCACAGCACTAGGGGACATTCCCATGGCGGGTGGTAGGAGTGGGCACTTTTACTCCCGTGGATGGAGAAGACTGGACATGTAGGAGGGCTCTGCTAAAGGGTGAGAGCTGGGCCTGAGGTTTGGGTCTTGAGATGGCAACAACCCAAGAAGCAGAACAAAGGCATGAGATCAAAGGAAGAATAAGTAGCCTTAGAGCCTTTATTACCTGCATTGGCTAATCCTGGGTTCTCAGGTGGCCCTGCCTAGGGGCAGGCAGGTTTCAGGAGCCTGAGTAAGGCTTGGCCTAGTGGTGAGGGCTGATTGAATGGCCCCAGCTGTGAAGAGATGAGGCTGGGCTATCGGTGTTGTACCAGAACATCAAAGCCCTAAGTTTGAATCTAGTGAAACTAGGCTATTATCTCCTTACATAAAACCCTTCAGTACCCCCACAACCCCACCACTAACCATGGGTTCAAATCAAGGTCCTTCTCAAGGCATTCAGGATACTTCAAGAACAAATTCTATAATCTTCTTGACTTTTCATTCTTGTTTTTTTTTTTTTATTCTTAACCTATTTCTCTAGGCCATGCCTTTTCTTATCCTGTCTTTCCAATTCTTCCATCTCAATTACTCCTCGTTAGCCTTCAAATCTCAGGTGTCACCTCCTCTAGAAGGCCTTTTCTCATTATGAGTTCCCCTCAGGCTAAACATTTTTTTTTCTGTTCCTCTTCCCCTTCCTTTAATTTCCTGGCATATTTATTTTATTGTACTAACCATACTAATTATAATTGCCTATTTATGTGCCTCTACTAGTCTTCCCCACTAATATATGTTCCTTGAGGCCAGGGGCAGTGTTTAGTATATTTCCCATGCCTAAAGCAGGCTCAGCACATACCAGTTACTCAATAAATATCTGCTGTATGAATGAATGGATAAATGCATAAATGGCTTTGATGCAATATAACCTACATAGCTCCCCTCTGACTCAGTTTACATAGCTAAGAATAAGACTCCCCATCCTGCTGCCTTACAGGACTGCTGAGAGGATCAAATTAGGTAATATAAGTGTAAACTTCTGAGAAGTTAAATGTAAAGGATTCTTACCATCTCATGCCTGCCTTGGACTGCCTGAGTGACTGTACTATCTTCCGCTTCCTTGTCAGTCTTCAGAGGAAGTTTTCCTCCCAAAGAAACTAATTCAAGTTTGCTCCCGATAAATGATGGTAAAGATCACCACTGATACTCTTCTTCCTATTACTCACTGTCCTGTTTTCATGGAAACGGGCTGCCCCAGAAGGGAAGAGAGAGTCAAAACGCGACAAGCATATTCTCCCTACTAATACCTCTGCCTGCTGCAGTGGGCCATAAAACCCCTGGTGTAGCAGGAAGGGGCAGGGTGGGGGGTGGAGAAGAAGGAGTAATGATTTGAGATCCCAGAAATTCAGGTCAAAGGTAGGCAGTGGGATGAATGCTATTTCCCATTGACATGTTAGATTTGTGTTCTTACCTAAAGAATACATGGTTGATTGGAAGTACCCTGCACTTCATATAGGGGGAAGTGGGCTTGTCCAGATGACACTTTAGCTGTGCAATGCCAGGCAAGTCCTCTTTGCTCCCTGAGTCACACACATCTTCATTTGTGAAAGAAGATAATTATTATAACCAAAGTTTAGTGAGGACTGTGCTCCCAACTGGCCTCAGCTATGTGCTTTGTACAGATTCTCTCCTTTAATTCCATCCCATTCTCTCTCATCATTTAAGCTTCACAGAGAAGCCTGAAGCTCAGAATGCCTGAGGGCCTGGCTGGGGTCACAGAGCCGGAGAGGGGTGTGCCTGACTCCAAAGCCTTCACTCTCACTACAGTCCCTGGTCTGAGCACATGTCCTCATGGGAATTAAACGCATGTTTGGGGGAATTTTGGAGGCATTATTGTGAAAATATAATTTATCCCAAATAACATATTTTTACATTCAGGAGAAGATAATGATGCTTTTAAAAAATCAGCAAGGGAGAGAAGGAACTTGATAAGATACTTTTGTTTAATCTGGGTTTCCTGTTGCTCAGAATAGTTATTTTCACTCTATGGAAACAAAGCCAGGAACACTAAACATGAGGCCCTATTTTTGCCCAAATACATGATAGGCACAAAAAAATGAGTAAAAGAAGTATTCTTTTAAGGATCTGAGACTCTCAAAGGTGCCACAGCGTTTGACCCTGGACATGACACTTAGTATAGTGATTAGATGCACAGACTTGGAAACCAAATAGGCAGGAACTAGACCAGTAGGGGTTTAGAAGGCTACTACTGTTTAGTTGTCTTCATAAGGAGAAAAGGTACCAGGGCATGATGGTGCTGTTTCATTTCTTTTTTCTTTTCTTTTTTTTTTTGTTCTTTGAGACAGAGTCTTGCTCTGTCACCCAGGCTGGAGCACAGTGGCACGATCTCGGCTTACTGCAACCTCCACCCCAGGTTCAAGCGATTCTCCTGCCTTAGCCTCCCGAGTAGCTGGGATTACAGGTGTCTGTCACCACGCCCAGCTAATTTTTGTATTTTTAGTAGAGGCGGGGTTTCACCATGTTGGCCAGACTGGTCTCAAGCTCCTGACCTCAAGTGATCCACCTGCCTTGGCCTCCCAAAGTGCTGGGATTACAGGTGTGAGCCACTGCACCCGGCCATGCTGTTTCATTTCTAACCATGAGAAATGATGATTTTAGTATGTGTTTTATGTGCTTGAAGTTTGTTTGGTGGTGTTAACCAGCCAGGCATCAGGTGCTTTAACTATAGTCAGATGACCATGGCCTGAGAGGGTGTGGAAAATGCTGGAGACACTTTCAGTCTGCACACCTAGGCTCAAATGTCAGTTCTGTCCAGTCTCCAGGGGCTTGAGTGACTCACTAAACTTCCTGAAGCCACAGTTCTTTTTTCTCATCTATAAAAAATATATTACTATAACAAAATCAGCACTGCCCTCGTACATGAAGGTCACTGATTTCCCAGCCATGATTTCAGGACTTGATTACAAGTGACTGCAGTGCTCTCCACCACCTGACCTTGGTCTAGTGTATGTTCAGTCCCCCCCAGAGCTGTGCCTGTCACCTCCTGGGGAGGCCTTTCCAGCCCTACACCAGATCAAGCCTCCATGTTAAACACCCATAGAACTATGAAATAAGCCTCTGTAGCACATTTCTCTGTCATCACAAGACACTTTGAAGTTATTTCATTGTGCCTCTTTCTACAAGACTATAAGTTTCACAAAGGCAGAGACTATGTCAATTTTGCTCATTGGCATATTCCTAGTGCCACTGTACTGTGTGAAAACTAGATGCTGAATAGATGTTTGGTGATTGAATAAAAAAGTGAATAAAAGGAATGAAGAAAGGAAGGAAGAGAAGAAGAGGGAATAAGCCAGCCAGCCAGGTAGCCAATCAGGAAGGTCCATTCAATCTCTCAACACCTTTCAGGTATACCTTCTCAGTTCCCAGGGCTGTAGACAATACAGGAAAGTAAGAAGATGGTACCAAATATAAAACCTAGATAAATAAGATTTCAGAGACTCAAAAGACATTTTCTGACCCCATCTCAATCTAAATTCGATTTGTAGTTATTTTCTTTCTCTCATTGTGTGTGTCTGTCTCAGAATTGTTCTTTTCCTTCCTAGTGCTAGGCACAGTTTATTTGGTTGGTTATTTTATGTGTGTCTATTGTGCACATTAGCTCACCACTATAACCCCAGCACCGTGCACAGTACCTGGCATGTAGGGGTTCTGAAGGAATGTCAATCACCAGACTAGTGCCATGGGGGAAGCAGGGACACAGAGAAAAAATGGACGTGGCACCTGATCTTAAGAACCCATCAATACAGTGAGGAGAAGAAGGATAATGAATGTGAAGCATCTTGTTAAATGCTGTGCAAATATAAATGATTATTGGGCACCTTTTGTGAATGTAGTAATAATATGCTGAAGCTTCTGGTAACTAGAATTTCTGGATTGATTAGCCTGATAGAAGGGTACCTTTAGGAACTGATTCTTTTCTAAGGGATCATTTGTTCATTCAATGCATACTTACTAAGTACCTACTATGTATCATATAATGTGTTAGGGAGTGGGGAGAAATATACAGGATGAATTGGATCCCAGCTATCATGAAGCTGGAAGCTTCCAGAAATAGCAACTCTTTCATTCTTCTTTCTCATCTTTAGTACCTACAAACAAAGGGGCTGCTGCCATATACTGCAGGACCCCTATTGCAGGCCCATTAGAAAAGCATTTGCACTAAGAAACTGTGGTCTGCCAGGCATCTATCTAGAAGCTGCTTAGAGATGTACAATCATAACACATCAGCCTAACTGTCCTGCATTTGAGTTAGCAGCTCCCCACCACCATTCTCCATGACATGTTGTAAAGAATATGAGCTGCTGCTCAGTTTGGTCCTAGGAATTGCTAAATGTATGGCCTTATGTAATCTCTGCAAGCCTCATTTTTTCATCTGTAAATTGAGGATAATAATACCCACACCAGAGGATTGCTGTGAGGTTTAAATGAGATAATACATGTAAAGTACCTACCAGAGTACTTATGGTAAACAATAAATCATTGTTTGTTTGTTTGTTTTCATTACTATTGCACTGACTTGACCGGGCATCTAGTTCAGACAATGGGGAAAATGGAGCAGCATGATCATATTCGTTTTTGTTTTTTAAAACAGTTTTTTTTATTGATGTATAATAGATGAGCATAGTTTCTGGGTACATGTGACCATTTGATACATTCATATAATTTGTAGAGATCAAATAAGTGTACTTGTGATATCTACCACCTTATATATTTAATCAGACTCTGTCTTTGCAGAAAGTACAAACATCTACCATTTAATTCATTCAAAGGAGCTTTTAGGGAAGAGGAAGGATAGGTAGAAAAGCTTGAGGAATAGAAGCATAGAGGCTAGTTGTTCAGTAACCTGGGTTCTGATCCCTTTCAGCCACTAACTTCTCTGTGACTGGGGTAAACAATACACTTTCTTCATCCTACCCTAGTTTATTTCATCTATAAAGGGATGGTGCAGAGTGGCACAGTTCTCCAAGCTCTTTCAACTTTCCTCGCCCATGATTCCACCACTAGAGTCTACATGGAACACATTCTTTAGCTTCTGCAAAGTCTGGAGACATCTAGAGCTGAGATGTGTGATCAGGCCTGTGGTCTGCACCAGCAATTGGGCTGGAATCTGCATGTCTACCTGCCACTGCCTGGGGCAAGGAGCTGATGGTTCTATTGCCCATCTGAGAGGTACCACCTCCCACCCCCATTCCCAGGCTGGCAGCTCCTCCACTGGAACTGTACTGATGATGATCTTTTTGTAGTCCAGATACTCATCCAAACTCCAGCCCAATCTGGAACATTTGCCATGAGTATTGCTGGCCCCCCATTCTTCTTCCCTGCCTCAGCTGCTCTGAGGGATTTTGTGCCTGATCCATCAGCAATTGACAAGAGCCAGAAGAAAAGGATGGAAAAGAAGTAAGCAGAGGTGGAAAAGTGAGTGCTGAGTCAATACTGGGTGGATGAATGCTAGGTAGGCTGGGTGAGACTTCATAGATGGATGAATGGGTGATGAAGAAAGGTGAGGGACTGGCAGTGGGGTAGACCAGCACAGTGCCTGCATGGAGAAGGCACCGAGTAAATACTTGCCATGTCAATGTCAAATGTTGTTGGGAGACAGAAAATGAAATAGAAGAGAGAAAGAAAAAGGAACAGACAGAGAAATAAATAATAAGTTAATAGGGAAGAAGGACAGAGTGAAAGAATAGTAACAGATGGATGTGGTAGATGATAAAATGAAAGAGACATAGCTAAAACTTGAGAAGTCCCTTGCAAAGGGTTTTTTCCATGCCCTTTGTTAGAGCTGTCTGAAGTTTCAATGCTGACATTAAAAACTTAGTGTATATGTGATGAAGGCACTGTCCTCTGTTAAAACCCAGAATTTCCTGAACTGCACAAAACAAGAAGCTGCTATCAGGTTAGTTCTTCTCAGAGTCGATCTGACAGCTGGGTTTGAATTGAGGTGCCCATGAAAAGACAAGGAGGCAAAACTATGCCAGGACTGTGAGCTGCAGTAGTGGAAGAGTGAACACAGCAGAGAACTAGGCCCAGCAACAGGGAATTGAAGTCTTCAGATGATTCTCTTACAGTGTGACATCCCTTGACTTCTGCCTCACTGGACCTCTGCCTGTTCCTAAGAGCCATCATCAGTTGGGGCTGGAAACCGCTAGACATTGTTTACGTCAGGGTTCCCCAACATGGAACATACACACTACTGGTGGTAATGAAGATTTTGTTGTTGTTGTTGAACCCAAGTGCCCATTTATTTATTTTTATTGTATATAAGGTCTACAACACATCTTGATATACATAACGAGGTGATTACTACAGTCAAGTAAATTAACATATTCATAATCTCACATAATTGCATATGTGCTTATATAGTGATCTTCAATTAATCTAAGTGATGCTGCTTTTCCATTATAATAGTGATATAAATGTTTCTTGGTAAAATTTAAGTTTAAAAGGTGAGTTGATGTAAGGAAAGAGTATTAAAAAATGATGACACAGCTGGCATGCAGTTATTGGAGCAGTGATGAGATTGCATAGCTAAAGTTAGAGAAGTGCATTTCTAGTTCAAACTCCCCATTTTATAGATAAGGTAATTGGGGTCCAGAGGAAGAAAATGACTTGCTCAGTGGATCAGAATCAGGGATACAGTTGGACTAGAATTCACGTCTCCCCCTTTCTAGTTATCTTAGTTTATTTTGTGCTTCAGTGAAAGAACACCTGAACTGGGTAATTTATAATAGACAGAAATTTATTTGGCTGGCAGTTCCAGAGCTTGGAAGTTTAAGATCAAGGAGTTATATTGGGGGAGGGTCTTCTTTCTGTGTCATCTCATGGAAAAAGGTGTAAGGGCAAGAGAGCGTGCATGTTCGAGAGAGACTAAACTCACAGCCTCAAGCCCTTTTATAATCACATTAAATCATTCATAAAGGTGGAGCCTCCCACTGGGCCCCACCTCCCAGCACTGTTGAGTTGGAGATTAAGCATTAACACAATTGGAGAACACATTCAAACCATAGCACTAGTCAATGAGCTTTCTCCCTGCCTATGCTGCCTCCATAATCCTCCTCTGATAATCCTTCTTAAAGCCCCAAGCAATTGGCCTGTTAATTAGGGATCTGTTTGACAAATACTAAACCTCCTATTGCTTTCATTTAAGGATAAAAACAATATATTTGTCTTATGATGACTTGTCATGGTAGACACCTTGGATTTATATGAGCATTAGACATGGTGTGAGTGTTGTGGGTTGGCCTTGATTTATGGAATAAGTACACATCGAGAAAAATGGCATAAAAATCAAATTTGTACAAATTGAATTCCATTTTTCCATTGATTTACTTTATCTCAGAGGTGTTTTTACCTTAATTTTTGAATTATTTATACTTGGTAATTGCTTCAAGCTTTTTATTTCTTTATAGAGAAAAATAACTACACTGAGAGTCTGAAAAAATGGGTACTAGTTTGAACTCAGATACAAGCTCATTATGTGACCCTTGAAAAATCCTGAGCCTCTTTGCTCCTCAAAAGGCTTTTCAAAATGAAAGGAAGAATGACAGAGGTTGAGTGAGGGGCTATCTAGGAGCCTTTTCCTCTCTCTCTGTAATATCATAGACTTCTCTGATTTTACATTCTTGATCCCAGTTGGCTTTATCTCATCGTTAGCTTTTTCAACGTCAAAAACAAATGTGAAGCCACCAGTAAGGACAATGTCAAATTAATTCCATAAGAATTAGCAATATGGAAGTAGGCGGCATGAAGGGATGGTGTGAGGTGATGCAGTGGACAGCTTTGTAATTTTCTGCTCAGCATCCCTTTGCAAGGCATTACTCCTTGCTCCAGTCAAAACCACTGCAGAAGGATTAGTTAACTATATTCTATTGTGACCTCATCTCTAAGACAATTGATTGATTCAGGGGCAGACAGGCACCTGACCAAAGCAGAGCTAATCAGGGTATCTCCTGGGGATTGTCATTGTAGTCTTAGAAAATAGAAGCTAGATTATCTTGGGGTGTCTATATTGATAAGATACATAAAGCTTTAAAGCTGTTGGTGGTTGTCTTCATTCATTGTGTGCTGCTATAACAGAATATCTGAGAATGGGTAATTTAAAAGTTTATTGACTCACAGTTCTGGTGGTTAGGAAGTCCAAGGCTGAGGGGCTGGCATCTGGTGAGAGACCCTTCTTGCCGTGCCATCCTGTGGCAGAAGGGCAAAGAGAGGAGGGGAGAGAGAGTGAGAGGAGGTGAACTCCTTCTTTTATAAGGAACCCATTGCTGTAATAACAAAATGACTCCCACATTAATGGCATTAATCTATTCATGAGGGAAGCACCCTTGTGATCTAATCACCTCTCATTAGGCCCTACCTTCCAACACTGTTGCTCTGGGGATTAAGTCTCCAACACCTGCTTTTGGGAGACACATTCAAATTATAGCAGTGGTCATTTTCATCTTTAACCATAAATGCTATGATGCTTTAAGGAAGGAGCAAGAGAGAACTAGAGCAGGCACACAGGGAACAGAAGAAAAAAGGAAGAGAATGTGACTTCTGACGGCACTTAAGTATTTGGTTCCATCATTTCTTAGCCTTAACTGCATTTTATTCTTACCCCCAATGAGACACCCTATTGTCCTTGTCCTTATAAATTATTCTCCCAACACACTTTTCTAGTTACTAAGATTGATTTGAATTGTCCCTTGCAACCAAGGGGATTCTAATACATTACCAGGGCCCCATCCCAGAGCCACTGAATCAGAATCTCTGGTGCTGGGTTTCAGATATTAGTATTGTTAACTCAAAAATCACACAATTTATAAATTTAGAAAGGAGAGTAGACTTTCTTATATAGGGTTACAGCTTGCAAGGTGGCCATTCTGACAGGTTGGGAAGTATAGCCTCCTGCAGAAGCCCAAAAGGCAGGCATTTTGAGGGAGGGGTGGGTGGAACAACAGGGATTCATGCTGAGTGTGTTGACCATGTATACATATTCAACAGGTTATAGGAAGAGCTATGAATATTCATGAACAGGGCCATGCATGTGTAATAACCAAATATACATGTTACATATGACCCATGTTGTCACCTTGCAGTAGAGACATAACATTTAAATGTATTACAATGAGGCCCTATATGTCAAAAGGTGAAGGAGGGACCTGAGGGCACTTAGGGACACAGCCTCTATAAAATGGCCAGAACCAGTCCATGTCAGTGAGTGGCCTTCTTATCAGGAGGAAGTTACTGAAATCAGTCTCATTTATAATCAAAGATATGGCTATGGCTTGTGGAACAGGAGGGGCAGGTAGTCAGCATCTGGCAGTGAGCGACAATTGTTTTAATATTGCTTATTGGGAGGCCATTGCTTGTTTGGTTGCTAGAGTAAGAAAAAAAAAGCCTTGTGGCAGTTAGAACACAGTTTATTCTTTTTTTAATTACTATTTTACTTTAAGTTTTAGGGTACATGTGCACAATGTGCAGGTTAGTTATATATGTATACATGTGCCATACTGGTGTGCTGCACCCATTAATTTGTCATTTAGCATTAGGTATATCTCCTAATGCTATCCCTCCCCCCTCCCCCCACCCCACAACAGTCCCCAGAGTGTGATGTTCCCCTTCCTGTGTCCATGTGTTCTCGTTGTTCAATTCCCATCTATGAGTGAGAACATGCGGTGTTTGGTTTTTTGTCCTTGCGATAGTTTACTGAGAATGATGATTTCCAATTTCATCCATGTCCCTACAAAGGACATGAACTCATCATTTTTTATGGCTGCATAGTATTCCATGGTGTATATGTGCCACGTTTTCTTAATCCAGTCTGTCATTGTTGGACATTTGGGTTGGTTCCAAGTCTTTGCTATTGTGAATAGTGCCGCAATAAACATACGTGTGCATGTGTCTTTATAGCAGCATGATTTATAGTCCTTTGAGTATATACCCAGTAATAGGATGGCTGGGTCAAATTGGAAAAAACTACTTTAAAGTTCATATGGAACCAAAAAAGAGCCCGCATCACTAAGTCAATCCTAAGCAAAAGAACAAAGCTGGAGGCATCACGCTACCTGACTTCAAACTATACTACAAGGCCACAGTAACCAAAACAGCATGGTACTGGTACCAAAACAGATATATAGATCAATGGAACAGAACAGAGCCCTCAGAAATAACGCCGCATATCTACAACTATCTGATCTTTGACAAACCTGACAAAAACAAGCAATGGGGAAAGGATTCCCTGTTTAATAAATGGTGCTGGGAAAACTGGCTAGCCATATGTAGAAAGCTGAAACTGGATCCCTTCCTTACACCTTATACAAAAATTGATTCAAGATTGATTAAAGACTTAAACGTTAGACCTAAAACCATAAAAACCCTAGAAGAAAACCTAGGCATTACCATTCAGGACATAGGCATGGGCAAGGACTTCATGTCTAAAACACAAAAAGCAATGGCAACAAAAGCCAAAATTGACAAATGGGATCTAATTAAACTAAAGAGCTTCTGCACAGCAAAAGAAACTACCATCAGAGTGAACAGGCAACCTACAAAATGGGAGAAAATTTTCGCAACCTACTCATCTGACAAAGGGCTAATATCCAGAATCTACAGTGAACTCAAACAAATTTACAAGAAAAAAACAAACAACCCCATCAAAAAGTGGGCAAAGGACATGAACTGACACTTCTCAAAAGAAGACATTTATGCAGCCAAAAGACACATGAAAAAATGCTCATCATCACTGGCCATCAGAGAAATGCAAATCAAAACCACAATGAGATACCATCTCACACCAGTTAGAATGGCAATCATTAAACAGTCAGGAAACAACAGGTGTTGGAGAGGATGTGGAGAAATAGGAACACTTTGACACTGTTGGTGGGACTGTAAACTAGTTCAACCATTGTGGAAGTCAGTGTGGTGATTCCTCAGGGATCTAGAACTAGAAATACCATTTGACATAGTTTATTCTTTTTAACTGTAGAGGTGAATGATGAAATCCTTGTCTGGTATGGCCTTAGGCCTTGTTTATAGTTCCATACCTTATTGCCATAAAGAGTTCATTCTGTCAGTCTTACGATCTCTATTTTAATATTAATGTTAAACCACAAAACGGAAGGGATATAATGAGATGTATTTGACCTCCTGTCCCATCATGGCTAGAAACTCCAATTTTAAGTTTTCTTTTCTGGGGTCCCCTCGGCCAAGAGGGGGTCTGTTCAGTCAGGTAGGGGGCTTAGGATTTTATTTTTAGCTTACAGTACTTAAAATCTCCTTGGCTGGTTTTCAAGTGCAGCCATGCTTGAGACTCCTGCTTAAAGGTACAGCAAAGAGGAAGGAGGTTGCCACACAGAGTGTATGAGGATGCTCATTCCAAGCCATCTTTACCTAGCTGCCCTTGAGCCCAATTTCCCAACTGATCCTCAGTCTCCTACCTGTTAGAAACAGTTCTCCTTATCTTACACTCTTCCCACAGCTGCTGGCTGTGTCACAGGTTGTGTTGCTCAGGTGGCAGACTCTGTGGGGGAGATTAGCAGTCAGGCTTATTTAGGCATGAAAGCTCTCAGGAACCACATCTGTGAAAGGAAAGAAACAAAAGTAGGTGGGGCAAAGGGAGATGCAGACCCCCCAGGAATGTGCAGCTGAACTGACCCCTCAGAGCTGCTCTGAGTTGGCCTGAATGAGGGACCCTTTATCCTCCGAGTCACTGGATGGCAGTGAGACACACTTCTTCAGCTGAGACAAATCTCTCCAGCAGCCCCCAACATTTTTGGCACCCGGCATGGGTTTTGTGGAAGACAATTTTTTCCACTGTCCTGCGGGGAGGAGGGGAGAAGTGGGGGGAGATGGTTTCAGGATAAAACTGTTCCACCTCAGATCATAAGGCGTTAGTTAGATTCTCATAAGGAGCACTAGATCCCTTGCATGAGCTCAGGCAGTAACACTTGCTTGCCCATCACTCACCTCCCCTGTGCACCGGTTCCTAACAGGCCATGGACTGGTACTGGTCTGTGGCCTGGGGGTTGGGGACCCCTGCTCTAAATGAACGAATAGGGGAGGACGTCATTCCTGATGGGGAATCTGAATGACATAGCTCAGCGTCAGTCACCCCCAACATGTGAAACCTCTTATTTGACAAAGGGAACTCTTTGTCCTCTCCTGAAACCTTCTCCATTTCTAATGTTTCCTTTTAAAGTGAAGGGCCCCACGGTACATTTAGACACCTGGTCAGAAACCTCCAGGCAACCTCTTCCTCAACGTCTAATCCAATCAGTCTCCACATCTTTTAGAATCACCTTTAAATATTTTCATTATAGTATTTTCCCTCTTTGTCTCTGCTACCATTGCCTTAGTTCGGTTTGCCATCACCTCTCATCTGAACTATTCCGACAGCTTCCTAATTGTTCTCCCTGCTTCCTGAATTCTTGTTCTTAAATTCACCCTGTGTGCAACTGCCAGAGGGATCTTTCTAAAATGCAGAGCAGAGCATGTTGCTCCCCTGCTTAAAACCTTTTAGTGGTCCCTCATTGCCCTCAGGATATCAGCCAAATCTTAGTGTGGGCCCTGGAGTCCAGAGCCCACCCTCATCTGGTTCCACTTTCCCTACCTCTCACTCCCACACTCCACACTGCTTATCGCTCCTGTCACTCAGGTCACTGCTCTGTGCCCTCCTTGATCTGCTTATGCTGTTCACTGCTCTTGGAATGACCTTCCCTCTCCATCTCTCTAATTTATATTCATCCTAGAAGATATCACCTCCTCCAGAATATGATCCTGAACTCAGGTTCCCAGAAATTTTTGTCCAACAGAGCTCATCTTTGTATATTATTGTCTTTGCTTCTTATTAACAATTATGCTATAATTTTAATAGCCCACATTAATTGAGTACTTACTTGGTGCACTGTGCCAAATACTTTATATAGATGATCTCACGTCATCCTCAAAATAACCTGTGAAGTTAGTACTATTATTATCTCTATTATATAGAGGAGCAAATCGAGCTTGATGAAATAACTCTTGTTCAAAGTCACTTGGTTAGTGTAGAGGGGATTTGGAATCAAGACTGTCTGCTTACATTATTCTTGTTTTATTGATCTTTTCACCTCGGTACCCAGAACGGTGCCTAGCACGTAAAAAATAACTCTTGAACTAAACCCAGAACGGTGACTACATCATGGTTTCTTTTTAATAATTTATTTTCTCCACCACATAAAATAGTGTAGATTGAAAGTGGTAATAATAGCAATGCTAATGTTTAATATAATTTTCTCCAATATAAAGAAAGGTAAATGGAAGCCTTTAAGGAGTTAAGTGCTGGTCAGGGGACCCTGGTTTCAGACCCTGGACCTGTGACCACAGAGAGGAATGAAACGAAGATGTGAACTAAAACTTACTAAATTTGTTTTTCATTTCAGTAGAAGCAATGTAATGCCTGTTTTTCCACATGATAAAGACAGGTCTTTATCATTTGTTTTGATTTTCAGATCACGTGCAGTAGATATAACTTCTTGCTGAATTGACAGATATCCAAGAATTAAAGTAAAAGTAAACACGTTAAGTGCCTCGTTTAATCTCCCTTTAACTTCCCCCCAAGCCCTCACCAGTTAAGTTTTACCGTATCAGTTTATATAGTTTTGCAAACAGAGGCTCAGGAAGCTAGAGTGACTTGGTTAAAGTCACATAACTAACTTATGGACGTTTCAAGACATAACTTCAGCTCTAACTGCAAAGTCTTTGCTTGTCCCACTGTTCCCCTGCAGTCCTGCCCACCTTTGTTCCTGAAATGCTGGCTTGTCCGCAGAGATCTGGACAGCTTCTAATGGGCGTTGATGTTCTTAGGTATCTTCAATTGCTGTCATAATGGCTCGCTTGAGGGAAGGAACTGACTCTTCACCAGCTCTCATGCCCTTAAGTTAGATATTTAGCAGGTGGCCCCTGGGGAGCCAGGAGAACATGTTATAGCAGAACCTTGAGCAGCAAGGGAGCTGCTGTTTTCGGAAATAGCAATCCTTCAGGGGTCTTATCCTAGTACATTAAACAAGAAGGAACTAAGAGAGCTTACATAAATTCATAGAGACAGAAGATTAGTGGTTGCCTGGGGGTGGGGTGGGGATGCTGAGAAATAACTGATTAATGGATACTATGGGGTCTCTTTTTGAGGTGTTGAAAATTTTAGAACTAGGTAGTGGTGATGGTTGCACAACATTGTAAATGTACTAATGTCATGTAATTGTACACTTTAAAATGGCTAAAGTGGTAAATTTTCTGTTGTGTATATTTTACCACAGTGAAAAAAAAAAGTTTGTATAAACATTTGCAAACATGATCACTTCTCCCACTGTTCTTTGTCTAAAATGATTTTTTATAGCCACTTCGGTGGTAAATTCTACAATCAGTAGCCAGTCGTAAGTGTAGCTGCAGCCTGAGTATTGACGTGGCTTGATTTTACCTTTTACTCCTGCCCAGATACTTTTCCCATTAATCCAGGAAGATAGCATGGCATAGTCAAAAAAACAGGGGCTTTGGAGTTATGTGGACTTGCCTCTGAATCCCAGCTTGCTATTTACTTACTGTGTGTGTGAGGAAGTTTACTTAACCTACCTCTGAGCTTTGGTTTTTCTCACCTATAAAATGGGAATTGTAATACCTCATAGGGAGTTGGTGAAGATTAGAATTACTACCTATAAAGAGTCTGGTATATAGAAGGTAACCAGTAAGTGGTGACTATCCTTCCCCCTTCTCCTCCCTGACCAAAGGCCCCTCCCCTTTTCCTCCTCCTTCTTCCTCCTCCTCTTTATGCCCATCATAATCATTATTAATACACAAAGAAGAAATGCTGGGGCTAGGAGAAGAGAGCAGAATGTTTTGTAAATCATAAAGCTGATAGTATCAGCAACAATAGCAATTGTTCTGATGGATGCAGACAATACTGTGAGGTCTCCAACTCTTTTTACTCAAGATCTCATTTATCCTTCACTGTTATTCTAATGATAGTCAGTATGGGCTTATTATCCCCATTTTACAGATGGGGAACTTGAGGATCAGGGAGATCACACAAGAAATGGCAGAGCCAGAACAGAAAGAGCAAGTACTTCTGCATTTATTGCATGCTGTAGCCAAAGCTCTAGTCAGAGCTGCTGAAACGCTTCAAAGCCACTTTCATTTAAAAAGTTAAGAGTTGTGGCTGGGTGCAGTGGCTCACGCCTGTAATCCTGGAACTTTGGGAGGCTGAGGTGGGCAGATCAGTTGAGGTCAGGAGTTCGAGGCCAGCCCGTCTAACATGGCAAAACCCCGTCTCTACTAATACAAAAAAAAAGAAAAAATTAGCTGGGTATGGTGGCACACACCTGTAATCCCAGCTACTCAGGAGGCTGAGGCATGAGAATCGCTTGAACCCAGGAGGCGGAGGTTGCAGTGAGCCGAGATCATGCCACTGCACTCCACCCTGGGTGACAGAGTGAAATTGTATCTCTAAATAAATAAATAAAGTTAGAATTTTGTCATGCCAGGTGTCTACCTCCTTGGGGTCACCAAGAGATTCTGAGTGTCCAAACTGTCCTTAATTCATTTAAGCAGTGGCATAATATGAGTAAAGAACATTAGTACTGCTCTCAGGAGACCTGGGTTCTAGTTCTTGTTTGGCCATTTATCCAGCACTGTCTGGAAGATTCCAAGAAGACAACTTAAGTCATGATAATGTCATTTCCCTCTCCTCCCCTCTGCTTCCCTCCCCCTTTCCTTCTCTCCCTTTCCTCTTCCCTGCCCTCCCTTTCTCCTCCCCTTCCCCTCCCCCTCCCCTTCCCCCTCCCCTTCTCCTCCCCTTCCCTCCCTCTCCCCCTCCCCTCCTCCTCCCTCTCCCCCTCCCCTTCCCTTCTTTTTCCTCCTTCCTTTCTCCAATGAACAGATATTCTCTTAGATGCAAGGAATAAATATAACAACAAATAAACGATTTTTTTCCCCCTGCCTTTGTGGAGCTCATATTCTAGTAGAAGAGAATAATTAAAAACAAATACATACATGAAATAATTACAGGTGTTATTAAATGTTAGAAAGGAGCTAAGGTGGAGCCAAAATGAGGCTTAATACAGACCTAACTTAGGGCCCTCAGTGAAAGAGAAGAGCCGTTTAACCTGAGTTCTGAAGACTGGGAAAGAGCCAGCCAAAGCAAAAGGAGTCGGGGTAGGGAAAGGGCAGCATTTCAGGCAGGAAACATCATGGGCAGAATAGCTGGTGCTGGAGAGAATTCAGAAGGTTTTAAGAATGGAAGGAAAATAGTTGTTACTGAAGCTTAGTAGGTGGGGAGTGTTCTTAGCTGAGGTGCGAGAGAGACATAGCCCAAACCATTCAGCACCTATAGGCCCAGGAAGTAGTTTGACTTTTAAGTGCAACAGGAATCCTTTGAAATATTTTCTAAGCAAGGGAGCTCCATAATCTGTTTTGTGTTTTAAGGATACGAATGGAGCTCCTGTGTGGAGCATGGGAACAGAGAGGAAAGCCAGGAGCCCAGTTAAGAGGCTATAACAATGATTCAAGCAAGAGTTGAGTGGCTTTGAATAGGAATGATGACAATAAATATGGTAAGATGTGGACAGATGGATGGAATATTTTGAGGTAGACACTAAAGGACTTGCTGATGGGTTGACTGTAGGGAGGAACGGGCATGGATAAATCAATGATGACCACCACAAGTTTGGGCAAGGCCCTTGGTAGTTGAAGAAGGCTGGGTTTGGGGTAAGGGAATAACTAGTTCCATTATGGACATGTTAGGTCCTAAAGAAAAAGCAGAGTGACAATGTGGAACAGTGAAATCAATAGTGGGACATGGATGTGAAGACCTTGTATAAAGTTCTGGAACCACCATTAATTTAGTGAGTGGTCATAAGCGCTTTTCTCTCTCTGGGTTCTAGTTTCCTCATTTATAAGATGAATGGGTTGGATTTGATGGTATCTTGCACTTGTCCTAGCTTTGACATTTCATGATTCTAATAACAAGCTCACTTGTCATTCATGAGTCTATCTAAATCTGTGTACATCTGTTTATAATTGAAGTCTCTCCCATGTCTTTTAAGCCACTGACTTTTTACTACACAAGTGCAGCTTTCTTACATATGTGCTTAGGAATCTTTAGAGGTATTCAGATGAGGGCGTTTCATTGACTCCTCCAGAATTGGGTACCAGAGTACAAACCAGAACTTTGGTTCTAGTGCTGCCACCCATTTGTTACTTCTGGATTTCTGGGCAGCATCTCTACTGCTTGTTTAGATCTTAAATCAATGGTTCCCAAACTTAGCTGTACGTTGAAATCGCCTGAGGATCTTTAAAAAGTGGCCATGCCTGACTCCATTCCCCAGCCATTCTGATTTAATTAGGATGTAGCCTGAGTATTGAGAGAGCTAAAAGTTCCCCAGGTGATTGTAGCATGCAGCAGAGTTTGAGAACCACTGTGTTAGCGGCTAATTAAGGTGCTAGCTGATAATTAAGGTGTGCACGGATAAATGTCCAGCTAACAGAAAGAACTTAAGCAATCACTCTCCCCTCAGGATTTTAGAAGTTCCTTAAAGCCCTAAGGACTTAAAGGACAGGAATATTGGAGTGGTAGGGTGTATTAGTCCATTCTCCAGCTGCTATGAATAACCGAGACTAGGTAATTTATAAAGGAAAGAGGTTTAATTAACTCACAGTTCCACGTGGCTGGGGAGACCTCAGGAAACTTAAAATCATGGCAGAAGGGGAAGCAAATACATCCTTCTTCACATGGTGGCAGGAGAGAGAAATGTAGAGCAAAGTGGGGAAACCCCCCTTATAAAACCATCAGATCTCATGAGAACTCACTCACCATCATGGGAACAGCATGGGGGAACCGCCCCCATGATCTAATCACCTCCCGGGAGGTCCCTTCTCCAACATATGGGGATTAAAATTCAAGATGAGATTTTTGGGTGGGTCACAGTTAAACCATATCATAAGGCAAGAAAGCTATTACTGTAGGAAAAGGGACAGTTACAGGTCTTGTCTGGTGACAGTGTGCCACAGATCTACTTTTCTGCCATTTCCTCTCCCATCTCCCTTTAATAGATTTTACACTTTCATATTATATATTTTGAATCAGAATCTTGCTATATTAGTTAACAAATACTACAAACATACTCTTTTTTTTTTTTTTTTTTGAGGCAGAGGCTTGCTGTGTTGCCCAGGTGGGAGTGCAGTGGTGCAATCTTGGCTCACTGCAACCTCCACCTCCCAGGCTCAAGTGATTCTCGTTCCTCAGCCTCCCAAGTAGCTGAGACTACAGGTGTGCACCACCACACCCAGCTATTTTTTTTTGTATTTTTAGTAGAGATGGGATTTCGCCATGTTGGCCAGGCTGGTCTCGAGCTCCTGGCCTCAACTTAATCTGCCTGCCTCAGCCCCTCAAAGTGCTGGGGTTACAGGTGTACCCAGCCTTAGAAACATATTCTATCACTCCCATGTCTGTGACCATAGCAGAAATTAGCAATCAATCATAGAAGTTGTTCCTCCTGGGCCTGGATGTGGCTTCACAAGTTCTCACTACTCAGTGTTCTGACAGCCACTGTACCAGTGGGTCAGACTCTAAACCGAGGAATACACATGTACCCACGCAGATACATGGGTGTGTGTGTTTGTGTGTGTGTGTGTGTGTTTGTTTTAATATTATAAGGCCCTATATTCCTGATGGTGACTTTGAAAAAAATCACTTGTGCTCTGTGGTCTTAAGTTGGTTTTTTTTTTTTTTTTTTTTTTTATATCTGAAAGAGGAAATTTGGATTCTTTAGTCTACTAGTTGGAAAAGCACAAGAGGCCTGTCACTGCAGTGGTGTTTTCTGGGGCTCAAGTTAACGAGAGACAAATCACAGATTCAATCAAAAGCTGCATGTGGAAGGCTCAATGCCATTTTTGAGAAAAGGAAACCTTGGGGTTATTCATCTTCACCTCATAGGAATCAAGCAGAAATAGAAATTACCTTTCAGGAGAAGGAATATATAACTTACAGCTTTTTGAGATCGGTTTTACATTTATTTTTTCTTATTCAATCTAGTTCCTTTATGGAACATAAATTGACCTTAAAGAGTAGCACTGGAGAAGATTGAAAGATTATTGCATTTTCTCTCTCTCTACAATTTAAAGTTTAAAAATCATAGTTATCTTCTTTTTATTTATCAAAGGTTATGAACTTCCAAAGCATTGGTGAAAGCAACCAAAGAGGGATGAACAGTGTTTCATAAAGGATGAGGGCTTAAATCTCCTCACTCCTCTCTGAAATTCCTTCTCTGCCTACAGGTTCTCCTCTTTGGAAGGCGTATTGCTGCCTGAGAAAGACCCAGGCAAAAATTTGCATCCCAGCCCTCAGGATTCCAGATCTTTCTTTATCAGAGGCTGGAAAATATTTCGGCTCACCTACCCTATCAGCACAGAATACAGTGAATAGGGTCAGACTTTGGAGCCAAATGTGGGTTCCCATCCCACTCACTTCATGCTTGTTGTGTAGCGTTGGACAGCTCAGCCTCACTGAGCCTTGGTTTCTGCTAATAAAGAAGCTAGTAAAGCCTGTTTCTCAGAAGTTTGAAAGTCAAGGGCCAAACAGAGGGCATGGCCTGGGGTAGATGCTCTCCTTAGAAAAACTATCCAAGAAAACCTGCCCATAGCATAACAGTAATGACCTGTTTCAAGCTTAACATGACAGATACTTTTCCTTTTCTGGTAACTGGAGGACAAAACTCTCAGTGGCCATGCCTTCTTGGTGGAAGGTAAATTTCCTCAGCTGTCATCAGGCTACATAGGGACTCCCTTTTGTCAACCTCTAGAGATCCGCCCTTCTCTCTATGTGTCTCTGGAGGGGTTGCCAGTCATAGGACCCTTCACTCCCTTACCACAGGAGAGGACAGGTGGCCCAAGCCAGACCAGCCATGTTCTCCTTCCATACTCTCCTCTAAAGCTTGATGCATGATGGGAACACTCTTGCTGTAGTCAGGTTGAAAAGCAAGAAGCTAGAACAGGGTTATCATAAGGCTGTTTGAGAAACGACAGTTCATGAATTCCTTCCATGGAGAACTCCAGACTCTCCTTTCCTGACTTCACAAGACCATGACATTCATAAAACTCACTCATCCTCCAGTTCCAAACACTACCCCGTGTCATCCCATTGAGCTCTTCTTTTTCATGAGAGAATTAGGAGTAGTGTCTGTTGCCGGCAAAGAACCTGACTAGTATATGATGGAAGTTTCCCAACATGGATGAGGGTCTTCCCTTTTAACATAATATGACTACATTTACTAATTAATTCCTGAAAAGCAAAGGCTATATACTTTTGCTTTTATACAAGTATTGAATCTACTAGTGTAGACATGGTATCTTTGAGCCAAGAGGGGCCCCAGAGGATATCCAATCTAAAGTCTTCATTAATAACTAAAACACCTGAGGGCAGAGATTGCGTGTGACTTGGTCTTTGTCCCACAGTCATTTGGTGGCAGACCTGGGTTTCAAATTTAGGTCCCCTGACACTGAGCCTTGTACTGTTTTACCTCTTGTCATCCTTATGTTTGCAGACTTAATGCTTTGAGCTCAGCACCCACAAGACCACAGTAATAGCTTGTATCCTCCTGAAAGCTAACAAGATTTCTTTCTCCTGCATATAATCCACACCTGTGCCCTAGACCAGGTTTCTGGTCTATTTCAGGCTGCTAGTCGGAAGAGGGGATGGGGGCTAGTGTGAGAGAGTGACATTGAATTTATACAGCACAGACCAGTATACAAGCAACAGTTCCGAAGCTCCACTGAAGCATGGTCTTTGCACAAGAGAGCCACGTACTTTGAATTTCTTCTTTACCAGGGATATTCTGACCCTAATCAATACTTTATCTTCTCTATCCAGAAAGCCTTTCTACTTTCAAAAGTAGAAGGCTTCTACTTTTGAAATAGCAAAAAGTGGGAGAGAAATTCACTCAACGCTAAAAGAAATAGAGAAAACAATTTGCTTTTCCCTTTACAGATTTCAGAGAATCTTGAAACAAAACAAAAACAATAGACAAAAAAAAAGCATAAGAGCAATCACTGGGCCTTTTTTTGTAAGCAGCAGGAAAGAGGAAGGAGAATAGCTTGAGTGGGCCTTGTTTTAATAAAGTGAGATGGGGCTTTTGGTGTGACATGTTTAACCAAGGGAAAAGAACAAAAACACTGGCTAAAAGCTATTGAGCACTTACTGTGAGCCAGGCACTGGCTTCAGCGTTATTTGTGCTCCACAGCCATTTTGGGAGGAAGTATTCCCACTTTAGAGATGGGGAAACTGAGGGTCAGAAAACTGAGTTCATTTGTCCAAGGTCATACAGCTAGTAAGTAGTGGAGCCACGCTTGAAACTAGGGTGATTTAAACTCCAGACCCTTATCCAGTATGCTTTACCGCATCCTAACCACAAAAGGAATGTGTCCATAACAGTTTTTGAAATCTGCAACAAGCCAGAAAATTCCTTCTTTTTGCATAAATAAATTAGGATAGAGACCCAACTTTGCAAATTTAATCATTCCTTTTTCTTTCTCACCTGAACCAACCTTTACCAAGTGCTTGGAAAAGGCCACTTAAATCCATAGCCCAAGAAAAATGTATCTTTGTGATTAATATTTGTTTAAATGAGGAGTGACATGGTAATAAAATGGAAAGGTTTGGGGGCCTTTGGGAAAATCCATCTGACTGCAGGCTGTGGTTTCAGTAATGAGGCTGCTACTTTCCAGTCATGAAGGTAATGTTTTTTGATGCAGGTGGAATTATTAACAAGGTGAATATATCTGCCTGGAGGGTGGAGGGCTAGAAAGAAACTGCCTGTAGGAAAATGGCTCAGGGTGGGAGGCCACATGCCTTTCCTTCTTCATTTTCAGAAGGTATGAAAATTTCACATGCTGGGAGTGGTTTGTTCTCTCTCCTTTCTCCTGCTCTCATGGTAACTCATTCAATGGCATGTGTGTATTTGTGCCTGGAAAGGTAGGAGGACAGGAAGAATACCAGAAGAGAGGCAAGATGCAATCGAGGAATGTATATACTTAAACCATTTTCTCCAATGTCCAGTAGTTTAGGTCAGGTTATTCTTCCTATTACTCACCTGTAGGGCTGACTTGCCTGGCAAGTGGAGTAATAGCAGCTAGGGGATACTGGGCAGCAGTGAAAAGGGGTTAGGGTTTATGTGATGATGGAAGGCCAGAGGACCCAGGAGTATACAAACCCTGCTTTCACCCAGTTATTTCTCTTTTGATAAGCTTCCTAAAAAAAAAGTAAAAATAAATACCATTTGACCCAGCCATCCCATTATTGGGTATATACCCAAAGGATTATAAATCATGCTGCTATAAAGACACATGCACATGTATGTTTATTGTGGCACTATTCACAATAGCAAAGACTTGGAACCAACCCAAATGTCCAACAATGATAGACTGGATTAAGAAAATGTGGCACATATACACCATGGAATACTATGCAGCCATAAAAAAGGATGAGTTCATGTCCTTTGTAGGGACATGGATGAAACTGGAAACCATCATTCTGAGCAAACTATCTCAAGGACAGAAAACCAAACACCACATGTTCTCACTCATAGGTGGGAATTGAACAGTGAGAACACTTGGACACAGGGTGGGGAACATCACACACCAGGGCCTGTTGTGGGGTGGAGGAAGGGGAGAGGGATAGCATTAGGAGATATGCCTAATGTAAATAATGAGTTAACGGGTGCAGCACACCAACATGGCACATGTATACATGTGTAACAAATCTGCATTTTGTGCACATGTACTCTAGAACTTAAAATATAAAAAAAAAAGTAAAAATTACACTATTAGCTGGTTTTGAACTTAAACTCCAAAGTAAGAATTAACTGGGCCAGGTGTTTGTGTCCTCTTGTTGAGGCCAGAGGCAGCCCGGAGGAAAGTGAAAGAAGTCCAAATGACCTACTTTCCCTCCAAACTTAGGTGCCTGCCCATTCAACACTATGAAAACTTGCACCTGCTGTTAAAGAAAGAAGCAGACATCAATGGAAAGACAGCATCCTGCTCCCACTGTCTCTTCAAGCTCTTCCAGGCTGGATAAAGCTCAGGCCTGACTACTCTGCCAGAAAAAAGAAGACATCCAGAGATGTGGACATGGCTGGAGAGAGATCCTCCAGGAAGTGGTATCAAGTCTGTGTGTCTCTTTGAGAGCTCCACCTCCAGAAAGAGCAGCTCAATCAGTTTTCTGGACTCTGACCCACCAAATAATCATGACTTTCTCTGTGTGTTTGTGTGTGGCAGGGTAAGTGGGTGGGGCAGATTTAATGCCTTCCATCCTCGATGGGGAGACAGGAGCTGCAGAGGCGCCCAGAAGTTACTGACACTCCCCGTTGTCTCCTCCCCACTCAATGCTTCTTCATCATCTTCTGCCCCAGTTTTGTCTTTCTGGTGGAATGTGGTGGTCTCTCCTTTTACTCTATTCTGAATTTGCTGTCAGAATGGTTTTCCTGAAGCACAACTTTGATTACCTCACTAAATGCTCAAAAATACTCCATGGCTCTCACTGGAGCAGTGGCAGGCAGTCTGGCCCTCCTGTTTTTGTAAATAAAACTTTATAGGAACACAGCCACACTCATTCATGTACATATTAGCAATGGTGCTCTCATGCTACAAAGTCAGAGGGGAGTAGTTGCAACAGGGAATACATGATCTGCAAAGCCTAAAATATTTACTATCTAGTCCTTAATATTAAAAAATTTGTCAAATCCTGGTTTAGAGAAATATGTCCAAACATCTGTTCCTGACATTTGAGGTACTTGTCAGTCTGGGCCCAATAAATCCTTCTTGTCTTGTCTGCTCCTGCTCCCCTTCAAGTGCCTCATGTCCCAACCAAAAGGGAATCCCAACTTCATACCTTTTTGGTAGTTTTTGTACTTTTTTTATTGAATTCTAACACACATATAGAAAAATATGCATATTTTAAGTGTATAGCTTGATGATACATTTTCACAATGTATGTATCCTAATAACACCCAAATTAAGAAACAATATTTATTACCCGTACCCTAGAAGCCCTCCTCATGCTCATTTCTATCCTGATTTCTAACACTGTAGATTAGCTGTAGCTCTTTTTGAGTTTAATATAAATACCAAAGAAAGTATTTCTTTTGTTTGGCTTCTTTTGTTCAACAATAGGTTTGTGAAATTCATCCACATCATCACATGCAGTTGTTGTGTATTCATTCCCAGTGCTGTATTCCATTTTGTGTTTCATTATATCACAGTTTATTAATTCTATAGTTGATAGGCATTTGGATAGTTTCTAATTTGGGGCTATTATAAACAGTGCTGCCATAAACACCTTTTTACGTGTCTTGATTAGCGTATGTATGCATTTCTATTGGGTTAATACCTAAGTATGTCATTGTTGAGTCATAGGGTAAATACTACCAAAATGCTTTTCAATGTATTTATACTAATATATACTCCTATCAGGAATGCTTGAGAATTCCAGTTGCTATTCAAAATCCTTGCCAACATTTGGGTTCTGGTTGGTGCTGCTTTTTTCTCTTTTAGCAATTCTGGTAGGTATATTACAGAATCGTGTTGTGGTTTAAGTCTGCATTTCCTTAAACTCTAAGAGGTAGAGCACCTTTTCATAAATATTGGCCATTTGGATATCTTCTTGTAATGTGCTTGTTTAAGTCTTTGCCTTCTTCCCTTTCCAATTGTCTTTTCTTATTTATTTGTATAAAACTTTTATATATTTTGGCTCTGAGTCTTTTCTCAGATAGGCATATTATACATATTGTCTCTTATTCTATGGGTTGCCTTTTCACTCAAGAGTTTGGTAAACAAAAGTTTCTAAACAATTCAATTTATTTTTTTCTTTATGATTAGCACTTTTGATCCTGTTTAAGAATTTTTTGTCATTTTCAAAATTATGAAGATATTCTCAAATTTTCCTATAAACTTTTTTTCCTACCTTTAGATTTTAAATCTGGAAATTATTTTGTATATAAATATATACATATACTATAAGTAGGAGGTCAAGTTTTTTCCCGTATGGATATTTAATTGGTATACCTTCTTAAATTTTAATTTTTTTTTAGATTTAAGAGGTATATGTGCAGATATGTTATGTGGTTATCTTATATAATATTGGAGTTTGGGTGTCTATTGAACCCTTCACCTAAATAATGAACATAATGTTACCAGGGGTGAATCTGCATGGGTCTGCATAGATCTTGATCCTTGCCTCCTCAGAGAAAGAATTCAGCTGAGGGGTAGAAGTAGGTTTAAGGCAGAGGGAGAGGCCAAGGCAAGTTCGAGAACAGGAATGAGAGTTTATTAAACAGTTTTAGAGCAGGAACAAAAGGAAGCAAAGTCCACCTGGAAGAGGGCCAAGTGGGTGGCTTGAGAGATTCAAGTGCCCCATCCAGACCTTGACTTGGGGTTTTATACATTGGCATGGTTCTGGAGTTTGTGTTTCTTCTCCCTTGAGACTTCCCTTGGGGTGGGCTGTCCATATCAGCAGTGGCCTGCCAGAACTTGGGAGGGGCCGCATGTACAGTGTATTTACTGAAGTTGTGCACATGCTCACTTGAGGTGATTTTCCCTTACCAGTCAGGCATTCCCAGAGGTAGGTCATATACCAGTTAAACTCTACCATTTTGCCTCTTAGTGTGCATGCTTGAGCCCACTCACCCAACTCTTGAAACCTTATTGGGAAGCTGCTGATCACTAGCTTCAGGTATTTTCTATCTATTGGAAGACTGTCTTTCCCTGGGGCTGGCTACAGCTGATGATCATTTTAGAGAGACAGTTGAATAACTGCCTGACCATCACCTGATGGTCACCTGACATTCCTCGGTGGAGGCCATCTCCTGCCCTGCTCCTGTCTGCCTAGCTACCTACTCTAACAATAGTACCCAATTACCCAATAGGTAGTTTTTGAGCCCTTGTTCTTCCTCCATCCCCCACTTCTGGAGTCCCCGGTGTCTATTATTTCCATATTTATGTCCATGTGTACTCATTGCTTAGCTCCCACTTATTAGTGAGAGTATGTGGTATTTGATTTTCTCTTTCTATGTCAATTCATTTAGGGTAATGGCCTCCAGCTGCATTCATGTTGCTGCAAGAGACATGGTTTCCTTCTTTTTTATGGCTATGTCATATTCCATGGTGTGTATCTACCGTATTTTCTTTATCCAGTCCACCACTGATGAGCCCTAGATTGATTCCATAATTTTGCTATTGTCAATAGTGCTGTGATAAACATGCAAGGGCAGGTATATTTTTGATAAAACAATTTATTTTTCTTTAGGTAGATACCCAGTAGTGGGATTCCTGGGTTAAATAATAGATTTATTTGTAGCTCTTTCAGAAATCTCTGTACCATTTTCCATAGGGGTTAAACTAATTTACATTCTCACCAAGAGTATATAAGCATTCCCTTTTCTCTGCATCCTTGCCAATATGTTATTTTTTTACTGTTTCATAATAGCCACTTTGGCTGGTATGAGATGATATCTCACTGTGGTTTTAATTTGCATTTCTCTGATGATTAGTGATCATAAGCATTTTTAATATGTTTCTTGGCCACTTGTATGTCTTCTTTTGGGAAGTGTCTGTTTCATGTCTTTTTCCCACATTTTAATGGGGCTGTTTGTTTTTTTTTCTTGTTGATTTATGTGCCGTATAGTTTCTGGATATTAGTCCTCCATCAGATGCATAGTTTGTAAATATTTTCTCCCCATTCTGTAGGTTTTCTGTTCATTCTGTTGATTGTTTCTTTTGCTGTGCAGAAGCTCTATAGTTTAATTAAATCCCGTTTGTTGATTTTTGTTTTGTCGCATTTGTTTTGAGGTCTTAGTCATAAATTCTTGGCCAGAATCAATGTCCAGAAGAGATTTTCCTAGGTTTTCTTATAGAATTTTAATAGTTTGAGATCTTACATTTAAGTCTTTAATCTATCTTGAGTAAATATTTATATATGGTGATAGATAAGGGTCCAGTTTCACTCATTCTTCTTCATATGGCTAGCCAGTTTTTCCAGCAAAGTTTATTGAATAGCATGTCCTTTCTCCATTGATTATTTTTGTCTACTTTGTCAGAGATCAGTAGATGTGTGGTTTTATTTCTGGGTTCTCTATTCTGTTCCCTTGATCTATGCGTCTATTTCTGTATGAGTACCATGGTTTTTCAGTTACTGTAGTCTTGTAGCATAGTTTGAAGTTGGGTAATCTGATGCCTCTGGATTGTTTTTTTTTTTTTTTTTTTTTTTGCTTAGTATTGCTGTGGCTATTTGGGCTCTTTGATTCCATGTAAATTTTAGAATTTTTTTTTCTAGTTCTGTAAAAACTGATGTTAGTAATTTGCTAGGAATTACATTCAATCTGTAGATACTTTGGGAAGTGTGGTCATTTTAGATATCAGTTCTTAAAATCCATGAGGATGGAATTCTTCTTCATTTGTTGGTGTCATCTATTATTTCTTTCATTAGTGTGTTGTAGTTCTCATTGTAGTTATCATTCACCTCCTTGGTTAAATGTATTCTTAGGTATTTTATTTTTTTGTGGCCATGATAAATGAGATTGTGTTCTTGATTTGGATCTCAGCTTGAATGTTATTGGTGTATAGAAATGCGACTGATTTTTATACATGGATTTTGTATCTTGAAACTTTACTGAAGTCACTTATCAGTCCTAGGAGGAATCTTTAGGGTTTTCTAGGTATAGAATCATGTCATCAGTGAACAAAGATCATTTGACTTTCTCTTTTCCTATTTAGATCCCTTTTATTTCTTTTTCTTGCTTGATTTCTCTGGCTAGTATTTCCTATGTTGAATAGAAGTAGCGAGAGTGGACATCTTTGTCTTCTTTTAGTCTTTATGGGAAATGTTTCTAACTTTTTTTCCATTCAGTGTCATGTTGGCTGTTGGTTTGTCATATATGGCTCTTATTATTTTGAGGTATGTTCCTTCCGTGCCTAGTTTGTTGAGAGTTTTTATCATAAAGGGATGTTGAATTTTATTAAATGCTTTTTCTGTGTCCATGGAAACAATCGTATGGTTTTTGTTTTAATTTTGTTTATGGGATAAATTGCGTTTATTGATTTGCTTATGTTGAACCATCCTTGCATCCCAGGAATTAAGCCTACTTGATCATGATGAATTGTTATCTTTTTGATGTGGTGCTAGATTTAGTTTGCTTGTATTATGTTGAGGATTTTTGTGTCTATGTTCATCAGGGATATCAGCTTGTAGTCTCCTTTTTTTTATTGTGTCCTTACCAGATTTTGGTATCAGGATGATACTGGACTGATGTGTCACCATTGTTATTTATCAGTTTGCTATTTTCTTGCATAAATACTGGGCAAGGAAATTGCTCTCTGTATTAAAAGAGTATGTCATTTACAATAGCATTAAAACTTCCACATTCAGAGGAATAAACGTAAAAAAAGACATGTAACCCACTTCATGAAAAACTATAAAATATCATTGGGAAAAACAAAAGATAAAATAATTATAGTATATATATATGTATATATGTAGTACATATATATACATAATAGATAGTATGTGTGTATAGAAATACATGTCTATATTTTATATATATATATAAAATTTGACATAGCTTTATTATAGATTCTAAATATAGTAGCCTATGTTGTTGTTCTTTACTTTCACTGGCCTTGGCACTTTAAATTCCCATATACATTTTAGGATTAGGTTGTCAGTTTGTCTTAAAAAATCTGATGTGCTTTCAAAAAGGATTACACAGAATTTGTAGATTGGCCTGGGAAGAATTGACATATTTATTATATGCCAATATGTCTAATATGTGAACATATACCTTCATTTATTTAGCTTATCTTCCATTTTTGTGAGTGATGTTTGTAGTTTTCTGTATCTATTGTCACATTTATTCCTAGGAATTTAGTGTTTTTTAATGCTGTTATTAATGCTACACTCCTTGAAACTTAATTTTTCTAATTTATAGTGTTACTAATATATGGAAATACAACTAATTTTTATAGATTGGCTTTATTTCTAATGACCATGTTTAGTTTACTTATTAATTCAAATAGTTTATCTGTCAATTCTTTTGTATTTTGTAAGTATACAGTCATGTTGTCCATTTAAATGACAGTTTTGCTTCTTTATCTTTCTATCCTTATGTTTTTTATTTATTTCCTTGCTTTATTACACTAGCTAGGACAAATACAATGTTATATAAAAGTAGTGATAGTGTATATCCAGTTTCTCTCCTGCTTGAGGTATGTGTCCCTCAACCCATCATGACTTATTGATATGGTTTCCAGAAACCATTTGAGTGAAAGAAACCATTGATGGGCTGGTAACTGTTTACAAGGGTCTCTTATGGCTGGGAAGAATAGTTTGTTGCTCCTTCTTTCTTTACTCTGTTTTGAAACTATCCTTCAACTATATATGGAGGATCAAAATCTACTTATTAGGTTTTCTGGGGTAAGTGAGTATAAACCTCTTTCCTTGGTGTATATGCCATAGATATGACCTTAATTAGTATATAGTGAACATGTATTATCTATTAAACATTTATTGACTTTGTTTGCATTAGTTCATTTGATGATACCAATAATCCTATAAGGTAGCCATAATTATTTCTTTTGTATAGACAAGTATCTTTGGAATTAGAAATTATAAACTTGCCCCAAATCACTCAGTTGGAAGTGATAGAGTTTTGAACCTAGGCGTTTGACTCTAGAGCCCCTACTCATTGTACAGTACTGATCCACATCAAGTTGAAATTTGCCTTTTTATAATTCCTTTGTGGCTGCACAGAAAAAGCATGCAGTTCCTTTTCCAAGAAAGCCCTTTATTTTTGTGAAGTTAGCTTTTATCAGTCTTCTAAATGTCCTCCAGATTAAATATTCCTAGTTTCTGTTATTCCTTGAATGACAAGGCTTAAAAATCTCTTTTGCCTTTCCAGTTACCAATTTCCTTCTCAAAATACCTCTCCAAGTGTGGTGCTCAGAGTGGAAGTGGGGCTGGTGATGTTGTATGGTTTGTTGAAATGATTTAAACTATGCAGTAGAATATTGCCCTTCTCTATTGTGATTCTTATACCCTTTATATTGCATCCTGAGATTGAAGCAACTTGGTATAGATTTTAGAGGTCAGAGATTTTATTCTGATCTTAGCAAAGCCATTTGCAAGTTGTATGACCTTGGGCAAGTCACTAGATTTCCCCAAGCCTCTTTATAGTTTTCTTATCTATAAAACATGGGATAACTCCTACCCTAGTTAACCCCAGCAAATTATGACAGACTCATTTGAGATAATGGAGATGAAAATGTCATTTACAAACTGTGAAGAGCTCTATCAGTGTTATTTTTAGCAGATGCATCACGGTGTTGACACATACTGAGTGAGTATTTGTACAGAGTGGAGCTGAATTCAGTCATAAAGAAAGTGAACAAAAGGGAATGTAGTGACGTCTAGCCAACATAAGGAAATGTTAAACGGGCTGTATAGGGGAGAAAAGGGGGAGAGTGGAATTAGCCTCAGGAAAGAAAGACGTATACAGACCTGAGTGTTCAGCTGAGATTTTGGAGACACGGCCATGGTCCACAAGGTCAGTGAGGACCGGGAAATCATAATCAGATCTGGTGACTTGAGATGCTGAATTTTGTTTTTCCTTCCAGTGAAATGGTGAGGCAGAGCCATTCCTGCCCCCTCTCCCCAACCCATCCCACAAGGCTAATTATTATAAAAATTCTCTGTCATTTCTTTGCAACGGTCCACAGCCTAACTAATTTAAAAATGCAAATGAATGCTAAATTACAGTCAGGTTTGGAGCTTGTTTCCTGCCTATGCACCTAGAGAGGGTGAGCGTCATTGCTACAGCTGGAAATCAATCTTGAGCACCCTGGGTGATTTGATAATGGCTAGTGGCATCACTGCTGATGTCACAAGATGCTCGGTTGATGGTGAATTTCAGTAGCATTGTGGACTATCAATCTTCGGCCTGTCTCTGCCTCTGCAGTGGCATACTGCAGCATCATGTTTTTTTTTTCTCCTGAAAACCAAGGAACCCTCCCTCTGCCATCTGTCAGCCTTGTGATAGGCCAAGTGCTAAGCCTGACTCTGGTGATTGGATGTGTCTGCCTTATAACAGCCCTCCTAGCTGTGAGCTTTGGGTCTGAAAGCCTGTTTGGTGATTACGATGATGATGAGAAATGGAGTCCTGTATGTCTAATAATCCTTAGATTAGTGAGTCTCACAGTGACCTCCTAGGATCTGGGGTGTTTTTAAAATGCAGACTCCTGGGCTCCATTTTAAATATACTGCAATGGAATCTCTAGAGATGGATCTCGGAAAGGAATTTTTAAAAACAGGGATCCCAAGTGATTCTTATGCATATTAAAGTTTGGGAAATACTGTCTTACATTGTGAAATGATGAATTATTGGGGCTGAAAGAAGCCCTAGAGAATTTCTTGTCCAGTGGTTTTCAGCCTTGGCTGCACATTAGAATTACTTGGAGAGATTTTTAATTCGCAGTGCTGGAGGTCCTACCCTCCACAAATGTCATCAGAATCTTTAGGGTTGGGACCAAGCCATCAGTGTTTTAAAGCTCTCCAGTTGATTCCAACATACAGCCAAGGCTGAAAATCACTTCTGTAGTCCAACCCTTGCTTTTACTATGGGGGACAGTGTGGCCCACAGGGGTACCATCTCTGAGAGGGTCAGTGACCCAGATGGGATGAAAATTCAGATTTCTTGCTGCTAATTGGTACTCCTTCACCACAGAGATTGTTTCTCTTTGCTGAACCAGTGGCAACTCCTATTCTGTCTCTGGTGTTCTATTTTATCCTGTAATACCTGATAATTTGATTTCCTTATAAGCCAGGTCCTGTTCTCTCCAGGTGGACCTCTGACTCCAGCCAGAGATCCCTGACTCAGGCTTTAGCCTAAAGCCCATCCCCAGCCATAGACTCACCCTCATGCCACCCCAAGTTCCCTGAGGCCTCTGTTAATTGGATAAGGCTTGCTGAGCAACCAGGCTTCTAGCTCTGGCATTAGTTTGGTGCATGTGACTTTTAAGTAAACAATAAAACTTCTTTCGACTCTCTTTTCCTTTCCTTATACAGAGTGCATATAATGAATTTGGAGTGCTTTGCTGAGAAAGGGACTGCCTTTCAATGCCATAGCCTAGTGCTAGGCACAGAGCAGGCATCCAGTAAATATTTAATGAAATAAATAATTAATTGAGCAATGCAAGTGTAAACATTACATAATCATTCCCACTGGCTTATCTTCTCCCAAGATGATTCACACATTAAATCTTATTTCAAGAGATTTGCTTGCAGTGAAAATTTCTGTATAGCATATCTATTTCCAGCCCTAGTGAATGGCTTAATGATACCTAACATATATCTTTCACAACAAAATTTTGTGAACAAAATAACTTGAACTATTCCTTAGAACTTGATATAATGGATTTTCCTTTACACAAGGAATAATTATATCTTTACCCACCCAAGTCCTTTTGACACTGGAAAGAAATGTAAAAGATGGGAGAGATACGGCCAACCAATGAAGGCATCCCTTTTGTTTTATCTGTGCATGAACTAAAGTTCTGGAATTTTTGAACTTGATGGGTTTTCTTTCATTTGGAAAGATCATTTGATATCAGTAAATCCTCAGCGTTGACTGAGGCTTTCATAATTTCTTACCTATCGTTCATTGTACCACTGTGCTTATTTCAGAACTTTTGGACCATGAGTTTCCAGTTTATGGTTAGGGTGAAAAGCCAGTGGCTGTGATGAGGACATGGTCTAGATATTCATTGACAGATGTTTGCTGATATAAGCCAAGCACTGTGCTGAATGCTGGGAATCCATTGTTGTCTTGAAAGAGACCCACTTCCTGCCCTCCTGGGACTGTGGGCTGGCAGGGGAGGCAGGCTTGAATCAAAGCAGCATACAAGTTTCTGAACAATCATAGATAGAGATGAGCATTGTGAAAGAGTGTGCCTCTGTAAGAGTATTTACTAGAGAAACCTGACTCAGGCCAGAGGGTCAAGATGGCATCCCCAAGGAAATGATGACTGAGGTGATATGGGAAAGAGAAACAGAAGCTGCTTGTGTGGAGGGGGCAGGGACATGGCTTAGTCAGATGGCAAAGCATTTGCAAGGCCCTTGAGAGGAATGAACGTGGTGAGTTTTAGGAGCTGAAAGAAAGTTTTTAGCTAGGCAGGGTCACCCAATAAGCTGTGCATAAGGATGGGGAAGAGTCCATCTCTGACTGGAATCGTCTGGCCGGTATATCATAACCTGACTTGGAAGGTTAGTCTAAAGTATGTGATCTGAATTAGGGCTTAATCAGTGCTCTGGTAAGTGTCAGGATATGCCCAACATTGGGAGCAAGTTTGAGGCCAATAAATCATCTATATTTTTAACAAACATTTATTGAATTTCTACTATGTGCCACGTAGGTTAGAGTGGGCCAGGAGAATGGAGTAAAAGTTGGTGTGCAATATGATTAGACATGTCAGCTATGAACAGACAGCTGTGGGGTTGTGTCTAGACCACACAATGTAAGAGTTTGTTCATGTCACCTAATTTTTCTGTTTCCATTTTTTCAATCATCAAATTGGGGATAATAATGGCCTTTTCAAGGGATGGTTATGAGGATCAAATGAGTTAGTGTGTAAAAAATACTTAGTGCCAGATGCATCACGGATATCTAATTAATATTGGCTCTCTGCAAACCAGCTGGAAAAAATAAGAAAAAAAAAATCAATCTTTCTAAGTCTGGGCTTTAGATACTGAGAAAACCCCCAGAGTATCTCATGGGACAGGTGAAGAGACAAAGAGAGATTTCCTGCCAGCTGCATCATCCACCCGAGACTCAGCTGGCACCTTCTTTGTCCCTGTAGACAGCAGCTTGCCATTGGCTGATGGTGGCAGTAGGCCAGTCACTGAGTTTAAACAGAATTTTCTTTGCAAATTGACATAGCAATAAAATTACAAAACTGCTGTGTTTATCTTTCGAAATAAAAGACAGATTTTAAGTACATTATACCAGTATAATTGAAAATCAGAAGCAAATGAGAGGATGTGCTGTAACTTCTATGCTAATGTGAGATCACAGTCTCCTGACCCCTAGTTAGGTATGGGAGGAGGAGCAGATGGGGAAAAAGATATGCTTGCAGTATCCCTGCATGCAGAACTGTTTAGATGAGCTGAATTCTCAGAGTGATAGCAGCTCACTATTTGGGAAACTCGAAGCCCCAGATTCTCTCTAGGGATGCAAATACAGCAACGTGGATTTCAATTAAGATTCTGCCATCCCCATGTTAGAGTTCTCTTAATCCTTCTTTAGAGGTGCTGCCTGGGTAATAAAACCTTCATGCTGCAGGCTGTAGGCAGGTTTGTTTAACCCAAGCTTAACTGACAAAGCTCTCTGAGACATGCTCACCTGCTTAGAATCTGTGCATCACCTCCTATTGGCTGTGTGTGGGGCATTGCGATGCCTCCATGTGGTACGGGAGGCTGGCCTAAGAGTTCTGAACTGCAAACCTTCACAGGAAATTCTTGGGCTGGCTGGCCACCTGGCTTAGGTTATTTATTTATTTATTTATTTAGTTGTTTTTATTGCTTTAGGGGTCTGCACCTGATGGTGGCAGTGAGGGAGGTTGAGGTGAGCTTCCATCTCTTGGAATCCCACCATTCCTATTCAACTCATGTCAAATTAAATTAATACTATTTCCATGTGAATAATTGAAGATATTTCCTCAACTTTAAAAATGTGAAAGAAGGCATCTTTTAGAAAATATTTGCTGTTTAAAAAATACTAGCCATGCACAATCCAGATAAGAAGAATGTAGTTTGAGACAAGTTCCTGGGAAGATTATCACCCTAAGCCACTCCTGTATATAGTTTTCCCTACTGACACCTGTTCATCCTTCTTCGCTTTATTCAACAGCATCCTATGGCTAACTCCTAAGCATAGTGATGCAATTCTGCCTGGAGATACAGATTATCCTCACAAGAGGCACAAAACAGGTAGAAAAATGGGCATTCATGATAGGGGGCTGGTAACAGTGTGTTGCCTGCAGAGAATGGATAATAAAATTTTGCTTGAAGAATATTGGCAATTGAGTATTTGCAGAATATTGACAATTGAGTGTGCTTATGGGGGCTTTCATTGATGAAACTGTTTAAAGAGTACTCATCTTTGGGCTTTCTGTGTGAGACTGACTGGAGTGAATTCTTAGGCCAGTGTCATCGATGGTCAGACAGAAGTTGCTGACTGAGAATGCATTTGGAGTTCCCTGTCATTTCTACTTTGACTTGAACTTCTACTCCCTGGTAGTCTCATATAATGAGGCCAGCATGACCTAGAGAATCAAGCGTGTCTATTTTTATTGGGAAACATGTAGAGGTGATATAATGGTCAAGATGAGATCTGGCTCTTCTTGCAAGATGCCTGTAGTACTGAAGGAAGAAGTTAAACCATGTGGGCATTATTGTCAGTAATATGGACTGGATGCCCTCATCCAGCACAGAAATGCAGGAAATAATATTTTATTTTTTCTTCAATGAAAAACATTGGTAACAAAACCGAGTTGTCCTTGCTGTGAGCACTCCTGAGCTGAAAAATCTTTTCTCTTTGTGCCCCAGTTTGCCCAACTATAAATGCAGCGTTGGACTAGATGATCTCTAACACTCAAATGTAGTGGAGAGAGCTTTGGAGCCCTGAGATCTGAGATTGAGTCCCACCTTTAGCACTGATTGGGCAAGTTCATTCTTTTCTCTGGGCCTCAGCTTGCTATTAGACTGAGGGGATTGGATAAGATGTCCTTAAGATCCCTCTCAGTCCGAAAGAGTAGATGGACCATCAATATAGCATGGAGGCAATGATCAGATACTGGCCCCTGAAACAAAGCCACATCATGTTGAGAATCTAATAGAACAAAGTTATCTTCCATCAGAGAGAATTATTCATCCTGTTCCTCAGTGGGCATTTTGTCTTCCATCTCCTTGGACTACTTTGAACACCCTCAGAGGCTCAGGCCATGCTTACTGCTCAGTGTTGCAGAGAAAATGCAGATAAATGGATAGTGTTGGGAATTCTATTTCTGCCTGTGCTGAAAGATGTTTTGAAGTTACCATATGCTGCAGGAGATGAAGTGAGTGTGTACAGAGGAGAGATGTGATAAAGGTAACTTAGTTTGATAGCAATTCAAATGAAAAATCTTTGACATAGGGCAGCTGCTTCACATTAGTGCATTGGGACAATAGTTAATGGGATTGCAGCTAGATTCACTTCTATCAATAGAGGGAAGGATGGTCACAGTTCCACGTAGGAGGGAGAGAGTACTCAGCTCCAAACATGTCACTGGAGATAAGTTTCAGTTTTGTTTGGAAGGAAGCATTAACATGTTGGGGCACATCCAGAGAGACAAGAAGGGAGATAGGTTAAAAACACATGGAATATAAAGAATAATTGAAGTTTGCAGGGTAAAGATGTTAAGCTGAAAGTGATGGGAGAAAACCCTGCTATGAGGAAGTGGTATGTGACTGCAGAAAGGAGAAGGGAGAAGATTTATGTCCTTCTAGATGAAACAATAGTCTGTTGTAAGGAGATAAATACTGACAGGATAAAAAGTCTTTCAGAATTCCACAGCAGTGGAAAGCATTTTTGCACTAGTCAAGGAGGTTGTTATAACTGGGGGTGCTCAAATAGAAATTGGGAGATCTGTCTTCAGAGATGCTGTATTGAATGGGAGGTTTGGCAAGGAAACTCTTCTCTAGCTCTGTTATTTTATGCAGGATACATCAATAGAATTAAGCCCTCAAGCTATAGTTATGGTTCCTCTACTGACTTGCTATGTGACCTTAACTGGGTCACTTAACTTTTCTGGACTTCAGTTTACTCATCTGCAAAATGGAGACAATAACATCTGTCCAACAATACCCAACAATAATGCTGTAGAAGCCTGTGAAGATTGAATAATACATGTAAAAATGCCTTGATGAATAGGACAAACTGTGTGTAAATGACACATTAGTGATGTCATAATTCCTCATTCTCCAGCCCCTGTCTTGCCTGGCTGTACATCATTGTGATTAAGAGTAGCAGCTCAAGGGTTAGACTGCTTGAGTTTGAATCTCAGCTCAGCCACTGGCTGCATATGTGATCTTTGGCAAGTTATTAAGCTTGTTGATCCTGTTTCATGGGCAAAATAATGGGGCTGATAAGAGTAATGTTGATTTTAGAGAGTCATTGTGAGGATTAGTGCCATAATGCATGTAAAGTGATTTTCACAGTGCCTAACACAGAATATACTCTCCAAAGCTTTGTTATTCTCACCATTATTATTATCAGCAGGCAGTACTTACATCTCTTCAGTTGATTGTGACACCAGCTGGCTGAGTTGTTGAGGTGTCTTTCAGAAATCTCTTGGAGAGACTTTAGTCTATCTCTGAATGTCCAAGGCTGCAAAGCACAGAGAAGGCCTGTCTCAGTCCCTCAGGGGAGATCTAAACGCAGCTCCCAAAGTTTGTCAATTTGGCGACCCCAAATGTTTTCTTTTATTTGGAAGCTCACAATATTCCATCATAAATGTTTTATAATTGCTTCATGAATTATTCACCTGCAACTTAATAACCTTAAATTTTATAGGATTATGGTTTTATGGGAGAAAAACATTACCAACCTGGGACCCAGCTGTGAAGAGAAAATGCTGATGTTACCAATTTATTTTCACTATGCAATAGGAGGTTTTTTTCTGTAACTATGAAATATAGAATATTAATAAAAAAGCAAATAAAAAAACTAAAAGAGAAGGAAAAAATCCTTACATTGCTCTTTTTAAAAAATTTAATCTCAAAACTGCATTTGCAATATTTTTTCCTATTGCCAAGGAGCTGATTTAGCTCCATTAGAGTTGGTTTCACCTTCTTTGGTGAAGCCAAAGAAAAATTGCTTGTTTTCCTTCCTTACATACCTGGTCTTTGTCTTTCATATACTTTTATTCATTACTGAATTATTTTTTAGTCTGGAATCATTAGTGATTTTTAAATTAGTATCACCCTCTTGCCATCCTAGACTGTTAGAATGTTAGTTTTGAAATGTCGAAGTATCAGTTTTGAAATTTCTAATGCTGTCTAAGAGGAGCATTGTAATACAGTGAAAAAAGCGATGGTTAGATTTGAGTCTGAGTTTAGACTATCACTTAATTGATACATGACTTTAACAATTCCATTAAGTTTTCTCAGCCTTGCTTTCCTTTATAAGAATAAGATACTACACCAATGTAAGGAACTAATCCAGCAATACAGGTGAAGGAAAGCTGGCATGTTGACAGGGCTGTGGAAGGATGAGTGGGAAGCTCGAAAGAGAAAGCTAGCTCACATCAGATATCTGGCAGAGAAGTCAACTCCTTTACTTTGTGTTATGGTTTGAATGTATTTTCTAAAGTTCCTGTGTTGGAAACTTAATCCCCAATACAACAGTGTTGAGAGGTAGGGTCTAATGGGAGGTGGTTAGGTCATGGAACTCCACCCTCTTTAATGGATTAACACTGATTATAAAAGAGACTGAGGCTGTGAGTTTGATCTCTTCCTCTCTTGCCCTTCTGCCTTCAACCATGAAATGATGCAGCAAGAAGGCCCTCACCAGATGTGTGGCCTCTTGACCTTGGACTTTTCATCCTCAAGAACTGCCAGAAATATATCTCTGTTCTTTATAAATATCCCAATCTTAGATATTCTGTTATAGCAGCACAAAATGAATGAAAACACTTGGATTTGAATTTTCAATGGGAGCAAACATAAAGCAATACCATCCTGTTATCTAATGTCAGGTAAGGGTGCTTACTCATCAGCTATTAAAACTGTTCTATTGAAATCATAGGACACGCATGCACCTTTTTTAGAATCAAATATAGTAGAAAGATAATAGAGATAATGAAAAGTCAATTCCAGCTTTCCCATTTTACACATAAGAAAACTGAGACCAAGTGAGGAGGATAGATTTGCCCAAAGTGTTATGGTAGATTAGTGGCAGAATCTGGGACCAAAAGCCTTGTTCTTGTCTGGGCACTTGTCTAACAGAGAAAGTGCCACAAATGTGCTTCAGGTAGGGGCCCCTGGAATGGAAGACAGGGGGTCATTAAGAAAAGTGGGATGGGAGCAGATGTTGGGCAAGGTGCAAGTTGGAGGAAGAAGGCTAAGAAATATGATTCAACTATAAGCAAATAAGCCCTACAAGCAATGCTTGGGAGTCAGTGGGTGTTTTTTTGGACTGGTTAGACCTGAGCCATCCAGTTAAAACAGGACTAGGTGTCCCAGAGGCGGTACATCTTCCCCTCCCCACAATTTACACTGACCTCTAATAACATTTTACTAAAATTATCTGGGCCCTAATTAATTTTCCTGGCTGTTTTCTTTCTTATTGCTCTCCTGGCCACAAGATAAGGGCAATGACGTCTTCTAATGAATGGAGTGAACAGTTGGGCTCAACTCATTTGTTCTAAATGGCTCTTCTTCCTCTGCCTAAGGAAGCTTTGGGGATTTCCCCCGCTTGCTTTTTTTTGGATGGATGATGGGAGATGACACCTGTTAGTGTCTGAGAAGACAGGCATTACCAACAACTTACCCTCTAGGGCACCCACTATCTGTAAAAAGATTATTGGTTTTGTTACTGGAAGGTCTGTCTACCTGTCAGCTAAGGGAGGAAGAGAACTGACATTTGCTATTGTGCTTATTGTGTGCTAAGTATTTTTCTGAGTGTTCCTTCTCTGGGTTCCTAGAACATCCTGTGTATTCTTCTAACATACAGTTGCCAAGATCTGTTTTCCTGAAAACACGGCAAGCAACTTTAGGGCATGCAATACGTCTATCTCATAGTTGCATTCTTAGTGTCAGTGTGACAGCCAACTCATAGCAAGTTCTTAATTAATAGGTGTTCAACTGATAAATGACTCCTGGGTGGTAAATACAGGCTTTCTTATCCAGTGCTTACCATCGCCCTTACTCCTATTCATATTCCCATTTTACAGATAACTAAGGCAAGGCTCAGAGGGACTTGCCTAAGGTCTCACATGTAGTGTATATAGTTCTACATGACATGAAAAAGTCCAGGGTCTTTCCATTGATTAAACATGTTGATCACTTATAGGAACAATGTTTTATCTCTGGGTACCTGCTGAATTTCAGCATAGACCCCAATGAAGTGCTACCTTTGGAAGAGATATTGTGGATATATTCTCATGGAAGAAAAGATGCTATAAGCTACAGTAACAAGTTTGCCCTGTACTTGGAGGCATTATTATGAACTAAGAGATGGCTTCAGATATGGTAGAAGTAGATGTGACAAGATAGCATGTAAATTGGGGTCTGAGGAATTGTAATTATTAGGGGGGAAGATAATTTAGGATCTTCCCTGTATAATATTGCAACTATTTTTTTTTAGCTCTGGCAATGTATAATTGAAATTATTGACCCAAATATTTTTATTTTTAGTAGTTATGGAGCTATGTTGCTTAATGAGGGGATGGAGGCAGGCAAGAAGGGAACGGCTGAAAACCCTTGCATGTAGCAAGAATTGAAGAAAACAGGTAAAAATAGGAAAGGAGCAGGAAGAAGTAACACGCTGAGAGTTAAATCAAGGATGGACATTATTAAATGGAAGGCAGGGGATTTTAGTTTTGTGAGCATGGCCAAGTATGGGCTTTAGAAGGCCAAGACACTCCCCTGAAAAGTTTTTATAGGTATATTTCACTGAATATTTTATATGTATATATACATATATTTCATATGTATATTGCACTAAACAGAAGGCACATACATTTCGTTTTTCAAAGTGATCATTAACTTTCCAAAAGACTAACAACTGGTTGTGGGTAAATAAAAGTAAGTCAAAATGTCCTAGGACCAGAGTTCCAGAATGGGGATGACAATACCTTTTTAAAAAATGGATTTGGCAGATGGATCTATGGGCAAGCTATAATGCTTAACATTTATTGAGTGTAAAACTTGTTTATACCATCAATTTAAGCCCCTTTTAATTACCCCTTTACATGTTATTTTATTGATTCCTCACAATAGTCCTTTGAAGAGGACCCTATTGTTATCCATTTCATATTTGAACAGACTGGGGCACATAGAAGTTATGTAAATTGCCCAAAGTCACATTATTAGCAAATACAGAGCCATGATTGGAGCTGAGCAATGTAACTGCAGGATCTGTCATACAAATTACACCCTGTATGGCCTCTCTAGAGGAAAGAGAGTGCCTTCAGGGATGGTTGAAGGCTCAGCATTTTTGCATGTCTTCCTATACTACCTGACTCTATGGCTCCACGATTGCAGCTATCCCAAATGACCTCAAGTTGGGTACCTAAACTGATTGTCGAGAGGGATTCTGGAAGGATAAGGGCATGAGATACTGGTAGTCCCAGAGAAGCACCGGGAGAGTAATCCCATGGTGGCAGCAGTAGAAAGGTCTTGGAGATTTGGGTGGCTAAGGAGCCTTCTGATCATGGAGAAGCTTGGAGGACCCATCTATGAAAGGGCTTTCTGGAACAGGACTGCTGGAGTGATTGTAAAAGTTGATGCACCACCTATAGAATTTACCCAGGGTTTTGGGGATGCCCCTTTCCACTGGGGGTGAACCCAAGTTGCCTTCCCGGGATATTTCCCTGTTGCTTAAGCAGCAGTATAGAAAAGTGGAATGATTTCAGGCTCTAGGGTCACGCAGGCTTGGGCCCCTAGCTAAGCTTGACTCTCAGCTCTTGTCCCACCTGGAAGAGTTTCCTAATGTCTTTGAGCTCCCTTTTCTCCTCTGTGAATCTGGGGCAAGTACAACCATCTACTTTAAAGGGCTGTTGTGAGAATTAAATGAAATAATGAAGGTTTGCAAGTAATAAGCCCTTAGTATATGGTAGCTGTTTAATTCCCTCTTACCCCAAGAAAGATCATGCCCATCATTTTCAGAAATATTGCTTGACCCAAACAGGTTTTTGTTCTCTTGCCAGACTCTCTTATACTTCCTTTCTCTAACCTGCATCTTCTAACAGAATATGAGCATTGCTTCTCTCAGTTCTACATAAACTCTGCTCCTTCAAGGAACCAGGGAACCATTTCCAGCCAGCACTTAGTAAGAAAGAGAGAGAGTAAGAAAAAACTTTAATGTAGTGGTGTGCTGGAGCTATCCTGTACTATCTCATGAAAGCCAGTTGTTAATTGTTTAAGAATTTTGTGAGCTGGTTGATTTCACTTTGCTGGCTTGAAATGGATCTAGGTGGGAATATTTATACTACAGAAATGGTCGAATATTACAACTTAGAGTTTCTCTTTTCTTTCTTCTCTTCGAGAGCTTGTTTTAAAACAGTGACCAGCACACCAATGAGTGTTAATAGTTAGAAAGTGATAGTAGTTAGGAAGCATACTATTTGTCAGATGTTGTCCAAAATCTTTACATATAGTAGGTTGGTGCAAAAGTAATTGCAGTTTTTGACATTCCAATACCAAAATTTTTTGCTATTACAATACCAAAAACCTCAATTACTTTTGCACCACCCTAATACTAATTAATTCTCACACCTTTTGAGGTGGTTATTATTATCCCCATTTTATAATGAGGCAAGTGAGAAAGTGAGTTGCCAGAGGTTATGTAGCTAGTTAATGACAGAATTGATATATAAACTAAAGCAGACTGGCTCCAAGGCCTGCGTTCATAGTCAGCTATTCCGCCTCTTGAGGATTCTTGTGAGGATTTAATAACTTATGTAAAGACTTGGCCCAATCCTTGGTGCTTAGTAATTGCTTGATAAATATTAGCTGTTATTATTTATATCAAGAGTTCTTAAGTTTTTGAGGTCACGAAAATCTGATAAAGAAAGCTTTAAATATCCTTTTTTCAAAAAGATGTACATTTGTTTAGTGTGTACCTAAACACACATACACACACATGTGCGCGCGCACGGTGAGATATAACCTTAGGGGATTCTGAACTCTTGGACACCCATTGATTCTAACTCTACCTTTTGGGGGCCATGTATAAGGCAGCCAGTCTCTCCTATTTCCCCATACTGTCTTTCAGTGCTCCAAAGATAGGGATCAAATTTCCTTTGTGTTTATCTTTTTCCAGTAGAACATCCATGTTTCTTCACCTTCTCTTCAGGGGCTGTTTGTGTACCCTCCCAAGCCACTCGCCCTCCTGCAGGTGTGCCCTAATTTCCTTTGCTTCTCATGGTATGAGACCCAGAGTTGTGTAGTCTTTTAGCCTTCTTCATTTCCCCTGATCTCTGTCTACCAACTGGTATTTTTCTAGTTCCTTTTTTCCTCTGGTGTCCTAGCTCTAGAGGACTTTACAAGTTCTCTGGCATCTAGGATATAAAGTTGAGCTACAGTTTTAACACCCCTAACTTCACACACACACACACACACACACACATGCACGCACCAGTATACATCTTACAATCAAACCATAAAAGAATTCTGAATATGTGAACACCTATCTAGGGGCTTCTTTACTTTCTTCATCTGGGCTTCAATGAACTGTAGACATCTACTTTGGCTTTCTTCTGTCTTTTAAACCAGTGGCCCCCAACCTTTTTGGCACCAGGAACCAGTTTTGTGTAATTTTCCCATGGATGGTGGGCATAGGGGGGCAGGGTCAGGATGGTTTGGGGATGAAACTGTTCCACCTCAGATCATCAGGCATTAGATTCTCATAAAGAGCTCACAACCTAGATCCCTTGCATGTTCAGTTCACAATAGGGTTTGCACTTCTATGAGAATCTAATGCTGCCACTAATCTGACAAGAGGTGGAGCTCAGGCGGTAATGCTCGCTCACCTGCCGCTCACCTCCTGCTGTGCAGCCCACTTCCTAACAGGTCATGGACTGGTACCAGTCCGTCCGTGGCCTGGGGTTTGGGGATCCCCGTTTTAAACTTTCCTTGTACCCTCATTTTGCTTCCCAACCCCAGCTGCCTGACAGCATGTCTCCTCTCTAGCCTTGAATTCCAGTCTTACTTTCACTCAACAAAAGAAGAATAACAACTAATAAAAATTGCTTAGACTTTCTATGTGTGTACAATTTTGTATACATTCTCATTTAAACCCATGCAACAAACCTATGATATAGGGGTTTCAAAGGAAATGGAAGCTTAGAGGGATTAAGTAACTTGCCCAAGTTTTCACAGCTAATAAGTGGCTAAGCTAGAATTCAAACTCACTTTTAGGAGCTCTATCTTTGCATGCTTTTCTTTGGTGTGCACTGACTCCTTTTCCTGTATCGCGCATCTAATCGTGGTCTGACACATGGTCCCATCCTGAATATCTGTATTTATCACCGGGCTTTAGAAGTTCATAGTGTTAATAAGACATAAAGAGATTTCAGTCACCGGGTATTGGGGGAATTCTTGCAGGTGGAGGATCTCTCAGGATTGTGCAAATACTGCCACACAAGTCCCACCAACCCCACCCCAGCCAACCAACCATATGCCTCACTGACTAGGTCAGAGCTCGTTAAGACTCATCTTCCCTTTTCTTCAGTCCCAGAAAGAAATGGGACTAAAGCCTTTATAGAAAATAAAGCCATCCCTCCCTGCAAAAGGATCCTGAGCTGGATTTTTGAGAGTCCGGAAAGCTTTTTGTATAAGAAATGTGATTTTTAAAAACCTGACAGGTAGGCATCCTTCTAGCTTTCTGTGGCTTACCAACGGCCCCTGGTGGCCAGTGGCTCCAAGTGCCACGAGCTGTAAGCCTTGGCTGCTTTGGTGCTAGCTGCATGCCCTGCAGAGTTCTATTGCACTGCATTAATTCCTGATCAACATATTTTCCAGTATTGGGACAGAAAAAATGATGAAGTCTAAAACTCTGGGCAAAGAAAGCATTACGATGGGTGATCAAAGCTATAAAATTGGCAGGCTTTCACGAAGGCCTCTCCCTTTTTAACATTCCAGACCACACACTTATGCAGTAGCCAATATTGTTATCTCTATGAGGTTCAGAGAGGCTGCTATGTAAACTAGGCTACACACTGGTTAGCAGGAAAGAACACCCGGGTTTGTGTGGGCACCGGTCTATGTAAACACAGGCTCTAACATTTGTCAGGCATGTCTAAAGCAGCATGTAGGTTGTTTATTGGCAAAGCAGTCATCTGGTTTTGGGAAATAATGGCAGCTACCATTTAAGATTCACTCTGTGCCAGGCACATGATAAATGCTCTTATGTGAAATATCTCATTCACTCTTCATAGCCACCACTGTGCAAGATAAACACCTCCAATTTACAAATGAGAATTCAGTCTCAGCAAGGTCAAAACTGCCCGAGGTCAGATAGCTGAAGTGGAAGAGCTGGAAATTAGGGCCCAGGTTCTTTGAATCCAAAGCAATAGCTTTCATTTACCTTAATACATTGTATGTGTGTTCTCCTTCAAGCAAATCGAAGTTGTTAGTCTTTAGCACACACTCACCAGAATCATTCTCTTCCTGTCTCCTAACCCGGCTGTATGCTGGTGAGAGTTCTGGCTGATAAGAGCTCAGGGACTGTTGGCTGGGTGCGGTGGCTCACGCCTGTAATCCCAGCACTTTGGGAGGCTGAGGTGGGCAGATCATCTGGGAGGCTGAGGTGGGCAGGAGTTTGAGACCAGCCTGGCGAACATGTCGAAACCCTGTCTCTACTAAAAACACAAAAATTAGCCAGATGTGGTTGTTACATGCACCTGTAATCCCAGCTACTTGGGAGGCTGAGGCAGGAGAATTGCTTGAACCCGGGAGGTGGAGGTTGCAGTGAGCCAAGATCATGCCACTGCACTCCAGCCTGGGTGACAGAGCGAGACTCCATCTCAGAGAAAAAAAAAAAAAAAAAAAGGAGCTCAGCAACTGTGGACGTCTGTTGGCCAGTGCCCCTCTCAACATAAGACTTTATACCTGGGAGACTATTTTGTGTGTGCCCAAAGTGCTCAGAAATCCTCTCTAACTGCTGTGGGGTGTGGGTGGCTGCTTTGGAAGGGTCATTGGCAACTCACTCATTTCCTGGAGACTTGGAGGGTTTTAGTTAGGGAGGCATGTGGACACTGCTGAGTCTAGTGGTCATTAGGCAGGCTTTGGAGTCAGGAGACATTAGGAGTTACTAAACCATTCAAGACTCAGTTTCCCAATCCATAAAATGAATCCTGTGGGGTTGTGGTAAGAGTTAAATAGGACAATACATAGGATATTCTTAACATAGCACCTGTCACAGAGTGCTTGCTAATGTGTTCATGTATGAGGGACACACTGTGACTCGATATAGCTCCCCGGGAAGGTTTCAACAGCAGCGCTAACCACTGACAGACCTGGCCCCTTGTCAGGTGTCAGCAGATGAGATTAGGTTTTGTTTCCCTTGAAACACAAATCAGTTAACTTACGGGTTGAAGCAAAACCAACATACTGATGGAAAAAAGCCAGAAGCAAAAAAGTCCCTCTCCTAGGGATAAACAGGTGGAGTGAAATAGTGACCAAGTCTTTATTGGGAGCCACATCCCCCAAATCCCTTGCCAGGAGAGTATTGACTTTTGGTAGGAACAGGGGACAGAGCCATGAAGGAATTAATTTGCCTCAAAAGGAATTGCCATGACTTAATGGCTTTATTGAATCCTTGGTTTTTAGCCCATTGATTCCCATTTACTTTAATTCAGGGCTATGTAGGAGCTGCACCATTACTTTGCTTGGTCATATTGATTAGTCAATATCCCTCCTCCTCTTGCCTAGGGTTTGTCCTTCTTCACATATCACCATGTATCTCTTGCTCCTGTTTTCTGTCGTCATTTCCCCCATTGCAGTGACTGTGTTACATGCACATGCAGGTGGTCTTGGCAAATCCTTGGAAGGCCTCGCTAACTGGAAATAATGGCACCAGGCAGCTGAGTGGTGCCACCTCACCATTAGGCTCTTTGTGCTAGTTATAACCATGCTTTTGCTTTAGGACTTGTCTTCAAGCTTTGAAAAAAAAAAGCTTTTAATTTTTGCATTCTTTTGGATGACAATTTCTATGTAGCTGTACCGGGAGGTTTTATTTAAGGCATGTTTTTCAAATTTTAGTGTGTACCAGATCACCTGGGAGCTTGTACAAAAGGACATTCCTGGGCCTAACTACTTTGACTCAGTAGATTCTTGCCTCCTCCCCTTTTAAAAATTGAGATAAACATGACATAAAATTAAAATGAACCATCTTAAAATAAACAATTCAGTGACATTTAGTACATTCACAGTCATGTGCAGCCATCACCACTGTCTGTTTCCCAAAACAGTTTTATCATCCCCAATGAGACCCTATATCAATTAAGCAATCACTCCTATTCCTCTCTCCTCCTTGCATTTGGCAATCACTTATCTGCTTTCTGTCTTTGTGAATCTACCTATTCTAGATATTTCATCTAAGTGGAATCATACAATATTTGTCCAGTTGCCTCTGGCTTATTTCTCTTAGCATATTTTGAGGTTTGTCTATATCTCAGTACCCCATTTCTTTTTATCGCTGAATAGTATTTCATTTTATACACACATTTTGTCATTTAAGGAACGACCTCACTTGGTTCTGCAGCCGGTGGTCTTTGGTTCAGCTTTGGGAATCATTGCAGTGGAGCTGGGTGTGCCCCCAGGCAACCTGATACCTTGTCAGAGCAGAATCTGGAGAGTGCCAGGCCCCAGCTGTCCCTTGGGTGTGACAGACCTTCAGAGATGGGCCTAACAGTGGATGACCAGGGTGTGTTCAGCCTAGCAGGACAAGTGTCAGGACAGAGATAGAGACCCAGGTAAACCCAGTGAAGTGAGAGTATAACAACAGTATTGCTGTCATAGCATTGTTGTTTAAATTAAATAAAGTAATTTATAGTAAGTGGTTGGTATAGGTCCTGGCACAGAGAGAGTAGAGTGAAGCCAAAAGTGGCCATGATTTTCATTGCTTTTCCAGAAAAGGGGTAGTGTGCAGCTGGAGTCTGGCACGACTGGTGGGTAACTCGTGTAGACAAAGGGAAATGCTCTCAGCAGGGCCAGCCACTGTTCCAGGATTCTATAGTATTTCCAAGAGAATTTATGAGAATAAGACATGGCCCCTGGTGAGGGAGAAACAGGAGACCCAGTTTCCAACATAAGACGCTTAGTCCCAGCAATAAGGCAGGAGTCTTGTCTTAAAATGGAACATATTGTCAGAATAAAAGCAGTCACAAGGCTAAACTAATCAGTATCTGAATTGCTTGTCTGATTTCCCTACTAGGTTGTGAGTACAGGGAGGGTAGGGTTTATATCTGTCTATTTCCCTGCTGTGTTCCTAGCACGTAATATAGAGTATGCACTCAATAAATATCTTTTCATGGATGGAAGGATGGATGCTGTGTTACCTGTCTAATGCCTCAGGACTGATTCGTATTTTCTGAATCAGTTCCTCACACTGTTGGAGGAATATACTCTGCTTTTAGAATATTTGTAAATCTGATAAAAAATTCTCTAAAGTGTGCACATTTTTGATCCAGCAGTTCTAAGTATTTAACCTAAGGAAATCCCTAGAGGATCATAAAGATTATGACTCAATAACATTAATTGTGACATTATTTAGAATAGTGAAAACAGTGGAAATAATCCCCTGTCCAACAAAAAGGGATTAGTTAGCTATATTATAATACTTATATTCAATAGTGTTTCAAAGCCATAAAAATAATGAAGATTGTTTAATAACATGAAAAAATCATCAAATTATGCAGTTAGTGAAAAAAATGCAAGTTACACAACATTTTTACATAATGCTACTCTGTGTGTGTGTGCTTGTGAGTATAATACTGGAAAGATTTATCTTTGCTGCTGCTCTGATTACAGGTTATTTTATTTTCAAGCTTTTTTGAGTTATTTCTGAAATTTCCAGTGTCTTTACTTTGAACCTGTGGTAATAACTTAGGTCTTTGACTTCTAGAGTGTGTCTGAACCTGCATGGGGTACTGAGTGGCTATAGCTGTGGGGATTAGAAAGCTTCAGGGAAGGGCTAGAAACACCATTAGGCAGGGCCTCTGCAACATTCCAAGGATGGGATGTGCTGTTCTTGCAGGAGAGAGAACGTTGTCCACCATCTTTCGTGTCGTGTCCTCTTTCCTCTCAGATCAAGTGTTAGCATTAAATACTTTTCAGCCTGTAGTAGCTTTGATCTACATGGAGACTGGATCCATGTTCTGGCCTCCTAACTCCTGAGATAATCAGTGGCAGATTGGTTTCAAAAAGATAAATTTAAACCTTGTATAGGATGAATTGACCATGCAAATTAATTCTGTTCTGTGTTCCGGAAGATTAAAAGAAGAAAGTCTGGGCTGAGAAAGTGCAAATGGAATTAAGTACTTCTATTTAATGGGAAACAAGATGATATCTCTTTAGGACTGGCTTTTTATATTTTCAGTTAACCGATTATAAGTAACCTCTTGTCCAGGACTGAGGCTTTGTTCCTGGGCTAAGTGTGTCTGTCTGGTGAGGTTAGGTTCTCCCCAGAGGCTCTTGGGATTTTTATACCAGTACATGACTCCTGCACTTCCTCCAGAATTCCTCAATTTGATAGCATCCTAGAGGGGAACATGATTTACATTTATTTTGGGACCTCCATAGAACTTACAAACCAACAGTGGTGATGTGTTGTGTGTGCTTTAAAGGGGAAGGATAGGTGCTAAAGGGAATAAGCTCCACGAGTTCTCTGAAAGTAAATGTTTCATTTGAGTCATTTTGGTGGTTGCTTCCACCAATGACCAAGGCAGTCCCACTTGATTATAATAATGGCTAAACTTTCACTGAGTGATTGTTATGGGTCTAGCATTGTGCTAAATGTTTTACATGACATATTAGAGTTCTCCAGGGAAACAGAACCGATAGAGAGAGAGAGAGAGAGAGTGTGTGTGTGTGTGTGTGTGTGTGTGAATAGGTGGAGAGACAGAGAAATAGAGATTTACTATAAGGATTGGCTTAGATGATTATGGAGGCTAAGAAATCCCAAGGACTGCAATTGGCAATTTGGAGACCCAGGAGAGTCAATGTGTAGTTCCAGCCTGAGTCTGAAGTTCTGGGAACTAGGAGAGCCAGTCGTGTAAGTTCTAATAAAAAAGCTGGCAGGCCTGAGACCCAAGAGGAGCCAAAGTTTCAGTGCTATGGACTGAAGATTGGAAAAGACTAATGTTCTACCTCCTGCAGTCAAACAGGAGAAGTGTCCTCTTACACATAGGAAAGTCAGCCATTTTGTTCTGTTCAGGCCTTCAACTGATTGAATGAGGTCCACTCACATTAGGGAGAGCAATCTGCTTTACTGGATCTCCTGATTCAAATGTTAATCTCATCCAAAAACATCCTCACAGATACATTCAGAATAATGTTTGAGCAAATGTTTGGGTACTTTGTGGCCTTGTCAACTTGACAAAATAAGCCATCGCACATGGATTATATAATTTAACTTACACAATCATCTTGCAAGGTTATCCCTGTTTTCATTCCTGTTTTACAGACGATGAAACTAAACCTTAGAAGGTTTATAGTTAGGATTCAAACCTAAGATACTGATTCTGGGGGCCACATCCTTAACCATTATGCTATAATAAATGCTTTAAAATTGATTACTTACCAACTTCTCATATTTAAATTTAACAAAAATGTAATCACTAACGATAGATTATATAAGACATTCATTAATACCTATATAATGAATAGATAAATGTACTGTTAACACCTTACATCTTCCCTCCAATAAATTCATGCTTTGCACATTTGTCTTTACTCTGGAAGAGTGTTACTGAGCAAAATTTGGTGAGTCTGTTGAGAACTCAGTTTCCCTTTCTTAATGAGTGTCCTAGGTCATACTGGTTGCATTTTAGGAATAAATAAATTGGTACATTAAGGTGTGGAGGCAGTAAAGACTCTCAGCATTGAGATATTTGTGTTGTGAAGAGATTGTGTAAACAGTTCATAGAAATTTGATTATTGGAAATAAGTGAAATCATTTCCCAGGGATTGTCTTGAGTGGATTTGGATGAGGTTAGAGTCAGCTAAGCTCATTCCAGAATCTCAGGAGTAATGGCTCTCTGGGTTGATCATTAGTAGTAAGTGATATGTCTTGGAAATATGCTATGCAAATCTAATCCTGTTTTCCTATTGATTTTTATGCTTCTCTAAGATATCCTTCAGTAGACATTACTGTATTCTCTCCCATCTCCACTCAGTTTTTATCTTTGAAATAAATGCCTACAGGTAGGCATAGAGTGCTCTGAATCTGAAGAGTTGCTTTGGAAAAGTAAATTTACCCTCACAGTTTATTATAAGTTGAGTTTTTAAAAATTATAAATTTCCTTAAATCAGGGCACATCTGGATTTATAAGAAAGCATGGGAGGGAATTCTCTATTAAGGTGATGGGATATATTTTAATATGCTGTCTATCCAACTAGTTAATACTTTGTTGACTAGGTTTGGTTGATTGTTTCAATACTTTGAAAAGTGCCAAGAGAACAATAAAGCTATTTCAATTTGGAAGTAGGGGAAAGTAAAAATAAGCAGATAATCTTGTTGAAATATTAACTTAATTAGGATTGACTCAGCTGAGAGGAATTTGGGGCTTTAGTGGACCAGCATGGAGGGAAAGGCTGGCCTGATCCTGGGTAAAAGTTCAATTTGTCCAAGTGGTAACTCCAGGCTGGAATAAGACCCATGTTCATCATTTGAGGGAATTCAACGCAGGCAAATTTTTTTATTTGTGAGAAACCAACCCCATTCATGCTAGTTCAAGGAAAGGAGAGTTTTGAAAGTTTACAGGGGCACTTCACAAAAATGAAACACAGTATACACCCTGCGTCAAAAATTGTATATTTTGCTTAAAATGTTCTAAGGATAGAATTTCCTCTTCTGTCTGTTTTTGTCTCTCTCTCTGGCTGTATTAGAACAAAAAACCAAACACCACATATTCTCACTCATAGGTGGGAATTGAACAATGAGATCACATGGACACAGGAAGGGGAATATCACACTCTGGGGACTGTGGTGGGGTGGGGGGAGGGATAGCATTGGGAGATATACCTAATGCTAGATGACGAGTTAGTGGGTGCAGCGCACCAGCATGGCACATGTATACATATGTAACTAACCTGCACAATGTGCACATGTACCCTAAAACTTAAAGTATAATAAAAAAAATAAAATTAAATTAAAAATTAAAAATTAAAAATTAAAAAAATGTTAATAGGCTTTCTCTGGCATTTAACTTTCTGAGATAACTTCTCAGTAAGAACATGGCTGAGAATGACTGTTTTATCCCTGATTCCATGTAACTTTCAGTATAAATATTCGCTAGTCTTTGATCAGGGATTTTTCTTTTCTTTGTTCACACTTTCAAGGCAGAACATTAGCTTGTTAGCCAGTTAGTAGGTTGGCTTTCCTTGTATTGGCTTTTGTGTGTGTGTTAAGTTGGCTATGACTTGCAGTGGATCACATGCTATAATAAAACACACCTACCTTGACTCACACCTTCAACAGGGGCTGGTGAGTGGAGGCTTCTTCTCTGAGAAGAGATTGCAGGGTTACCTGTATCGCAAAATTATGTACCACAATGAGTTCCAGCAGGGCCTCCTCAAAGAGTGGTATTCCTCTGAATCACAAGGTGTCATGTGTCTGGGAGCTCAGGAGACAGGATTTATTTCTCAGAACAAAGGGATTGATGTATGTATGGTCAAAGCTCCAGCCCAGTAAGCTCGGGTTCAGTACAGAATCCCAATATCAGAAAGGGAATAGGGGTGCAAATCAGGAACCAAGGTGGAGGTTCTGTCACATGGAGGACCAACATGATATGGGTTCTGAGAAGGCTTATAACTTAGAACCATGACTCCAAAATCCACGGGATGCATAAAAATCACCCTGAGGTACTTAATTTCAGGGCACCCACTGAGATCTAGTAATCTGCTGAGGGAATTCTTTTAACAAGATCACGTAGTGAATATGACACAGGGTCAGGTTTGGAAACTTGTGACTTATTCAGCCATCTGCCATCTGCACACACCAGATTCTGAGCCAACCTACAGAAACAAGGGCCTTCACCTTCTCTCTTCCAGTCTGAGGCTCTTTATATCCTGCCACTGCCATTATAGTTAAGGTCACCGCAGAACTCTCTTATGTCAGAGAAGTAAGGTTTTCTTGGTCTGACTATTGGCATTTATGGCAGATGGTCTGGATAGGCTGGACTGTGGTGGAAATCTTGAGAGATTGAATTTTGAATCTGTGTGTCCATAACAGCTGAGACAGAAAAGGTTAGGCTTAATTTTTTTTTTAAATGCTGTAAAGCAACTTTGAAGCTTTGTTGATTGTAGGGAGACCCCCTGAAACTATTGCTACGGAATAAAAGATGAAATGCTTCTGATTATTTTAAATACAAAATTGCATGCAGGATTGTGTAAAGACAATGCCAGGTTGGACTGCCAGAATGAGCCAACAGCACATGATGTGCTTCCTCCTGCAGAGAGCCTATGAATGGACGTGCAGTCAGGGAGGTTTCACATCACCAAGATTCCTATCCCAGAAAAGCAGATGTTCATAGCTCTGGGAATGGAATGCGACGCTTGTGGAAAGCCTATAAATGGACGCATGGGGGGCGCCTGTCCCTATGGATAAGATAGGACTATAAACACCCTCATCTTGCCATGGCTCTTCTGGGCCTCTTTAGGGTTGAGGCATACTCCCTTCTGAGAATTTCTGGTCTAACCGGTTGTCTAGCTTCACGTCCTGTTTCTATGGATTGTTTGTAACCAGCTTTTGCTGCAACTGTTACTGCTGATTAATATCTTGCTAATCATATGTTATGGAAAGACTGTGTTTCTGTTTTAAGGCTCTGTTAGAAATTACTGATGCACACACAATATTGTAAATTCTTATCCCTGTATACTGTACTTCTGCATACAGATGTTATGTTAAAAAATTACTTCATCCCCATGTGACCATCTCACCTCATAATCAAATGACCCTAAATCCCTCACTAACCTACTCCTGCCCTCACTAAACTTAATAATAAATGCTGGTATATCCAGCGCATTGTTGGCACCGCAGGACCAGAAGGCAGTGACCCCCCTGGACACAGCTTTCACTATCTTGTGTGTGTCTATTATTTCTCGACCTGCCGATCCGCCTGGAAACAAAGAGAGAGCCCCACTGCATTGCGGGCTGCTGGCCAAATCCTGCAATAGTTGATGATATATGTCCATGCTGGGTCTTCTGGGAACCCTACTATGCATTTCCCTAACTCCGGGACCCAGGCTAGTTGCTGAGGCAGAGGGAAAGGAGAACATGGCAAAAAAAATGCCGTGGGTAAAGTTACTACCTCACAGTGACACACATCAGTACAGTCTATATTTTCTTGGCCAAATGAAGCCCTGATATCACCTTGGCAGGGACATAAAATCCTAAGATGGGCCTGGAAGAAGAAACCCATTCCTAAGGCCTAGCACAAAGGCCTTTGACTTGTTTTCTGCAGCGTCTCCAGTGTCTAGAATGTTGTCTGGCACATGGTAGGTATTTAAAATATGTATTGAATAAACAACAAATATACAAGAGAAAAATGATAGTTTATATTCCACTCAGGGTTCGCTTTGGTTCCTGGACACAGTTCATTTCCTAGAACATTTTAGGAAATAACCCCAGAAAGGACCATGTTTGTGAAAATTGCCTTTAATACAGATTATGAATGAGTGGAAAGCCCTTGGCTTGAGGAGACACATTAGATAGGGGCTTCATGAGTTCCAAGTTGTGTTTTATATTGGTGTAGGGGGCATTTTTTCATGTTTCTACAAAGAGTGTTTAAAGGTCAGTTTGAAAAATTGTCTGACTCTCAGAATATTAAAGGGTGAGGTGCAGGACTCATTAGTGGATTTCACAACAGATCTGAGAGTAAAACTACCAAATTAATGATTAACTTTGCAGACAGATGTTAAGGGGATCCTGTTTTAACTAAAATTATGGCTCTTCTTGGGGTTACCATTGGTTCTTCCATGAAATGGCCAAAAGACACTTAAATGGCTATCCTGGGAGACTTGGCTTCCAAATCTGTAGACACGTTGAGATTAATGGCCAATTCTGTCTCCTGCTTTGTCCTCAATAAGCATGGGTCCTCAGACCCACTTCATGCCAAGAGAACAAATGTTTACAAGTGCCCTTTCCATTTCTGGGAAATCTAAAATCTGCCCATAATTTGGCTAATTTGTAGTTGATCATGGGGAAGATAATGAGTAGGGAAAATTGAGGGAGCAGGGGACAAGGTTGCTAGGAAACAGATTCACTTCTCACATCCAAACAAATAAACTAAAGAAATGGTGTTAATGAGCCCAGTTACAGACAGTCTCAGTTCTGAGGAAGCTGAGATACAGAAGTAGTGTTACCATGAAAAAGCATTGGACAGAGGCAAAGGCTCTGGGGAAGGGAGTGGGGCATGGTGTTTCAGCACATGGATTTTGTAAAGAGACAGACTACAAAATGAGGCAAATACTAGGCTAATTTGTTAGAACAGATTTTCTGATTAAATGAAGTAGGGAAGTTTATGGAAAGGGCTTAGCACGATATCTACATAGAGTAGGTGGTTAGTAAATACCATAATTTTCTTGAGTTCCTGTTCTAGCTCTTCTACTGACTGCAGCATTTTCTTTTCCTAGTTCAGATAATTTTTTAATCTTCATTGTGAATGAAGATGATGAATGATGCAAATTCTTATTCCACATCCTCTACAGAGAGTGTTATGAGGGGAGATGTATGTAAACACTTTTTAAACTTAAAGGAATTTTATTCTATGAAGGACTTTCCTCATCATGATGCTGAATAGCCACTCCAAGGACCCAAGGAGTAATTTTACACAGATGGTTAGGACTCTTTCTCTGCTGCTTCCTCCTTTCTCTGCACCTGAAATTTCAATCATCTTAGCAGCTGTGAACTCTGATCTCCATTTCCTCAATCCAGTAAAACTGCTGTTGTCTGCTTGACTCTATTTCTCTGCATCGGAATTTAGAAAATGCCCTCAAGAAGAAAGAATTTCGTGTGTCAAATTGGCTGTGCTTAGGGATACCCATAGGATACTATTTCTGGATATGTCTGTGAGGGTATTTCTGGAGGAGATTAGCATTTAAATCAGCGGACTGAGTAAGGAAGATTGCCCTCACTATTGTGGACAGGCATAATCCAATTATTAAACGACCAAATAGAACAAAAAGATGGGAAAAGGTCAAATTCACTCTGTTTGAGCTGGGACATCCATCAGACATTGGTGTTCTTGGTTCTTGGGCCTTCAGACCAGTATTCACATCATTGGCTCCCTTGTTTCTCAGGCCTTTGAACTCAGAGTGAATTACAGCACCAGATTTCCTTGTTTTCCAGCTTGCAGATGGCAGATCATTGGACTTCTTGGCCTCCATAACCATATAAGCCAATTCCCATAATAAGCATCATCTCTCTATCTGCCTATTTATCCATCCATCCATCCATCCAGCCAGCCAGCCATCCATCTATCCGTCCACCTACCTACTCATCCATCCATCCATCCATCCATCAAGTTGATTCTGTTTCTCTTAAGAACTCTAACACAGAGGGTTTTACCTCATGTGCTTCCTTTCTGTCAAAGATCATAGCCTGACATTAATCCAGTACCTGAGAACATTATTTTATATATATTTTTTCCATTTACAGCAGAGGTTAAGTCTGATACTTCCTATTTCATCATAACTGGAACTAGAAATTATCCTAGCTTTCTCAAAGTTTATTCTGCTTGGTGTGACAACAAGTAAAATATCCTTCAAGTAAACGGACAAATCAATAAGATAATTATAAATTGGGCTATGTCCTATGAAAAAAACAACAAACAAAAAATGGCACTGAAATAGAGATTGAAGGATGGGGAGGGAGGGCAGGGTTTGGGATATGATAATGCTTTGAAGAGGTTTAACTTGAAATCTAAATAATGAGTTGGGTCTTCCTTATATAAAGCAGAGATAGGAGTGGAGAACAAACGAACATTCTGTAGAAATGCAGATTCTGAAGAAATATCACTTGCCAAAATTCATGCCACACAAACAAGAACGAGAATATTGTATTTACTCTGAATGCTGTGATTTTTTTTTTTTTTAAGAGATGGGGTCTTTCTCTGTCACCCAGGCTAGAAGGCAATAGCATGATCATAACTCACTGCAACTTTGAACTTCTGGGCTCAAGCAATGAGTGCTGTGATTTTAAATAGATAACACATTGTAAGTGCTATTCAATAGGAGACCTTGAAAGGGGATAGAAATAAAGAGACCAAGACCATGCCTAGGGGCTGTATGTGGGACAAAGTTTGGAGGTATGCTATCATGTGTGCTAACTTCAAATACCTGAAGGGTTGTTATGGAGAGGGCAGGCAATTCTAGAGCATGGGTTGGCAAACTACAGCCCGGAAACCAAATCCAGCTACATAGTCTTCAAACTAATGGAGAGCTACCACAGAGATTTTTTATGTTTTAAAATAACTACATTTTAAATGGTTATATTACTAAGTACATAATAGCCTAAATTTTGTCTCCTGGCCCACAAAGCTGAAACTGTTTATTATCTAGCCATTTAAGAAAAAAAGTTTGCTGACCCCTACTCTAGGTCTGTTACAATAATTTAATTTGCTGTAGCAAAAGAAATGACAAACCAATCTGGAATCAAAATTCCCTAAGGCAAAAGTGATTTCCTGAATCGGGAACTGGAGGGACCTTCCTCATAGGTATCTCCACCCCTGCTCTGTCACTAGACAGTTTTCTCCAGCTTAACCATGCACAGAAGACTGACATTTAGTTTCTTGAGAAAAACACAGAGGCGCTGGGCCAGCTGGCTAAGTATTTGACTCCGTGGAATTAGATGGTTTTCTATTTGGTTGAGACAATCGTGTGAAAAACACACAATTAGTGACTACATCCAAATTGATAGATTCTTTTACTGAGCTTAATTATCCCCCCAGCCTCTCCTCAATTGGATTTAAACATAGACAAAGTCCTTGAATAACAGATTAGTGATCCAAATTAATCTGTGATAGGTCACCAACTAGCAGGGAAGACTAGATTATAAAGTAGACCAGTTCCTCAGGAACTAGGCTATAGGATGAGATACTTCAGAAGGAAAACACTTGTTTTAGAGTAGTCTTCCCCAGCAAAAACCACACAAGTGGTGGAATGTCCTGGAATATGGTACATACTTCATTCATTTGTGTATTTATCAAACAAGGAACTCACAGTCCAAAGAAGATACAGATATAAATTATAGTGAGTGTGTGGAATATATATTTAGTTTTTATAGGTTTGCAGGTATCTCCAGAGTGCTATAAAACTTACAGGACAAGCATGTAGCTTGGCTTTGAGGGAGGCCAAAATAGTTTTCTGGAGGGGATGGCACCTGGGAATCTTACAGAATGGTTAGAGGTTATTCAGATAAAGGGCGTGGGGAAGATACATGAGTAGAATGATTTAGGAAAAGCCATGAAGAAACTTAGTGTTCTGAGTAGATCAGAGTGCTGAGAAATGATGCTGGAGAGTCAAAAATGGCAGGGCCATGCTATGCTAAGGAATTTGAATATTATCCTGAGGACAATTGGAAGCTAACAAGAGATATTAACAGTGACATGATTATATTTGAATTTTTAGAAAGATTGTTCTGATAGTACAACAAGGAGTCAGGTGGAATGACTTACTCAGACTGGGCTTGGGGGTTCTGTTAAGATTGCTGTTGCAGTTATCTAAGTGATAGATGACAGTGATGTAGGCAGTAGTAAGGGTGATGGGGAGAGGACTATGAAGTACCAAGGAGGTCAAATGAACAAGATTACCTGTTGCTGGGATGTATGCAGCAAATGAAGAAAGAGAAGTCAACAGTTCATGTTGACCTCCTTGGTACTTCATCATCCTTTCCCCATCACCCTTACTACTGCCTACATCACTGGCATCCATAAAATAGACTGAATAAAGAAAATATGGTATATACACCATGGAATACTATGCAGCCATAGAAAGGAATGAGATCAGCCAGGCAGGTGGCTCACTTCTGTAATCCCAGCACTTTGGTAGACTGAGGCAGGTGGATCACTTGAGGTCAGGAGTTCAAGACCAGCCTGGCCAACATGGTGAACCCCTGTCTCTACTAAAAATACAAAAAATTAGCCGGTTCTTGTGGCGTATGCCTGTAATCTCAGCTACTTGGGAGGCTGAGGCAGGAGAATCACTTGAACCCAGGAGGTGGAGGTTGCAGTGAGCCAAGATCGCACCATTGGACTCCAGCCTGGGCAACGAGAGCAAAACTCCATCTCGAAAGGAACAAGATCATGTCCTTTACAGGGACATGGATGGAGCTGGCAGCCATTATCTTCAGCAAACTAATGCAGGGACAGAAAATCAAATACTGCATGTTATCACTTATAAGTGGGAGCTGAGTGATGAGAACACATGAACCCAGGGAGGGGAACAACACACACTGGGACCTGTCAGAGGGTAGGGGTTGGGAGGAGGGGGAGTATCAGGAAGAATAGCTAATGGATGCTGGGCTTAACAACTTGGTGATGGGTTAATCTGTGTAGCTAATCACCATGGCACATGTTTACCTATGTAACAAACCTGTACATTCTGTACATGTACCCCTGAACTTAAAAGTTAGAAATAATAAAAAATACCATTCAGATCTATATTAAATGAGACAAGCATAGCAGGAGAGATATGAAAAAATTAAAAGCAAGGGAAGGGATAATTTGCAATATAAAATAGTACTGAGCACTATGGGGGGTTTGACATGGGAATCAGGGAAGGGTCACTGGAATAAGTGGTATTTGAAATAAGGATGAGTTTTCATAAAGGAGATTTGGCTGTGTCTCTTATGAGGAGGTTGAAAGTGTTAGCAAATACTTGAAAGACAGCAGTGTGTGTAGGGGAATCATCCTTTCAAAGGTAGGTAAGTGCTTGCAGTTCACAGTAATTATTGCCATCTTTCCTCTCATTTGACTGTGGCAATATTCTCATGAAAAGGTCTTGGGTAAGTAGCATGATTTCCTTTTCAGAGGCTCTTGGGTAAAATGATGCTTCCAAACTCTCCACTTTGTAAGGGAAACCATGGCTTGAACCCACATGATACTTGAGTATAATAAAGCAACATGAAGCTAGATCCAAATGGAAAGGTCAGGCACGTGCTGCTTGGGTACACACCTGGACAAAAATAGCTCTCTCAAACAAGAGACCTGCTAACAACAGAAGACAGTCGTGCTTGCACTGTATATCCTAGAAGATTGGGAGCTGAAATTTGGATAGCAGACTGAGCGTTTTAGGGAAAACTTCAAGGACACTGAACCAGAATCAACCAACACCAATGAGGTGGGTGGGGGTTTTTATTCTCTTACTTTATTCTCTTACTCCTGGGAAGTTGTAACTTGCATGTAGCCATTTGGAAATGATGTACCATACATCCAAGTATTTTTTAGTCCAAGCTTCTGAGACAAAGATTTAAAGTTGGAAGAACTCTTAGCAGCCATCTTACTCAACGTTTTCCAAAGAGTTGTCTACAAGATGAGAATTCTACTGGGTGTTAGTAGGTAATATACAGAATTTAAAAAAAGGAGGATTTTTGGTCAAATAGCTTTGAAAAACTGTGGATAAACAGATATAAATATGTTTTTAAAGAAACACTTTATTTTAGAATAGTTTTACATTTACAAAAACATTGGAGAAATAATACAGAGTTTCCATACATAACAACCAGTTTTCTCTGTTATTAACATCTGACATTAGTGTGGTGCATTTTTAACAATTAATGAACTGATATTGATACATCATTATTCATTACAGTTTATACTTTATCCATATTTTCTTAGGTTTTTTTTTTTTTTGCGGGGGGTCTGATATCTTTTTTTTGTTCCAGGACCCCATTCACTATAGCACATTACGTTAAGATGGCATGTTTCTTGAGACTCTTCTTGGCTACTATAGTTTATCAGGCTTTCCTTGTTTCAGGTAATCTTGAAAGTTTTTAACAGTACTGGTCATGTATTTTGTAGAATGACTCTCTAGTGAAATTTGTCTAATATTTTTCTCACAATTAGACTGGGATTATGACTTTTTTGGGAGTAAGACTGTGTAGATAAAGTGCTATTCTCATTACATCATATTAAGGCTATATACTATCAGGATGACTTAACCATTGTTGGTGTTAATCTTGGTTAACTGGCTTTGGTAGTGTTTGTTAATTTTCCCCACTTTAGAGTTACTCTTGTTTTTTTTGCAGTACTGTAATTTTTGGAAGGAAGTCACTATGTGCAGTTGATATATAATGTGTAGAAAGTTATTCTCTATCTCCTTGGGGCAGAGTATCTACATAAAGCATTTGGAATTTTTCAGCATGGGAGATTTGCCTATTCTCTTCCATTTATTAATTTCATCATTTATTTATATCAATATAGACTCATAGATATTTACTTTATATATTGGGTTATAATTCAATATAATTTTATTTTGTTGCTCAAATTATTCCATTTTTGGCTACTAGGAGCTTAAATTTCTTCCTATGTTCTTTTGACATACTTTCATCATTGTGGTTTTTTCTTTGTTTTGTTTTTGTTTTTGTTTTGTTCTTGTTTTTGTTTTGTTCATTTTAGCATGTGCTTACTTTATGACATAAGATGTTTCAGGCTAATTTTGTGTATTTTCTGCTCTAGTACTAAAATCAGATATTTTCCAAGGAGTCTGTTTTTTAATATATGAATAGTATTAGAAACCGAGACCTGGGGGCTATATATGCTTTTTGAAACTTGTGTGCCACTGCCTCTAGGAACTCTCAGCTGACAGATTAAAAAAAAAGTATATGTTTATATTAATTGATGTATGTATACCTATCTATAAATATTTCTGTATGTAACATCTATATTTATATTAAGCAAAACATAATTTCACATTGATGTCTCCAACTCTAATCCTTCATTTACAACATTCTAGCCTTCCCCTTGCTTTTCTGCAGTTTCCAACTTCAGCAATGAAAACCTGGTTTCCATCATCTGTCATCCAATTAGTTAATTGTTGAATTCCAGTATATATGCTTAGAGGTTTCAGACTTGACTTCTACTCCCTGGGAAAAAAACTTTATCAACCAGAGTATACTGTTTATGTATAGTTTCTTTTGTTTTTGATCTTATAGATTCCACTAATTTCTAACGTTAGTTTTATCCTACCCCTTTGAATAAGGTGGCTTTATGCATTTGTACTAAAGTCTTTTGCCATATTCTGCATTCCATCCTGGGATTCCCCTACTTCCTAATTTTTTAAAAAATTTGCATGCCTAATATATACCCCAATTCCAGACATCTAGAAGGGAAGCAGGTGTTCAACATACACCATATTGTTTGCATGAGTAGTTAAGGCAAAGTGAGCCACTCTTATCAGTCCTTGGAATGGTGGAAACTCTTCTTACATCCAGGTTCCCAGATGCTAGCAGAAGAGCAACCTTGCAAGCAGGTTTTCCTATGGTTAATAGTCTCAGGCCTACTATGTTAACTCTTATGCACATTATATAAATGAAATCATACAGCACACAGTCTTTTTCAGACTGGTAGCTTTCATTTAGCAATATGCATTTAAGACTCATCTATATCTTTAAGTGGTTTGATAGTTTATTCATTTTTATCATTGAATAGTATTCCATTGTTTGGGTATACCAGTTGGTTTATCAATGCAGCTAATAAATGTCTTGATTGCTTCCAGTTTTTGAAGATTATTAATAAAGCTGCTCTAAACATTTGTGTGCAGGCTTTTGTGTGGAAATAAATTGTCAAATCAGTTGGATATCTAGAAGTGTGATTGCTTGACACTGTGGTACGACTATATTTAGCCTCGTGAGAAACTGCCAAACTGTCTTCCAAAGTGCATTCCCACCAGCAATAAATGAGAGTATCTGTTGCATGTCATCCTTGCTAGCAATTTATTATCAAGATTTTTTATTTTTTCCTTTTCAAAAGATTTCAGCTATTCTAATAGGTATGTGGTAGTATCGCATTGTTTTAATTTTATTTCCTTAATGACATATAATGTTAACATATCATTTGGTGAAGTATCTATTCACATCATTTGTGCATTTTTAAATTAGTTTCTTTTTCTTATTGGTGAGTTTTAAAAGTTCTTTGTATATTTTAGATACAAGTATCTTATCAGATATAATTTTGCAAATATATTCTCCTAGTCTATTCCTTGTCTTTTTGCTCTTAACAGTGATTTCATGGAGCAGAAGTTTTTAGTTTAAGTAAAGACCAACTTGCCAATGTTTATCTTTCATGGAGCAGAAATTTTTAGTTTAAGTAAAGACCAACTTGCCAATGTTTATCTTTCATGGATTGTGCTTTTTGTGTTGTATTTAAAAACTCATTACCAAATTCAAATTTTCATATATTTTCTCCTATTATTTCTTCTGGAAGTTTTATAGTTTTGCTTTTACATTTATATGATCCATTTTGAGTTAATTCTTGTGTAAGATATGAGATCTGTGGATAGGTTATTTTTTTGCATATGGATGTCCAATTGTTCTAGCACCATTTATTGAAAATACTATCATTTCTCCATTGAATTAACTTGGTGCCTTTGTCAAAAATTAGTTCACAAGGGCCGGATGTGGTGGCTCATGCCTGTAATCCCAGCACTTTGGGAGGCCGAGGCAGGCAGATAATTTGAGGTCAGGAGTTTGAGATCAGCCTGGTCAACATGGTGCAACCCCGTCTCTACTACAAATACAAAAATTAGCTGGGTGTGGTGGTGCACGCCTGTAATCCAGCTATTTGGGAGGCTGATGCAGGAGAATTGCTGGAACCCAGGAGGCAGAGGTTGCAGTGAACCAAGATCGTGCCACTGCACTCCAGTCTGAGTGACAGAGTGAGACTCTATTTAAAAAAAAAAAAAATTAGTTCACAATATTTGTGTGGGTCTATTTCTGGGATCTTCATTTTGTTGTATTGATTTATGTTTCTTTTCTTTCACCAATACCACACTATCTTGATTACTAAAGCTTTATAGTAAGTCTTAAAATTGGGTAATGGAAGTCTTCAAACTTTGTTCTTCCATTTTATTTCAGTTATTTAAGGTTGGTTAGCTTTTCATGTAAACTTTAGAGTTTACTGATATCTGCAAAATGGCTTACAGAAATATGCTTTTATTTCAGGGCTTCTCAGAACCATTAGTGTTCAAATGTGAATTATGAATATCTAAGAAAGATAAATAGTTTGTAGCACTTTCCAAACTTATATGAATTTGAAATTCTATTTTTTTCTGGGCATATATTGCATGACTCCAGAGATGATGCCCTTAATTTGACAAAATGAAACAATGAAGCTCACTGAGAAAAAGGTATCTTGCTAGGTTAATAATTTGATGAGGATCAAGGACTGAACTAAACACTTATTACTTTATTTTGTGGCTATGAATATATTTCAGTCACATCTGTCTTTGGCACATATCTTCACATATATCTCAGATAATCTTATAGTTAGTTACAAGCTCAGAGAAGCATAACATAGATATTATCTGGCTTGAAAGATTTCAGTGATTCATGGTAGATGAATAGCTTTTCATCTAACTTAGGCTTTGAAAAATAGTGATTAAAAGTGATTATATATTAAATATAATTTTCTTCATATTTTGATGATGCAGCATTATACAATTTAATATTAAGGATAATAGTAACATAATTCTTATTATCCCTTACCTCCAGTGTCCATTGGCACTCATCCAATAAACATAATGGAGTTGGGGGACACTCATTGAAAACTATAAAGTAGTGAAGTGAACATATTGAAGTAGTTGTGAAGCCCATCAATCTCACTGAGCTTTCATTGCCTTTAAAATGCATTCCCCTGACTCTTCTCACTTTCCTAAGGGTAATGGCACTGTTTTGTTACTCTGTTCACCTAAATAGAGCTGTACTAATGAGTGATTCTAAAAGGCTTTAAGATGGTTAATATAATTGGCCTCTCAGTTAAATGCTTCTTTTCTTCTGAACCTCCACCAACTTATTCAAGCACTTCTGAAAGGCCATTGAAGTCATCCTTGAGGTCCCCAGGCTAAGTGGTTAAAGAAATGGCAAGGTGTGTGCCTTTCTAGTACCTCACCCTCTGCTTGGTTTATGTCTTTTTTTATTGAAGTGGTAGGCAAGTTGAAAACATCACCAATGGATGGTTCTATTGGTGGACTGGTAAAATATCCAGATTATCAGTTTCTAATCATTTTGTGATCATGCGTTCTGTGGTGGGTTGAATAGTACCTCCTAAAAAGAAATATCCAAATTTGGCTGAGCGCGGTGGCTCATACCTATAATCCTAGCACTTTGGGAGGCTGAGATGAGTGGATCACTTGAGGCCAGGAATTCGAGACTAGCCTGGCCAACGTAGTGAAACCCTGTCTCTACTAAAAATATAAAAATTAGCTGCGTATGGTGGTGCATGCCTGCAGTCCCTGCTACTCAGGAGGCTGAGGCATGAGAATCATTTGGACCCCGGAGGTGGAGTTTGCAGTGAGCTGAGATTTTGCCATTGAATTCCAGCCTGGGAAGCAGAATAAGACTCTCTCTCAAAAAAGAAAAAAAAAAAAAGATAAAAGGAATATCCAAATGTTAACACTCAGCAATATTGAATATGACCTTACTTGGGGTCTTGGCAGATGCTATTAAGTTAATGATATCAAGATGAGATCATATTGGATCATCTGGGTAGTCCCTAAATCCAATGGCAAGTGTCCTCATAAAAGAAAAAGAGGAGAAGATACAGGAAGAAGAGAAGGGCATGTGAAGATGGAGGCAGAGGGTAGAGTTCTATTGGAGAAAGTCAAATGCCTAGAGCAACAGGAGCTGGAAGATGTAAGTAAGAAAGGATTCTCCCCTAGACGCCTTGGAGGGAGCAGGGCCCAGCCAATACCTTGATCTTGAACTTCTCAAGTCCTCTTATTCTAGGACTATAAGATAATACATTTTTGTTGTTTTAAGCCATCAAATTTGTGGTAATTTGGATATAACCTATGCACATCCTCCCGTATACTTTAAATAATCTCTACAATACTTCTAATACAATGTAAATGTTATGTAAATAGTTGTTACACTGTAGTGTTTTATTTGTATTATTTTTATTGCTTTATTATTATTTTTAAGTTTTTAAAAAAATTTGAATATTTTCAACGCATGGTTGGTACAGAACCTGTGGATTAGGAGGGCCAGGACTGTGTTCAGAACTGGCCTTGCAGGTATTAGATACTTAACATAGAACTCTCATTGCAAGCCCTTTGGCAAATTGCTAATGTCAGAGAAGGCAAGAAATACCACTGGGGCATTTTTCAGAGCCCAAGGAGGCTTCATAGTTAGACTAACAGCTTACAAGATAAGTTGAGTATAGCCAATTGAGAAGGATTGACCTAATTCTTCCTTCTTAATTACCTTAATTTTATGCATCACGTAATTAATTGAATGACTTAGTGATTACAGCTGCTTTCTCTATCTTCAGCTAGGGATGAAAACAAGTTGCCATCAGAAACATAGGTGGATGGAGGAAAAGGAGAGATTAGGGAATGGGTCAGAGATAGGAGTCTGTACAAACTCTATGCTCCATAGTGATACAAAAATCACTGTGGTCTTTTGCTTCTGAAGAATGTATATGTCTTCCTGGTAAGAGGAAAGGAAAGGGAATGCTCAGATTCTAGGACTAGAGTTTAACTTTGACATTTTGGGCCAGATATTATTGCAGGAGGCAGCGGGGCTGTCACGTCCATCGTAGGATGTTTAGCAGTGTCTTTGCTCTGTCCACTAGATATCAGTTCTCCCACTAGATAACAGTCTCCACAAGTTATGATGAATAAAAATGTTTTCAGACATTGCCAAATATCCCCCTGGGGTCTTCCCTGAGAGAGAAGATCATCCCCAGATGAGAATAACTGGACTAGACTGTTGATGAGGTTAACCATTGGTTGCAGGGCTGCCGTATGCAGCTACACAAGCTGTGCAGTGACAATTTCACAGAGCACCATTCTCACAGACTTCAATATTGTTGTGACAACTTATTTCAGATTTTTAAAAATATCTGCAACCCAAGGGTTTGGCCTTTAATGTTGAGCCTTTGTAGGCTAAGAACATGTACTTCTTAATTTAAATACAATGTAAAAATTTTGCAGAAGCTGTGTGCCCATCAGAATGTCTGATAACTTTAACTTCTTAGAAGATGAGCCACTGGGATCACATTGATCTCTGCCAGTGTTCTTGCCTTCCTCCCCACTATTGCCTAGACCTTATTACAGGTTGAGCATCCGAAATTCACAAAATAAATCTGAAATGCTCCAAAATTTAAAACTTTTTGAGTGCTAACATGATGTCCAAAGGAAATGCTTATTGTAGCATTTCGGATTTCAGATTTTCAGATTTGGGATACTCAATCAGTACAGTGCACATATTCCAAAATCTGAAAAAAATCTGAAATCTAAAACACTTCTGGCCCCAAACATTTCGATAAAGGAGTGCTCAACCTGTATCATCAGTAACTGTGTCACCTCTGAAATCTTTATTTCAAATATCTTACTCCCTGATTGCCAACTTATGTGCTCTTTGTCTTGATTCATCTAGTCCTCTCTCTACAACAATATTTTCACCCCAGCTGGGTCTCCAATGCATTGACCTCATCATTTTACCCGACTATTCTTTTACCTACATTTGCCTTTTTACCCAGTTTAGACGCTCTTGTTCATCATGGTAATCATTCCCTTGTAAACATCCTCAATGACCTTGCCTTTCTAGCCCTCTGATATGTTGGTATGGCTAAACCCAATTCAGATTGAATTTAATTATTTACCTTGTCCGAACCTGAATTTAAACAGATGAGCATTTGTACCCAAATGAAAAACACACATATGGTAGGGTGACCCATTGCAGCCTAATTTCAAGATGTCAGACTTCAAATGGACCTCACACTGCCTAGAATTTTCATCCTGGTAAGCATGGCTTCTCCTTGTCAGGGCAATTCTTTCATACTTTACTCCCTCAGGTGTCTTACCATCCCTGTCCCCTTATCTGATAACCTTGCCTGAACAAATCGAAGCAGGGGGGACTTTCTCATATACACATTATCAAATCCAGAACATACCTTTGTTTGGATCTATATTTATGTTTTCCATCTTTTCATTGCTTCTACCAAGGGTCAGTCTCCTGTGCTCTCGGTGCCAGAGACTAACTTCCTCAATGATTCACTTCTGTGGTTTCCCCTACCTCTGACAGCACAGTTTCTTCCTTTTAACCAAATTATTCCAATTGCATATGAATACACTGTGGGTTCTCACATTTTACATTGCCCTCCCATGATCCACATTCTACTTCTTCATCATCCTATTTCTCTCTTCTTCTTCGTAGTAAATAATCTTAAAGGAGTGGTCTGTATTCATTGCATCAGGTTCCCTGTCTTCCACTGTTTCTTTAATCTACTCCAATCTTGTTTTACCATCACTACTTCTCCAAAACCTTTTCTGTGCATGATAATCCTGTTGCCAAAACAGGTGGACATTTCTTTGAACTCTTTTTTTCACCATTTACTATTGACCTCTTCTTGAAGCTGTTCTTTTGTTTTCTAGAATACCACTCTCTCTTAATATTCCTCTTGCCTCTTTAATCATCCTTTTTTGTCTTTTTGTTTGCTGTTTCTTTCTTCTCAATCCTACCTTTAGTTGTTAGACTTCTCTACCTGTTGGTTCTGGATGATCTTCTCTGTCTACACATTCACATACAGTGACCTCATTCACTCCATGACTTTAAATGCCAAATGGACAAAGATGGCCCTGAAATTTATAACTACAATACTATATTCTTTCCTGTGTTCCAGATTTATATATCCAGCTGACTCTTTACTATCTCTAATTGGATATATTATAGGTATGTCAAATTCACGTTTTCAAAACAATGTTTTAAAATTTCTCTTTTTTCTTCTTTCAGGTTCCTCTTCAACACTTTCTCATCTTAGTAATTGACACCCTCACCCACTCAGCTTCTCAACCCAAGAACCCAGAAGTCAACCTTGATTTGTTACTTACTTTCATTCCATGCATATAATTCTTCAGCATGACATTTCATTCTGTTTCTGAAATATACCTTCTTTCCCTTGTCAAAAGGGACCAATACTAGACATTTATTAAAGTTGGCAAGACAGATTTTATTCAGACTACTTCAATAGGGGAGAGAGACACAGTATACACTGAGCTCAACTCCAGCTAAGACAAATGTGACAGAGGGTTTTAAAGGGAAAACAGAGAAAACACAAAGGAGCTCTGGGGAAGTAAAAAGGAGGAAATAAAAAAAAAAAGATTAGGGGAGCTGTGGAGCAATAGAAAATTACAGAGGGCAGTAAGTGAAGAATTACTGAAAATGGTTTGGGATTGTGGGTTGGAACAATGTATATTTCATGGTTTGGTGGCATTGTGTGTCACCTTAAGGGACATGGTATAGTGCAGGTGGCAGCCAGGCTAAAGTTTGGTCACGTCTCTTAGCACAATGTTTGGGCAAATCCTTTGTGCTGTGTGGAAGTTCATACCCTCTTCACTGTTACCACCTTGTCTGTCATCTGTCATCTGATCTTTTGAAAGGGCCTCTTCAGTGGTCTCCTTGCACCTATTTTTGCCCGATATAAACAAAATTGTGTGTTAATTATGGAAATGCAAGTCAAAACCACAATGATGTACCACTTCACACCCACTAGAATGGCTATAATAACAAATAAAAATAAAGACATAACAAGTATTGGTGAGGATGTGGAGAAATTGGAAACTTTATACATTGCTGGTGGGAGTTAAATGATATAGCTACTTGGAAAACGTCTCAGCAGTTTCTTAAACATAGAGTTACCATATGACCCAGCAATTTCATTCCTAGATAACTACCCAAGAGAAAGAAAACATGTGTTCACACACACACACAGAGTACCCAAATGTTATTGTCTGTTTACTATGGATCACAGAGGGGGTCTGTTTATTGCAGTCACTCAGGGATCTAGGATGATGAAGCTGCCATTGATCTCAACAATTGTTAGTTGTTATCTTACAGGGAAAACATCCTCTGGCAGATCTTGTATCAGCAGTTGATACTCATTACTTCTACTTACAATTTAGAGGCTAGAACTAGTCATGTGTCCCCATCTAATTCAAGAACAAGGAAGAGCAATCCTACATTGTGCCTGTGAGGTAGGAAACCAGAAATAGTCAGTGAACATGTGAATGACTGTTCACTTCCCCACTCCAGGGCCTGCGACCTTGCTGTTCTCTCATCTTGGTATGATGTTCCTTCACCTCTGCACAGAGCTGGCTCCTTTTCATCTTTTGGTTCTAGAATTTCCCTTAGAGAACTTCTGTGGTCAGTCAGTCCCAAGCAGTGCCTTAATTTTCTCCCCATTTCTTTTGAGCTCTTTATCCCATCCTCCAATGTGTTGTTATAACCCTGCTTATGTCATAATCTAAAATTATTTGTATATTTCTTTGCTTATTTTTATTGACTATTCTCCTTAGAATGTAAACTTTTTGAGGTTGTAACTTGTATTCTTCTCGTATTCAATTCCTGAATCTCCAACATTTAAAACAATGCCTAGCAAGCTTATAATAGAAATTCAATAAATATTCATTAAATAAATGAATGAAGATGCTTTCTTACCTTTCTAGCATTTTTCATGCTGTTCCTTCTTCCTTTCTCAGACAAAATACTATGCATTATCTAATGTTCTAAGCTTAATGTCATCCTCTCCATAAACCCTTCCCCTAGTCATAGGGGTAATTTTGAAGTGAACCATGCTCTCATAAAATTTTACTTATTCCTTTTTGGATACCAGATACTCTGTCTTGCATCTTTGTAGTTGTATGCATGACTCTCCACCATTTCCTATTCCACATCTTGGATTAGATTTATATAGCCTTAATACAAAGTATTATACCTTACGAATGTTTTATGTCCCAGTACCAAGCCTATTCAACAAATATCTACCAACCAACTGTGTTCTAGGAAATATTCTAAATGCTGGGGATACAGTAGTGAAGAGCCCTGGGGGCGCTTATTTTCTACAGGGGCACACAGAACAACAAACAGATAAATATATAACTAGAAGTGATAAGCACTTTGAATAAAATTAAAGTAGGATAAATGGGACAGACAGTGAAGAAGGAGTGGTTAATTTAAAAATGTTGGTCAGAGAAAGTTTTTCTGAGATGTGACACTTGAATAGAGCTCTGCATGAAATGAAGATGCAAGCCATCCATGCACCTGGGAGAAATATGTTACAGGTAAGCTCAACAGCAAGTGCAAAGGCCATGATAAATAAGCCAGAAGTAGCCTAGTGTAACTCATATGCAGTGGGATGGGGGAGAAGGCAGAGGGTTGTTGGGACCACATTTTACATTGTAGGCCATGCAGTGGGTCTGGGTTTTGTTTTAAATATGTTGGCATGCCATTAGTAGATTTTGAACAGATTAAGGTGGTTTAAAGCATCAAATCAACCAGGAGGGTCTCCTCCGTGGAGAACAGTCAGAAGTGGGGGCAGCAAGAGAGGAATAAAAAAAAAAAAAAACCAGTTAAGAAGCTATTTGATAGACCAGGTGGGAGAAGAAGGTAGCTTGGATTAGAGTGTAGTGCAGAAATGTTTGAGAAGTGGTCAGAAGGTGACAGTGGTATTCAGGGAGTCAAGAAAGAAAGTGTTTCAATAGAGAGGAGAATTTAAAAAAATCAACGCTGCTGAGAAGTTGAACAAGAAGAGGATAAATAATTGATACCTGGAGGTCATTGGTGAGCCTGATGAGAGTGGCTTTCCTGGAGCAATGGAAAGAAAAGCCTGAGTGAAGTGATTCCAAGAAAAGGTGGAATATGAGGATGTGGAGACAGAGAATATAGATTGATGCAATTTTGCTAGTAAAAAAGAAGCATATACATGAGAGGGGATTATAAGGATTATAACGTGAAATGAATAATTACTTAAAGTATTAACATATTATTTTTAAAACAACACACAAAAGATAGGAAGAAATTGACTTATTTAGTCTCCTCTCTCCATTCCATTAACTTCTCCCTATGCTCAGGGAAAAGAAAGACCTTCTGTATGGATGAGGGACAAAACGGACTCCGGGGAGACCAGCCAGGCCACTTTGCTTAAAGTAAAGGCTCTAGAGGGAGGCACGGGGGAAAAACAGTAGAAACACACTGGGGCAAAGGCTCTCTCGTCCGTTTTAGGATCTCTCTCTCTCTGTCTTGCCTGTCCTTTCTTGGCCCTGACATTGTTTTCTCCCATTTTGGGTTTCTGCCTAGTGCTTCTGAATTTTACTTTCCCGAAAGCCAGTTGTCCTGGCAAGAATGCCTTGTTGCAGATGGAAAAGGTGGGGATAATCAAAATAATGAAAATGAAAGCTATAACAAAGTCTAATTGTTTTATGTTAAAAAGATGAATCGATTCTGTTTTTTACCTCCAATATTTTTCCTCATCAAAGAAATAAGGCTTTAAAAATGGAATCAGGTTGTGGACCTAGAAGAAAAAATGACAGAAAAACAAAAAGCAAACAAAAAATCACTTGACTGTTTTTAGTGTATACCAGGGGTCAGCAAACTAC